>NC_139906.1:24367694-25567694 GCF_905171665.1 Trachurus trachurus | reverse complement strand
GAGGTGTGCGCGCTTAACACAAGGACACACACACACTTTATGCTGGAGGTCTAAAGGGAGGAGAGCAACAGAGTGAGAGATGAGATGTGTTAGTAAGAGCTTTGCCTTTGCCAAACTTTTTAATGAATGTCTTCATCACTTGGAGACGAGGGGATTATGTATATTTTTCTCATTCCATCTCTCAGCACTCCCTTCATTGTCTTTTTTTTTTACTTCTTCCTCCCTTCTAACACTTTACTGCTCCAGATTCCCCCTTTTTTCTCACTTTTTTTCATACAAACTCTTCAACCCCTAGCTATGAATTACTTTATTAAAGGGGCATTGTGTAACTTCTCCTGTTATCTATTCACGAAAATCGATTATTTTGTTCAAAAGTCTGTTTTTCATTAATCAGTAATCCCCCCCATCAACAAACTGAAGTGTTCCTTTCAGCTCTGAATTTGCCGTTCATATCATTCATATCTACATGGAGCGGGTAAGCTCGGTGCTGCTGCCATGTGGTGTCGCCATGTTTTTACGTTCAGTGGCAGCGTGACGGTAGGAAACCACGGAAACTCAGCGGAGACACCGGAGCTGTCGGCTCAGGTCGAGGTGGCGTCTGTGAAAAGTCACCGCGGTAACGCAGTGAGGAGGAATGGAGCGTTACACTGATGCTGCATTCACCTGCAGTCAGGCAGACGGCCGTCGGTAACAAACCAGATGTCATTTTAGTCACAGAAGTCGAGAGAAAGCCGGTAAAACGTGGGTCAGGTAAACAATACGACATCGCCATGACAACATATTGTCACGTGTATTGTTTTGCCTCGTGCTGACGGACCACTTGTTTACATAGAGGCTTGTTTATGCCGTTACGTGCAGCGGCTGTCGTCCGTCTGCCGAATTTCACGTGAATGCAGCATGAAAAATACGATTGAGTTGCTTGTGATATACAACCGCAACACTAGATGGAAGTAATTCATACACAATTTACCTTTAATATGACCTCTACTCACATTAAAGATGGAGGGAGTTAGGGAGGCACAGGTTGGAGGGGCCATTTGAAATGAGGTCTGTTCACCTGTCTGACTGGTTCATAGATACCATCAGTCATTTTATAAGGAGGACCACACACACACACACACACACTGAGGTGATTCCACCTACAGTACATCAGTGGATCAAAAAGGCCAGTATGGGCTATTTATGTCAAGCAATCACTGCCATCCATCTGTGATATGATGAATAAGCTTCACTGACCAGTGCACTGTGTTAGTATTCATAGAATGCTGCAGTTCAGTCACATTTTTTGACATAACAACAGTCTGAAATGAAAACTGTAACATTCAATGCCTTAAACTAATCATAGAAGTAAATCAACCACTCACAGTGAAACTTGTGTGCATATGCTGTTGTGACAGAAACAGTAGAGTTGAACTGTGTTCAGTGACAGACTAGCATCATGTTTTACAAGATGAAAATCACCAATGTTTGTAGAATCTTAATCTGCAAATCTGATTTTTTTGTTTTTTTGTTTTTACTCACTGGAATAATATTATTTCTACATTATTGTTTTGAACTTGTCTTTTTAGACAGTTGGTTAATATAACATAATGGGAAATGGACCAATCACGGGGCCTTCAGTAGCTGGAATGGAGGCCTGTGTAATTTAAGTGGATGTGGACATGAATGTGATATTAACAGGTGTAAGGTGGAAAAGCGACCTGCGAAGTCAGTGAGTGAGTGCAAGGAGGAAAAAGACTGAAGGGAAAAAGTAGGAACTACAACAAAGACACATGACGTAAATGAGGAGAGAAGACTGTGTGGCTGCTGGATTAATTCCAACTCTGTTTCCAATGGGCAGCACTGGGTGCCAACAAGCTGTACTGCTGGGATTGGTTGCTTCTCAGTCCCAATAGAGGCCCGGTCCAGCAGGGACTCAATCATTTGAATTGTTGAGTAAAGCAGCTCTGACATCAGTCCACTCCCAGACACCTGCTGCCACTGACTGTCTCTCTGAAGACTTTTGGAGACACACATTGATCTGCCGGCAAGTGACCAGTAGCAGAGAGATCACTGCCCACAACAAGAAGCTGAAGCATTTGTACTGTATGGACTTTGCTGCCTGGATTGTCCTAACCTTCATCTTCAATTTATCAACGGCAGTGCCAAACTCCTGCAACTTTGCTATCTCTGCCTCCACATCGCACATCATGTCCGTTGGAAATATATCCACCTTGGTTCTCATTGCAGACCCCAAATCAATACAATCCGGTAACCTTTTAATTTACAGGCCATTAATTACGTGATAATGTCGAGAAATAGCCAAAAAATAACAATTAATTGTATCATAATGTCTAGAAATAGCCTAGAAATAACGGCCAATTTTATAGTAATGCCAAGAAATAAAGCCAAGAAATAACAACTGATTACGTAGAAATAGCCCAGAAATATTGGCCAATTGCAAAGGACTTGGTGGAGAAAAATTCTGTCTGTTTCCAAAAAAATCAAAGCATGAAAAGCATTTATGAAAAACATGACATTCCTTTGAAATTGACCGTTATTTCTAGGCTATTTCTTGACATTACTACATAATGAATTGTTATTTCTTGGCTATTTCTTGACATAAATTAAAGGGATACATATCACTATCTTTATGACAATTACAATAGTCCATCCATCCATCCATTGTCTACCACTTTATCCAATTACAATAGTCTTAAATTGAAAACACTGAGCTCACAGCTGTTGACAGACAAAACTGCATTGGCATACCATAACACACAATGCACAGTAGTGCATAGTCATTAATTGAAAATAAAAGAATTGTTTGGTGCAGCTTCAAAAACAGTTAAGTCACTCTTCACCTGAACAGTTGTCTGTTCCTGTGTCTAAGTCTGTCTGAACCATACATGTAATTCAGACTCTACTTGTTAACCCTGTGAACAGGGGTTAAAGTGGGATTTGTAATTGGGTGGGGCCTGATTTAGCAGGGTTAACAAGGGTCAGCACTGTTATGTAGCAGCATATAGTTAGAGCTTTGAATGGCTTAATAAAGACCTAGTAAGTTTTACTGAAGCAATACATTTCATACACAGCTTAGTTCATTACTTTGCCCATTTAAGAAATATCCAAAGTCTATTCAAGTCCTCAGTTAATCTGATCACCCAGGGGACACCTCTGTCTGCACGGTCAGCAGCCTTTCCATTACAGTAAGAGCAACGTATTAAATCAGAATATTTCAGCAGACCTTTCTCTTGGTTTCGCTCACTTCTGCGTGACTGACAACATCTAACTGAGAGGCGCTCCATGCCTTCCTCTGCTCATCCACACACACACATCAATCACACCATTATGTACCCAACTGAAAAGAGTAGGTGGTGTGTTGTGTGGTGACTGACAGTCGTTTCATGCTAGAAGAATGTCAACGTGGAGAGTGGCCATTCAGTTGGTGCCTATAGGAGAAAAATTACTGCTAAAGTGAATTTTACGGTGGCCCTGAGGTGCAAATCACAACACAAAAAGAGAAAACACAACAACAAAAGAAAAAACGACAAATTACAAAACTTTTTTTCTTTTTTGTTGTGATTTCTCTTTTTGTGTTGTGTTTTCTCTTTTGCTGTTGTGTTTTCTGATTTGCTGTTGTGATTTGCACCTCAGGGCCACCGTAGAATTTTCCTGATCCTGGTTTCCCGGCCATAAGAAATGTTTTCCTGGTGGCATGGTGTGAGGACAGTTTGAACACAGTCCTAAGGGTAGTTTACCTTGGCTGTCTCTCTGCTGAAACTTCTACCCATAAAAAAATTACATAACAGAAAAATGTATTTGTGTGTCTGTGTGTGTGTTTCTTCCCTAGTGTCTGGAGCGAGCCATGAAGTTCTCATTCAATGAGTTTCACCTCTGGCACCAGCTGGGACTGTCACTCATGGCGGCTGGGAAGGTGAGCTAATTTCTCCTTATATAACAGCAGCACACCGTCCTACACACACACACACACACATACATACACACACACACACATACACACACACCACGCCACGCCTGAAGTAGACATCCATCTTCTGCCATGCCTCTGCACCGTACACTGCGGTGCTCCTTCCTCACCCTCGTGTCCAGACATGCAACAAATAGCATTCATAGCTAAGTGTTCAGTCTCCTTCTGTGTGTGTGTGTGTGTGTGTGTGTGTGTGTGTGTGTGTGTGTGTGTGTGTGTGTGTGTGTGTGTGTGTGTGTGTGTGTGTGTGTGTGTGTGTGTGTGTGCATGGGGGGTTAGGGAAATGGGTTAAATAGCTGTGAGGTTCCCTCATAATCTAAACCAGGTAATACACGTTGTGTTATCCTACGCAACCCCCATCTGCTTTTATTAATACTGGGAAATAAAACTGAATTTATTCCCAGCTAAAAAAAAAAAATGGGAATCCTTTCAAGGGGAAGGAATATCTCACAATTCCATCTCTGTTTCTCATGTCTCTCAGTCCCTCTTTGATTGAGTACATCAGTGTGTGACAGAAAAATTGATCTGGGATGGAGGATAAAGTGACAGTGCAGATCAATGGAGAGCTCTAGAAATAGGCTGCTCCCTAAAAGGAGAAGGGGCCGCCTCAGTGTCGTCAGATCCGCTTCTATTTAGGGCCAGTCAAGTGTGTGTGTATGTGTGTGTCCGTATATATGAGTGCATGTGAGTGTGTGCACGTGGTCCATTAATGATTGACCTACATGTATTAAATGACTGTGTGTCTAAATGGGTCTATTAGGTCTGTGTAAGGACAGATGATGTGTGTTTGATACACTCGCTTAAAAGCGATCCATGTCATCTGTGGCTGCGTGACACCTGGCTCCCAAAGCACAGGAATCACAATTTGTCACTGACATTAGTGTGTGTCTGTGTGTGTCTGTGTGTGCATACTGTATGTGTGTTCCAGGGGGTTGGTGCTGTTTCTGTATTTAAAGAGTGTGCCAGGATGAGACCTGAGGATCCCTCACTGCCCCTGTTGGCTGCTAAAGTCTGCATTGGTCAACTGCACTGGGTGAATACACACACACACACACACACACACACACACACACACACACACACACACACACACACACACTAAAGCCTAAAGCATGCCATACAGTACAAGATTTTTTTTTTAAATAATATACAGTACAGTATACTGTATATTTAAAGGTACATTGTGTAGGAATTACTCCCATCTAGCGTTGCGGTTGTATATCGCAACTCAATCGTATTTTTCATGCTGCATTCACGTAAAATTGGGCAGATGGCAGACGGACGACAGCCGCTGCACGTAATGGCATAAACAAGCCTCTATGTAAACAAGTGGTCCGTGACACGTGACAATATGTTGTCATGGCGATGTCGTATTGTTTACCTGACCCATGTTTTACCGGATTTCTCTCCACTTCTGTGACTAAAATGACATCTGGTTTGTTACCGATGGCCGTCTGCCTGACTGCACGTGAATGCAGCATCAGTGTAACGCTCCATTCCTCCTCCTTTTGGTTAAATACCTCATGTAACAGGTGTTTCTCAATGATAGGGTGGAAGTCTTGCAGAGAGTGGGCATCCCTGTGGTATTAGTCTGGATGAAGAATTCAGGCTGTCAAGTGTGCACCAGTTCCAGAGAGCTAAACAGGTGTACCATTCAGGGTGCTTTACTCTGCCCCACCAGTCTGAAGCTCTAGGAGCCGATGTTTTCTTTAGTAGCTATAGATGTGGCCACTGGCTTCTATAATTTACTACATCATGAGGGTGACAAAAGGTGCACTGCATGCACAACCCCTGTTAGCCTTTATAACAGACCAATACAGGGACTCTACAACAGTCCAGGCTCCTTCATGAGGCTCACCCATCTTTGCTGACTTGAGATGGTGTTTGGAACCTTAAACTTGCTGTTGAGGTACTACAATGACTTACTGAAGAATTCTCTCATTTAGCAAGACCACTATACAAGCTGACATCTGAGCCCAAGCTTCATTCCAAACACCCAAAATGGCATAAGCTGTGTTCTGCTGACTGGACTAAGGAATGCTAGGAAGGCTTCCAGTCTCTAAAACCAACTCTCTTGACACTGTGGTGTTGGCTCATCAAGATTTCAACAAACCTTCATTTGTCAGTTGTTTGTCACACTACTATCATGTGTCATAATGTTACATAATTATACGTTATTATTTCATAGTGTGGTGAATGTGCAGGTCACAACTTGTCCACCAGAGTGTTTTGGAGTTGTTGGATTGTGTATTTGATGAGTTTGATGAGGGAAACCCGGAAATACCATATGCCTCCGTAGCGTTAGCTGAGCAGCTTGTTTCTCTGCCCCGCCGATCTAAAAACAGCTTGCACCGACAATTACAGGTAGCCTAATGAACCTATGACTATAGGGATTATGGAAATGGGCGAATTTACCAAAATCTTGAAATATCCCTTTAACAAGTTGACATTAGCACTGTGCAACCAGAGTGACTAGCACGGCTAGATTTGGTCAGTGTTGAATATTGCCTCACTGAGTCAGATGGGATATCACTCATAGACTTTGCATTAATCCATAACTCAACGACATGAGCTGTGAAAAGCAGCCTAAAATAAGCAGCATGGCTTTGAGAGGTTATAAGCAGAGAAGGTTTCTGACATAAAGTTCCCATCCTGTCTGTGTCAACAAAATGCCTCATCACTCATCACAAAGCTAAATGGAAATAAATGTAAAGGTTAAAATTTCACTGGATTATAGCCACAGTAGCAAGGATCCACTGTCCATCTGGAACTAATGAGATACTGCAGATCTGCATGTGAACGCAGCATCACGGACAGCCACTCCTGTAATCCATGCATGTTCATTTTCATTTAGGTAGACCTGCCCACTCAGCTTTTGTTAACACTTAAACAACGATAAGCTGAAAGGTGACGTTGCCTCACGGATACAACATTAAGTGTGTATGATGCATGTGTTTGTGTGTGTGTGTGGAGTCAGGAAGGCATCATGCAGCATCACTGTGTCACTAATGTTTCAGGATTGACACCGGGGTCACACAGACAGTCAGTGTCAGTGTGAAGACCGGCCAGCCTGGATAGTCCTGCTGCTGATGATCCAGGCAAGGGGGGAGGAAGTCACATCAACAGTAGTACAGTATTTAGGGTGGAGGGAGAGCGAGATGGAGAGAGAGAAAGAGTGAGGGTGTGTTGGATAGAGAGAGAAAGGGGTCAGAGATTAGAAAAGAGGAGCTAACAGGGGCGAGTGGAGAGCGCACATCTGTCAGTGGCTGGAGATCATGGCAGGCCGGAGACACTAAGGAGCTTACAGCCTTAATCACAATGAGACACTATGGCCATAGTGCAGTGGGGCATTACATAAATGGGCCACCATTATCCACCATCAACTCCACTGGAGAGTCTGGACTGTTATTTCGTCAGCAACATTGTTTTGCTTCTTGAATTGGTCCATTAGACCTCAGACAAGACCAAAAACTTCATAAGAAGTTCAAATCGTATTTTGTTCAGCTTTTCACTGTGGTCCTGTTCAGGGCACATGAAACCCTCAACGAACCCACTATGTCGCCATAAAATTCATGACTGGTGATCTGAAAGTAAAGCTGCTTTTCTAAATTCCTGAGGAGCAGTTTTTGCAGGTGCAGTGTTTTCTCAGCAACAACAGTGGCATGTTCTTCTTTCACACCATTCGAGGGAAGAAAAATGTTAATCCCCCCCCCAAGAAGAGCATGTGTGTTTAAATGACTGGCTATTGTGTTCTGGCTTTGAACGGGCAAGGACTGGATTCAGAGAAAGAGACACAGAGAGAGAGAGAGAGAGAGAGAGAGAGAGAGAGGAGAAGGAGGATGATGGGAGGAAGGAGACGGAGGAGGGTGTCAGAGCAGTTGGCTTGCTGTTGTGCTGGCGCTCTGTCAAAGGCATTACCCCCCCTACTCCCACCTACCCACCTGCCCGCCTGCCACCAGCCATACCTCAAACAGAGTGACACACTTTTTCCTCAGCTCAGAGCACCTCAGCTCAGCCACACACCGCCTGCAGTCTACTGCTGCGTGTGGGCGAGTGTGTGTGTGTGTGTGAGTGTACGTGTCCTTCAGCAAACTCTGCGTTGTCCTTCAGATGAATCTACTCTGAGTACACTCACACCGTGCTCAGCCATCAATACCCCGTTCCCTGCTGCGCTTTCAGCCTCATTTCCTTTTCAGTGAAAAAGGCTTTTCCTGTCACACATACCCAAACACAAGGCTGTTGCTCGTCCCGCTTACAATACAACACACACAATACCTCATGCTTCTAGGAAAATCAGTTTTTATATTATATGTCACTGGCGTCATGATGTAGTGGATTTATGCACGATAGCAGTATAATTCTGTTCTACCTGGTCTGCTGACATGTATTAATTTACAGTTGTGTTAACGTCTTTTAGACCATACCTCTGATCATGCATGTGTGTGCATGTGTTTGTCCAGTTTGAGGAAGCAGAGGCTCTGTCCCAGAGTGTGGTGTCCATGGGGGAGGAGGCCGGAGAATTTCTTCCCAGGGCCTACCTGGCTTTGGGCCTCTGCTACAGTCTACAGGCCTCTAATGGTATGGCTACACCAACTAACTAATACTGTGACTCTCCTTAGCATTAATCTCTTGTTCAAATGTTGAAAAGGACCAGTGTTTACATATTCCTGACGAGCAACCGCCGGTGGGCATACAAGCAGTAGTCTAAGAGGAGGCAGCAGGCCACAAAACCTCCTAGGTTAGCATGGAGACAGAAAGGAGAAGTAACAGCTATCACTGGGATCTGGCTAGCTGGCTAGACTGTCTTGTGTAAAAATTGTGGTTTTCCTTGAATTTTTTACCAGACTGTTTCTGTCTGAACCTTCGGAGTGTTGTCTCCAGCAGAGACTCCAGGAACTTAGTTTGCTTGTCAGGCTACCCTCGCACTATGCTACAGTATAGAGCCAGTAAACCTGGAACTCCATTAGCGCTTTTAGCACTTCCGGTTCCCTCGTCTTTGAATGCAATTCTGGTAAAATACCTCAAATTAGGTCTGTGGATAACAAAAGCTTAAAGGGACAACGAGGAGTTTCTCCATCGGCAGAACGAAAAATTCCACGACAATAAAAAAGTCTCATATTAATGTGGATGAATCTACGTTACCCACACTTGTTAATGGGCCCATTTTCGATAAATATATCGTTTTGTCTCTATCGTTATTTTGTTATTATTAGTGGTGGCGGAAATGCTGGGCGAGCCGACCAGCGTTTTCTTACTTTCGGTTTTGCGGCGAGTCATGAGAATAACGCCACCGAATCGCTATTTCTGGTCGGAACTACGACGGTATGTGATCGTCTTCGAACCTCTGACTTTAATTCTTGATGAATGAAAACATGAGTCTGTCTTGCGCCGGTCAAAGAATTTAACGGTGCGCACGGCTCATAAATGTATAGTGTGAAAACGCTTCGCTTTTCCAAAACTTCTCGTTGTCCCTTTAAGCGAGTTTCAGGTTTTGTTCTACGACATAAAACACGTCAGTAAATGCCCTACTTGTGAATTTTGAAGCTTTTACGTGTCATAAAAAAGGTGGTTGCTAACAAGTTGTTTAATACGACTCCATACCCTGTCTGGGACATTAAACGTCATTGCCCCCGAACAGGCGGCCTGCCAGCACTCTCGCCTGTTTGGGGGTGATGACATTTAATGTCCCCAGACCTAATTTGAGATCCCATTCAAAAAACGTATTGACTTTTAGACGAGAGAACCAGAAGTGCTAAAAACACCAACAGAGTTCCGGGTTTACTGGCAGACTCTATAGGTGAATGATACAGTTGTTTGCATCATTTTAAGAGGGAATGTTCCACTTTGTTGTTGAGGTATGAGGAGTTATTGAACATATGATTACATTTACATTACATTTATTCAACATGAACTGTTTACTATAATTGTTTTTTGAAAAAAATTAGAATGAATGTCTTTTTGTGCAGCTACTCTCAAAAAAGACCGGAATGAATTCAACAAAAAAGCTCTACAAGCTCTGAGCAAGTATGTGTTTCTTCCATTTCCCCATTTCTCTGTTGCCATAGTTTATGTCACGAGAGTTACTGACATTCTTATTAGCTGTGCTCTCGTTTGTACTACTTAGCAAATGTTAACATGCTCATATGAAATGGTGAACATTTATACTACCAAACATCTACATGTTAGCATTGTCATTATTAGCATTTTAAGATGTTCTTGGCAGCATTTAGCTCAAAACACCACTATGCTGAAACAGTAGTGCTGTAATTTTGTAATACATATTTGTAGGTTCAGCTGCTTTTTTTTTCTACATTAACACCCTGTTTTTTAGTTGAAAACATATGGTAGTTGAATCCCATGGCAATAGAACCGTATTTACTTACTTTGCTAACACCTGGAATGTCTGTCTCCCCTCCACAGGGCTCACTCATTAGACCCACATGATGCTCAGATTTCTATGTATCTGTCTCTGCAACTGGCACTTGTGCGCCAGGTATAAGAAAACAAATGGAAAACATTCTGTATGGTGGGATTATTGACAACAGATATTACTTATTAAAAAACATTTCAGATTTATGTTTTACTTGAGCATGTACTGTATGTGTGCCTGACAGGTATCAGCAGCCATGGATCCCCTGCAGGCAGCTTTAAATCTCCATGGGGATGACTTGCACTCCCTCCACCTGCTGACCCTGCTGCTAAGTGCCCAAAAGCACCACCGTCATGCCCTGGACACCCTGGGCCTGGCCCTCAGCCAGCACCCTGGCAACTTCAAGTAAAGCCCACTACACAACTACACTCATACAAACAACAGAAAATATTGGTAGAAGTGTCGGTAAATCGAAGATAGCTTCCAATCGATTGGTGTACATTTTACGAGTGTGTGTGTTTGTGTGGAGTAGCTCATGTGCTTGGGAGTAGTACTAGTGAGTGGTGCAACAAGGCCCTGTCCTAACACTAGCCCTCTCTGTAGGGATAGGATGTCTGAACTCTACTGTGTTGGAGGCCAAGCTCACACACATGCATGCGTGCGCACACACGCAGACACACACGCACACACACACACAGACACACACACACACACACACACACACACACACACACACACACACACACACACACACACACACACACACACACACACACTTAACGCCTTATTTAGACGTGACAGAGCGGAGGTCTGCATTGCGGTACTTATGCCCCTCACACACCCTTACCCTTTTAACACTGTGGCTCTGACCTGAGCCTGAGTCATCCAGCATATAAACTCACCCCTCTGCTTTGCAAAGTAGGTTAAAACATATTGAAACAGACTTGGATCTTAACACTCTAATCATTTTTTGGGCATGAAGGGATTTGTTGGTTTACTAAAGGACACTTTTAAAGGACATGCCATAGTTGCATGAGCTCACCCTGTGACCTTTTGGTTATGACTTGATATCTCTAACCATCCAAGCACCATTTGATTTTTGGGCCAAGTCACACTTGGCATAGGGTTAATTTGACATTATTTTATATCATGTAACTACAGTTTATATTATTGTCTTTTAAAAATCCTGAATAAGAAGTCTTTTAAGATGTTTGCACTCACTCGTAAGAATGTTTCCAGTCAGTCATCTTTAGCAAAAATACTGAAAGTGAATTCATTAGCTGTGCAGGGAGCACTATTATATCAGTGATAGACAACATTAACTATCCAAGCCAATTATTTCACAGGAGGGTTAACCGTAACATGGGCGCATGTTGCATCATCTCTCTGATGCATTTTCTCCCTATTTCAAAGCCCAGTAAAGCATTTCATAGTACAACCATTTGGGGTCAGTGTTGGCCTCCATGGTCTCAGCTGACAGATGGGGTACGTCTAATATCAGGAGCAAGAGGACAAGAAAGGAAATGCAGAAAAACATGAAAACTGATGACACAATGAAGGGAAGGAAGAGCCTGACAGGAAGAGGAGACTGAGAGAGTGGGAGGATGGAGGGAAGGCGATGACTTTATAATTGCACAAACTTGACTGTTCAGTGTTGTGTGCTCAGTTGGAAGGTAAAATCTGTTCTCTCACTGTCTAGATGCACACACACACACACACACACACCTTCTCCATAGAGACACTTGACTGCTTTGACCCATTTAAGAGCTCTTTTCCAGGCTCAGCCAATCACATTGCTCTCTGCGCCAGGAATCCCCATCGCCCCAGTAACCATGCGGTCATATGGGTAGAGCAGGCAGCATCAGTTGTCGTTCCCAAACTGTTGTTATGGTGCGGTAGAGAGACACTGACTCAGAGAGTAAGTGAGCTAGAGAGACAGAAAGAGAGTGAGTGTGAGAGAGAGTCATGCACATATTTGTTACATATCATATTTGCTGAATAGAACAGCTGAGGGGAGATGTCTTAGTAACCGTACTATTGCCTCCTAGATTTATTGATCTCTTTTTAGCTTGCTAGTCAAACAAATACAGTACTAACTAAATCAGCTAAGAGCAAGAGAGAGACCTGTACAATTCATCTTTGAATGGACCTGAAATTTCCAGCCTTACATATCTCTGTCTCTCTCAGTGAAGTTGTAGACTGTGTAGCAAAAAATGGATCTTCTATCTATCTATCAGTCTGTCCATTATAGAATATTATAACTTGTATGGGATAGTATACTATACTGCACTTTACCATACATTAAAGAGATATTGACAAATAAAGGGTTATGTTACACTTCTCACAAAGCATTGAAAAGCCAATAGCTCTCCCAACTGTTACACTGCTAAAAAAAAAAAAAGTTGTTGATACTACCTGGTGAACATGTGTTGCTACAAAGCCAGATATGTCCCTCAGGACTTGGTGGATACCAAAACAGAGCCCAAAAGTAAATAAAGGTTATTATATTATTCATCGGGTTACCAGGGATACAACGATCGATCTCTGATAATTTTGAGTTTTATGAAAACAAACACTGGACCATATTGTTCAGAAATCTTTGACAATTGGCTCTTTTCTCAAGGCAAAGTGGGCCGTTTGCATTTAGTGAGGAGGACACGTGTAAAAAATATTGGCCCAGCATGCATCTTCCAATACAACAGGCTTTACAGCCCAATTATATGAAGCTCATAAACGTATTGGTTGATCCAACTCTCTGTTGAGAGGCAACTTTCAAACACATAAAAGGTATAATGTGTAGGAATTACCCCCATCTAGCGGCGCGGTTGCATATCGGAACGTATTCTTGATGTTGCATTCACGTGAAATCGGGCAGACGTCAGACAGACAACAGACGCTGCATGTAACAGGATAAACAATGTGGTCCGCCAGCCCGAGGCAAAACAATACAGGCGTGACAATATGTTGTCATGGTGATGTCGTATTGTTTACCTGACCCACGTTTTACCGTCTTTCTCTCGTGGAGTAAAATGACATCGGGTTGGTTTGCCGACGGCCGTCTGCCTGACTGCACCTGAATGCAACATCAGTGCCTCCGTCCTTCCTCACACTACACAGTGGTGACAATTTTAACAGGCGCTACCTGGAAAACTTTCTCCCCGAGCCGACAGCTCCGGAGAGTTTCTGTGGTTACCTACGGTTACGCTGCCACTGAACATAAAAAATGGCGATGCAACATGGCAGCCTCGGTTCGGTGCGCCCCCCCTTGTATATTTGTAACGACTTGTAACAACTCATTCTAAGGTATGAGAAAGCTTTCATTTGTATGCGGGTGTGATTGACTTCAGTGAAATACGTATTTATGAAAGCAATATTTGATTTTTGCTAATAAAAAGCCAAATAAGTTACACACTGGGGCTTTAATTTTACACCAACGATCACCAACAGTACCTATTTTGCATTCAGGCACAAAATAAATCAACTACATCCAAATGACACCTGTACATGTTTGCTAGAAAAAGTGTGTATTGTATGCATGCACACGTACATACATTATATACAGTATGCACTGAAAATAATGTGTCACTGCACGCAGCTATAATAATAAAAGCAGTAGTTGATTTTAACATCTGATTACTTTAGGCCTAAACCAGACCCAAACCTGCAATATACACGTGAAAATTAATCCAGATGCTGCCAGAATATATCAACACCCTGGGGTCATATCAAATGTATACCAGATTGTAATCTTGCACATGCATGTTTGCGTGTTACTGTGTGTTCTTTACTGTGTGTGTCTGTGTGTATGCATGCATGTGTGTGATTCTTGTTAGCCACTGCCTCTGTGCACCATAACAAACTGTCAGCTTGCTGTAGCATACCAAATTTCTCCTTCCTTCTTTTCACCCACACCCTTTACCCCCGGCCTCTGTCTTTCTCTCTCTCTCTCTCTCCTTGTCCATTTCTTCCTCTCTCTTTCTTCCTTTCTTGCTGTTGCTTTCTCTCCTTGCCTCTCATCTTTTCTATCTCTCTGTCTCTGTTTCTGTCTTTTCTTTGAAATTTTAATCATCCAGTAAACAGGCATACATTTCAATGTGAAATGTGATTCTGCCACAGATTGAGAGAGCTAAGGAGAGAGAGGGGGGAGAGGAGGGTGTGTGTGTGTGTATGTGCGTGAGAGTGAAAGAGAGAGAGAGAGAGAGGGAGAGAAAGTGATCGTGGTCTCACAGTTTGTACTAAAGGGAATGATTAATCCCATCCTTTGATTCTGCATTCATCTAACGAGATGTTGCAGCATGAGCAAGTGTGCTTTTGCATGTGCATGTGTGCACTTCTGTAGAAGTGTGTGTATAAGCATGCCTGGCTTATGCCTTCCAACACAAGCATGTCTGCCTTTGTTGTGTATATCTTTTTCTCTTTTTCTAACTGTTGTGTGTACGCACTGTATATGAGACTAGTACAACATAGAGATTGAAAAGGTACAACATGACTGCTACAGCAAGGGGGAGCCAGAATGACAGGCCATGGGGATGATATCTGACCTGAGACTAAAGATCATAGACTAGCTGAAACATTCGTAGTTGGTTACCAAGAATAAGCAAAGTACCCTCTGAAAGTCTGCTAGAAATTGTGAGTGCAGACAGACAATCCCTACTGTGACCATCACCGAGAACAACAAGGTGATATACACAACAGCAACAGTGATTCTTAAGATGCCTGGCTACAGGAAGAACATCAACCATAAGTGCAATATCCTCCATGTAGGAGAGGACTGGAGTCCAAGGTAGATTAGCTATCAGAACTACGGAAAGGTGTGATAAAGAAAGTCCTGCCCAAGAAGTACAACAAACTGCCCATACCTTCTGCCTCGTCTTGGAGGCTGCTGACACCCTACCTGAGGCCCTGGAGACTTAAGGCCCCCACATACTCAGGCGTACTGTGAGCAGCGCGGGACTCCCCACGCACTGTCTGTGGACGTTTGTGGTTTCATAGTCGAGCATAGGGTGTCACATTTAAAACTGGTTGATCTGAAGATTTCCCAACGAGCAGTCTATTGTGTGACACCGAGTACGCGTACGCGGTCGTAAAAATTGGGCTTTGTGTGGACGGGTCCGGTGGACGTCTGCTTTGGGTCGGCACTGAGTCTGCCTCGAGTATGCGTGGACGTCCACGGAGTCAAGTACGTATGTATGTGGGGACCTTTACACTGGCTGCCTGACTGAAAAGGTACAACAGAGAAGTAGAGGCCAGGAGAAGAAATAGGATCTCTTCACTGCGTGGCAGGGTCATAACACAAGGCTAGATTCACAAAGGCCGGGGACTGAACAATACATGAAAAGTATATGGGAGAATGGGGCATCACATAACACCTATGCTCCGTGGCTGGTGGATCTGAGAGCAGACCACAGCAGTCTCCCTGAAGAGGAGCCAGTGACCATCACAGTGGCAGACATTCGCGAAAAGATTCTCAAGCATGAAGGATGGGACAGCACCAGATATGTTCCTCAACTACTGGCTAAACAAGCTAACTCCACTCCATTAATACCTGGCAGCACGAAATGGCCCAGCTATTAATGGATTGGACCAACCCAGAGTAATTAACTAAATGCTGAACAGTCTTGATCCTGAAGGATGCTCAGATGGGAGAGAAAGCATCCAACTACTTACCAATAAGCTGCCTCTGCACAACACGGAAGCTCCTGTTGGGTATCATAGCAGCTAAGATGAGAAGGCACATGGCTCAGTACATGGGCAGGGTCCAAAAGGGAATTGGTAAGAACCAAGGGTGCAAACCACCAGCTCAAGGTAGATAATAGAGCAGTCAATCAGGACTGTAAGGCCAGACAAAACAATTTGTGACTACAAGAATGTGTGTGACTTGATGCCCCACACGTGGTTCCTAGAATGTTTTGAACTCTACAAAAGGAACTCAATGGGGCTGTGGAAAACAACTCTAGAGGTGAACTTCAAGCCAATCGCACAAGTCACCATCAAGTGCGGCATACCAAGGACATACTCTGTCCCTGCTGCTGTTTGAGAGGGTTAGGTCTGAACCCCCTCAGTCAGATCATCACAGAGAATGGCTATAGATATCAGCTACAGAGTGAAGCAACCATCTGCCACTTCCTCTACATTGAAGACATCAAGCTGAGTGCCAGGAGTGAGTCAGACATCAACCTACTGCTCCACACCACCAACATCGGGATTCAACTCGGACTAGCGAAGTGTGGTCAGATGGTCTTCTAGAGAGGGAAGGTGGACAGAACTGAAGGGTTCAGACTACCAGAAGGTAACATAGCAGATGTTGAGGACAGCTGCAAGTACCTTGGGATCCCACATGCAGGAACCACAAAAGGGCCACAAGCAATTCAGCCACATCATGATCCGAATACCCACACAGAGTAAGGCAAGTCCCAAAAAGTCATATGAATGAGAAGAACAAAATTCTGGCTATCAACACTAATACCCAGCTGGCATAATAAACTGGCTAAAGGAGGAGATAGAAGCCACTGATATCAAGAACAGGAAGTGCCTCCCAATCCATGTAGGCCTACAGTAGATCCATGCTCATCATGCTTACTGAATACCTCAGGCAGCAGAAGCTCACTGAAGAGGGAGAACAGACAGGACCATCATGGGAGGGCAAACTCCACAAGCAGATAGAAGGAGTGGCTGATGTTAAAAAATCCTACCAGTGGCTGGAAAAGGCACAGAGGCACTGATCATGGCAGCACAGTAACAGGCTCTGAGCACAAGACAGACAGAGGCTGGGGTTTGCCATACCAGGCAGCAGCCCAGGTGCAGTGCAAAGATGGCCCCAAGACAATCCAGCGCATTACAGCGGGGTGTAAGATGCTAGCAGGCAGGGCAAACACGGAACGCAATAACCAAGTGGCTGTATTAGTATACAGTAACATCTGTGTTGACTATGTGCTGAAAGTACCAAGGTCAAAATAGGACACACCTCTGAAGGTGTGAGTCAACATCCTGTGGGACTTCCACATAAGGACTGTCAAACTGGTAATGGCAAATCAAAAGGGCATATAGTGGTGGACAAACGCTACAGTATAGTAATAGATGTTGCAATCTCAAGTGACAGCAACATCAGGAAGAAGGAGCATGAGAAGCTGGAGAAATACCACGGAATGAAAGAAGAATTAGAAAGGATGTGGAGAGTGGAGTCCATATGTGTGTGTGTGTGTGTGTGTGTGTGTGTGTGTGTGTGTGTGTGTGTGTGTGTGTGTGTGTGTGTGTGTGTCTGTGTGTGTGTGTGTGTGTGTGTGTGTGTGTGTGTGTGTGTGTGTGTGTGTGTGTGTGTGTGTGTGTGTGTGTGTGTGCACTTCTGAGTCTGCCTGTGGAGAATACACACTCTGATCTGTGGGAGTACAGAGTGAGTAATACTGTAGATGTACCACTTCTCCAAGGGAACATTATTAGCTATTTTTATATGGCGTTTACGCTGGCACTCACTACTCTTAGCTGGCCACTGCTGAGCATTTGTACTGAGCTACACTGCTCATTGCCATCCATCCTGACACACTACACTTTGTACACACCAGGCATATTCCCAGGAGGCTGGAAATGACAGCCTTTGCAATCTGATGTGTAGTTGTGAGTGCTGTAATCTTGATGAAATCTAGTTTTCTGGAGGGAAACACTAGTGTGTTTGATGGAGTGGTGAATAACAAAGTGGGAAAGACTCTATCCTTGAATGCTTCAATCAGTGTGCTATTACATAATATGACAAATCAGGGGCTACTCGTGACAGAATAAAACTGTGTGAATACAAGTCAAAGAAGTAATTATACATTTCCATTTATTCATTCACCCAGTCATTTATTAATTTGTTAATTGAATTGTTTATTATTTGTTTGTTTATTTCCTTACCTGCAGACCTGTAGACTACTGTAAACAGACTCACCAACCAAGGCTTTAAATTCACTTCTTTCTAGTTTACCTATTGCTGCACAGCATGAACTGGTCCTTAGGCTAGGCCTACTTACCAGTTTTCCTCTGAGTAGGGCTGCTCAGACTGGATGGAAGTGATTGGCCACAGGGAGATATTTAGCATGCTACTTTCCACCTCTGGAGACAGCACTAGGAGAGTAAAGGCATGAAGTTTGATGCTGTGCTAGACTGACAAGTAAATTGCTAATGCTAGGTATGCAGCAATAACAAAACAAAGCTCCTGATGGGCTTTTAATGTGAAATACCTTAAGTGCTGAGAGTGCAAATAGATATTACAATAAGGCGCATTATTCTTAATGTTGTCAAACCCAAGGCCTGGGGACCAGAAATGTAGGCCTATTTCTTTTATTAATGGCCCTCCAGTATAGCACTCACAGTACAAATCCCACAATACACTGCACCAGCTACTGTGCGGTTATGACCAAACAATAGATTGACAAGTGCCAAGCGCTATCTGGCATGGACAAAATGGCATACAGTAGCAGAGAAACTAGGCACTAGGAGAGTAAAGGTCTGTGGTTTTTTACACCCTTTTCTGAAATCACAATACAGTTTTCTGTACTGTTAATGAAAAACAATTTTATTTTCATTCATTATATTTGTATTTCATTTTTGTTGAGAACATTTACAGTATGCTGGCTGTATATATCTGATGAAAACTGTCAATATTGGTTGGGTTAATTGCGACATAGCTACTTTGTGTTTTACATTTTGACCCCTTGTGATTGAGTTTGATACCCTCGCTCTATACTCTGTGTTTGTATACATACAGACCCCTCAGCATGTATGTATGTGAGTTGTTTCTCTTTGGGGAAACATGGAAACAGTTAGCTACAAAATCACAGCCTTATCCAAACTATTATTACAATGCACACCAGGAAGGAAAGAGGGGACCCTTGTGTTGACAACAGTCTGTTGCAGAGTAGAAGAAAGTAGAAATAATTTGTGAATAAGATCAGTATTTGGGCTATAAAGACACACAAAGACACTAATTGAATTTAGGATGGAAGTTTTTCTTATGTCACGTTGCAACAGGAGGATTGATTAACACATGTGCACTCATGTGCAGTTCAGCCCTACTATCAGGTGTATCCTTAACACAACATCCCTGGGCGAGCACTTGGTATCCACTTGTCAAAAAACCCAACCCCCTTCCTCCCACACACATAAGATTTCAATTTTTTCTTTTTCCAGCATCTCTTCTTGTCACACCCTCTACACACACACACACACCCTCCCCCCTGTTGTCTACCAACCAGTGAGTTCGTAACAAAGCACATTTCACAGAGTGTTTTATCCCCTGACACAAGCTCATCTCGCTCTTCTATTGATTCCTCACCTTCTCTCCATGCCTTCATCCATGTCTTGGTCCTTAGTCCTCCCCCTTTCTCCTGCTCTCCACCCCCACTCCCCTCACCCACTCCCTGACAGGAGAGTACAGAATAATTGGAGAAGCCATCAACAAGAGGGAGGCAGTGGACAGCTAGGCAGGCGGGCGTCAGATGTGGTGAATACCATAGTCTCCCTGTCTCTCACTCTCTCTCTCCATCCTCACACTCATGGATGAGTGATGCCCCTGACAGACTGCATCCTCCGAGAGCCCCTTCTGGCAATTACTACACAACCACACAGACACACACACACTCACATCAGAGACTCCCACATCACTTAACCAGTTGTCATCAACTAAAAGGCCGAGCGGAAACACTCCATGGCCTCTACTCATCAACCTTTCAACGGTCACAGCACATACACACACTGCAGCGCACGTACACATGCATGCACTCCAGCCTGTAGTTCTTGATGACAATCTTTACCCCCACTCTTTTTCTATTGATCTGTGTTTGCCTCAGTCCACACACATCAGTTAGATGGCCAGCTACTGTAAAAGCCCAAGCACTTACACAGGGACAGAGGTTTACATGTCTGCATATTTCTATACTCATTTATTTTTTTGTGGCCCAATAGACACTTTTGATAATATTTACTAATTCCCATGGCTCATCCACATATAGGGCCCATGATGAATTGGCAATTAACACAGAATCTCTCTTTTTAACGCGGAATATCGTGGAATTTGTCATAATTTGACTGAAATGCTGTTTTCGGGTGAAAGAGGTATCTTTCTAACTAAAAAAAAAAAGAAGAGAGAACTAAGACACTAACCCCTCAATACAGAGCTGAGCAGTTCCCAGGTGACTTCTATGTGTCAGCTGAACTGTTGTTTTGCAAATTCTGCAACATTCTGTTGACTGGAAGCGTAAAAATACATGCAAGGACCACCCGCTGTCCAAAAGCCAAGTGAAAAACAAGGACTTTTTTTTTTTTTTAAGTAATATATTTATTTTACTGGAAACAGTTTAAAGCTCAAGCATACTACTGTATTCTATTTAATGTATGTACATTTTAGACATTAACATTAAAAACACACTCTTTTTGGTAGTAAAATAAGAGTAAAAGGTAAAAAAAAAAAAAAAAGACAAGAGAGAAATTAAAACAGAAAAAAAAAGGAATTTGAGAAAAAAAACAGATTTCATAGGGCCCTACACATAGTTGACAGTTAACAGGCTGTATGTTCATACTGTAGCTAATGTGATCAGTGACAATAAGGTTTGATAACAGGTTTGACCATGTTTGGGTCCAGTCCAGTTTAGAGTTGACTATATTTCAGGTTTGCCTAGAAGGGCACACAAATTATGGCAACAAAACACTAAGGTGCCATAACATTAAACAAAGATGTGTAACGTGTCTGTGTGTTTGTGTGTGATCCAGTTTGCTGTTTACAAAGGTTAAGCTTGAACAAGCCCTGTTTGGCCCGGCTGCAGCCCTGCAGACCTGTGAAGAGATGTTGCAGTGCTGGCAGAGCCGCTATGATGTCAGCCGCTCCAGGTGGGTGTGTCTACAGGATATGTCTTCGTGTGTGATGTCTCATGGCTTATGCATGATAAAAGAGGAGAGGGAAGCCCCTGCTGTTCTGCTACTGATTGTATTGATTATTTATTTTGTGTGTGTGTGTGCGTGTGTGCATGCGCATAATGTTATGCACTCCTGAGTTCCTTAATTGCGTAAGTGATGACATTTCTCCATTGGTTGTCCAATGTTGCTCTTTCAAAGCACAGCCAGGCAGTATGTGTTATGTTACAGGGTGTGTGGGTGATGGTATTGTACATGTCCTTATGGTTGCATGCATGTGCATTGCAGTGAGACAGATGACAGCAGCAGTATACCAATGCCTGAAGGGACAGAGGTCATCCCTGCTGGAAGCAGGAAACCGTCCATCCACCTGACCCTGCCCGACTTCCAGGACAACTCCACTGGTCTGCTCAGTCTCTTGCTGGTTTAAGTGTTTCTAATGAGAGCATGTCAGTGTATATGTTTGGATTGCAGTAGGCCTACGCTGAATTGATTGTTTTAAGTTGAACGCTTTTCCTTCTAGATAGTTGAATGTTTGGGTCAGTTTCAATCCCCCTGCATTCTGCTTAATAGATCAAAACTACGTATGTTTGCATGTGTGTAACCCAGCTGTGGCCCACAGATCTGCTCTATACATATGAATGATCTGACTCACCTCTCTGTCAGTGTCTCAGCCGGATCACGGGTCTGTACACTTGTCATTCAGTCACAGGATACCTACTGATGTTGTAAAAATGAACAGAGAGCAGCCTCTCATCCTGAGCCTGGCTCCATCCTGTCATGGTGTTACTTTCTGATCGCATAGAGATTTCTGTTTTATTATCCATCTTGTCATATTAAAGGGGCTTGAACTGAATCTGAATGTAGTTACTAGGGCCAAAATTTTGTTTTCATGTGTGTAGCATCTAGTATCTGTAACATATTAACATTTCATTATGTTAAAATCAGGATCAGATTTTTTTTGTGCACCTACAGCTTTTGTCTTTTTACCTCCTTTCCCACAGGTTCATTGAGCCCTTCATCAGTTGCAGTGTCTCGCCTGGACGCAGCGCTCTCTGAGGTGTCGGACATGGGCTCCACCCGTCGCCACGGACCCACCCACATCTGGGCCACCCTAGAACGCATTTGGCTACAGGCTGGTACGACACTGATACACGTTGCTCTGACACAAGTTTTCAAAAGTTGGGGTTGGAATCTCTTGGAAAATTGGACTTGTCAACCATGAATTTCTCCTCACTCTTGGTAATCACGAGTGCCAAATGGAGCTGTTGAAATGATAGAAGGAAGGGACTCCCTTCATGGATTTATTGACTGAGAGCTGAAAAAGAGTTGGTTATGAGGAAACTTTTCTTGGAAATTAATCATCATATTCCAGTTTTGTGATTTTCATGGTTATCAAGATGTAATAATACCCATTGGCAATCCCATGTCCAAAATGAAGAGAAGAACATTGATTTCAGTGAAACTGTTTGCATACAGATTTTTAGCAGGCACCATCTTCATTTAGTGGCTAGCATGCTAATTGGCATGAAATGGGAAGACTCTCACCTTTAGATATCAAAAATCAGCATTTAGGTCTGTGTTCGGCATTAAAGGAGAATTCCGGTCATTTTTGACCCCTAAATCCTTGTCCTGATGGTCACGCAGTGTTGGGGGGAGCAAAGACATTATCCGATCGCAGAGCGCCTGGTCGCCTGGTCTGAGATATTTTGGACATTACCACTGCACTGCTCGACCATTTATTTTTGTAAAGAAATCATCACAACAAGGAAAAAGTGTTTGTTTCTGTGGCGGGGAGAGCAGGCGCTCTGCGATCGCTTAGTAATGTCTTTCTAGGACGTTTCAGAGTTAGGATATCTGAGGTGAGTGATTACATGCAAAAACACAAAGTTTATACTGTTTATACTGTACACTATATGAGTTCAGTGGTGTGTCATTAGGATTCGAGTCATGTACCATAGATATGTGATTGTTTTTTGAGTGTTTGTTATGGTTGAAAAAATTGCCCCCATAGGTTAGCGTTGTCGCTATCCCTAGCGCCGGGTAGCCATGATGTAACTCCAGTTTGCCTGCATCAATTTTAGTGGCGTTTTTTGCTCCCCCCAACACTGGGTGACCATCAGGACAACGATTTACGGGTCAAAAATGACCGGAATTCTCCTTTAACAGGTGACAGGTGCCATTGATAATACTCACAATTACCTGCTCATCTGTACTGTGGTCATGGATTATTTTGCTGTTTGTTCTACAGGGAGTTGTCGGCCAACCTCTGCACACATTTTGAACACTGTTTCTGATTCCATTGGGTACCGGTACACTAGTTGGAAAAAACTTGTAATAACATCAGCGATATGGATATACAACAAAACAACTCCTGCCAGACATAACCTTGTTCACACAACATAATTGAGTGTGATTACTGCAGCCATTTGCTGCTACATTTACCATCACAAACAAGACTAAATAAGGAAAATGTTAACAATTTAGCGCTCAGAGCCATTTCAGTCCCATTGAGTGCTACATACCTTATGTAGGAGTCCACAGTTTACCTGCATACACGTGGCCACTGCTCTATTAAGGGCAGAATGGTAGTGATGCATACAGCTATTACTTCCACTTTTTCAGCCTTCAGTCTGTATGTGGAAGTTCACAAGAGAGCAGAGCATTAGCAGGAACTGAAGGGGGAGGAGCACGGTGATGCTCTGCACAAACAACACTCCAACTATCTGCTTAGCTTGAGTGGATGAGGCATGGGAATGGGAATCCATATAGCGACTGAGCGAAAGGCAGTGATGCAACCAGAATAGCAGTGGTGCTGGAGCAGAGAATGGGATGGGTGGAGAGGCCGAGGGGTCACGTCCCCCGTGGGCCGGCTGTAATTTGAAGGTTATTTTCTACGTCCGATCTGTGAACCTTTACTATTCCTCTGCTGAGAACAGGCAAAATAGAACACACTCGCTAAACTATGTGTGCGTGTGAGACCCCTCACTCAAGGCTGAGCCAGTTTTACCACCACCCGCCCCCCACAATCCAACCCCTCCCCTCCTCTGGCCATCTTCCCAGCATTCCTCCTCACATCGGTCACTTCCTGTCTCAACCTCACACCCTCATTGACCAAATGGTAGCTTTATGAACAGCAATTTCAAGTTTCATTTATATTATTTTTTAACAACTTAAAAATGGTCACATAACAGTTAAAGGGACAACGAGGAGTTTGTATTTGGTTATAAAAAAAGTCTCACATTAATGTGGATGAATCTACGCTACCCACACTTGTTAATGGCTCCATTTTCGATAAATATATAGTTTTGTTTCTATCATTATTTTGTTATTATTATTAGTGGTGGAAATGCTGGGCGAGCCGACCAGCATTTCCTACTTTCGGTTTCGCAGACGCTGCCTGGCGAGTCATGGGAATAACGCAGCCGAATCGCCATTTATGGTCGGAACTACGACGGTATCTGATCGTCTTCGAATCTCCGACTTTCATTCTTGATGAATGAAAACATTCTTGGCAAGATGTCCGTCTTGCGCCGGTCCAGGAATTTCACCGTGCGCACGGAGGCTCATGGGAAATGTAGTGTGAAAACACTTTGCTTTCCAAAACTCCTCGTCCCTTTAACCACTCACCATTATAAATCAACATAAATTACAGCTTAATGTATTTTAATATATTATATTAAAAAATGCTTGTGGTGGTTGGTGTTAATGATCATCACTGGTGTTACCCACTGTGGTCACTGGTGTTACTAACTAGAACTGATGTTACTAACACCGGTGACAGTAACACCATGCAGTGACACATCGACAGACAAGATTCAAGCAGACAAAACCACACTTCTTAACTTCTAACTATAACAGCATATCATACAATTTGATCAATTATTTTAATAAAATTTCCTTTCCCCTTACTATAAACTCTATAACACCAGTGACGCATCGTAAGTCCTCACATGAAATTACTCGTTAAATCTTAAAATTGTCAACATTTGAGGAGAAGGTGCTGACTAACCATGTGCTCTTCAAAATGGACACATGTCCAATTAACTCTAGACCCCAAGAAGATGTTTGCAGAGATTAAGTAGTTTTTCAAAATAAAGGGTTTTACAAATAGTAACACCAGTGGCATGAAATCAAGGGACAGCTATTTTTTGTAAACTATTTAAATTATTTATTGATATTTTCATTTTTTAAAGTATTATACAAAATAGCTATAACACTTTACTTTCTTTAAAACAGGAGAAAAACATTTATTTAAATTCAATTACCTGGGTGACAAGCCAAATTCATGTCACTAACCAGATTGTCAAGATATATTTAAAAGAAAATGTGCATTATAACTGTCTTATGCATGGTTTAATAACAATAACACACTTTAATTACAAAAAAAACATGTATTTTGTGTCATTGTTTAACACTTTTGAGCGCTGTTCCTGGTGAATAATGCTGGGACAGGAAAGCCACCATTTCTATAGAATGATCCACAAACACAAACACATGTACTGTAAGCATGTAAATGGACTGTGCACTGATCTAATAGTTTCCTGAGCTCAGGTGACGAGCAGAAAGAGGGATTACATAACTTCTCACTGAATCGTTTTCCCCTGAAATGAAGCTATGAAAAGGAACCCTCGGGCTGGGAAACGGCTCTTTTTCATCTGACAGCGGTAGCATGCAGTATTCCCCATCTGTGAATGTATGAGACACAGGTAAACAAACAAAACATTCACTTGCCAAACACACACATGGGTTCACACAGCACTCAGGAGCAGCCGGCGCGTACAATGTCTTTGCACAGCACAGTTCACTCCATATCTCAGTCACACGCACACACACACACACACAGGGCTGTCTGTGTTGAGAGCCTAGAGGTTTCTTTCCCAGGGTTTCACTGGGTGTTGACCCCCCATTGACTCATGAGAATGATTGACAGGCTCCCTGCTACAGCATCCTGTCCATTCAGTGGTCTGCTCCGTCCGCAGGGGGCAGGTCCTCTGGTCAGCCCCTCAGTCCGACTGCTTATCGGACAATGAAATTGCTTGTAGACATAATTCTGTGTATGTGTGTGTGTACATGCGTGTGTCTGGGGTTTGTCCTCATCTTCCCAGCAGCAGCAAAGAGAGGAGGCAGCCAGCTTCAGTATGTGATGGCCATATTTAGTCAAGACTTTCATGACTTCCCAGGCACTGCTCCCACTGTGTGTGTGCGTGTGTGCGTCTAAGTATAGTGTTTTGTGTTAGTATTTGAGTGCTGCACAGTTTACATTTGAACATGATACTGATGAATTCAAAGTTAAGTAATCTCACTTTCACTGTCTCTCCATGTCCACCACAGGGGAGCTGTTCATGGCAGACGGTCGACTGAAGGAGGCCCAGTTTTGCTTCACCGAGGCCAGCTCGCTCTTCCCAAATTCCTACTCGGTGCTGCTGCAGCGGGGCCGCCTGGCCGAGCTCCAGGGACAACTGGACGACGCCAAGGGCCTGTATGACGAGGCCCTGGCCATCCATCCCACAGGAGAGCGCATACTGGTGCACATGGTGAGAGACAGTGAAAGCATTCCAGACTGTTCCTTTAGAAATTAAACAATTGCCACAATTTTAAATCCACAAAATAAAATTACACATAATTCAGTTTGACATGTATTCATACAAGCATTTTTAACAGGTTATAATATAGTATCTTAAAGGGATAGTTCAACATTTTGGCAAATTGGCCCATTGCTGTAATGACTAGTCTTAAGAGTAGGTTCCCTTTCTTTAAAGGGACAACGAGGAGTTTTGGAAAAGTGAAGCGTTTTCACACTACATTTATGAGCCTCCGCGCGCACCGTAAAATTCTTTGACCGGCGCAAGACGGACTCATGTTTTCATTCATCAATAATTAAAGTCAGAGGTTCAAAGAGGTTCACATACCGTCATAGTTCCAACCATAAACGGCGATTCGGCTGCGTTATTCTCATGACTCGTTGCAAAACCAAAAGTAAGGAAACGCTGGTCGGCTCGACCAGCATCTCCGCCACCACTAATAATAACAAAATAACGATAGAGACAAAACGATATATTTATCAAAAATGGGCCCATTAAAGCAGAAGTGAGTGATATATTTGTGTTAATATAAGTCTTAAATAGTTATATCTTCCGACAGCAATCACTTACATAGAGTGTTTGGACTGAAACACGGGTCTCTCAGTCCCTCTGCTCTGCTCTGAGCCGAAGAGAAAACATTTATCGTATCCTACAGTTTTTATCCAATGAGGAGAGAGAACGGCATGCAGGGCTGTGTGTGCAGCCAAGGAATGCCGTGAATGTGGTGACGTAGGGACGAGGACTGTTATGGTGCTTTCAAGGAAACTCGTATTTTTCCGACCGTGAAGTGGTACCAGTTCGATCTGGTACGAGTTCACCGGTCGGAAGTTACGAGTGGCCGTTATAGTGACTTTCACCGGTAAAACAGGTCGGAAAAACACGAGTGGGTTGCCTGGAACGCTACAAAGTCGTAAGTTGTGACTTGAAGCTGTAATTTACGATTTCAAAAGCCTGCCTGGAACGCAGCATTAGCGAAAACGACCGGACCACTTACTTCTGCTTTAACAAGTGTGGGTAGCGGAGATTCATCCACATTAACGTGAGACTTTTTTATAACCAAATAGAAACTCCTCGTTGTCCCTTTAATTGTCGGTGCAAGCGCGAGTTGCTTAGAGCTACGCTACGGAGGCTAATGGGATTTCTTGGTTTCCCTCATCAAACTCATCAAATACACAGTCCAACAACTCCAAAATGCTCTGGTGGACAAGTTGTGACCTGCACATTCACCACGTTATGAGATAATAACGGAACAGAGTTGTTTTCGAGGTAAATTCATGCAAAACCGCTGATGCGCATTCCCGGCAAGCAGTCTCTGCATTTGCCGCAAGAACAACTCCGTCTCATAACGTTCCGTTATTATCTCATAGCGTGATGAATGTGCAGGTCACATTCACGTTTAAGGGATCTGTAACTTTTAGCATTGAAAGGATTTGTAAATCAATGTTTCATGGGATATTTTATCACAGCTTCATCTGCACTGCCATGTTTAATATCTAATAAAACCTCATCAGGCTGAGCCAGGTGTGCTGGTGGTCGTATACTGTGCGTACTTGTCAGTGTGTGACAGTTTGGTTTGTGTTGCTGAGGTTAACAGGTAGTGTTTCCAACTCATTGACTTGGCTGCAAAGTACAATTATAAATATGAAGCAATGATGTCACAAATATGCTAATTAGACCATAGTATCATTTAGAAACTATTCTATACTTGCAAGCTTTCAATTGAAAGTTGTCAACACTGCTATTAGCTACTAGTTTTCACTAGTTTCCTGGCAGCTGGTTTTAATCATTATTCTTATTGAACTGAGCTAATCCATGCTTTTTCCAGCTTGTTCAAGCATTGTATGTAGTTAGTATAGTGTTTGTATAGTGCCTGTCTGGAAACACAATATTAATGTTGGTTTATGGCGATTGTGTTATTGTTGTGTAATTGTGTGGCACATTAATATTAGGAGTTACTGTACTGTATCAAATTCAAGGCTGGTTTGCTATGAGCTGCTAATATTAGCTTGAGAGCTGGTGGTGGAGATGTCAGCTCCTCATAATCATTATTCTCCTCCCATGTGCAGCACTGCACTGTGTCAGTGTCAGGAGTGTGGTCATTATACTGTAGTAATATCACATTATATCCCAGTCATATTCTGAGACGTGTTAATTAGTCGTGGGCAAACTTCAAATTTCAGAAAATAGAAACAAGCTTTGGTCCGTAACCAACAAAGGACAAACACCGCTCAAAGACTGGCTTTCTCTCGCCTCATCACTCCCCCACATTTCTTTCATCTGAGCAGATCCTCTCTCTCTCCACAGCATAAAGATAATCTCTCTCCCACTTCCACCCACTCTCTTGCTCAGTCTCTCTCTCCCAGTCTGTCCCCCAGATGATCCACTGGATTAACCACAATTGTTCTGACCTTTGAACTATCTCTGTTGTCATGGCGAAGCGACTGGAGAGGGAGAAGACTCACACCACCTGATAGTTGCTCAGACACAGCTCACACACACACACACACACACACACACACACACACACACACACACACAGTGGGAGTAACTGTGGCCTCCATAGTGACCACAGATGTGCTGGTTGATATCGCTTTAGACTTCAGCACTGGCCCCCTTGTGACCACATAAGGCTAATGCTTTTCTTCCTACTGTGCACTTTAGGCTGAGTGTGTTTGTATCCCTGTGTGTGTCTGTGTGCGTCTGTCCGCGTGTGTGTAGTAGTCCCTTTGGGGGAAGACAGAGGTACGCGTCTTTTCCATATTTGGCCTGTGGGAGAACCAATCCCAAGGGGTGAAAAGTTGAAACCAAGCCAGCTGGCAGTGTCGTACTCTGGGTCTCGTACAGGGCAGATGTGTTCTCCTTGTGTGAGTGAGTGTGTGCACATGTGCATGTGTTAAGCCATGACTTTGTTTGTGTATGCCTGTGCCCTCCTCCCATGGATTTGGCACACACATTGACTTTTTTGTGTGTATAATATGCACACAGGCTTCATAAAGTTTTAAGACTCCTTCACTTTTTGCACAATGCAGATTTTTTTAGTTTTTTAGTTTTTTAGTTTTGGGACCATCAAAACTAAATCCATTAACCCATAATGATAGAATGAAAACATTTATTCTGCCAAAGAAAAATCAAAACATTCAGTTTTCATCTTGTCAGTGTGGGTTATTAAAGGTAGACCGAGGCAGAAAAAAAAAAAAAAGCATTTCCTTACAAATCCAGTGCAATGTGCTGAGTACTGAAGCTCCTGCATTATAAAGGCACATGTTGTAGTAGGAACTGATATAACCCAAATACAAAAGTGGTGCAATATGAAATTCAGTATGTTGTGGATTATACATTATACATGCTAATGGAGCAGGGTGCTAAATAGTTGCATCTTCCATGTCTGGAGTCTAAGTGGGACAGTGTGTGGGACATTTTTATTTGGAGCACAGTCCATATTTCTGGCTTGCATCAGCCCTCCAGAATACAACCTACAGTTGCTGCTACTCACTGGCTCTGGCTTCATGCACTTATTTTTATACTGTATCTGCTGTGGACACTTTGTGTGCCGGTGGCCCATTTATTCTGCTCTGCCTTAAGGGGAACTCTGATGATATTCTTGGTTGATATTCTTACACTTGAGCAATTATTCTGCAAAAGTACATACTGTACTTTCCTTGAATGTCCTTAAGATCTTTTACAGCCTTTTTTAGTGTTGAGCAGCGCTGAATAAAAACCTGCTCCTGCGCTCCTTCCACCACAGGACCTTTGTCTCATTTTCAATTTTCAGATTTTTTCTGAACATGCAGGATCGTGTAAATACAGTATATGAACCATGTAAAACGTCTAATATTATTCATATTATTATTTGGCTTTTCATGGGCAGTTTACAGTTGCAATCTGAACTAATATATAGGGACTCACATAGAAAGAGAACACTGTGTGATATGCAGCAAAGGCCTCCAGATTGTCTCCAATTGGTTAAATCTTTGCATTAAACAAAATATGAATTTTGTCATATTTGGTCTGAGCCATTCTCTTTAAATTTGGTAGCCTACATACTTCAGTGATGAACTCAATAGATTTCTGACCCCTTCCACAGCAAGATATTGCTCAGCCTCTCTGATCCAAATCTACTGCAGGTGCATTGTGATATACAGTAGGCTACTGTACAGTAATCAGGGCCGTTGCTAGGAATTCTGGGCCCCCTGAAAGAATACTAAAGTGGGCCCCTATCCCCTGACTTTTACACTTTTTTTTTAGACTACGTGTGTATTTTTTTTTTATTTAGCCTACTTTGTTTTGATGCTAATGCAGCATTATGATTATTAGTCAGGGTCTAAGCAGAATAATTCAGTCATACAAAGATTAGACTACTACCTGTAGGTTTTTTTGTGGGCCCCACTGGGCGCTGGCCTGGGCCCCTAGAATTATCATCAACGGCCCTGACAGTAGTACTAGTATTAGTGCACAGGCAGGGGAAACAACTAGCCTGGGTTCCTCAACAGAAACATAAAAGTACTTGATACTGTAACCATGTCTTGTTTAAAAAAAGAAACATTTGGGATCAGTGACTTTTCTTGTAGCTGCCAAGCAACAGTTGTGAATGAAGAACACACCGCGTGCAGGTATTTTGTGTAAAAAAATGTACTCAAGAAACAGACAGACTCTGGATCTCCAGCTAAAACCACAAACTGTGCAGTACACTTAAGCTTTGGAGGCTTGTGTAGGCTTATGGTAGGATAGACAGATGGTTCATCCAATCATCTGTCAAATTTTTTTTTTCAAAGTGCTGTCCGTCCCTTTTCCAAACATCAACAAAGCCCTCCCAGATGGCTCTGTGTAACAAACCATCTGGTGCGTCAGGTTAAGTCTGGAGTGTAGTAGTAATTTTCTCCACAATAGCCACAGTATAAATGGAAAGGGGGGAAATGTGAGTAAGGGAAACACGGAGCTGGAAGGCAGACAGAAGCTCCACAGCAGCTCCATAACACACCACCACCATCTTCCCTCATTCACCACTCGCCATTTTACTCCACTTCCACAGGTTGACATCATCTGTGCCTTTTGATTTTTTTTATGAGCATGCATGTGTGTGTGTGTGTGTGTGTGTGTGTGTATGAGAGAGAGAGAGAAAAAGAGATGCCGTAATCAGACAGTGACTCACGGCTCTAGTTAGCTGCTGGTTTCAGAGTATTTTGGGATGAATGAGGGTGTGTTAGTGAGAGTATAGGGCAGTGGTATGCTGTGTGGGTGCAGAAGTTAGCGTGTGCTAATGATTAGCTGCCGATTTCTGTTTTAATGTCTTGCGTGTCGTTGCAGCAGTCCCGCAGGTCAGATCAGATCTACACAGCTGTTGTGTTCGTCTGTCACCGCATCAGACATAGTCAGCTTTTACACATTTGTTTGTCTGTTAACCTCACCATAGTGTGGCATGTGGTGCATGTGCGTCTGTTGTGTGGCCCAGCCTTGCTTGCGGACATGGTATGAAATGAATCTGACCCACTCCCAACATCCTCCACATCTCATCCCTCCTGTTCACACACATATGCACACCTACGCACATTCACCAAGACTCACACACACACACACACTTAACACAGACACTTTACTTCCCCCCCCCCTCTCCAACAGAGGCATATTCATACACAGCTTCACATATGCATGCATCCTCTCAAGGACGAGGACTTTGTGCTCATTGAATTAATTGCGTTCCAATTATCAAATGCCCCCCATCTCTCTCTTCCTCTCTCTCTTCCTCTCTCTCCCTCTCTCTTCCTCTCTCTTCCTCTCTCTCTCCTCTCCTTTCTGTGTGGATGGGGGTGGTTGTCAGCTGATTAGATAATGCAAATACATTATTTATAACACTTTGCTCGTTCTCGCCGCTTTATGGGATTGCCTAGCAACCAGGGAAATATATTCTATTGAGCAAGACCTCTGATAACCACAGAGGGAGGGAGGGAGAGAGAGAGAGAGAGAGAGAAGAGAGTGTGTCAGAGAGGGAGAGGGAGAGAGGAAGAAAAAAATCCGGGTTGTGATTGGGAGTTGGCTGGTGCTTCCGTTGCTATGTATGGCTCATCTGGGCTCACTTATTTTTTCCTCTTTCTTTGACACCTCTCTCTTTCTCTCTATCTCTTTTTCTTTCTATTCATTGTTCCCATTTTAGCTCTTTCTAGCTCGCGCACATTCTCTCTCTTGTCCTCTTCCCTTGCCTGTGGCTCCTGTATCACTCCTCTCTCATTCCTTCTCCCTCCTCTTTGCCGTTCCTGTTGCTATCTTTCCATATGAGTGTGTTTGTACCAGTGTGTATGTGTTATGTCGACTTTTCTATATTCATGTGTCTGCTCCAACCTGTAGGAGGAGAATGCAGGAAGCACTTCTAGACACATTTTTACATCCAACAGACACACGACTGTACATGCAACAAGCGCTATCTTCCATAATGTGTGAACCATAATGGAGATAAATAACATGCAAAGGTCAGTGTGATCAATATCATATTGTGCTGTCAAGACGGAAACCTACTGTGAACAAAGAGGTTTCTAATGGGCGGATCACTGGTTGGTGGGTCAGTCATTACACATTGTTCAAACCCAGGAAACTTTATTTAAATGTTAAAGGTCCTACAGTTTCCAAAGATACCGTCTGGTTAAATTCTATGGAAATGTACTGAATAGCACAATGTTTTTATTTGATGGAATGGTGGAGCCCTTGAAGGGATCTTGGGTGAAAATATTTCACTGATTCTGATCGTCATTGATAACTTCAAGTGAGCTAAAAGAGAAGATACACGCATGATACTGTCAAGCAGCTAGAATAAAGATGATGATTTTGCCATTGTTTAGCTTAGCATCAGTCCAGGTAACAGAAACCCTGGTTCTATCCAGCTCATGTCTACCCTTTCTCCCTGTTTTCAGTCTTTATAAGAAGCTAAGCTAATCAACTGCAAGCCATGGCTTTATTATGAGATTAAACAGGGAAAGTGTAGATTAAAGAGTTAATACCTAAGCAAAGTTCAAGCACACATGACCATGGTAAATATAGTAGCCTTGTCTCACCTCATCTCTCCCTGTCTGCCCAGACTTAACCACTGATGGGATTAAGGGTGAAGGTGGAGGCTCTCTTCCAGGTTCAGTGGCAGGGCATGGGGCCACTGGGTTACACTGAGTGGATGTGTGTAATAGATGTTCGCCTACATGGGTTCAACAGATGGTTATTTAGTGTCATAACAAGCCCTCTGGCTGCCACATTACATTATTACTATTATCCTTTTGGACCTTAGCGACCAAAACCGTTCCAGTCAGCCACTAAACCACTCAACACGACAGAAACTGTAACATAACAACCTTTATTGTAAACTGGAAGAATTATTACTTTCTCTTTATTCTACACTGTGCCTGGTCAGTCACTGCTCCTCAGCTATGTAGGCATGCGTGGCTGACAACAGCAGATTGCAAGTCTATATTTAGAGTTCAGATGTCTCTACACTGTCTAGAAGATACTAATTCCTCTGCTCAGTGTTTTCTGGGAACTGGTCCATATGACCATCTTGTGACTGACTGATGATTTTGTATTTATTTCATATACAATTGCTTTAGAAAGTATTCATCCTGGTTGCTCCGCTGGTTCAGCCCGTAAAGCGCAGCCCATGTACTGTAGGCATAGTCCTTATACCGCAGTGACCTGGCTCTGAATTTGACTCGTGCATGTCATCCCCCCCGCCTTCTCCCGTTATTTCTGGTCTCTCATACTGTCCTGTCATAATAAAGGTACTAAAAGACCAAAAATATATCATTTTTAAAAAGAAAGCATTCATCCTGCTCCACAACTCCACACGTTAAGTGTGTGGCTTGTCAGTATTTGGTTAGTTGGGTCATAATGAAATGCTTTAATGTTATCTTTAGCTGATAAAGAAGTTACCCAGTACATCTTGCTCCCATACATAAATCCCTATGGTTGATGCTTAACTTTAGTTGGCATGTAAGAACATTACAAAGAACTCTCTGTCTTTGTCTTTGAAAAATAAATTACATTAGCTGATACCAAAGAACAAAAACGAATTTCCCCAATGCTAATCAATTCTATAATCAAATCTCTGCTGGGTGTGTTTTCTTTGTGACATCCAGGAAGCTTTTTTTATTGCCTTCAATCTAGCTGATGGAAATGCACTTAATTAAATACTGTTTATTGTTGCAGCATTTCAAAAGTTTGGTTAAATTTCACTTAAAAGATGGATGAAAACAGCACTGCCCACTCACTCAGTTTGGCTTAGTTCAGCTCAGTTGCGCTTTAATGGCACGACAAGAAACCAACCTATGCTGCCAAGCCTGATGGGATCAGCTGAGGTAAAACTGGAGACAGATGGCTGCGAGTAATTAAAGCGAAACCAATAGATACCAGTTTTATCTGTGTAATGCCAGAAACACTCAGTAGCAATCTCAGTGTTCTTCAACACTCACACTCACATCCTTTTTTTTTTAATCTGTTCACTCTCCTACCCCCTCTTTTATCTTTTTTCATGGCTGCATTTATAAAGCGCTTTCATCCATAACACCTTACAATTTCTCTCATTCACCCATTCATATTCATATAACAATGTAAAGTAAGCTGCCATGACTTGATCATCACAGACAATTGAAGATCCAGTGTCTTGCCCAAGGACACTGTGGGTTGAGATTGTACCATCAACTCTGCGATTAGTATACTTGGCCCGTGTAGGACATCTTCACCTTCTCCATCTAACTCTGAATGATTTTCTGTTCTCAAAATGTAAGGCAATAGTTCGGTTTTTGTCTGTTATGACCATTGTGTGTGTTAGTGCTGTGCTGTGCAGCATTAGCCTTCCCTGACACGAAGACACTGACCAAAGCCTCTAAAAACTCTCACATTTAATTTACACAACTACCCAACTTTTTAATTGTTAAGCAAAAGTTACACCAACAGCTAGTGGGTGTAACTGTGTATGATGAAGTATTGGCAGGGCCTATTATCTGCATTGTCCATTTGCACAGGGCTGTTAACCCCACTCTCACATTTCAGTTTCAGTTTGATTAGAGGAAAAACTGATTACTTTCTTGCTGGCCTTCTTAAGGGCTTCTTCAATAATTACACATACAGTATATTACGATACAGGAGCTTTCTCCATCTCAAATCCACCCTTAGCACAACAGTTTGCCACTGATACTGTAAAATTTGCAGACAAAGGTCACAAAAGTCAAGAGCTTTATCTTGCTCCAGCACCGATCAGGCATTTCATTCTGACCACCTGCCCTAATATTGTGTTGGTCCCTTTTTCGGTCACATACACAACAAACTGCGCTGCACTGTGTATTCTGACAGCTTTCTATCAGAAGCAGCATGAACTTGTTCAGCAGTCTGAGCAACAGTATCTGGTCTGTTGGATGGGAGCACACAGGCCAGCCTTCTCTCCCCACGTGTATCAGTGAGCCTGTGGCCGCTTCACCACTGTTCCTTCCTTGGACCACTTTGATAGATCCTGACCACTGCAGACCTGGGAACAGCCCACAAGAGCTGCAGCTGCAGCACATGAGAGACCCAGTCGCCCTTGTAGAACTGGATCAGATCCTTACACTGCCCATTTTTAAACTTTGAGGTCAACATGTTCACCTGCTGCCTAATAAATCCCACCCACTAACAGGTGCCATGATGAAGTGTTAGTCACTGAGACGAATGTGCATGCATGAAAGTAGTGCGCGGTAAAAGAGACTTGCACGGTCTGTTGTTTTCGAGGTAAATTCATACAAAACTGCTGATGCGCATTCCTGTCGAGAGCAGTTTTTCGGCAAGCAGTATCTGCATTTGCCTCTAAAACAACTCTGTCTCGTAACGTCCCATTATTATCTCATAGCGTGGTGAATGTGCAGGTCACAACTTGTCCATCAGAGCGTTTTGGAGTTGTTGGATTGTGTATTTGATGAGGGAAACCAAGAAATCCCCACTAGCCTCCGTAGCGTAGCTCTGAGCAGCTCACGGCTCGGCTCCACCGTTCTAAAAATAGCTTGCACTGACAAATGAAGGTAATGAATCTACTGCTATGACTATAGCAATTATGGCAATGGGCCAATTTTATCCCTTTAAACACATTTAGACACATTAAAAGCTATAAACTATACAAATTATGTTTGGTAAGTTTATTTACTGTATTGACTTTGACCAGGCTAGATGTTCAGTCCTGCCAAGTTAAGCTAATTATGTCTTGTACCTAATGGACAGATGTAAGGTTAACATTGATCTATTTTTCTCCTAGAAAAATACCCAACTTTCATTTTACATGATGTATTGTTGGCCTTGTTTATCGGCATAACTGTAGTGTGTGTGTGTGTGTGTGTGTGTGTGTGTGTGTGTGTGTGTGTGTGTGTGTGTGTGTGTGTGTGTGTGTGTGTGTGTGTGTGTGTGTGTGTGTGTGTGTGTGTGTGTGTGTGTGTGTGTGTGTGTGTGTGTGTGTGTGTGTGTGTGTGTGTGTGTGTGTGTGTGTGTGTGTTAGCCCAGGAGCTGAATGTGTTTATGCTAGAAACTGGAACAATGTAACCCCTGTGTGTCTGGAGACTGGAGAGCACAGACAGTAAGATGTGGAAGCTAGTGGCTAAACCAGCGGCAAGGAATACATCATCCACCTCCAGCAAACACCCGTACACACTTCTGCTACTGTATACACACAAACACACACACAAGCTGGTAAATCTGTGTGCACATCCTTTGACAGGTTTTCTCAGTACCCAAGAGTTTCGATCTTCCTCTGTTTCCCACACAGCAGCACTGTCAAAAGAAGAACAGAGGAAGAGGGAGAGAATGTGCGTGCACACATGCGCACATATATGTGTGTTGTTTTGTGTGTATGGTTGTGTGTTTGTGCGTGCGTGTGTGCTCTTATTGAAAGTTGCAACAGAGCCCCTAGACAGCTATGTGAATTTCAGTCCAATTAATCTGGAGCTGCATAACAAGACTCGTCTGTCTGACCTCAGGCCAGCAAAGAGAATGTGTACGGTTGTGCGTGCGTGCATGTGTGTGTGCATCATCGCATGCATGCATGTTTGTGTGTGTAACAGATATTCAAAGTGAGGGAGGGGATGATATTGTGCAAGAGTGTCTGCCTGTTGTCACCTTGAGACTGCATATCATGCATGACAGTGTAGCTTTCATGTGTGTGTGTGTGTGTGTGTGTGTGTGTGTGTGTGTGTGTGTGTGTGTGTGTGTGTGTGTGTGTGTGTGTGTGTGTCTGTGCAATATGTTTTTGCGTGAGACAGATTTAGCTTCATGCTGTTGGTCAGTTGGGTGAAGCCCTCTGATGAAACAGTGCAGACACACACACTCACACACACTCACACAAAGTTCTGTATGTCACAACACTTTAATATCCCTCACTTTCTCACTCTTACTCTTTTCGACACACACACAAGCCACTTACTCAGTGTATGCATCCATACATTTTATATGAAATAGCCTACTTCTGTCCTCCCATCTTCAGCCATTTCTGCCACACACACACACACATACAGTTCACACTGATACAGTCTAAAACCAGTGAGTGTGGAAATCGCATGCATACCCACCACTCTGCCTGGCAGAGCCCTGGGCAGTCGTTGCCCAGCACGCCACCGCAGATGAACACTTTGGAATAACATGTTCTTTAAAGGTACATACCAGCATATTTTATAGCATTTTTATTATTAATGTTCTGCCTTCCACCAGAGACACTTCATTTTATAAAATAATGATTTTGAATCTTGAGTTTTGAATTGCTTGGGGGAGACAGTTACAGCCAGATGCCTTATTGTCTGTCTTCTTACTTACCTGGCTTGTGAACTTAATCAGCTGGTAAGCCAAGAATCACCTGGTTGGAGGATGTGTGGATCCTTGGGGCTGCAGCATGCAATCACCAAGGCTGACATTGTGCTTGCTGTTGATAAGTTAATGCTTCCAAAATGTAAGCTAGCTACAGTACAGTAGGTAGTAAATTATAATGTCATGGTCTACACATGCTAAACATAGAATATCATATGTGATGATAATAATAATAATAATGATAATAATGATAGTAACAATAAGAAGAAGAAGAAGACGAAGAAGAAGAATTCTTTATTTATATAGCACATTTCACAGCTCAGAGTCACAAAGTGCTTCACAAACAGTTTAAAAGACAGAATACAAGGCATCAGAAAGAAAACACCATACGTATGTGTGACAGTGGGAAAACAACACTGAATATAACAATTAAATATCTCACGATTCAAAAGCTTGTGGAAAAAAAGGTACGTTTATAGCTGCGCCTTGAAGAGGCTCTTCAGTGTGGGGGGAGGGCATTCCAGAGCCTGGGGGCCACAGATGAAAAGGCTCGGTTGCCTTATGTTTTAAGACTGGTCCAGGGCACAGCCAGGATGTTTGAGTATGGATGAGTTGGAGTTGTTGGAATAGCTGTTGCAGTGTATTATGGGATTTGTAGTGTGAGAAGGGTGAGCACAATACTGGCGGGCCATTAATAAGAGAAATATTTTCTCACAGGCCACATAAAATTGTATATTGGGCCAAATTTGACCTGTGTGAAGTAAAGTAATGAGTAGGCTAGCCTACACAATTTCTTCTATGGCCACATAGCTAACGTTAGCATTAGCAGCTGGTTTATCACCAGTCAATAAGAAATGTTGTGAGTTCAGCATCAAACATGGTTGCCGTCTGGAGGAAAGCAATGCCAATGTTAACTTGCACGTCGTTCAATTCCTCAAATCGGCACGCTAACCAGCCAGCCCCAGCATGTCTTGTTTCTATGGCAACTCACTGTAGCCTCCAATCCATCCTGAAGATATAATACTGGTGAGAGGATGTATTACAACCTTTTTTTTATGTAAAAGCCACAATATTGCCGAAGCTCGTCACGCGTCAATCAACGCCACACAGTCTAACTCAATGTTAACTATATAGCCTACTTCCAGAGCAGTCACATAATTGTACTGTACAGAGGCCTACAGGTTTAACATTGCAGTACAAAATGTTAGGAAGCTTGTTAAGACATCCATGGTTGTCTTTTGGGTATGACCTCCCATACTCTTTTTGTCAGCCGGTTCTTAAATGTTAGATTTTGCCAGAGGGGTTACAGCTGAACAATATCCCCTGACATGAAATGATGTTCCAGCTGTTTGATGGGATGTAAATCACTGTTAAGTTAATGGTCAATCTCAGTGCATTTACTGAATCCAGTAAAACCAGGCATTTTTCTCATGATTTGTGGATTTTCTCCCCGACATCAGCACATCGGTGAAAACCCAGTTGAATATCAAGTGTAGTACAGTTTGTTGTTGCTGCTGTTTTAAAATTCTAAACTAGTCCACAGGACAGCAGGCATTATAATCCAAGATTTGGATTTTTTTTTTTTTTGCAAAAAGCCACCATCTGCTTACTTGGTCTTATCATGCTATGAAAAATGTTTTAATGGTCAACATTAAGGATAAAAAAAAATGGTGTATTGTGAAAATGAGAGCATGCCATAGGTCAGCTTTTTGACTTAAATTCAGCAACATTGTTCTATTTGAATCCCTGTTTGATTAACTGTTTGATTGACCTTTTATTCACACTAACTACTAAATAAAGGTTAAATCAATCAATCAAATCTTCATGACACATTTTCTGCCAAGAGTCCAAATACCTCCATGCTGCTTGTATGTAATGTCCGTCTTGTATTGAAACCCTAACATGAGAAATTGTCCCGAAAAAAATTATGGGAATATCTGATTTATTTCACTTAACATGAAGAGCAGCCAAACAGTAGTAAACACTTGTGTTACTGCTGAATTAAATTTCCTTTTATTTCTTGTCTCTCTGCCGATCTGTTCGCTCAGGGCCGTTTACTGGTGAGGAACGGACGTGTCCACCTGGGAGAGAAGGTCCTGCGTGATGCGGTTCAGGTCCACAGCACTTCCCATGAAGCGTGGAGCGGCCTGGGCGAGGCCCTGCAGTGTCAGCGCTCCAGTCAGGCCCCAGACTGCTTCCTGACGGCCCTGGAGCTCGAGGCTTCCTGCCCCATCCGTCCCTTCACCATCATCCCCAGGGAGCTCTGAGGGGCCTGGGCTGGGGGTCGGTGGAGCTTTGGGTTCACATTATAAAGGAGTCTGTATGCAGATCCAACAACAGAAATGCTGGCTGGAAATCGACTCGAATCGAAGAATAGTTTGACATTCAGGGAGTAAGATGAGACTGAGACACCTTTCTGTCATCTGTCTGATAATTATGAATCTACTGAGCTTTCATCATCTTTGGACAACTGTCTTTATGCTAATAGCTTGCAGTAACCCTGAAAGCTCAACACTGCATCTAAAGAAAATACAATACAATACAAAATTGCAAAACACAAGACCCCCCCCCCCCCCCCCCCCCCCCCCCTTCAATCTGTGCTACTTGCTGTGCGTTTTTGTATTTGTAAGTTGCAGTGCACTGAGCTCTCAGGGCCACTGTACTAACAGTCTCCTGCTTGTGATTTCATAGCAGAAAGATATGAGAATGGAACTAATTTTATCAATGTATGAGTAGCGAAAAAGAAAATAAGAGCCCCTCCCCAATTTTGTAGCATTCTATACCCTGATGAGTATGTTCTCAGGAATTGAGTTGAGACCACCACTGTACATTCCTAGCATCCACTCTCAGAAAGCTGTATGGAATGAAGAATGGAATAAATATTTGCCTATAACATACATACAGTATACTGTATAACCTCAGGAGACTGATCCAGGTTTCATAATGAATAGAAAAAAAATATTTACCAAAGATTCTTTTGCAAGTATTAAAAAATGATGATTAACATTTGTAATGATCTTTAATGTATAAATGGCAGAGATGTGCTGGTTACGTCTTGACATAGAATGTATGTTGTTGTGTGTTATATGTGGAAATGCAGATAGGTGGATCATGTGAAGGCTGACAGTCACAACAGCAGCTCCACTTCAGATTTATTTTAGCCTTTGATTTATTCTGATGTATTCACAGATTTGATGTGCACAAACACACACACACAGTCATTTCCTATGTCATTATTATGTGTGTATCCCTGTGTTTTCATACCATGTGTCTTTATGTAATGAATCTTCATGCGTGCGTGTTTGTTAAGGACCGTCCCTCTGGGGTGTTATCGGTCCCTGTTATGTTTGTTCTTTTTGCACAGTACTGTAGTCGACTCATCCCCTAATAAATAAATATGTGTGTCTGTGTGTGTGTGTGTGTGTGTGTGTGTGTGTGTGTGTGTGTGTGTGTGTGTGTGTGTGTGTGTGTTGTTTTTTCTGTTTGTGTTTTTGAACTCATCTGTTTGTAATGCTTTCTATTCTAAACAACAATGGCTTTTGAAAACCACTGCTGGATGCCACGTCTTCACCTGCCTTGTCACTTGTGACTAATGGACATCACTTCCGAGTGCCTAACCACATTAATGTGAGCAGTGGGACTGGGCTGCTGGCTTATGTAATACTGCCAGCACAGTTTTCTGCCTCCAACTCCCTCCTCCTCCTCCTCCTTTCTCTCTCTCTCTCTCTCTTCTTCCTCCTCTATCTCTGTGTGTCTCTCGCTCTTTCCCGGCTCGCCTGATGTGATGTGATGTGGCTTGGTTGCCTAGCAGCCATCCCCTAGTTGGAGTAACTGGGGAAGCGGAGAGATATCTGGTCTGCCGAACAACACACATACACACACAGTGAGAGGCAGATAATGCCCCTGTTGTGTGGTTTTACAGGCTTGACAGTGTCTGTTTGATGTCTGCTGTTACCATGTGAGGTATGAGCCAGCTATAATCAATGTCTCAGCCTGCTGTAAATTGATTTGTGTTATGGGAAGAGTCCCTGTCTTTGCTCTCAGCAAACCCACAATTTCTTTACCACCCTGCCTCCCTGTAGGGCTACAAACACTAATCTCTAACCTCTCTGTCTTATTTTAAATCTCCGCTATCACCCACATCCCTGACGCTCGCAGCATGAAAATCTCATTCATCAATACTTTGATTTTCACAGAGGAATTATCGATCACTGTCTCCTCTTTTCTGCCATCCGCAAAATCTATTTTTACTTTTTCTCCCTCCTTGCTTGGCGACTCTCCCTTGTTCCATCCTCTCCTCATTAGCACTGTGTGTGACACCTACACAGGGGCTTCGGGAGATGAATGGTCTAATCCCTGTGGGGAAGGAGTGAAATATTACATGGTGTGCTCACACATGTAGAAATACACATGTTCACACTGACACATGAACATGTTGTGCTGCACAGCGGCTGTGCTCATGCATACACACACACACACATGGCATGGTCAGCTCTGGTAAAAGGAGACAGATTAATGGAGGACGTGACCCACTGAGCAACAACAGGCAGATAAAGTGATGTTTTTTTGAGTGCCACATGCACACAAACACAACTCGCACATATACACACATACAGTTCATATCAATTTGAACGCATTACATCTCACTTATTTTCCTTCCTTCTTGGTGATGTCAGAGCACTCAGGTGTATCACTCTCTCTCTCTCTGCAACAAATTGAGCTTCTCAACATTGTTCAACCTCCCTCTTGTGTTAGGGTCGCCACTGACCCGTTTAATGCATAAAAGTACCACATAAATCAAGGCTTTTTGACTTTGTCAGGATGGAACTTATATTTAAACAAAATAAAACAGAAAAAAAATTCTAAAATGTTCTGGTTAAATTCATGACATTTGTGTTGTTAGGGTCGGTTTCGGATAAGAACAATAATTAGGGTTAAAACTGAAATCATAAGTGTAAAACCAACCTTTTCATGGATAAGGCAGCCTAACAACGTAACCAAGAGACGAGAAACAAATGGGATGATAAATCATTGATTTTAGTGTATTTTTACAGCTATTTCAACCGACCCACAAGAGATGGTAGCAGAAAGCTGACAAGAGGAAGGTTACATTGAAGTCAAGCAGTATACTGACAAAAAAGGCCCAGGGGCCCACACCAAAAATATTAAAACCAACCTTTTCATGGATAAAGCCTAATAATGTAACCAAGAGTTAAAAAACTACAGTAATTGGATGAAAAAAAAAAAAGTTTTTAGTGTGTTTTACAGCTGATTTAAGACACGGGTCAAAGCCGACCTTAACACAAGAGATGGTAGCTGAAAGCTGACACAAGATGAAGGTTAACAGAAGGGTGGGTCCATATATTTTATACCAGCAAACAAATAAAAAGTGGTGACCGCTTAGAGTGAGCTGTGCATGGCCTGGGTATTCAGGGCACTGTGATGTGTGTGTGTGTGTGTGTGTGTGTGTGTGTGCGTGCGTGCGTGCGTGCGTGCGTGCGTGTGTGTGTGTGTGTGTGTGTCAATGCCAGCTCAGCTAGGGGCATATGGAGGGCACAGGCTGGGTGGTGTTGGTGGAGGAAACCATAAACCATCATTGTGATGACCAAACAAGGCCGAAGAGTCACGGATCGGTGAGGGGTGTGATGGAGGTTACAAGGATCAAATGCAGTTCCATAATCTCATTTATAAATTAAATGGCTGTTACTGTAGATGTACATAGATCATCCCTGGGAGCCAAATGTGTCCCAGCAGAGTTCAGATGCTGAAAAGAAAACAGCCTAAAGGTGAGGAGTAGACACACTATCAGCTCAGAAATACAATATTTTATTTTAAAATATTTCAACATTTTGGCAAATTCTCCTATTGCCATAATCCCTATAGTTTTAGGAGTAGGTTTGTTACCTTTAATTGTCAGCGCAAGCCGCATTTAGATCGGCGGGGCAGAGATGTGAGCTCTGCATGGCACACAGTATTTCTGGCTTTCCCTCATCAAACTCATCAAATACACAACTCCAAAATGCTCTCATGGACAAGTTGTGACCTGCACATTCACCACGCTATGAAATAATAATGTAACATTACGAGATTGAGTTGTTTTTTATGCAAATAGTTTGTAGCCAGAACTACATCCCAGACATGGCTGCTCAGCAGAGTGACTTCAAAAGCAAAAGTAGCCTAATTTAGAGTATTTGCTTCATGTGTCGTAATGTTACATAACTATACGTTATTATTTCATAGCATGGTGAATGTGCAGGTCACGACTTGTCCACCAGAGTGTTTTGGAGTTGTTGGATTATGTATTTAGTTTGATGAGGGAAACTTAGAAATACCATGATCCTCCATTGCGTTAGCTGAGAAGCTCGCGTCTCTGCCCCGCCAATCTAAAAATGCCTTCCACCGACAATTAAAGGTAATGAACCTACTCGTAGGGATTATGGCAATAGGTGAATTTGCCAAAATGTTGAAATATCCCTTTAAGAACAAATTCTTATTTACAATGGTAAAGTATTTAGTTAGTATAATGGCGAGGCCCTTTGAGGAAGAGGGGGGAGGGGCTGGAAAGGATTATACAATTCAAATTGTTAGCATACCATCAACAGATTATGCATAGCCTACAAGTATCAATATTCAAAACAAAACACATCCAGCACGGGATGTTAGTGGGTCAGGAAGCAGTTGCATGTGGCATCGGTGAGAATGTTCATAATAAAGGCTGAATGCTGATGTGGAGATGAAATCGTCCAGTTTTAATGTAGATTGTTCCAGTTTGTGAGTGCGACTGCAGCAGATTGGAATGTCAGTTGACCAGTTAAGTATTTATGTAATCTTTAACAAAATAAGGTGAGCAGAGCAGGCGTGGAAGGCATCCAATGTAATTTACAGCAAGCTACAGTACACAGGTAAGGGGGTAAATATATCAAACCATTCTTTTAGGGCTTCTGCAAAACTCTATGAAAGCTGTGAATAGAGAGTGGAAGCGTGAAGGCAAGGTCACACTTTCAAGTTCAAAAAATAAAACTTTCGCTCTGCAAACCTCAAGCAGCAGCCCAAATAACCCTGCTGAATGATGTGCAATCAGTGTTGTTATCCTGACGTTGTTGCCACACACAGCATTAGACAGATTTAAGAGCCGCTCTGATGTTCATTTATGAGGCTGAAATGATCAAGCGCAGAGTCAACTAACACCGCCATAAAGAGCAGCTTGGCAGGCGCTGTGTTCTCCTCCATCAGTCTCTCCAGCTCACCTGATCACCCTCCAGCTCTCTTGGTCCAGGTCCACACATGCCACATCGGTGCCAGCACCATTACCCACTTAAACAATGACCCCCCTTTGTTTCGCTAACAGTCGCCCATTGGAGCTGATTAAACTTTTAAATGTCATTTAATAGAAGCGTAATGTTGCTCCGATGTGTCTGTCAGCGGCCTGAGGGAAAGGGGGTAAAAGGAAACCTGGTCACCCTGCTGGCATGTCACACTGCCCGCTGGATTCCTCAGCTGGCTAGTCATCACCCTTAGAGTGGGATGTGGTGATGAGAGGGAATGTGACCTGGACTTAAAGGAGACACGAGGGAGCAGCACCTCTGAACCTGCTACCTCTTTGTTTGACCCTCTCGCCGCTGGCTGGAGTTTCTCAAGGTGCTCGTGTTAAACAACCGCTGAGAAAGGGAGACAAAGCCCTGGTGCTGTGATACAGGGAGGCCATTTTAGTTCAGCACAATGTCAACGAGCACAACAAAGGCCGTTCTGTCTGAGGGTTTTGTTTGTTTGGCGACCTTTAGCTGGGGCTCAGCAACTGATGATGGCATTCGTCCCACATCAGTATTGGATTATGGATATTTTTAAGTCACCTCAGATTCTTAGGAAATTCCAGTATTCTGCCTCCGTCATCATTCTGGAGCAGGGTCCCATTTTCTCAGCATGCTGTCCTGCGTTAACTGTTAATTTGATGTGGTTGAGTGTGACCCACCTCCTGCAGGAAGCTGCCAAAAACACTGATTTCTCCCGGACCCTTGCTGATGTGCTGAGCTGATGTGCTTCCTGAGCACGCTCATTAAGATCTCCCTGGAAGCCGAGGTTGATGTTTTTGCTCTGTGTAGCCTATGCCCTCACACTAAATGCTTATAATTTTTTCTTTAAATACTACAATTCCACTGTGCAGGCACGAGTCAAACATTAGATTACATGTCAGTCACCTTCTCAACTCTTCATACCGATCAGTTTCTCTTCAATGTTGATACAAGTTCCACTTTACTCTTTTAGTGCAAGGTTTATTTATCCCTCGTCTTGTGTTAGCTTTCTACTGCCATCTATGGTGTTCGGGTCAGTTTTGACCTGTGTTTTAAATCCACTGTAAAATCCACTAAAAACTTTTTTTTTTCATCCAATTAGTTTTTCTTCTCTTGGTTACATTGTTAGGCTTCCTTATCCATGAAAATATTGGTTTCAATATTTCTGGTTAGGGTCCCTGGACCTTTTTTATCAGTATACCCCTTGGCTTCAATTGAACCTTCCTCTTGTCAGCTTTCTGCTACCATCTATAGTGTTAGGGTCAGTTTTGACCCAAGTCTTAAATCAGCTGTAAAACACCCTAAAACAATTATTTATCATCCCATTTGTTTCTCATCTCTTGGTTTTGTTGTTTAGCTTCTTTATCCATGAAAAGGTTGGTTTTGCACCTATGATTTCAGTTTTAACTCTCATTATTGTTCTTATCATTATAACCGGGTCAAAATTGACCCTAACACCACAAATGTCATAATTTTAACCAGAGCATTTTAGAATTTTGTGGGGGAAAAAAATTGGTTTTATTTTGTTTAAATAGAGGTTCCTGACAAAGTCAAAAAGCCTTGATGATATAAACAAATCTATGTGGTACTTTTATGCATTTAAAACATGTAAACAGGTCAGTGGTGACCCTAACACAAGAGAAGGGTTATATATACATTTATTTATATGATTATTATTATTGGTTATGATTATTATGATTAAAAATAATTATGTGAGAGGAAAACTCTTAGGACCATACAAATGATGCAGGTTATGAAATAAAAACAAACGTGTGCACATCACTTAAAAAGGATCACAAGTGTATGCTTATGTTTGCATTCACTACATTGTATGGCTGCCTGTGTATTCTTTGAAGAATCATGCATCTGTTTGATTGACAGCGAAAGAGCGGGTGCCCAGCCATGCCTGTGGTCGAGGCGGGCTGTGGGAGATGGAGGGTGTTAAGTCGTCAGTATGAGGCATATGTCAGAGATCAGTGCTGGACTATGGAGATCACTGAGATGATAAGGGAGGAGGGGTGCCGGGGGTTGAGAGGGACAGAGATTACTGCACTGTAAAAAAAATTCCGTAGAATTTACGGTAAAATACTGGCAGCTGTGGTTGCCAGAATTTTACCGTAGAAAATATGGTCACAATGTATTGCACATTACGGTATGCTGTTTTGGCAACCGTAAATTTCACAGTAGAGAACTGTTATTTGTTTACGGTAATTTGCTGTAAAAATAACAGTTATAATATAAATCTGTTTACGGTAAATTCTTTTAAAAATAACGGATATACTGTAAACCTAATTACAGTCCATCAGTGAAAAAACACGGTAAAACCGTAAGATATAGTACGGTATTTTATTGCAAAATTCACGGTAAAATACTGGCAGCTGTGGTTGCCAGAATTTCACCGTAAAAAATACGGTACAACACATAATGGAATTACAGTTTGTTGGCGTAGATTTTACAGTCAGCAAATGCAAATGGTAAATTATAAAGGAAATAACCAATTAAAGGACAATTCCAGGCGAATTCAACTCGGGGGTGTATTTTCCTATCATTTTAGGTCTAAAAGAAGGAATCTGAAGATTATCAGTTTAATCGCTCCTGTTTTGCGGTAGTTGCGTCTGTCCCCGCATCGCCATGGCAGCAATGAATGGGAGTGGATGTAAGTTCCGCTGTTTAGGCTGTTTACAGCCCTCAAAGCCGCAATTTTTTTCCACAGACAGCGTAAGATGGAGACTCAAACATGCACCGAGAAGTTTATTTGCTTCAAGCAAGCCGACATGTTTGTAAAACTAGATCTAATTCAAAGTCTCCCAGAGTCTCGCGCGAGCCCGAAGTTGCAGTGCTGGTGTATTCAGGTGCAGTTGGAGCTATCGTTTGTGTCATAAACACAGGAATACCAACTCTTGACTTGCTTCAAGTGTAAATTTCCACAGACAGCGTCAGGTGGCTACTCAAACATGCGCCGAGAAGTTTTTTTTACTTGAAGCAAGTAAAGAGTTGATATTCCTGTGTTTATGACAAAAAACTGTAGCTTTCCTACTGCACCTGAACACACCGAGCACGGCAACTGGGTCTCGCGGGAGACTTTGAATTAGATCTAGTTTTACAAACATGTCGGCTTGCTTGCTTGCTTAAATAAACTTCTCGGTGCATGTTTGAGTCTCCATCTGACGCTGTCTGTGGGAAAAATTTGCGGCTTTGAGGGCTGGAAACAGCCTTAACAGCGGAACTTACATCCACTCCCATTCATCGCTGCCGTGGCGATGCGGGGACAGACGCAACTACTGCAAAACGGGAGTGATTAAACTGAAAATCTTCAGATTCCTTCTTTTAGACCTAAAATGATAGGAAAATACACCCCCGAGTTGAATTCGCCTGGAATTGTCCTTTAAGCCCATTGTAAACCAAAGTACAGACTATAATTGATAAACTTTAAGAACCTCTCTTATACACATTCTCTGTGAAAAACAGAACTTGTCCAGTATACTCACAAGGCAGTGTTGACATCTTGAAAAGACAGTGTGTGTCCATACATATGAAGAAGGATAGTCCATGATAGAAGAAATAAACATAATGAAAAAAGGAGCCACTTGCCCTGTGTTGATCAACACTAATAAGTCACTGAGTCCAGACTTGGCTGAAGAGGGCTCTTAACATATACATGGTAGGGATGCAAACAATTAATCGACTATCGATTAATTGTCGATAAGAATTTAATCGATTAAATTAAATTACTTGCAATTAATCGTTCCTTTTCAATGGGAGTTTTACTGTGAAATGTAAACAAGCAAAGCCGACATAATGTAGCGGATCTCTGTGTAAACTTGTGCAGCGCACTGCAGCACACAAGGGAGAGAGGGAGAGGAGGTGAAAAGAGACAACACTGTTACCTGTTGTAGCTATAAGGGACTCAGGCTGTACCATCGCTAACACACAGACGACCAGTGAGTAGTCAAAAAGCCGCGGACACGGAGCTGCCTGAGGAGTTGTAATGCAGCCTGACCGCAGCTCAAACCCACGGTGCCTCAGCACGGCGACCAAGCTTTGATAAACACACCGGATCCGCGCTGGTTTACAGTATCCTTCTGTAGTTTAGCCGGTCGCTACCGGAGCTTAATTTTTAAAAAAAAGAAAAGAAAAAAAAGCGCTCGTTGCGGTGCCGCGGAGAACAGCGCGTGTGTCCACGCTGTGTTGGTTTATGTAACTTGAGGGGACAAATGAACCACATGTTTATTGTCATGCATTGCTGACCTGGGCATTGTTTCTCAATAAATTAGAAAACCCTTTCCTATCATTCCCCTTTTCCGTGCATGGTTGAAGGAAATTTGGCTCGCATCCACACTCCCACTCCCTCCTGCGCCGACATGTCACCTTAAGTCACATCATCACCGCTGGTGTTAAAAGGCTCCGTTCTTTCTGCAGTCAGGTTAAAGCGCACATCCGCCGTGTTGGTAAACAAATAATCCCTCTGTATCAACGGAGGAAACCGTGCTTGAGCAGCTTGGGTTGGAGGTGGTGTGAGTGCGGGCCAGCGGGGGACAGGAGAGGTTCAGCACGGTGCGGAACAACTGGCCCGTGTGAGTGCGTCCTTATCTGTGGCCGCTGCAGCGCCACACGGGCTTTGCCTTTCAGCAATCAAGCGCTGTTTTTGTCAATGTTAATAACAATAACAGCAACAGCTGTCGGCAGCTGAGATCGCTGTGCCGTCACCATAGAAACGCAAGACGCATTACGGCTCATTCGCAAAATACCTTTCAATGGAAACACCCGCAAATGGCAATTGCACTTTTTCGAAGTTTCAGAAATATCGCTTTTATTTTGCAAAAATCTGTAATGGAAACGCAGCGGTGTCTCTCATCTCATCTCATTATGATAGGACTTCAACCTCAGAGCTCTCTGTCCCAAATAACGTGCTACTTAAACATTTTCATTGTGCTGTGCTCTTAAAATAAATTAACAAATACTAGTGTAAAGTCCATAAGGAATGTTGATCTTAAATTTTCCCCTTAAATTTAGGTTCTCAGGAAAATCGCCGCTTATCAATTAATCGATCATCGATCGATAAGGTCTATCAACTATCGATTAATGAATTACTCGATAATTTGCATCCCTAATACATGGTGTTCAAGAAACTGGAACTTAAAGCATCCAGCAGTCACCAGTTCTACTTGAAGACTCATATATTGTCCATTTGGTGTCCACTGTAGACTGGCATGATCCTCTCTGCAGCCAGAAAACAGAAACAAAGCAAAGGTTAGATTGATGCAGTGCCTGAGCATGGTGCCTACAGAGATAAATTCAGCCTTCTGTTGTTAAACTGAGCTCCAATGAGCTATACATAGAATGAAACCAGCACTCTGGAATATAGTTTTGCAGGTCATCAGGAGTATTTCATTTATTTTATTGTATTAGTGTGAAAGGTAGAAACTGTCACTTTTCAGGACTAAATGATCATCAGTATTTGTTTCACCCTTGTCGAATTGCAGCCTAAATCCTGAATCCTGTCCGTAATACTGATTTTTTTTTCTACTGTATGTTTGTATGAAGCTGTTGGCACCGTGCACTTGTGGGAGATTGATTAAGTGAAGTTTGAGTTGTACATAAACCATTGCTTACCTCTACTTAGCCTTGACAAGACTGGTGTTTGAGTCATTGGGTCCAGACTTGACTGAAGACAGGTGGGACAGAGTCTCATACAGACATGGTACAATGTTGAAGAAACTGGAACTTTGGGCAGGTGTTGTCATCATTCCTGCTTGAAAATTCACCAGCAGTCTTCAATCAGGTGTTTACTGTGGACTGGCATGAACCTCTCTGCAACCAGACAAAGAAAGACAACAAAGAAAACATTGTTAATGATAATGATAATTATTATTATATAGCACACTAGGGCTGTCACTTTTTATTCGACATTCGAATATTCGTTCGAATGTGGGGGGAAAAGTTTGTATTCGAGCATTAATGACCTGCTCGATATGCAGGCTGCAGCAAAGATACTCTATTTACCGTCTTTGGCTGCAGTGCCCGGTGCCTGCATAGCGCCGCGGAACGTCCACCGGACGCGGAAGGGCCGCGAAGAGCCGAGAAACGGAGCCAGTTTACTTTCTGTGCCCATATTAACCGCTGGTGTGGTGTCGCGGCGTGCACCTCCGCGGCCGGCTCGCACCGTGCAGCGTCTGGTCTATTTTGTGTGAGAGCCGCGAGCAATCGCGTCAAGCTGGGAAGGAAGTCAAACATGAAACAACGAGAGTATCCGGTCAATTTTCAAAATAAAACACCGCGACTGTGTGTGTGCTGTGGCGTGGCGCGGCGGGGGGGGGGGGGGGGGGGGGGGGGGGGGGGTAATATTCGAATATATCCGAACGAATTACGGGTCATTCAATAATCGTTCGAACCTCATTTTTCTAAAAACTGACAGCCCTATTCACCACTTTATTTTCCCATGATCCATTGCGTCACACCACCCCAGAAGTCGGTTGTTTACGTAGCAACAGCTAGCGGCTAACGTAGCAACCGGACATCCACAACTCTTGCGATTGGCTTTATGGTCGTTACAGGCTCCATTCATAAAATCTTTAACTTTCCTTGAGTTGTTTGTGCATCCAACAACAGCACATGTCGTACCGGAGGACATTCTATGAACTTGTAATAATAATAAAAACACTTCTAAGACAGACTGCTAGGCTAGCTCCATTCTGCTTGAAGTGAGACAGAAGTGCGAAACCGACTTGTCGGTGAATTGAGTGTCATGGCGACGCCCAGCGGCGTTCTACGGAAAGTGGTGAATAGCACACTGTTGCAAAGTGCTTCCTACAGCAACAACAACAACAAACAAAACATTAATAAAAGAAGTTGGAACAGAAAAAAAATAAATGGTGAATGAAGAGTAGGTTTAAAAAATCTAATAGAAAGGCCAACCAATAAATATGATTTCAGGAGGCGCTTAAAACAGTTAACAGATTTAGCAGATCTAATAGATTGAGAGAGATTGAGGGAGAAACTGTGGAGGCTACAGCTGAAAACACACAATCCTTTGGATTTGACATTGAATCAGTGATTTTGATGGGTTTTTTTAAGGATAGTTCCGAGGATTTATCCTTAAGGAACTCCAGATAATAGGGTAGTAGACATAAATGGGAGACATAATTATTGATGTGGCCATGTAAATATTTGACAGGTATGAAGAAACAAAAACATTTAATGGCAGCACCAGTTCAGAAGCCTATCAATTTAAATGTACTCACTGAAGCTGAGTGTTGATAACGCTGAAGATGTACTACTGGCCATGCCACATTCCTGCAAAGTAGGCTGCCTTGCATTCTCCAGCTGCACCATGCTGAGGAGAAGGTAAAATGATTTTGTAGTGTTAAAAATGTGTACAACTAAGGATGGGATGGTTCTGTACAAATATGTTGAACACCAAATGAACTCATGTAACACTTCAGTAATAATGATAATGGACAGAAGTAACTACATGGATATCTGAACAAGGCAGTTTTAGGCCGGTGTATTTTCCCTCTTCCACACAAACACAGTAACACATAACTTTACCTTAACAGTAATGATGTTGGCCTCCCTTAGGAACTTCTGCACCTCCATGAGAGCAAGGCTCCTCTTCAGACCGTCTATCTCCATGTGCTAGCTTCCACATACTTTACTCTGATTAGAAAACACAAAAACTCTGGTTACTCTCAGGTCCTGTCTCTCACGCTACAGTCTCATGCTATAGTAGTCAGCGTTATTAGCGTAACGATCGACCGTTAACGTTATTAGCATAACAATCGACCGTAGCTGTATTAGCATAACGGTCGTTAGCGTTAGCCTAGCCATCGTTAGCGTTAGCCTAGCTCATGTGCTAAACGGCCAAAGTAACACAAACCATGCTCATTTTTAAATACTTACAGTTCATCTGCAGCTTTTCCACGGACAGTTGGTATCGATCCAACCTGAGAAAGTCCAGTCCGATTCACTGACACTCGTTGCTGAAGCAGTCAGACTTTTTTGCAGACTGAAGCTGGGGCATTTCCATCAAAAATAAAATTAATCCACTTTACTTAGGTCGTCTTTGGCTGACCACAGAGCAGCTTGGTTGTAACCAGGTTGTAACGGCGCTCCGGCCAAAAATAACGGATCTTGGTGGCGCGCAGCAAACCAACCGTTGACCCAACAAATGGGTTACTATGGTTACTAGCTGGGTCACCTGTGGGTCACCCAAGCCAGAGCTGACTCAAGCTTCTTTTTTTCCTTTTTTTTTTTTTTTTTTTTTTTTTACTGTGTGTATGTTATGGAGACTACATGTTTGTACAATAGAGATGTTTGTATTATTATAGATTATATTATAAGATTATAGTATCTTATTCTTAAATTCACTGTGTTTTGACAACATGTAGTTTTTCTATTGCATTAAGTGCTTCGCATCTACCCGAACAATGCCCACGTGACCACAGCCTGTCCTGATGTATTGCCCTACCATACTTTTTAACATTTTACTTTCTATAGAAATGATGGTATGATTTAATGGTTGTGTACCGTAAATTTAAACGTAAACACCAGCAAAATCTGTAATTCAGACAGAATGATACCGTCAATTTTACGTTAATTACACGCTTGTGACATTATGGTATTTTACCGTGAATTTTACAAACTTTTTGCAACATTCACAGTAAAATTCCATATTTTCTACTTAGTAAGACCGTAAAATTTAAAGTTATTTACTGTATCTTGATTTACGGTAATTCAGTGTATTTACTACAGTGATATACTATTTTTGATTTTACGGTATTTTACTGTTGCTATTTGACAGTTTTTTACCGTAATTTCTACGGACATTTTTTACAGTGTGGGAGCTTGGTGCCTCGACCACAGGCGGAATAGCTGCTCATCGCTCACAAAGATGCACACACACATACACATCTCTCTGGTTGCATCTTTTCCCAAAGCAGTGGCTCCACATGCCCAGCCTCCAGAGGCCGCGTGCAAAGCCCCATGTTAATAAGATTGTCTTCCTCTCTGGGTGTAAGTGTGCGCTCCTTTGTCTCCACCATAATGACAGGGGGAATAAGAGCCCGGCTCTTGAACCTCTTCACTCTCTTGAGTGTCGGCCACTGAAGGAAGTGGCGGAGATTAAAGTGGGCCGAGTAGATGTGCTGTGATAACGTCCTGTGGTCTCAAACAAAGCACTTGACTGGCATCACTCTGTGTAGAGGAGTCAACACAATACATCCTAATGCACAGTAGCTCACAACCTCCAAATTCTCCCGAGGTGCTCTGTGATCACTAACAAATTGCTCCTGAATTTACCCTCAGCTCTCAGTCTGGTTTTTTGTCTCTGGTGAAGCGTCCTTGAACACAACACAGCCCCCACCAGCTCTTGGGTTCTGCTGTGTCCTCTGTGTTAAAGGGATACACCAACATTTTTTTTCGCGTCTTGTCTCACTCCCCGAGTCCATGACCAGCAGATAGACACCATCCTTTCGACTGTGCGTGCAGTAACAAGGGAGATACGGACAGACCTGGCGCACCGCTAATTAGCTTAGCTCAAACGCTGGAAGTGCATGGGTAGTGTTAGCCTGCCTCCACCTAAAGTCATCAGAGAAACTCTTCAGCAACTCTAAACGGTCCGGTGTGCTTGTTGTGACTCGCGTTATGTTACGTTATCTATCTAGCAATCGTTCTTCTACTCCTAAAGAGAGGCTTTGTTTTGTTGACCTACTTACAAGCATGTTGGCGGTGGTTTGCGCATGCACCCTGCGGTCTAGTTTTGTATTTCTTTCGGAAAATTCCATTATCTGCTAATATTAGTCTAAAAATAGATAACGTAACATAACGCAAGTCACAACAAGCATACCGGACCGTTTAGATTTGCTGAGTTTCTCTGATGACTTTAGGTGGAGGCAGGCTAACACTACCTATGCACTTCCAGCGTTTGAGCTAAGCTAATTAGCGGTGCGCCAGCTCTGCCCGTATCTCCCTTGTTACTGCACGCACAGTCGAAAGGATGGTGTCTATCTGCTTGTCATGGACTCGGGAGTGGGGCAAGACACGAAAAACAAATGTTGGCGTATCCCTTGGAGGTAGTTGGAGATGTTGGATAGGATCAACTCTTTTATCAGAGCTACCACCTCAAAACAGCAGCCTGGATCTGAATCTGAGTCCTTCCCACTAGCCTACTGTGTAGACTCCACACAGTCATCCCATCTCCAACCTTTGGGGAGAAAACTAGAAAATAATTGTTGAACCTGCCAGCAGCAGGTTGCCTCCTCCTCCTCTGGTTACAGATGTTTGCAGCCTGCCAGGAGTGATAAAATACTTTCCTGTGGAAAACCATTGTTTATATTTGCACGGACGGCGGCAGACTACAGACATGGCGTCAGTTATCTTTTCTTGACTGTGCTACTTGTTCTTTCCAAATGTAAAGGAGCATTAAATCTGTTGTTGTTGATGATTATAGTATTTCTTGATCAGCAGGAACACTGACATCTGATCATATTAGCAAATTTTATAAATTCAAAAGGCACACAAAAATTAGTTCAGATCCTCTATCATAGCCATGACCAATTTCCTGCTTTATTACTGTTAGTTAACAGCCCTGTACTGTGTAATTAGTTGCTATGGGTGATTATTCATGCACTAAAATAAAGCCCAATCCAGTGGGCTTTAATTACTGTTGTACATCTTTTCTTCCTTGGATCTGAAAGCTAAATCTAGGTGGATGAATATAACTCCATACTCCCTTAACAAATGTCCAACTGGGTGTGGCACAAAATTCTGCCACTCTTTGAGTATTGAACCCTATGAATATGAATGAGTGCTGACAAAGTGAATACATGCTCAGCAAAAGCCTTCTCTGAATAAGTAGCAGATAAACAAACATGGTCCTGGAACACACACAGTACAGATTTGCAATGTGTCTGTTTTGTTTTTTATCCTTGCACCTTTTCCCTGTTGTGTTGTAAACTACACCACCATTATGCTCCACACTCCTGTTGCCCCCTGTTCCCTGTGTCCTGACATTATTGCCCATGTTTGTTGGGTTCATCAAGAGAAAGAGTGAGTATGCAGAGTGGGTAGTGATAAGAATAGCTGTTTTATTGTGTGCCACTGCTTTGGCCCCTAATACTGAATGTGTTATCTGAGGGTGCAGAATGCCACACTAAGCTATGTGCATGTGATGCATGGCTGAGCAGCATTCCTCCTCCTGAGTGCGTTGCAGGGCAGAGATAGTAGGAAGGCGAAGCAACCTGACTGCCAACAGAGAGGGGGAGAGGAACGAGAGCAGGCGAGAGGAGAAATGAAGGGAGAGAGCAATACTGGGAGCATGTAGTTAAGTGGAATGAAGTATCCTTTGTTGCAGATAAGATCATTCTGCTTCCCTGGCTGCCATCACAAAAGGGATTTGAGCACAGCTAATATAGCTGATTATGTTGTTGGCAGCCCATAAAATGCCTCACTAACATGCAGATGAACACTTGTCAAGCAATGAGAGACCAGGTGGTTTATTTCTTTTGTGCAGTCATGATTTTTACTTTTCATTTTAATCGATCAAGCAGGGTCACATGTGATCTGTCTGTGCAGGTTGGGAGGAGAGGGCATTGTGGGAAATAAAGTCCACACTAGGGAATGTTGCGGAAAAAGAGGCTAAATGTGGGATCCATGACCTCTGGGTTCAGACGGTCACCCAACTTCCAGCAAGGTTCATAGGCTCCTGGTCCGGGGGTCTTCTGTGGAATACAAAGTGTTTACAGAACTGTCTGAGATAAGCCTCCACTTATATACAGTAAGGATTTTTTTTTCGTGTATCCTGTTATTATAGTCGCTTCAGACAGTATTCAGACTCTTGACTTTTTTGCACTCACTCTATTATGATATAGAATTTATTTTAATTGTGGGGGAAAAAAAAAACTATCCCTGCCTGGATTAACAAGGTGATGATCAGTGATCTGTCCAGATAGATTGTCATGTATTTCCTCATTGTCTCTGAGGCTACAAGAGCGGTTACACAAAGTGGCTCTGACACTGGTCACTCTACCATAAAGGCCTGTTTGATGGATGGTCATCCCCCCAGCGTCTCCCATCTTTGCATAGAACTTGGGCAGCTCTGTTAGCTTGACCACTGGGGTTGAGGTTCCACATTTATATCACAGTTACTGTGCTCCTGGGAACACTTTAAGCTTTACAAATGTTTTATATACCAAATTTGAATGCAGAAGGCTACAGAGAGTTCCTTGAAATCCATGGCTTGCTTGTCTTATCATATACCTTTCTATATGTCCACTCAGTTCATTCAGCCACAGATATACTCTGGTTTAAAACACATCTCATGGATTATTCATACAAAGAGGATAAACCTGACTGCAATTTGCAGTAAAAGGCCATATTGCTTCTGTGAAAAAGACATTTCAATCTGAAGCAAATTGAGGTGTGCAAAATTGACTGCGTCTGATAGATAGCCTATCTGAAGCCACTTTAATGATGTGATGTCTATTATACCAAAATGATCACTAACTGTTTTAAAATGTGAGAAAACATAGAATAAATGTGAAGTGCTGGACTCACTGGGTGGACATAGTGGAGCCGTGGTAAAGTGGACTTGAAGCAGGAAGTAATGCTTTTCTCAGGTCTGGTCTGTGGACTGTAGTCACATGGAGCAGGTCCCTCCTTCTGAGGTGGTCAGAGATAGGAGGTGTTACTGACTTGGCCCTAAACTGCTGCAATACTCTAGAGTGATACTAACATAATCATAACCATGTAATGAGATGGGTGAAAACGTCAATTCAATTAATACTAAAGTTAATTTATATAAATAATGTACCTTGGTATTCTTTGCTGTAAATTAGGGACAGAGTGAACACAATGATTAACACCTAATGTACAATAAGTTGTGTGGGTGTTACATAAATAATAACATTAGAATGAAAACATTTCAAAAACGCACAACAACATGACACATTTTCCATCCAAGGCCGCAGTCTGTTCCACGATCAGCTAACACAGACGCCCAGAATGAAACTCTAAACGATCAGCGTCAATCATGGAGCCTCATCTATAAACAGCCTTGAACACATAGTAACCTAACCCCGACGCCGGCCCATAAAACGGGTGCTAATCCTGTAGTTTCAGTGTAAAACTAACCAACGGTAACTCTGCAACCTCACCTCATATGCAGCTTTTATTTTTGAGAGAATGAACATTTCCCACTCCTTACGCTCTCTCATTAGCGCTCCATCATTTGTGCACATACTGTATCTCCATGATGACATTGCTTGAAATTCTGTCTGTGCATGTGAGGCAACATGAGAGCACTTTATACAAAATTGTTTGTGCTTTGTTTTTAAGTTGTTGTATCTATGTTTGAAATTTTGTTTTATGTAAAGGCAAATACTCCTGATTGCTTGTGTGAACTTTCCCTGAGGACAGTTTTTCTATAGATTTGCCTACTGTACACCCTCTTAACCTGCACTCATTAAAACTCTATTGTTATACCATGCTGCTCTGGTCATCTGACCGATGCACTCCCAGTACACACCAGACCTATTTTAGAGTCTCATACCAATATTTTTTAAGACCTACGACATATCATTTGACTTGTGACTTTATAGTCTTTGCCAGTAGGTCTGTTGATTAGATATGTTACGGTTGTCAAAAGTATATCTCTCCCCCCTCTCTCACTATCTCTCTCTCTTTCCTTGCCTTTCACTTCTCCTTTTCTCTTACCTACTAACACACATAGTGGTCATCACCAGCGGCATGCCATGCAGAAATAGCATCAACCCCCTCCACCCTCCTCCGCAGACATAAAACTTTCTCCCTGTCCCTGAACACACTGCGTGGCCTTTCATTTTCAGCCTGTCAGTCTCTGATTCTGACAGAGGAAGACAGGGAGGTGTCTTTTCCTCACCTCCTCTCCTTGGAGGAGCGGCTGCTATCATTACATGCCATTGGAAGTTCGTCGCCAGTGCACATGAACTGCCCCCCCCCCCCCCTCCCATGCGCCTAGCTGATGCTCCCAGAGGTGCTAATGCAAGTGTATTTCACAAGAGGCAGTGGACAGCAGTGAAACTCTTTTATGGATGTGTGTAAGTGTCTTTGAGCCAAAGCACCTGGCCTACTTTCCTACAGTGGCACAGCATGTAGGAAATGTGGCACATCTTTGAAACTTTTACACTTTGGCCTGTAATGAATAGGTGGATCCAAAAAGTGCTCCTTAAATAAACAGGAAACCTTAATTGCAAATACATCAAATAAGTAGAATTAATATGAGAAATTCTTTAGTTTCTTGATTTGGAAAATATACAGCTAGACTTATCGGAGTGTGGTAATGCTAACACAATCACAACGACAATACTAACATTAGACAGATTAACATGATTACCATTTAAAATGTTTACCATGCTTCTATTCTATTTCAATGGGTAGAGTCAAACATTTGCAAACTAGCACTAAACACAAAGTGCACAAATGAAACATGAGATACAAAATGAAATGAAAAGGGATCACCAGAACACACATCATTTAGTGGGGGTCATGAATGTATGTTTTAAACGTTATGGAAATCCATGTGAATAAATGTTCAGTCAAATATCAGGTCACAGATGGTTACAGTTCATCCTCTGCAGACCATGAATGTGTGTCAATGGATTCTCATGGAAATCTTCAAGAGGTGATGAGATATTTCTGTCCAGATCAGCCAATCGTCTTTGCCAATCAGAGAAAAAAAACTACCAGGTGTTTCAATATCTAAAGCAGTAGTTATAAGCTGAATCACATAGTGCTAGAGCAATATACAGTGGGACATCTATTCATATGAAAATATATGGGATTATGATTTTAATTCAAGCTGTCTTGAATCTCAAGGGAGGATTTGTTCCTTCCAAGCAGCACGAGCCGCTGATATTGCAAAAAAAACATGCAAATCTAGGACACACAGTGGCCCCAGGATGGAGAAATTATGTGAAATCATAGAAAAAGGAATATATATGTTGTTTCTACTACTCTCACACTGACAGTCCGTGCTCAGAGATGGCTCAAATACTTGGCTCTTACACCATGAGTCTCCAGTTTAAAGACACCTTCATGTTGATCCACTGTCTGGTCAGCTGTCTGTACGATCTGCCATTTCAGTTTAACTTCCTTGTGGGATTTGTGTGGCTTCACAGCCTTTGACAATAAATTTATCTCAGGGGGGTCACCATGACACCACTAACAGCAGAAAACTGCTCCCACCTCTGCAGTAATAACCCCCTTGGGATTTCTTAGCGCCTTTCCTTCTTTGTCAACACTCAGCACCTGCCAGCATGGCTCAAATATCCATCAGCTACCAGCATGGACATGTGGGTAAGCCAGCAACGCTGCAATATGAACCAAAGCGGACTGGTCAGCCAGTACAGCACCATAACAGGCCCTCAAATGGGTCGAATCAACCTGAGGAATCAGTTTTCCTTGACCCTTGTGGTTGTCATAACTAGCTCACATACCAGACACACAGTAGCTCAGAGGTTGTAATCAAAACCCATTGAAAGGGTATTGTAATGAAGCCTTTTTGTGGGCAGTGGAAAGATTGAATGGTCCCTAATAACTAGTTTTGGTGACCAGATACTTACAGGTGGAAAGCTGATCCGCTGCACAGTCGACCGAAACATCACATGCCTGCGGGGCGGGGAGAGAAGGAGAGAAAGGAATAAGGCTGTGTACGATGATCAGAGGTAGACTGTAGTGAAAATGAAACTGATAGGGTAGGTTGGTGGCTGTTCCTTCATCTTTGACATGCAAGGAAGATGAGAGGGGGAAGGAGAAGCTGAATGAGGAGGAAGAGCTCAGCAACCAAGGCCTGATTCATGGTTTGCCTTCTCTGCTGTGATCTGAGAGCTGAAGAGAGGCTGTTTGTCCAGAGCTTACTTGCAGGGGATCTTCTCCACTGGTCTTGGTGTTACATTGTAGTCACATGGTGAAGTGTTTATATCCTGGCACAGGGAATGAAGATAAAGAGGTGTTAATGTATATATCATCATGAGCTTGTTTTTCTATTTCCAATATATTTCAACACATTCCTTTAGTTGGTGCTGAAGGCTCATTTTGAAGAGTACTATCATTTTAAAGAAAGGACTGTGGAGATGTCTATGTCACTGTCAGAAAACTATTAAAACATAACAATTAATAAATACTCATGAAGCATATTATACCCTTAAAGGGATAGTTCAAAATTTTGGCAAATTGGCCCAATAGTAATCCCTATAGTCATAGCAATGTTCGTTACCTTTAATTGTTGGTGTAAGCTATTTTTAGAACAGCCAAGCCAAGCTGCGAACTGCTCAGAGCTATGCTACGGAGGCTAATGGGATTTCTTGGTTTCCCCCATCAAATACACAATCCAACAACTCCAAAACGCTCTGGTGGGCAAGTTGCGACCTGCACATTCACCACGCTATGAGATAATAACGGAACGTTACGAGACAGAGTTGTTTTAGAGGTAAATTCGTGCAAAACAGCTGATGCACATTCCTGTCAGGTGCAGTTTTCCGGCAAGCAGTCTCTGCATTTGCCTAGAAAACAACTCCGACAAATAAAGGTAACAAACCTACTGCTATGACTATAGGGATTATGGCAATGGGCCAATTTGCAAAAATGTTGAACTAACCCTTTAAGTTTAAGATATTATGTCAGTTCTGTTTGTCAGTAGGAGGGAGTCATCTGAATCACCACCTTGTCTCTGATGCCAAGGGTGACCATGTCAGGTCGAGGGCAGTTTTTAAAAGAGTAGGACGCCTGGTGCTTCAGGACCTCTTGGGTGGAGTCAGTGTAGCCATATGCTCCAGGTAACAGGACTTCACCATGACCCATGCCCAGAGTCTTGGCTTTTCTGCCCACACCTTTAAACCCATAAGTCTTCCTCACAGGGTTCCTTTCAGCTTCTTCAATGAAGTCTTGAATGTGATAGTAACCAGGAACAGGTGTGTCCTTGAAGGAGAAGAGAAGTGAAAAGTTTGGGGAAGATGTGAATATGCAGTTTATTGTAACGTAAACATGTTGCAGGAATCACTGGATGACTGTCTGTGTGAGCCAAATACAGGTCAGACAACTGCAACACTGGCTTGAGCCTGGATTTTATATACTTAACCTCCAACCTCGAAGCTTATATATATTACATAATAAATGTGATACGCTGTAAATCGATGCTAAACACATCAAATTGTTAGCCTGCTGTTTGCTCTATAGACGACATTACTAGAAAGAAGAAGGCAGCTGATTAACAATGGAGCTGAGTGCTGGGATCACATTAAGATAAATTGATCATTAATTAGGTGAATGCACTTTGAGGCAGCTAGAGTCTGGGGCACTGTCGTGTGAGGTTGTGGAAAGTGTAAAAGTTTGGAATTATCTCTGGCAGACAACAGACTTTGGCAAGAGATGATTGGAAAGTAGACGGGGCCTCCCATTTCCTGTCTCTCTCAACTCTCCTGTCCATTAAAGGTGGAAAAGCCCCAAAAAATATACTAAATAAATAAAAGCCAGTAACTTAACACTATGCACGTGGCAAATTCAGTGGTGTGTTCCTGAGGATCTGTTCCATTTAATGAAATCCAAGCTATTGGAAGCTCCCTGATGTTCTAGTTACACATGATGAGCCACCCCAAGCTGACAAACCAGTGCCAAGTGTTTGTGCCTGATCAGAACATAACACCAAGACATCAAACTGCAGCATGACACCTACTTTCAGAGTTCCCAGCCACCAGCTCCCCCGACCACACAAGTCCACTTTGTCTTCAGCCTGTAGATAAGGACAGGATACAAGCCACAGACAGCACACACTATTTCAGATATGATGACATTGCTATGACAACAATGTGTTGACGGAGCTCATGTATCATCCCGTGGTTCACTATTCAACAACAGAATTGTGGAAACCTTAAAGACACTGTAGATCCTTACCTTATCTGTTCTCGTACCTCCCCTGGACATGTCACCCACTTCAGACACGGCTCTGTTTTTCCATGTGGCTCTATGCAGCGCTGTACCCATTGTCAGTCACTATCTGCTTGGCTGGATATCCAGTGACACCTGACCACCATTAAAACACTGGCTGTTACTATAGCAGCGTTTCCACTATTGATCAATTTTTCAACAAGCTGGCCTAGTGGAGTCCTATATTTAGACCCAACTACCAGTTTGGTATAGAGTAAGAAACAATGGCAAAAGTAAGAAACAATGGCAAACCAGCACCGGTGGAGGCTAGTCCTCATTATCTATAGCATCATGTGATATTTAGAGGGAAAGTGTGATATTGATTAGAATATACCATTCAAACATAGGCATTATGATGCTACAGCAGTCCAGGAGAAGCCAACACAGGAAAACATGTTCACTCTTCCAGTGTCTGGAAGTGGACAGGCTGTTCTGCACTGGGCTGGTTGATGTCTACCTGCAGTTCTAGGAATAGTTTAATCATGCAACTTATTATCTCCTTTTTGACATCAGTGAAGAAAAACCAGAGAGGGCTCTTGAGATTAGGTGAAAGAACCCTCAGGCACCAGAGAAGTTCACTTGGTGCTAAACTGGAGCCACTACTACAGCTGATGAGGTTGGGTCTGGCCAGGGCACTGGCATTCATGTCCTTCCACGACCTCCTTGCAGTTACTTAGAAATCAATCTTTAACCAAAGAACAACACATTAGGCATGGTATTCTGTTTGTAATACTTAGATGCATAAATCATATCTTAATATTAGCTAAAGTTTATCAAACCTCTAGTAATGCATTACACAGCCTCTCTTGGTGCAGCAGAACTTCATTCTGGAAGCAAATGTGCCAAATTCAGCCTTATTGCTAGGCTTCATGAAATGCATGGTTGGAGGGAACCAAGAATCCATGTTCACAAGTGGATAAAGAGAAATACACACACACACATAGAGAGAAAGCACCGAGCAGCAAAGAAGTCGTTGTGATTGTGATGTTGCGCTGTGATGTGATTGATACTGTCCCTTTCACCACAGTTTCCTGAGTGGACAATGCATGAATGCATGGGAGGGCTGGGACTAGCATTTAATATGCAGTGTAATTAACAGCTTTTTTTAATAAGTAGACTGCAACAACACTTACTTTTTTTTTGGGGGGGGGGGGGGGGGGAAAATTGGTTTTGACAAGATAAGAGACACTTGTGTCATCCATTCACACCTGAAATTGCTGTGGGTCGTGGTGTTCCTTTTTGTTCTGTTCAAGTGCAGACTCTGTAAAATACTTAATTGGACCATATTTGGCTACACAAAATATTAGGGACAGGAAAATAAAACCAGGTGTACTGTAAATGATGTGAAGCTGTTATTTCTGTTCATTGTGTACTGCTCAAGCCACCACCAGAGTACTGGTCTAGACAGCCAGAAACACTACATAAAAATTTAGAGAAGAAAAAAAAGTTAATCAAATCTATCAGCAATTTACAGGTAGCATAAAACCCACACAGGAGGCAGAGCAGAGGTCCACAATAGAGCTTTATTTTGTCATTCATCAAAATAACAAACTTAGTATCTCTGCAAGCTACTGTAACAAACTCAATAATCCAAACTCAAAGAAAAAACAAAACAGGTACACCTCTTATTTACACCTTGGTTTCTGATGTACACTCAATCACCTGCTCCTTGTGATTGGGGGCAAATGCCAAGTAAGACATGAAGCAGTCAGCTTCTACATAGTGCTGTGCCAACAGTAGCAGACAACACATGGCCCATATAGTCAGTATGGGAGCTGGACAGTACAAGGCTCATCTACTGTTGAGTACCATTGTTAAGCACTTCACAATAGAAGCCTTTGATCCCACTCAGTGCTTTCATTGTAATGACAAGAGATTTGATCTCAGTTTATCTGAACATTAAGAGGCATTGGCTGATGCTCCTCAGTGCTTTGGGGAAAATAACAGGAGACACTTTAAATTTAGATGGTAAACATTTCATGAGCAACAAGAGGGGGAAAAAATCCTATCAAAAACGGAGCATCCTGTCATCAATACAAAAATGGGAATAATTACAGGGTATACAAACTCAAGGATCCATTAACTGAGAAAACAAGACAATTTTCATATCCGGGTAGATTGTAAATTTTATTGGAAAACAAAAATATACAACTTGGAATGAATTTTTGAGGCATGACCAGAGGTCATTAAAAAAAGAAGAAAAAAAAGAAAAAAAGTTGTGAGTAAAACATTTAAAAGCATAAGATTAGTTGTTTTCTGGTATATAGAACAGCAGATACAAAAGAGTTTGTACGAGTACCTAGGAGATACACCCGTGTCATTTTTTTTGCAGTAGTGCAATGCTGAGAGATTTCCATATATATTTTGTCCGTAGTCCATGCAGAGTTTTAACTCCTCTACACTGTTTCCATGCCAACAGTGTTGCCAAGTGACAACCAGCTGACAGGTTTCCAATGTCGCCATGCGTGGAGGGGCCCCGAGCACACAAGACAGGAAGATTCGAAGTTCTCCGGCTCCCAGGGGCCTCCACAGGCATCTGGTTGTATGACCGTTCCGTCACTCCAAAACACCATGACAGCAAAAGAAAGGGACATGGGGACAAGAGCCTATGCAGTTTACATGCAGTTCCTTTGGACAGCAGAAGGGGTAGGGACAAAAGGGCTATTAAGATTTTACAGATAAATTACACAAAGAAAAAAAGGCAAATTATTTATATACGAAATCTGTACAAGGCCTTCACTTCGCCGTCATCATTTGTACGAATTCTACAGGAGAGAAGGGAGGAAAAAAGTTGCAAATTAATATCCAATGGGTAGAACAAGCAGATTGAAAACATGAAAACAAACAAAAAAACCATCTACCAACCTTCATAGTTGACCTGTCCATCTCCATCAATATCTGCTTCCCTGATCATTTCATCCACTTCCTCATCAGTCAGCTTTTCACCAAGGTTTGTCATCACATGGCGCAGCTCAGCAGCACTGATATAACCATTGCCATCCTAAAATCAGATCAGTTGGTTAGCAAAAAAAAATAAAAACAAGACACAAATTGATGGACATGCAAATGTGTGGGATTGCAGACAATATACCTTGTCAAAGACCCGGAATGCTTCTCTAATCTCTTCCTCGCTGTCTGTGTCTTTCATCTTTCTGGCCATCATGGTCAGGAACTCAGGGAAGTCTATCGTCCCATTTCCTGAAGACAAAAAAAAAAAAAAAAGAGAGAGAAACAGACATCAATGAGGGATTGCCACACAGCACATTGACATTACATGTCACGTTTGAAGCCATACTAGATTCTCACCATCAGCGTCTACTTCATTGATCATATCCTGCAGCTCTGCCTCTGTTGGGTTCTGGCCCAGAGAGCGCATGACTGTTCCCAGCTCTTTGGTGGTGATGGTGCCATCTCCATCCTTGTCAAAAAGCGAAAATGCTTCCTTGAATTCTGGTTGCAAAAGAGAAGAGGATGGCCGTCTTGAGTAAAGAAAAAGGTATCACAACAGCTGCATATGCACAAGAACATTGTATGACAGTGGTTGTAAAACACTGCAGAATGCTCAATCTCCAAAAATTCATTAAAAATACATGTAAATGTTGCCAGCCCACCCAGCATGACACACTCTTCATCTAAACTTAAATCTGGCAATTAACATTAAAGCAAGGGCTGAATTAGCTCAAGTAGCAATAGGGGTATTCCATCACTCATGTTTCAGCTATAAACTAGCTACACTGTAATGACAAGCCCTTCTGTTTTGAGTTCCAACTGCAGTCGTTTCTGGCTAAACAAGGACAGAGACCACAAGACCAGGCAGCAGGGCAGAGTCAGGCAACATCATAAATGAATGACAGCCTGTGTAGTTTGGTGAAGCCATGAGGAATGAGGAATGATGACACACATCAAATGTGATGAGGCCACTGGGCAGTGTGTAGTGGCATGCAGCAGCTTGTCAGCGTCATTAAAACTACAACCTACCCTGCCATTTGCAGGGTCAAATATACAGGGCAACACCCTTTTTGTTATGAGCAGAGGCCTGCGGTCTGCACCTTCCACAGAAAGCATCAGACAGGTCAAAATCCCTCTAGTGCAGGCAACTGAGCCCCACACATCACTGTAGCTACAGCATTCTATCAACTTTCCCAAGACAATAGCACATTTGTGTATTCATGCCATGCTGATTAATCAAAAATGGGACATCTTAACATCAAGTACAGCTTTACTCACTAGATGATAGGAGCATGACAAACACTAAGTATGATCAGCATATTGTGAAACCTAAGACTTAAGATTAATCTAGTCAAATGCAAGAAGATATTATCCAGGAATCTACAACAGTGCCCCAGTTTAGACATTTCATGCTAAAATGGTTGCATTTCAGCATGTAAACAAGAATACTGGTAGCAGAGGTTCCTCCAACATTACAGCACAGGGTAGCAATAAATGTAAGCCCTGGTTACTGCTGATAGTGTTCTTCAGGCATTCCATCTGATGAGAACACACCCAGGGCAAAGGACACATGCACTGCATGTAAAAGCCGACGGCCAACACCTAACTAGAATACACAGCCCTTGAAGATTACATCATTTATTACATGGCAACCATGAAAATGCAAAGTTTTCCATGAGGGAGTCCTTCTACGTCCCAGAGCCAGTAAGCAACAGCTGTTTCATTCATTCCTGTTTTATGACCAGAAGGGTGCCCTGTGGAATGCCTTAAAAGGCAAAAGCATAAATCCACTGCAAGGGATGCAAGGGTCCATAATGCAGGCCACACTGCAGGATATGAGGAAAGTAGAAGATCAGTGCAGCGATGTCTTACCAGCAATCTGCTCTTCTGTAAGCTGGTCAGCCTGTAAAATAAAAAAAATAAAAAAAATAAAGTAATTAATAGCATGCAACATAGTAAAATATTCAGAATTAGCTTTGCCATCTTTAGGTAACATTAATGGCCATCCCAATTTGTAACAGCTTACCAAAAAATGCAACCACGTTTCTGTATAGCATTAAAATTACACAAAAGCCATTTCAGGAACTGCAACATCACAACCACACAATACATAATGCATTTTTATGCTGATAGGTTGCAAGGTTGTTACTGAACTTCCGACAAGACTGGCTTCAGTCAAGTGTCCGCTGCCCCACAGACATTACACTCTGCTACATTTGAATGTTCGATGACGCAAACTTTGCCACAGACAAAGAATGACTTAAAATTTGGCGGTAAATGTTAGCAAGAAGAGCTAAAGTTAGCTAGCTACCGTTTCGTAGCTTAGACTCCAAGACTGCACACTTTTAACGAAGACTGACGAACACAACAGCTATCACAAGCAAAGCACCGGCTGGCCAGGGGTAACATTACGTTTCGACTATTGCTGTTACAAACTGGGACAAGGAACGCATTTAGAAATCGGCCATAGTGGCCATATAGGGAACCGTGCATTATCAAGTTGGGCTTGTACTAAAGCACCACATACAGGAAGCGCAACTGCCGTGAGCGGGTTGAAGTGTTGCGACAGTAACATTAGTTACACGGGGGTTGCTAAATTCATTCAGAACAACTCAGCTTTCAACAACGTTAGCTCCGTCTGACAGCCCAGCATCCAGTGAGCTGTCATTCGCACTGCGGTAGTTACAGCTCAGCATTTATGCTGGCTTAAGCTTGAGCACTGGTTACGTTACGTTTTACGGACATTAATCATGAATAGTTTAAAACGACATCCGCTTAAGACTCGTGGCCAACCCTAGACTGGAGAGAAAGTAGAATCCTGCTTGCCTTACCATTTCGATGTAGATGCAGCGGCCGGTTCACGACAAAAAAATCCTTATCAACCAATGCCAACACAAAGTCTCTATGGACTCCCAGTCTCTGTGCATACACTGACTGAGAGGCAACTGGACTCGCCTTTAACGACTATCCTAAACCCCTCCTCTTTTCAATATCCCTCCGCCAACTTCCCTTTTCGTCAGTTTCGAAATTAAAATTATACACGGTCGTAGAAATTCTTAGCGAGACCGAAAGATGAAGAAACAACTGCAATGCCCATGCATGACTGTCGGGTATGTTTTGGCTTTAATATTAGCAATAACATTGCGTATGGTTGGCGGTCTACACAACAGCGTATGAATACTTTCTGCTACACTGTGATGAGGCGCCGACGTAGCCGAAAGAAATCGCGCTCTCTGATTGGTGTGTTTGTACCTGCAATGCGTCACTCCTATGGCCTGCGCTGCCGCTGCATCTTGTCCATAGACATCCCAGTCAGTGCCACAGGCATAGCAAACAGGGTTGTTGCAGAGTGTGTATGGTTATGGGCATCATGCTACTTAGACAGACCCAATAAGATAGTTTTGATAAGTAATTAGCAACGAGTATGGCTTGTGACTTGTTACTGACCGAGTTTTGCTTAGATCAGTTTCTATTTTTCCTATTCCAGCAGTTTTATCATTTCCGATTAGACACATTTGTGTTTTGGTAGGCTACAAGTTAACAGAGTTTGTGTGTACACTGAGAGCAAAGTGTGTTGCTCTGAAGTTCCTCCTGTCTGCAGTTCAAATCCTCATCAAATCAAATTCTATGTGTAATAAAATGCTGTGAAAGAGCTGGAGTGCTAGGGTGTAATAGTTGGTAATTGGTGGCAGTTTGTGCATGTGTGTGAGCATGTGAATTGTCTGCGTGTGTGCACATTCAGATGTGTGATAAGTGACTGTGTCTGTGGCAGGCGTCGCTGTCAGATGACTGTGGATTCTCAAGTCTAATTGTGCTGCTGGTGTGGAGGGGAATATCTGATAGCCTGATTGCTTATGCCTGACTGCTCTCCTGTCTCCCAGTGACCACCTGTCTCTGGTCTGATCCCATGGGAGATGCTGTGGAGGAGGGTGAGCTGAGATGTGCGAGAAGGTTTCACTCAGAGAATGTACTAGAATCTTCATGTTCCCAAACAGCCCCCCTTCCTCCCAATTCTGCCACCTCTCTTATTATTAGACACAGATGTCACACTACAGTATAAGCAGAAAAGCTCAATATCACACAAGTAAGAAACAAAGATCTAAATTGGTCCTCACTTCCGTCTGCACCTCTTAAAGAGGTGACACTGCCAGTGCCATGTGTTCTGCTGAGCAGCTTCAGAATCAACCAGGCTTTTTCCCAACCTGCTTAATCTGGAGCACATTGGATTCCTTTCAGTTAAATCTGTTTTTCTGCGGGTTTTTGTCACTGTGCATTATGTAATTCCAAAGATGACGGCACAAAGGCCTAAACCTGTCACAAGAAACAGATAAGCTGGAGCATGTGTGAACAAGGCCGTAGCTACCATTGAGGACACCGAGGTCATGACCTCGGTATTTTTTTCGGCCTAATGAATGAAAAAAAAAAAAAAAAAAAAAAAGTGCAAAGTATTAGGGAGGACAGATGGAAGGTGACTGAGTGACTCCTCTCTTGTCCAAACAATTCCGGTAGGCCTATAATGCTCTTGTTTATTGACGCCCTCACGTACGCTGGTGTTTGTTTACTGGTCACGGGAAAAAAGGCGATTCATTCGGAAAAAGCGAGTGATACAGCGCGTCGCGGAGCCTGCGTGCATGGAGGAGAAGGCTACTGAGTGAGTCGGTTGGCTCTAGATAAACTGCTCTTTCCAACCAGTTGTTACACTGTAAAAGTTTCGTATACGTGCACTTGAAGCGCTGTATTATTTCGGGACGGAACCTCATGTATGCGGAGAAAACAGCTGTTTAATAGGGTCAATTCAGCGCCGTTTACTGTCTGTGTCCTGCACTATGCACTAGTTGAGCTAAGTGGGGGAGAGCAGAGACCTCTTTCCTGCAGATACTACAGTATACTGAGGGGGCATCTGCACTGTCCATTCTTCCATCAACTTTATGTGAAAAGCACAGTGACATGATAAATGTTATGTTTACAGACAGGGGCGTCACTAAGTTTTAAGGACAGGGGGGGCTTAGCCCCCAGGAGATGCACAAGATGTGAGCATATGTGGTGCACAAGCACAAATATTTCACAAACAAAGACTGTGAAATTGTTTCTAAAAAATTTTGGACAGATTTAACAAAGAGCATACGGTGTAAAGTTTAGGCAACCATTAGTTTTATTTCAGTCTTTTTTATTTATTTATTTAAAGAAAGCTAAGACCGGTGAGATTACTACAGACATGTCTGGAGTAGGCTACAGTAGAAAATGTAAATTTTTCATCTCTGCCTAGTAAGAATACTAACAAAAATCACATTAGAGTAAAATCTACCTTTGAATCATGGGATATCAGGCAAATGAATAAGTAATGTGTAGGCTAACTGTGTAAAAGTAGATGCTAAAAAAATGAACCTGAGCAATTTTGCAGCTGTTTATTATCAGAGATACGTATGTCCAGGTGGAATTTGACCTTTGGAAAACTAATTAGGCTATATTTCACTAATAGCCTGTGTCATAATATTCACTCCATCCAAATACAACTGTTTTTGGCTCATTTTGATTTCACCTAGACCTCTTCATATTTTCCCATTCAAAGAAGACCATACAACCGAAATTAAGTTTGACACCAATATTTTACTAATAAAAAATATGCATAGAAATGTGAAATACTACATAGCTAAACAACGTGAATAACCAATTATAACACAAACCAAAATTTGCTGCAACAAGGAGCAGTCAGATGTATGTTTGTGGTAACTATAAGGAAAAGCAAACAAACTTCCTGGGCCTGTTTCAAAGTGAGGAACACAGCTGACGCTCCAGAAGGAAGTCACCCAAAAATAGTAGGCTATAGCTATGGTAAAAAAAAGAGTGCACACTTCACCCTAGAAACCTGTTCATCTTTATGTTAACAACCAGGACCTTCACATTGCATTTCAGACTTTTTTTTTTCGAGCTGGAATTAAACTTTATAATATAATATTTTTGCTACTCTGTGGCTGCTACGAGTGTGAGGAGCTAGTCTACTGTTTGTAATAGGTGGTGTGTTCTCATCAGAATTCAGTGAAGTTGGGTCTTCTCTGGATGATCACTAGTGATGATAATATCATAAAAAATGGCATTAATCTAATATGATGTGTGTAGTTTTTATCTGTGAAAGTGCACCAGATTGAAGCCTTTTAATATAAAATTGCCCCAAATTTCTGACGCCACCCCCCCCCCCCCCCCCCCCCCCCCCCCCCCCCCCCCCCCCCGCGCACCACGACTATGACCTCGGTATTTCAAAAATCCTGGCTACGGCCCTGTGTGTGAATGACGGCATGTGGAGGTGTATGAATTCACCTTTTCCTCTTTGAAAATATTTGGCCAACACTTTAAGATGTGTGAATGTATTATATGTGTATATGCAACGAACAATGAATTTCATTTCTTGTAATGATTCACACGTTGTAGACATTATTACGCAACACATTGTCTATTGTTTCAATAAAACAATTGTGTAGGGACAATGGTTTACTGTTTGGTCATAAATATTTCAAAATCAGAATAGCTCTCTACTTTGTCCTCCTACTAGATTTCAATAGCGGTACTTCATCCAATATGCGCTGTCAGCTGTTTGGCTGGTTGATGATATGCCCCTCAATGAGCCTCAGGTCTCAGAGGAGCTGCTCCAGGCCAAAGGTCATAATAGGTTGTAGGTTAATATGGATAGGGAATACTAGAACCTAGGAGACATGTCTTAATGGTCTATAAAATCCGAAACTAATCTCCATGAAGTGAGCCAAAAATGTAAAGTGAAGAACCATACAGTGTATGTTGGTGTCATTTCTGTACTGTGGATATTATAGCTTTAGCTGTTACAGTATTTTTTGTGTTTTGTTTCACTCAAATGCATGCACATACACACTATCCTCAAACCACTGCTGTTCCCAATTATGTTTCCCCTTGTTATCAACTCTGTGAATATGTAACTGCCTCACATAATAAATCCTTATCAGACACAGCCCAACCCAGAACATTTTTTAGAAAACAGCAGCTTTTATTCTCATATCACAGGGGGGTCAAGGTTCATTTTAGGTCAGCAGAGGCCAGGCTGAAGTCGCCCCTCCGTCGTCATTAATGTCACCTCCCGATGGCCTGAAACATCACTCCCGCTGATAACAGTTAGCATTGTTCCCCTTCACAGAAAAACGTACCATGTGGGTCAGTTCATTTTTTGGCAATGGAGCTAGGTTGGCAGTGGCAACCCCGCACGTGATATTACAGTATGTAGCGCCGTGCAGGGTGTTGGCATTGCGCAATGGTGTTGTAGAATAAATCAGCTTTAGAGAAAAAAGCTTAAAGAGAAGGCTTATTTGTGGCCTGCGAGGGCTTTGAGGGATAAAACACGAGTGACAAATATGAGAAGATGTTTACCTGTGTAACTGAAAGACGGGGACACCATTACTAATGAATGAGCCTTTGTAATGCACCTGCTGGTCCCATGCCAATGAAGCAGATCACCTTTCATGGGAGAGAATGGTGGTTGTTCACGTGTCATGGATGTCGCTACTATCAGTGAAAAAAAACCTTTACATTGTGTGAGTGAGCATGTCCATCACTCTCAGGCTCTGCATCTTCCTTTTGTACGGTGTGTTTGAACATCTGCACATGTGTTTGTATGTTTAGATTAGCCCATATGGCTCTGTGCAAGCCATCTGTATATATATGCACTGATGGTAAATACGATAGGGGAGGGGTGTTTTCATGTGTGCATGTATTTTTTATGACCTGCAGGCAATTTCAGCTACGTCCGACTGGCCTCTGAAAGTTCCTGATTACCCGCAATACTTACTACTGCACACTGGCCAAAGGTCTGACTCAGTTGATCGCCGACAGAAAGCCATTTCCAGTTAGCGTGAATGGTTTTATTGCCATGCAGTAAGGGCAATATAGCTGAGTAAGGTCCAACAACAGGCTAGCTGCACATGAGCCAACCCCACTGGCATCCTGGCCTACCTGTTACTGAGAAATGACTTGTTTTCTAAAATTACATCATGAGGCAGAAATGATTAATGGCCTCAAATCAGATAAGAGGATTTGGTTGGGCCTGCTATTCCCTGTCTATTTCAATCATGTTGTGATGAAATGGATATAGTGTTAAGCATGCACTTAGTTGTCTATCCCCCGAACATGTTTCTATTTGTTGGGCCTGGCGCTAGATCATCAACTGCCTCAAAACCTGCACATGTCACTTGTTTTATTTGAGAGGATCTGAGGGACAAAACCACTTACTGGCTGTCAAGTAGAATCCCTGCTGTTGATTTCACTCCCTCACTTTTCATTTCCCTCTCATCCTCTCTCTCTCTCTCTCCTTTCTCTGACTCGTCACTCTCTCTGCCTCCCTCTCTCTCTTTCTGGCTTGCCTCCAGGTTGTCTTCTGCAGTCAGTGTGGAGCTGGAGTTCAAACACTGCAGCCTTCAGCAGCACTACAAAGATCCCTCTCGCCAAGGTGATTTCATCCTCAGTGGCTGTTTTTTTTTTTAGTTGGTTGCTATTCGCTATTAGTGGTGTCTTTGTATCACAGGTGTCAGTAGCTTGCTTGCTTGCTTGCTTGCAACGGATCTTTATTCCTTCCAGAAGTTTCCCTCACACCACATGGCCATGCTATGCTGTTGCAGGCATAATCTCTGTTTACTCACTCAGTCAATCTAGTAAAAACGGAAAGCAGAGAAATCAAGAGCCACTGCGGAGGTGATGCGGGGATACTGTAGCTCTCTAATGAGTAGTGTAACCACAATACGGAAGTGGCAGGGGCAGACTGTTCTAGAAGCGGCCCGTCCTTGACCCTGAATGTAGGATAGGCCAGGTCTGTGTCTGCAGTGGCAGGGACCTGCAGGGCTGCCTTGCTCCATACCCCCATACCCCCCCTCGAGATGATCTCATTCTGCAGGGGGCAGCAGGCTCCACCGCATGCTGTGGCCACTTTCAGATGAAGGCTGCAGAGCAGGTGTCCAGTCATCTGTGTAGATGTGTGTGTGTGTGTGTGTGTGTGTGTGTGTGTGTGTGTGTGTGTGTGTGTGTGTGTGTGTGTGTGTGTGTGTGTGTGTGTGTGTGTGTGTGTGTGTGTGTGTGTGTGTGTGTGTGTGTGTGTGTGTGTGTGAGGCTGTGCCTGTGAGAGTACTGCGTTTCTTTTTAGCCCCTGCTCATAAACAAATGTGATTGATCTGCCTTATGTGGACGACTCAGCTGGGACACCTGGTGGCCAGAGAAGAGCCTGCAGGTGAGTTGAGTTCAAAACTAAAGAATGTTTTCCTGTAAAATGAGTGAGAACATTTAAGCAAGTATTGTAAGAGCAAATATGTAATGGTTCACACACAGTATTAAATGCATTCAAACATGCAACAGTTACCAGTATCTGCAAAACAGATACAGATTAATCATCACAGCAGAGTTATTAAAATTAGAAAACTTTTTCAGCACAAGAATGATTTTTTCACAACTGTAGTCACTTGTTAGGCTACATTTGATCTGGTAATTAAAATAGTGGTGCAAATTCTTCTTTTTTTTCATCAAAATAAAAATATTCTATTCAGAGTAGTGTGAAAACCCTTAAACAAACTTGCAGTTAGGCTAATTACACAGCCACCTGGCAGACTGGGGTTGCTGGGCAGTCATCCGGTTTGCTTTGCAAAAGTTAAATACACATTGTTCGTGATAATTTTATATATTTCTGTGGATATGTATGGACATGTACTATTTTTATGTTATTGCAATACTTTAGTACATGGAAAAATCTGATTTTGACAGGTTGATGTTTGATAAGCAGTTATGTTAATGTGTAAATTGATCAGTAGGCCTACCACACTGATTGTCAATAGAAAATGGTGGTAGTTAAAGCAGAGTTTGTTTGTTTTTTCTAATTTATTCCAGTATTTAAGAGCAAGAAGTGCTTTTCCATCCGGTAAACATAAGATTATGGGGGAAATAACATCATTCTTTAAGCATGAACACACAGTCCGCTATCAGCAGCTCGACATGTATCAGCTTACATTTAGATGACAATAACAATTTTTTGTGGTCATATGTACTGTATTTTGCAAGAGAACTGGACCCAGATGCAGACACAGACAAAAACTAGTGCGATGAAAATGAAAAACAGGGTACAAAGGAACACACAGGAAAACTGAAGCAGCTGAAACATGCAGGAGAGTGCGTGACAAACACAGAGGCTCAACGCAGACAAACCAACAACGGACAGGAGGAAAACACTGAGGTTAAATACACGAGGAAACGAGACACGTGGTGCAATCAGACACAGGTGAGACACATGAGGTAATCACAGGAGGGAGAACACAGGAAGACAAGACACCGAACTTCAAAATAAAACAGGAACTAAACTAGAGTCTAATGATTAACTGTCAAGAGGATATCTTCCTGTATATTAGTAAAATGACATGATTGTTTTAATTTAAAAAATGTAGGCTGATGCTAAAGTTGCATTTTTTGAATGATTTTATTTATATTTACACATCATTTGTTAACTTGCAGTGACAGTCCTACCAGCTGAAACACTGATTTACTCTTTTACTTTACAACTGGGAGACAATCCAGCCAATGAACGATACATTTCTGTTTGTTGTGATGGGTAACTCCAAAGTGAGACAAATGCTCTTGAAGAACCGCGACACCCACATTTTTATGGAGTGGAGTGTTTGCAAAATAATTACAGTTAGGCTACTGATTATGAGTGATGCTGATTTTGCAAATGAGGATGTGTTACTGTACACTGCCTCCAAGAGCAACAAAAAAACGAGCTCTGTATTGAATATGAGTGTGACCGACCGGATGGCTGGAGTGCAGGTATTCTGGCAAACTGTTGTTGCTATCAAGGAAGCTGTTGGACTAATATCAGCTGGAAGCTAAACAGCACTGCAGTGGTTTACTTTTCATCATCATCTCCAGCCAAGAGATTGTCGAGTTCTGCTGGGTCAGACTCTCACTGTAATCTGTTGTCCAGGCGAAAAAAACGTCCAGCTCACAGTTGGCAGGTCCATCTCTCAGCAGACACGACGGAAAATAATTGACTTTAAAAGTCACTCAGGTTTAATTACTTGTTTGTTACAGTATAAATAAGAGTCATTTATCTTCTCATTATATAAAACATATACAGTGGCTCTAAAAGTGCTTACACCGTGTTTGTGCATCTTTTATGTGCGAGTTATGTGGTTTCCTAAGTGTTATCTGAGGCGTTGCCTAGGTGTGATGCCGTCTATGAGCCGAGGGCTGCAGTGGGTAATGTAGTGCAGAGCGGGGTCAGAGTAGTTGAAGGGCGGAGGGTTGTACTGCTCCTGGATGTATTCTGGCAATGAGTGGGGGAGGCTGAAAGGAAAAAAAATAAGCCAATGAGAATGCAAGAGTAGACAAAAAATCACCAGCCTGTCTCAGAAATGCTGTAAATCTACAAATACATAAAGTGAACTGTACTGTATGTTATTTCTTGGTCTCAATATGAGAAGGTCCAAATGTTGCACTGTGCGACTGGGAGGGTGGTCATCATGCTTTTCTTTTCTGAACCTTTTGCAACATATCTAGTGAATTCCTGCTTCTGATTAGTGCTGTATCTAATTCTCCATCCAGCCAACAATCATCTCATGTTTGGAAAGGCAGCAGTTTTTGTGGAATACTCAGTAACTTATGAATATTCATGCAGGTTCCAGCCAAAATATTCAGACTGTTGAAAGATGCAGAAATCTGGGGGCTAAAGCTGATTTAAAACATGAAATATAAAGCCTGCGTGCCTCTCAAGACCCACTGTTGTCTGATTTGCAGTTCAGATGCTTTGGATTGTATATGATTATGGTTGTTCTTCATGTAAATATGTATATCCTGACTGATAAGAAGGGACAGACTGTGCAACCTGGTGTGCCATGAATCACTCTGTGGGAAAAAAAAGGACCAAAGGAAGAAAACACAATTCTTGCCAAATGATTTCTTGCCTTCTAACTGTACCAACCTGTTCAGACTGTTTGTCTGATCCTTAATAGTGCTCATACTCTCACGCTCAGTTCAAACTGTAGTTAAGGTCCTGAAACAGTTTCTATAATGCTCATATTGTGATGTTTTATTAAGACAATGCTATAAAACACAGTAAAACCTACTGGATGTTACATAACAGGAGTTGAATAGAACACTGGAAAGTCTGCATCAAACCATGGCCGCTCCATCTTCATCATATCATGTAGCGTACGCACATCTGGGATATGAGGTATTATTATATCATAGTACATAATCTTGTTCAAAGACAACAGCATAACCTCCTCCCTGGTTTTCGCTCCTCACTCTGATCTAACAACGTAATCCTTCAGTGCAGGCAAAGCCCCAGGCCATTATATCCATAGGGTCTAGTTTACTGATAGCAGAGAAAGCAGGCCAGTCATCTGGGGGATTATATGTCTCTGTGGCACACTAACACCTGGCCCAGATGCCGTACATCTGTACGTAGACGCTGAGGCCAAGGACACATGCACATCATGATGGACACAGTCACGAATAGATGCCCTCCTGTGCATTATGCACATCGGCATGCATACACACCTACTGTACAGTTGGATATGAGATGTATTTCAGCCTGGACTTATGTGATACATTCGTTCACCACAATCATGTGGTGTTTGCGTGCGATTAAATCACCTCAACCTCTCCTGAATGACTTTTCAATCTGTGTTGCTTGTCTGAACTGTAAAAAGACTGAAAAAGTAATGTCATCTGTTTCACCAACAACCCAAGTCAGTAACACTTTAAATTAGGGAACACATTCACCATTGGTGCTTATTAATATGCATATAAGTAGCTTACTAGCTCCTAATTAGTAATTATTAAGCTCCTTATTAGTAATTATTAAGATTTTTCCTGCTCCTAATTATCACTTATTCATTGTAAATCAATGCATTGTTGTTTCTGAATAATGATGTGAATAACCAGTGGGTTATTGGGGCCTTGTACAGGGGCAGTAGCACAACAACAGTAATTCTTCCTTTATCACTCTGAATTAGTATAGCATTAATGCATTAATTTACAATGAATAAGCGATAATTAGGAGTTAATATCAGGAAAAATCTTAAATCATGGTGTAATAGAGGTAGAATAAGGCTATGTAGAATAAGGTGTTAATACGTGCTTAATAATTACTAATAAGGAGCTAGTAAGCTACTTATATAAGCACCTATTTAATGATGAATATGTGTTCCCTAATCTAAAGTGTTACCCAAAAGTCTTTTACTCACCTATATAGTGTCATATGAATCATCTATCTCATCACAGAAAGAATAAGATTAGGATTCACTAATCCTACCTAAGAATAAGTCTGACTCATAGGTCTGACTGTAATTCAACATTTGACCAGTTATTTTTACACTTTTTTACATGGACAACAATATCATGTGAAATTAGCGGGTTAGCTGCTTCCTCATTTCCAGTTTGTATTCTAAAATAAGCTGAATGCTTTAGGCTCATTGTACCATCAGATATGAAAGTTGTATCAATAAGCATATTCACTGAATGGTATGACTTCATGACGCTGTGGATGTGTTTCCCTCACTATAATCTTGGTTTACTGTAAATCTGCCGACATTCCTCAGTGTTACCCAACTGCAGTTTCATAAGTCGAACCAAAGCAGTTAGTAGGAAGTGAGTTTTGTTTAATATAGTAGGAGAGTGGGCAGTCTGCCCTCCAACTGAGAAGTGAAATGCCAGAAGACAGTGCTGCAGAAGCAGCAGAGGACAGGATTTAAAGCCTCATGTGTTGCAGTGAAGGTTTGGCTCCGGTGACTACTGTACTTTGAAAACGTGTGTGTGTGTGTGTGTTATCATCTGGTTTTGCTCTGCAGCAGTTTTGTAGTGACTTGTAATGAACCCTGCCTCACCCTGCCTAAAGGAGCTGCTGACCCACCTAAACCATAGTTTTATAGTCAGTCATTAGCATATTGGTGCCCAGTGACAATCTAGCTATTGTTCTCATGGCTGTGATGCTCCATTCAAGTGAAAACAGATCTGATGTATGATTGCATGTTATTGCATGTTATTGCACGCCAGAGAGATGTCCCAGAATATGAAGGGAAAATTTAATTACAACCATGTTGTGGTTTACCACTCACGAGGTGGAAAAGAAAAGAATCATGTTGATACAGAACCACAGATATCCACTTAACCCAGACGATTTTATTCTGTATAAGCTGTGAGGAGCATTTGGTGCTAAAATGTAGTGTCTTTGGGTGTATTTAGCATAAAAGCAGCAGGTTGTTTTCAAATTAGTCTTCAAACACAGTTTATGAGTAAAACCTGTCTGTACATTGAATTTAAATGGATAGTTCACCCAAAATTCAAATCTCAACTCTTTATCTACTCACCCTCATGTGGACTAAGGGCTGGGAGAAGTTTCAGAGTTATCCGTGGCTTCTCTGAGTTACAGGGGGTCTCAGCGTAGCAGTGCATGTCCATATAACGGTTGCAAATGGATACCAACTGTCTTCGTAACAAAAAGACACACCAAAAAACATCCAAATACCTCCATGCTGCTCGTATGTAATGTCTGTCTTGTATTGAAGCCCCGAAATGCGAAATTGTTCCGAAAAAAATTATATAAGTCTATATTTCAAGCTTGTTTGTAGCGGAAGCTCCTCTTCCTGGTTCGTCCAATTTGGTCCGTCCTCTTCCTGGTCCGTCCAATTTGGACGAACCAGGAAGAGGAGCTTACGCTACAAACAAGCTTGAAATATATTCGCATTTCGGGGCTTCAATACAAGACGGACATTACATACAAGCAGGATCTTGGATCTTTTTTGGTGTGTCTTTTTGTTACAAAGAAAAGTGGTATCCATTTGCAACCGTTATATGGACATGCACTGCTACGCCGAGACCCCCTGTAACTCAGAGAAGCCACGGATAACTCTGAAACTTCTCCCAGCCCTTAGTCGACATGAGGGTGAGTAGATAATGAGTGAAATTTCAATTTTGGGTGAACTATCCCTTTAATGTGTGGCTGGTGTTACTCACTCTCCAGTGACAGTCTTCTTGCAGCAGAAGCAGGCCAGAGCAGCCAGCAGCAGCAGCAGGAGCAGAGGGATGCCGATGCCCAGAACCAGACCCAGAACCAGGTCCAGCTCCACATCGCTCATCTTGTCTCTCTCTGGAATTAGACAATCAATATAAAACGTGCTGGCAAACATTCATAGTCGTATGCCTGCTACATTATTAAATAGGTAAAGTAGGAGTAAATGTATTCTCTAGTAGATGTTAATGGGTTTCTAATACACTTTTTTATCTTGTATTAACTCTAACTGCAATTAGATGTTGTGACATTTTATGAGCCTCTGCTCTTCAGCAGCATGGATGTATGAATGTTCAGATCCTCACCTAACACACAGGACTGGGTTTCATCCACATCAGTGCCGTTACAAACACACCTGTAGCCTCCGTATGTGTTGGCACAGAGAGCAGGACGAGCACACCCCGCCTCCTTGGCCTCACACTCATCCAGATCTGTAGGTGGAGGCATGAGGAGGCCTTACCAACACATCTAATGTTGCAGTATATTTACATTTATTTCACTGAAACCCTGTTGGCTACATTTATTATGTTGAAACTGTATGTTATTCCTACTTGCCAATCCTATATAAAGGCAATCATTTACTGTACTCATATAAAATATATCAATCAACAATGCCCACTGCAACTCAGGGGAAAAATCTATATCAGGTCAAGTATGTAAACCTTCTCTCCAGAAATAACTAACAGGTCAAAGTCATGAAAATCCCCAAGGTATTTTACCATCAACTTCTATTTCGGTGATGTTATAGTGGCCGCTGACTCTGGCCAGGTAGTCTCTGATATACCAGTGGGGTGTGTCACTGGATACGTTGATACGATATTCCTCTGAGCCGGGTCTGGAGCCCTGACCTGCATCCTTCTTACTGGCGTTGTAGAATTTGTTCTGGAAACCCATTGACACAATGTCCACCAGCTGAGAGGCAAGCATGAATATATTAGTGTTTAACTCTATTTTAAATATTATGTAGGTTTAGGTTTATTTATATAGCACACATTTATATTCGATAGTGCAAGGAGGGAACGAAGCCGATTGGCTTGTACATAAGTTCCACCCCTGTCACTAATTACAACAAAACAAATTTCTATGGCTACCAAATAAACATAGAGAAGAAAAGGAGATAAAGTGCATACATAATCAACGTTATATGAGCAAGATGAGCAAAAATGAGGAGATAGAGAACAAAGTGATCAGTAACAAATAGAGACAATGGAGATAAGGTGCAAAAAATTCATAGATTGAAATCATAAAAAAATACTGACATCCGCGCACACACACACACACACACACACACACACACCTGTTTGAGCCCATCAGTTCTCTTCATCCAGCTCAAAGAGACATTAAACACGTTGCTCCCTGCAGAAACACAACAACAACAGCAGCAACAACTGTGTGATGACCTCCCATTACCACATAAAGGCCGATTTACCATGACAACAGAAGCAGGGCCAAGCTTTGATGCCCTGGAGGACAGAGAATGACGCTCTTACCTGGGGGGTTGGCAGAGTCACCTGCAGAGGAACACATCATTTGGTGAAGTGAATGAGATACACTGATGCACACTGGACATGTATACTAATGACAGCTCTCATAAACATGGTTTATAGTTTAGTTATCCAGTTATCAGGACAGTTATATATTAGATACTTAGATTCTTGCTTTAACCTTAATCTCAAGCAACATGAATGCACCACAAGCCCTGAATATAGACATAATAAAGACAATAAATCTATTGTATATTCTGGTATATTATGACTGTTTAGGACCATAACACATTGAAATTACAAAAAAAAAACATGTACAACAGTTTGTGGGGGTAATTGGACTACATGTACCATCCTTTAGACTTAAAGTATCTGACTAAATTCTGTCTAAATGACAGTGAACACATATGATTGTCCACCTACCACATCCATCAGTGTCCTTGGTTACCGTGTATCTACAGAGGCACTCGACAGAGCCTGGTTGGTTCTTACACTCAAACTTAGCATTGGGGCAGGTTGACAGCTCTGCACACTCGTCTATATCTACAAAACAGGAAAAAGCAGATGTGCAGTTAAATTGTTGTGGATAACATTCTCACTATTACCATGCTGAAGTGTTGTTGTGTATTTACCTGTGCAGTTGTATCCATTTCCAGTAAAGCCAGGCTTACATGTGCACGTGTAGTTTTGTTTTGTGCTGCGGCAGTGTGCGTCTTTGTGGCAGGGGAAAGGGAAGGGAGGGCTGCACATGTCTGAGAAGGTGCACAGAGAAACAACAAGATCCATCATAATCTATGGGATGGCTTTCTTAAACTGATGATGTGACCGCACAAAACATTTTGTAAAGTCATTACTGCGCCACAGACCATATTCAAAGCACTTGTATCCCTGTTTTCCACTGGAGACGGTATTATCAGGACACTCTCCACAGGTGAACTGCTCAGGCTCTGCCTTTGACTGGCATGTCACACCTCGGTAGCAGGGCTTGCCTTGACATGCATCAGAGGCATTTCCACAGAACATCCCACTGAACCCCTTTGGGCACAGACACGCAACCACCTGGATGGAGACAGGCACAGATTAACATAGGCCTACAGCATTTGCCCAAAATACAAGCTTTCGCTAAGACTTGTAGATTGGACAATACCTTATTCTTACTTTCCCACTTTCCCAATGGACTAACAAGGCTGCATTTTCCACCACTATGTTCTATACTCTCAGTGTTGGGATAGTCAAAACATTTACATCTTTCCTAAAACTTCTATAGAAGACATCATCAGTGCAAATAGAAGATCTGGTAACACTTAAAATTAGGGAACACATGTATTTACCATTAGGTGCTTATTAATATGCATATAAGTAGCTTACTAGCTCCTTATTAGTAATTATTAAGCACGTATTAACACCTTATCCTTATTCTACCTCTATTATACCATGAATTAAGATTTTTCCTGATATTAACTCCTATTTATCGCTTATTCATTGTAAATTAATGCATTGTTGTTGCTGAATAATGTGAATAACCAGTGGGTTAGAACAGTAATTCTTCCTTTATCATTCTGAATTAGTTAATGCATTAATTTACAATGAATAAGCGATAATTAGGAGGTAATATCAGGAAAAATCTTAATTCATGGTGTAATAGAGATAAGGCTATGTAGAATAAGGTGTTAATACATGCTTAATAATTACTAATAAGGAGCTAGTAAGCTACTTATATGCATATTAATAAGCACCTAGTTAATGGTGAATATGTGTTCCCTAATCTCAAGTGTTACAGAAGATCTTTACCACACTTGCATCTTAATCCAGTCCCCATTGTCACTGACTATATAAACTTCTGCAGGGATGTGGTGTTGCCGGTCAGAACAGTTCGTTGCTTCACTAACAATAAACCGTGGATCACAAGTGACATCAAAAGCTTCCTAAATAATAAGAAGGAGGCTTTTAAGATTGGTGACTCAGTCTTGATTAAGACAGCACAGCAGGAACTGAAAGTGAGACTAAGGCAAGCAAAGAGAGACTACAAGAAAAAGCTGGAGAGCAAACTACAAAATAATAACATCAGGGAGGTCTGGAGAGGAATGAGGACCATCACTGGATACAAGGAGAGAAATAGGCAGCCTGAGGGAGATGTTGACCTGGCAAATGAGTTTAACCAGTTTTACAACAGGTTTAACATAGCCTCTTCTCCCTCACCATCACCACTTGGCGGTCCTGCTCCATCTGGCGGTCCTGTTTCCGGCGGTCCTGCTCTACCTGGAGGTCCTGCTCCATCCGGCGGTCCTGCTCCATCAGGCGGTCCTGCTTCCAGCGGTCCTGCTTCCAGCGGTCCTGCTCCTCCTGGCCCTCCTGGCGGTCCTGCTCTACCTGGTGGTTCTGCTCCTCCTGGCGGTCCTGCTCCTCCTGGCGGTCCTGCTCTACCTGGCGGTCCTGCTCCTCCTGGCGGTCCTGCTCCTCCTGGCGGTCCTGCTCCTCCTGGCGGTCCTGCTCCTCCTGGCGGTCCTGCTTCCGGCGGTCCTGCTCCTCCTGGCGGTCCTGCTCCATCCGGCGGTCCTGCTCCTCCTGGCAGTCCTGCTCTACCTGGCAGCCCTGCTCCATCCGGCGGTCCTGCTCCTCCTGGCGGTCCTGCTCCATCCGGTGGTCCTGCTCCAGCCGGCGGTCCTGCTCCTCCTGGCGGTCCTGTTTCCGGCGGTCCTGCTCCATCTGGTGGTCCTGCTTCCAGCGGTCCTGCTCCATCCGGTGGTCCTTCTCCAGCCGGCGGTCCTGCTCTACCTGGCGGTCCTGCTTCCAGCGGTCCTGCTCCATCCGGTGGTCCTGCTCCAGCCGGCGGTCCTGCTCCTCCTGGTGGTCCTGTTTCCGGCGGTCCTGCTCCATCTGGTGGTCCTGCTTCCAGCGGTCCTGCTCCATCCGGTGGTCCTTCTCCAGCCGGCGGTCCTGCTCTACCTGGCGGTCCTGCTTCCAGCGGTCCTGCTCCATCCGGTGGTCCTGCTCCAGCCGGCGGTCCTGCTCCACCTGGCAGTCCTGCTTCCGGCGGTCCTGCTCCTCCTGTCGGTCCTGCTCCATCCGGCGGTCCTGCTTCCGGTGGTCCTGCTCCTCCTGGTGGTCCTGCTCCACCTGGCGGTCCTGCTCCATATGGCAGTGACACTCTACTCTCCCTGGAGGAAGTGTCGGCAGAACTGAGGAGACTGCGTCCTGGCAAGTCAGCTGGCCCTGATGGTGTTTCAGCTAGACTCCTTAAGGACTGTGCTGCCCAGCTGGCTGTGCCTCTCCGTACCATCTTCAACCTGAGCCTGCAGTCATGTAGGATCCCTCTTCTCTGGAAGACCTCGTGCCTGGTGCCGGTTCCCAAAGTGGCGAGGCCAGCAGGAATCAGTGACTACAGACCAGTAGCCCTGACTTCTCATATTATGAAGACTCTGGAGAGACTACTACTTCGCCACCTTCGACCTCAAGTGCAGCATTCTGTGGACCCCTTGCAGTTTGCATACCGGGAGAACATTGGGGTGGACGATGCAATCATCTACATGTTGCATCGGATTTACTCTTACCTGGATGAACCTGGGCGATATGTGAGACTGCTGTTTCTAGACTTTTCCAGTGCCTTTGACACAATTCAACCTAGTATTCTGAGAGGAAAGCTGGAGAAGATGGGTGTAGATCCAACCATCATCTTGTGGGTCTATAACTATCTTACAGAGCGGCCACAGTATGTGAGGCTGGGGAATTGCATGTCAGACACAGTGGTGAGCAGTGTAGGAGTACCACAAGGTACTGTGCTCTCACCTTACCTCTTCACACTTTTCACTGCAGATTTCACATCCACATCTGAATCTTGCCATGTTCAGAAGTACTCTGACGACACGGCCATAGTGGCATGTGTGAAGAAGGGACAGGAAGATGAATACAGGGACCTGGTGGGGGCGTTCACAGTCTGGTGCAACAACAACAACTTGTTGCTTAATACATCAAAGACCAAAGAAATGATTATTGACTTTGGCAGGTCCAAAAGATCCTTACGGCCTGTGACTGTGGATGGGGTGGACATTGAGAGAGTTCAGTCATACAAGTACCTTGGAGTACACCTTGATGACAGGCTGGACTGGTCCGTACACACAAATTATGTGTACAAAAGGACACAAAGCAGGCTCTTCTTTTTAAGAAGACTCAGGTCTTTTGATGTATGTAATGTAATGCTGCGTATGTTTTATCAGTCTGTCATTGCAAGTGTTACATTCTTTGTTATTGTCTGCTGGGGTAACAACATCAAGGTCAGGGACAGGAACAGATTAGACAGGCTCATCAAAAAATGTAGCTCTGTGATGGGGGAGGGAGCGGAGCTGGTAGAGGCTGTGGTTAAGTGGAGGATGGGGTGTAAGTTGAAGACCATCCTGGGTGACCCCCAACACCCTCTACACAAAACCCTCTCAGGTCAGAGGAGCAGCCGAAGCAAAAGGCTCATCTCCCTGACCTGCAGAACAGAAAGATTTAAGAGATCATTTGTTCCTGCTGCAATCGTTTTATATAACACTTGTTAAAATGTATTTTTGTGTTCATCTTTTTTTTTGTCATTGTTGTATGAGCTACTGGACTAACGTGAATTTCCCTGCTAGGGATGAATAAAGTATTCTCTATCTATCTATCTCTATTCAACATCTGACTAGATACAAGCATCAACTAAAGTCAAAAACAAACCTGGAACTGCCCCTTCTGGTGGTTTGTGGCAATGCTCTCAAACTGGCAGGTTCCTCCATTCAGGCAGTTGCAAACACGCAGAATGGGAGCGAACAGGGAACTGGTGAGCTTGTCGCTGACCTTGATGGTCAGCTGAACAGGCTGGGTGCTGAGGGGAGTCCACGTCAGGTAGCCATCACCTGGAGAAGAAGGTAAGAGCTGCATTACTGTAAGGACTGGGAATAGGAACTCGGTGATAAAGTTGGTGAGATGCAGCTATAAAGGAACATCATGGAATATCTATAGGTTCTCTTTCTGAGAGAAAACATGAAAAGACATCATGATTATATAAAGAGGCATCTTTGCAAAAGCATGAAAAACAGCAGCACTTTTTTATTTTTGTCAATTTTTTGTGTGTTGCATGAGCCTGTGCGTGTCTGTCTCTGTCTGACCCATCCACTGACTCAGCCCAAAATGTCCCATCTGCTCCAAAACAGCACTGCTGGCTACAGCAGTGGACCATCCCACTAACAAAATGTCAACGCTAACGTCATCTCTAACAGTGATGGATGAAAAGGCAGGGGGTGGGGGTGGGGGTTGGGGGGCTCTTGTGTCATTATTTCTGAATCTGCGTGTCTCACCGCTGCCAATAGAAGCCTGTGGAGGCCTGGGGAAGAGCAGCGAGTAGCTGGCGGCGTCTCCGTTAGGGTCCTGAGCAACGACCTGAATGCTGACGGTGGAGTTGATCTTAGCGTGGATTACTGTGGGCTCCGTCACTATGGGGGGCATGTTACCTGCCAGAACACACACAGACTGCATCAAATTAGGACAGGTCAATTTTTTAATACTTAATTATTGCAAGGCATCAACCTTCACATACATAATCAGTCATTTAATTTTCTTTGCAATATTGTACCTTGCTCCAGGTATATATTCACAAAGTAAATAACAAACCATAAAGTAAACCGACAAACATACGAGGCAAACTGTGTTTCCCAAATGAGCATCTCAAGGAATGGAAAAAACATAGCTGTTTTTATCAGACTTTCTTTACTGTATAACTTATTCCAAATATGTATTTTATCCCTATTTATAAAAGTTAGTCTTTCCATTTCTAAACTTTGTTCTGTTGTTAATACCCATGCTCTTAGTTTTGGTGTATTTGATTGTTTCCATGCTTTAGTCACCTGCTTCATGGCAGTTACTCTCATCAAAAAAATAAATGTCCTTTGCTCTTATCTTTCCCTTTAAATAAATTCCTAACCAATGTTGTAAATTAGGACAGGTCATTGATGAAAAAAAAAAAAAAAAACATTTCCACAGTGGAGTCGACAGCTCACCATAGATCAGAGCCAGACTTTGGAATTGTTTCTTGGCGTCCAGAGTCCATAGGCCCAGGTCAAAGCTGCCAGATGCTAAGGTGTCATGGACACACTCCATGCTGCCTTTGCAAGTCCTTCTCAACTCCTCCATCTCTGCAGGATCAGTGCTTTCCAGCAGGTACTCAGAGGAGACATGCTTCAGTGGAACCAGTGGAGGCAGAGAGAACAACAGGCTCTCTGGGACTGGGACTGCCCCTACACATACACACAGGAGCAGAAAGGAGGACAGATGAGTATTTCATGAGAAACTTGACTATTTATTGCAGCTACAGGCTTGGTATGTGTGCCCATTGCCATAATCCCTATAGTTTTAGGAGTAGGTTCATTACCTTTAATTGTTGGTGCAAGCTGTTTTTAGATAGGTGGAGCAGAGACGTGAGCCCTGCAGTGAGATAGACAGGAAAGGGGGAGGCAGAGAGAGGGGGAATGACATGCAGGAAAGGTCTGCCCGATGCGGGATTTGAACCGGGGACGCCTGCGTTGAGGACATGGGGCGGCCGCCTTAACCACTGCGCCACGCACCGCCCAGTGGACAAGTTCTGACCTGCACATTCACCACGCTATGAGATAATAATGGAACGTTACAAGACAGAGTTGTTTTTGAGGTAAATGCGTAACTGGAACTACATTCCAGACACGTGACAAGTATTTGCTTCATGCGTTGTAATGTTACATAATTATACGTTATAATGGTGAACGTATGTGGTGAATGTGCAGGTCACAGCTTGTCCACCAGAGTTGTTGGATTGTATATTTAGTTTGATGAAGGAAACGTGGAAATACCGTGCATCTCATGCCTCGCCGATCTAAACACAGCTTGCACTGACAATTAATGGTAACGAACCTACTCCTAAAACTATAAGGATTATGTCAATAGGCAAATTTGCCAAAATGTTGAAATATCCCTTTCTTATCTCTGTTCTATTCTCCATGGTCTAGTGATGGCTCTGGCTCTTTGCCTGCTAAACATTTCCCTGCTTTTGGTAAAACTTGTGTCTGTTGTGTGGTGCTGTGCAGGTGGTGAGCTGTAGAATGATCTGGTCTATGTCTATGTCTGTCAATCTACTATCCACTCACAGGACATGCCGAAGTAATGGAGTCTCTCCTCTGAGGGGGGGTTGAGGTCTGCTGAGGGGAGGAGCCTGCCGTCGGACATGAGGAAGTCGTCTGAGCGGTTGGTGCTCCAGAGGCCCATCAGGCCGACGGTGCGGTTGTAGAAGTTCTCCGGCACCTCCACTATGGCCGCCAGCTGTTTGTGGCCTCCGACCCGCCACACCACCACATGGAGACCACCGGCATACACCGCTGCACAGCGACTCACTGACAGACAGCGCACAGCAAAGTCTGTCTCACTTCTGTATGTGACACCTGAAAGGACAGTTATGGCATACGTTACATAGATTATTGGAATTGGGATTTTTTTTAACAATGTTACAGTATCTCAGGTGTGTGGGCGTGTCATTACCAACTGTGACTGGAACCTCAACATCATCCACAAAAATCTGGAGTCCATCTCCTTCCTGTGCACATTTCCATTCAATCTAAAAATGATGAAAGTATGATTTACAAATATTGTGTTATTTTTATTGTTGATACTCTTCTTATTCCACTCCTTCCAGATATCTGTCTAAGTAATTATTGTTCATATAAATCTAAGTAATTATTGTTCATATAAATCTAAGTAATTATTGTTCATATATGTGATGTTGATCATGAAACTCCCTTCTTCTATCCCTCCCCCTCAGTCAAGTGGATTTGACATTCATTTATGGCGTATATTTACATTTTTCATGGGTATCACTTTACAATAACACTAAATTACAGTAGTAACTGAGGAACTAATGAAGAAATAATGACAAACTAATGACTAGTTACTGAGGAACTAAGGTACACAATATTAGAGTAGTAACTAATTTTGATGTCTCACTTTGCTTAGGGTACACAAAAGGGGTAACTAATGATTTAGTAATAGTTAGTTTCACATTAGTTCCTCAGTAATTTGATGAGGCGTTACTGAAGATCTGACCATTAACTAATAGTTAATTCATTATTAGTTCCATAGTAACTACTCATTTGTTCATCATTATAGTTCTTTATGAGTTCCTCATTTGTTCCTCTTTAGTTCATCCACTACTCATTAGCTCATCATTAGTTCTTCATTAGTTCATCAGTAATTGCTCTAACTTTGTGGCCCTTATTGTAAATGTAAAGTGTTACCTTTACTGTACATGTGATAGGGATGTGCTCAAATCCGATGAGAAGCTCAATTAAATCAACAAGATTCAATGAATCAAGTAATGAGTTCATGCTAAGCTGGGCCAATCAACTCAAACTCATCCAACTCTCAGAAAGAAAGTCAAACAACTTGTTTTTTTTTTTTAACATGCAGCTAATTTGATACACATTACCAGTTCCTCTGTCTCTACATACACACACACTCCAGCATCATCCCTCCTCCTCACACACAAACTCCCTGACCTTGCCGATGCCCTGGTGGAAGGCAGCCATGCGCACCACCACTGGGACTTCAGTGATCCCCTTTGTCTCTGTGTGGAGCTTGTCAGTCTGTCCTTGCAGGGTGAAGATATTAGAGCCGCTGCTGGAAGAGAGACGCAATATCACAAACTCTCCCAGGGCCTTGAAGGAGTACTCTGTGCCGTCGAAGGTGATGAGATGGAGGCTGCCGTACACCATCGCTGTGACGGAAAAACGCCAAAGAGAGTTCTCTGTGACATCATTGAAATAGCTCAGAATAGACTTCTCCGACTGACTGGATGTATAAACAAGGATTTCTTGAAAATGACACTCACCTAAACCTTGTGTAGCCTTCTTGGACCCGATGCAGCTGTCAGGGCTGGCCCAGCTGTAACCTTGGCAACGATCCAGTGGTCTCTTGTTGAGGTATAGGTGACATAGATGAGACTCGATACAACACCACTGGAAAGGCAGGAGATCTGCATCTAAAGAGAGAGGTCTGGTTAAATGGTGGCTGAGGCTGTATGGATCAATAGTCACACTGTCTGTCCTGTGAGTAGAAGGTTGCACATTCAATGATGATAACATTAATAAAAATATTTCTTTCTACTTTTTGGTGTGAAAAAAAAAAGATGTGGGCATCTCTCTTTGTCTATTCCAATGTCATAATCACTAAACTGTTGATAAATACAGTGCAAATAAGCTGCAGACATTTTCTTGTGGAGCAGAACTTGACAAAACAATCCTGGATTAAAAATATTCCCTGCTGAATAATCCTTATTCTCTTTAATACATAGCCCAGGGTTCCCACTCTTTTCTTGAAATCATTTTCCAGGACTTTTCCAGGACATTTTCAGCGGCTACAGTCTGACAGACATGTTATTATACATCCTCTGTCCCGTTCATGCTTTGGAGAAGTGTTCTTTTCAACAGTTGTACCTTATTTTGTACATTTTTGTTTCTATGTTTCTTCCTCTCCCAGCCCCAGAAGTCTGATTTAAAGATGTGCAGTCTAATTTATGCAACAATCTCTTACAGTACATGCTTAGAAATTCCTATGGATTTATCATAGAACAACACAAACATGGGGTCCAATATTGGAAACACTCATCAACTCAAAGTCTCTAGTTTTCTCACTAGGCACTTTTTTTTTGGAAAATAAATCTTTAGTGAGGTCTGAAGACGGCAAATAGAGCTCTGGTAGCTGATGTGGTAAATAATTTCCGAGGACAACTGGAGCTTTTCCAGGACATTTGACTTTTTTTTCTCATTTTCCATGTGTTCCAATTGGTCAACCATTTTTCAGGTTTTCTGGGTTTTCCAGGACAAGTGGGAACCCTGATAGTCTACTTGTGGCAAGGTGAAGAGGGCCCGGGCGGGGATTGAACCCACACCTCCCGGGTAAGAGTCATGCGCGCTTGCCAGTCACCCAAAGGGACATCCCCTTGGCCAAGTAGCCAGGGCACATGATCAATTGGAGGCATAGTGACAGGAACCTCAACTGTCACATACTGTTTATTTGAAACCATAAGGAGTTGGTGACTGTGTCACTGACCAACAAACAAAGACAACTACAGTATATTACCTATGTGTTTCTGTACGCTGTGATCGGAGAAGTAGCGTTCATTGTACCCTGCCAGCAGGGGGCCTTCTGGTTCATACACACACCTCTTCCCTGAACCATGTCTGTTGGACAAGACTGACCGGAAGATGTGTCCCCCTGAGCCCCCCCAGCGCTGATCCCTCAGTGTCTTCACTTTCAAGCCAGGATCAACGGTATCCTGCAAGAATGACAGGTCCTCCAGGGCCTGGGTCCGGGTGCAGGGACATGAAGACAGCTCCGTAGTCCATTCGGCAGGGTCCGGCTCTGTCATTGCCCAAGCTTGGCACCTAATTTGGGGATCCATGTTGGACCCTGGTGGTCCTGTCAAGTCATACACCAGCTGGCCTAACTTTCCTAGAGTCCCTTTCACCTGCTGGGGCCTGTATCTGCCTCCTGGCCCGAAAAGGTTTTCTGGGGGGACAGTGGGCTCCATGAAGGAGAATTTTCCATCTGTGTAGCCAATGATAGCATTGTGATGTTGCCTCTGGCCAGGACCCCAGAGCATGTCACCGTACCGCAGCAGGGCAAAGGAGCGTGCTCCATCTGTGGTCAAGATGCACTGGAAAGTGTTAGTCTGAAAATACAAACAACAACTGTTAGTTATTAAGTTTAAATCTACATTCATTTTTATCAGTCTATGTCTCCCTGCATGGTAACATAATTCTCTCTGTAGAATTACTCACCTAAGTAGAATAACTAAGGTAAATGACAATGCAAAGACAGGTGGCAGAATACTATATGTCCTTACTCCGAAACAACCCCAAGATGGCACCAAAGTAAAACAAAACAGCCACAGAGTTTCAGGAATTCTGACTGAATACCTGCTTTCCTCATGACTAAGGGCTCACATTTCAAATAACAATAGCAGCAAGTAGGACTCACATGCAAGCAGACAGTAACGCTGACAGATGATTTTTTTTTTCTGTTGTGTTTTATCCGACAGACACAGTGAAAGAAAATCATACCATGTTTACTTGTTTGTCTATCACTAACACAAGGTGCTCAGAAATAAATGAACTAGTAAAATAAAAATTTAACTAAAACCAAACTACAGTTAAAACAACCAAAATGTGTCAGTACAAAGCGTTAAGCACATACTTTAATATGAACAATTTTGTAATGCTTCAATATTTTTGCAACATTTCATTTTCAGATTTTTAATTTTAGAATGCACTCTCCATGCTTTTAAGACTATGAATTTGAATATTGTCATGAATTAAACAATCTTTACCTCTGACACATTGAACTTCTGGTAGGAGACAGGCACAACGTGGTCCCAGGTGATCTTGAGGATCCAGGCAGGAATAAAATCAGGCTTGCTTCTCCGCATCTCAAATTTTGTCACTTCATCTGTTGTACGGTTAAATACGATCTGCGAGTAGATGTCTGACTTATCCAGCTTATGGTATTCCTGAAAGGCAATGAAGAGCAATTTAGAGCAGCATAAAGCTATTTTATTATCAGATGTTTATGGAAGCTTGATTTTTTTAGGCTGGATCTCTATCAAATAGACTGAGCTCTTCTTCTCTTTGAGTTCAACTACAAACAGTCCAACATGAGTATTGACCCCTGATGCAGACTGACCTGGTAGAGCAGCCGTCCGTAGCCTTTGGTGAGATCGGCATCATCCCAGAACGCTGCCAACAAAGCCACATTCATGTGGTTGGGGAACCCACTGGCTAAAGGAGTGGGGAACAGGTACTGCTCATTCTCAGCAACTGACTGAAACTGGACAAGACCATTGTCTGAAAACTGAGAAAGTAAAGGGACAGACGATATCAGACAGATATCAAAGTGGTTGACCATCATCTGCTGTCAATACTTTTTGGATAATAATGCAGTAATTATCCAATTGTAATATTTATCTTATTTCAAAGTAATTCAGTCACTTATTAAGTCCAGATTTCATTTTAAGAGCTGAATGCATACCATTTCTGATCCTAACTTGGAGCATTGCACATCAGTCCCATGAGACTGTGATCTGTCTGCGGTAATAAGTTATGTGTAGTGCACATATTATCATGATGATGATGATTTTACAGTTAAACTTGTTTGCAGAATATCTAAAATAGGAGAAATATTGATTTGCTGTAGGCTACAGCTAAGGAAAAGGTGACTCATTAATACTGCAGCCCCAGTTTCTTTTCTAAATATTATGAAAAATTCAACAATTCAATCAAGACGAACATTTCTAAACATATATAATATTCGGATATTAAGAAGCCCCTTTATATTGTTGCACAGAACTGTGCTTAGAAACTCACATAAACCCTGTCGTACAATTTCCCCATGAAGGGGAAACCCATTGGTGGGGTGATATATGGTGAATTCCCATCCTCTATGTCCACTGTAACTCCGCTGTCACCAACCTCTGCCCCAAAGGGAAACAGGTTGCTCTCTGTTGGAGAAACACAGGAGTTAATCAGTGGCAAGTCTAAAAATAGCAACATCCTATATTAAACCAGTTCACTTGCTTGACATGTCATTTTGTATTGCAAATTCAAAATACATAATATTTCAAATATAAATTTGAAAGAAGAAAAAAGGTCAGGCCGTTAGCTGACCATGTGCAAATTGAAGATCTTACAGTTGTTCAGAAATGGTGAGGCACATACAGTGATTAGTGTAGGATAGTTGATTACTAGATGATTAACAAGAACATAGCCAACCCTTTAGAGCCATTGTCGTACAGACGCTGCTGTTTTGGGAACAGGAACAGGTGTAAGACCCTGGCAGGTTGGTACAGGTTGTGTGCGCAGGACATGTCGTGGGTGAAACACACTCGTCCGAGTCCGTGCATCCTCCTTTCCCATGACCATTATCTTTGGTGGCATTCCAGCCGTGATTACAAGAGCATTGAAAACCTCCTATATGGTTGGAGCAGGTGGCAGCAGAGTGACACTTCCCGTTAGCTTGATTGCATTCATCAAAGTCTACGCACAATGGCCCAATACTGACAAAGCCAGGCATACACACACATATAAATGAGCCTGGGGTATTGTGGCAGTGAGCGAGGGGGTGGCATGGTTCGGTCAAGGCAATGCACTCGTCCACATCTTTGCACCAGGAGCCATTTCCAGCAAAGCCCAGAGGGCAGTGGCATGAAAAGGAGCCGGGGGTGTTCCAGCACCGCGCCATGGAGTGACATGGCAACTTATCACATTCATTTGTATCGATGCAAATCTGATCCTCCTCGTGATACCCCGAGGGACAAGAGCAGTTGTACCCTCCGGGCAGGTTGGTGCACACCTGATCCAAGCGACAGGTGGTGTTGACCTTGCATTCGTCGATATCCTCACAGCCCCAGCTGACGGGCTCATACCCAGGAGAACACAGACAGAGGAATGACCCTGCTGTGTTGTTACATATTGAGTGCTCGGGGCATGGGGTGCCCTCTGGGTTGTGACACTCATCTACATCCTGACACTCCGTACCATTCAGAACAAACCCCTCAATACAGGGGCAAAGGTACAAGCCAGGGGTGTTGATGCAAACAGAATGGGGCGGGCACACTGTAGAGTTGTGGGAGTCTGAGCATTCATCTACATCCACACACTCTGTCCCATTACTCCAGAACCCTGTGAAGCATTCACAGTAATATGACCCTATGGCATTCATACAGGTGCCGTTGATGCAAAGTTCCTCCAGCTTGGTGTTCTTACATTCATTGATGTCTACGCACAAATCATCCACACTGGAAAATCCAGCATCACAAAGACACAAGTAGCTTCCGTTGGTGTCGATGCATGTGCTGTGCTTAGGGCACGTGGAGTTGTCTAGACACTCGTCAATATCTTCACAGCGGGTGTTGTTGCCTTGGTAACCTTCCTGGCACTCGCAGACAAATGATCCACCTGTGTTTATGCAGTTGGAGTATTTTGGGCACTGTATGAGGTCGAGGAAACACTCATCTACGTCCAAACACAAGGAGCTGTTTCCTGAGAAACCTGGGTCACAGGTGCATTCGTAGCTCCCCTCCGTGTTGGTGCAGGTACTGTTGTTAGGGCAGGTGAAATTCCCTGTCACACACTCATCCACGTCCTGACAGCGTGTCCCGTTGTCTTTGAACCCCTCCCAGCAGTCACAGATGTAGGAGCCATCAGTGTTGAGGCAATGGGAGAAGGGGATGCAGGCTTCATCTTGCAAACGGTTGCATTCATCCACATCCCTGCAATCGGTGCCATTTCCTTCGTAGCCATCTTTGCAGCGGCAGTAGAAGGAACCCTGGTGTTGATGACACTGAGCGAGCCGGTGGCAGTCACTTGTGGCATTGAGGCAAGCGTCTTCGCTCACACATGTGCCTCTGTCGTACACCGTGCCCAAGGAACAAGAACACGTGTAGGAACCGGGGGTGTTGCCGCACGTCATGTTCCTGCTACAGGTTGTGGTCAGCTGGCATTCGTCCACGTCCTCACAAACAAAGCCATCACCATGGTATCCATCTAGGCACTGGCAGATGTAGGAGCCGTTGGAGTTGAGGCACAAAGCCTGAGCACTGCAGTTGTGCGGCAGGGAGGAGTTCTGCTCACATTCATTCACATCCCAACAGTCAAAGCCGCTGCCCTCCATGCCAGGCGGACATGTGCAGTTGAAAGATCCAGCCGTGTTAGTGCAGCTCGCAACAGGATGGCATCCTCCATTTTGGACTTGGCACTCATCAAAGTCTATAATTTATCCAAAATGGGACAGTGTCAGGGAAACAGCCCCAAATGGATGTGCACATAGTGGGGCAAAGAGAAAACAAGTGCAGCTACAGATGTTAACAGTGAGAGGTTGATGCTTACCAGAGCAGTTCTTCCCATCACCTGTGAAGCCACTGAGACAGACACAAGAATGACTGCCCATTGTGTTGATGCAGTGGGCAAACTCACTGCACTCCTGTTGCCCTGTCTCACACTCATTCATATCTAGAAAGGTGGTGGACAAATGGGAAGGGGTAGGGGTGGGTGTGGAAGGGAGAGAAGTCAGGTCAAATTTATTTATATAGCACATTTCATACGGCAAGCGCAAACTCAATGTGCTTCAAAATAAAATAAAAACAAAGACACATTGTATAACATAAAATAGCATATAAGAAAATATTACATACAGTATATAAAAACATTTAGGACATGATAAATAATACAAGGATGTATTATTATCATCATTCTTAAAAAAGGGAGATAATAATAATAATAATAATAATAATAATAATAATAATAATAATAATAATAATAATAATAATAATAATAATAATAATAATAATAATAATTCTTAAAGGGAAGGAGAAGGGCAGAATAAAACCCATGCTTTAAACATAACTAAAAGCTTGCAAAAAAAAGACATGTTTTTAGTTTGCTTTTAAAAGGAGATAAGATGAACAGCAACCTGTCAAAGAGTTGAGTGAATTATTTCTGCAGCTGCTTTAGCCAAGTTTTATGGCCTTTTGGGTTGTGACAGAGAGAATTCTGCACTTTCATATTTGCTGAAATGAAACTCATCGGACTTAAACCAGGACCAGTGGGGTTTGTGTCTCACCCTATAGGCTAGAATGCATTTCCGTTTCTGTTTCTCATAAACTCACAAACTGTTTTAACTGTGGATCTAACCTCTTTGTTCCCACAGTTGGAACTATGTGTTTGTTATGCTGAAGTGTTTTAATTAGGTAAGCTCTCAACAAGTCCTGACTTGAAAGCTAAAGTGGGAAATAAATGACACTGCAACTAAAAATGATGGAAAAAAGAGAGCTGTTGGGATTGGGAAAGGATGCTTTGTCATCTTAACTGCCATTTGATGATTGATTCTAGTCAGATAAAAGAAATGTTGTTTTTTTTACTTACGTAGTACCACTTTCCTTAAATCTGTTCATGACTTTCATTTTCCTTTTTGAATGGAATGAAATGGAAAAAAGAAAATAATCTAAAGGAGAATTGTTTCTTTGTGGCTCTATGTAATTTGTTCACTCAATGACAAGAAGAAAAAGTCATGAATAGACTTCACTGATGCAGATTATCAACTACTCTCTCAAATATCACACATTAATTTAGCCTAAAAAGAAAGCTGACTTTCCATTTTGTTTCATTTCACCCTGGCTTCAAAGGCACTGTATAACACTACTCAACTCAACAGTTTGAAATTATGAGTGAAAGAACAATGTTTTACCAACACACTGGGTTCCATTGAGAACGTAGCCTTGTCTGCAGACACAGGAAAAGGATCCTGGGATATTCACACATTCAGTTTCGTTTTGAGGACAGACATTCTCCCTCTGACACTCATCTATGTCAGAACAAGTCAGGCCGTCGCCCACGTAGCCAAAGTCACACACACACTGGTACCTGGCAGGTGACGGGTGACACAAGCCGTGGATGTGGCAGGCAGGCTCACATAATGGACTGGGTGGCTCACAGGTGTCATTTAAGGCCACTGTACCATTCAGACATGAGCACACGTGAGCACCAGGGGAGTTGATACACTTTGAGAAGAGCGGACAGATCGTATCAGGAAGTATGCACTCGTCCACATCCTGGCAGGAGAAGCCATCGCCTTTGAAACCCAGCTCACAGGTGCAGGAGAAATCCCCGATGTAGTTGGTGCACACAGCCCTTGGGTGACATGTTCCCGGTGCAGAGCACTCATCTATATCCTCACACTGGGTGCCGTTTGCTGCAAAACCTCGATTACAGGTGCATGTGTGGGACCCAATGGTGTTGAGGCATGTGGCGTTGACATGGCAAGGGTTGTCTTTACACTCATCCATGTCAGCGCAGGCCATGTTGCTGGCAGGGCGGTAGTAACCGGCACGGCAGGGGCATTCATACGATCCATCGATGTTTATGCACTCTTCATTGAGTCCGCATGGATTGTTCAGTTCCTTACACTCATTTATATCCTGGCAAATAGTCCGGTTAACCAAGATGAAGCCCGGCAGGCACAGGCAAGAGTAGGAACCTTTATTGTTTACACATGTGGCCTTGTTTCTGCAACCTCCATAATCCACCAGACACTCGTTGACATCATTGCACTGGGTCACCCCATCTCCAGAATAACCCACCCGGCAGGTGCAGTTATAAGATCCAGGAAGGTTGACGCAAAGGCCATCTGGGTGGCACTGCCTGGACAGTGAACACTCATCTACATCCGTGCAGGTGAAGCCGTCTCCCCGGTACCCCGCCGCACACTGACAGGAGAAGAAGCCGGGTGAATTTGTGCAGTTTGCAAAGCGGCTGCAGCGGCCGGCCGAGCACTCATCCACATCCTCACACTGGGAGTTATTGAAGACGAAGCCGCTGCCACAGTCACAGTAATATGACCCAGCAGTGTTGATGCAGACGGTAGTAGAAGGGCAAATGTTGGGCGTAGCGCACTCATCAATGTCTTCACACTGTCGTCCCTCTCCCACAAAACCTTCCAGACAGGAGCACTCGTAACTCCCCAGCCTGTTGATGCAGGCGGCATTGGGGTCGCACTGATTGTTTTCACCACACTCATTTATGTCTGCACACGTCAACCCATTTCCTACAAAACCGCTGTTGCAGGTACACTGGTACGACCCCATGGTGTTCACACAGTCCGCATATAGGCTGCAGATGTTGCTCGCGCATTCGTCGATGTCCACGCAGCTCTGCCCATTACTTTCAAAGCCATTGCTGCATGTGCAGTAGTAGGTGCCCGGTAGATTATTACAGCCTTTATAGCCAAGTGAGGAAGAGCAAACACGAGGGGTCTCTGAGCATTCATCAATGTCAAGACAGAGGTAATTCCCATTGCCCTTATACCCGGCGTTGCAGGTACACACATAAGACCCAGGGTTGTTGGTGCAGGTGGCATTCCAGTGGCAGATCCTCGAGTTCGCACACTCATTGACATCACTACACTGGAACCCATTTCCTTTGAAGCCGACTTTACACAGACACTGTCGACCTCCTTCGAAGTTGGTGCAGAGAGCATTGGCATGGCAACCACCGTTTTCCTTTTGGCATTCGTCGATGTCCTGGCAGTTGGTGCCATCTCCGACGTATCCACCGAGGCAGACACAGCTGTAGCTGCCCAGAGTGTTGTTGCAACGTGCCTTTGAGTGACAGCCATGCAGGCCAGTGAGACATTCGTCGATGTCGTCGCACAGCAGCCCATCACCCTGGTAGCCCATGCGGCACGCGCAGGTGAAGTTGTTCTTGACCTTCAGACACTCGGCCTGAGGGTGGCACCTGCTGCCCGCTGCCTCGCAGTCCCTTGGGTCAGCAACTGAAGAGGAACAGGAGAAGAACTTGAGACACACTGAATCTGATTTTCAGTCAACTCTGTTTTCTGAAAATACTTTTCAACAGCTGTCTACTGTCTAGAAAAGGGGTGTCAAACATATGGCCCGCAGGCCAAAACCAGCTCACCAGAGGGTCCAATCTGGCCCGCAGGATGAATTAGCCAAGTGCGAAAATTACATATAAGACAGAAGAGGCATAATATTGTATGTATTTTGCTCAAGAAATTTCAGGTTGTTCATAATGTCTTGTAAAAGGATAGTTCATTAAAGCAGAAGTAAGCGGAATATTTGTGTTAATATAAGTCTTAAATAGTTATATCTTCCGACGGCAATCACTTAGAGTGTTTGGTCCGAAACACGGGTCTGTCAGTCACTCTGCTCTGCTGTAAGCCGAGGAGAAAAATTTCCTTGTATCCTACAACCTTTATCCAATGAGGAGAGAGAACGGCATAAAGGGGCGGTCCTCTCTGTGTGTGCAGCCAAGGGATGTGCGTGAATGTGGTGACGTAGGGACAAGGACCAATAGATCCATGACGAGGGCGGGGACTGCTAACTCCATCGGCTGACAAGAAGTTAGCCAAAACGACCGGATCACTTACTTCTGCTTTAACTGTAAACATCTAAATAATGTAGGCTACTTGTTCTTCTTTGTACTAAAACAAAGAGAAACATCTAGGGTTCTCGTTATTTATAGGTTATCATGCTTTTATTTTACTGGTCTGGCCCACTTGAGATCAAATTGTGTAAAATGAGTTTGACACCCCTGGTATAGACAGTAATGATGGTTTATATGAAGGTAAGGTACCTGCGCTGCAGTACTCCAGTACAGCAAACAGACTTATCAGCCACAGGAATGGAGACCTGGGAGGGCAAAGAAGAGAAAAACATTAACCTTACATAATGCTAATGCTGTGTTTCTGGAACATAGTCACTACTAAACAGGAAGTAAAGTCTTGATTTGACCTCCATGCAGAGTGAGTGTCACCTTTCTCCTTGTGCTACTTGTGCTTTTCACAGCCTCCTCCATCATACTCTAACAATGGTCAGGTTTCCATTGTAGCAGTTACCGTAACACCTTTAAACCTATTGTCTTATCCTGACTCACCACCCAAAGAGGACATTAATGTCACTCTGTTGTTGCATATCCATCTGTGTGATTGAATCCTTCCAGATTAAGTTTCATAGTGTGCACAATCTTTTCTTAACTTTAGTCCAGTAAACAGGCCGTTTAATGCCAGAACCGTTTCTAAACTAGTTTTTTGGGTCATGAAATAGTGGCTTGTTCACCAATGCCAAAATACGAAAGGCTCCATGAATCCACTATTTTATTTAGTTTGAGTATTTTAATTCTGCATAGTTCTGGAGGTATTTTGAGTCCTTTCAGCATTCAAATAAATGTTATCTAAAAATAAAGATTTTGTCATCATTCTCTCTATCTCACATTAGTCCAAACTGTACATTTAGTTTTGGAGTAAAGTTGTAAAGTTACAAATATTCTATGATTAATTTATTTTTTATGTAAAAGATAGTCAGATTTTTTATTCTTACTTTTTCATACCACACTTTACCACGCCAGTTTGACTAATTTTGTAGTGTTCAAAATAGCTACTCATTAAGCCAGCATCATAGATTAATTTATGGCTAACTAGTTTAAAATTGCTTTCCCGACATTGTTCCACACAGTCATCCCCTCATTTCTCTTTTACGGGCAATGCCTTAAGGAAGTAGTTGAGCTGAATTATGAGAACAACAACACTTTTTGTTTGTTCTGATTAAGTTACCATCTAAATGTCAATATTCCCTTCAGGCCATGTAGGGCTTTTGTCTGAATCTCAGGGGAAGGTCCTGGATAGGCAGAGGGAGCGCTGAGGCAGACTTCTATTACATAAATGTGGGACAGTCTACTGTAAATCATATCAAGCCTCCCTATGGGACTGCAACTGGGGCAGAGAAGTGTATGACAGTGGCCATAATCTCCTTCCCCATCTGCAACGTGAATTGCCATTAGAATCGATAGGGAATAGTTACTGTTTGTGATGTTGAAGTATGAAAGGTCAGTGCATTTTGTTTATCTAAAGTATGAATGCTTGTGTTTCATCATTCAATAGTGTTCTGTACAACAAACAGATTTTCCCTCAACGGTATTAATTCCAATAGATTCTATATTGTAGTTATGTAGGACTGGAGGAGGGGATAGATAGCCTAGCTATATCAAAAGGTACAAAAAAGCTAACCATTCCCTCTAAAACGTTTATTATAGGTCATCTATTTTGCACTACTACATACAGTATGTAGCTTATTATGTGTGTGTGTATGTGACAATTTATCAGTTTACAGTCTGTTAACTAACACACCTCAGTGGTTTTTATGCTGCAGCTGGCCGTGGGATTAATGAAGCGCTCTTTCTATCTATTCCATTTATTTGTTTTTGGCAAAGGACATTAAGTGAATTCCTGTTAACTAATTACCAAGAAAAATGTATTCTTTATTCAGGTATTCTAATTTTGTATTCTCTCTGAGATTCTTTCTTGGTCATCCAGGTCATCGTAGTCATTAAAATTGAAGGCAAATGGAGTTATTTTGGCTCTTGAGGAAGTGTTGCCTCTTCAGGCTTCTTCAGTTCTAAAAACTGGTGTGAGAGTCCCAAATAATTAATAGGTAGGGACGACACCTTGGGGGTGGCCCCGGTGGTCATTAAACTACTCATCGTGTGAGTGGTTAACCTGCCTCTTTTGTATTATCATTTATTAGTTTAATTCAGAGCCTTTGATGAGATAAGATGACCCAGTAACAAACAATTAACACACAGAAAGAAAAAGAAACAGGTAGATTTTCACTCACCGCATATTTCCCCGTCACCTGGTGGGCTCTGAGTCTTTTCTGGGGAGACAGTGCGGACTCCCCTCCTCTGGGTCTCGGGATTCTTTTCGTCTTTCTCCGAAGAGTCAAATCTGTGTCGTCAAACTGCTTCTTCTATTGCCTTCTCTTACACATGTGTCTTGATTCCTCCACCCTGGGGTTGGGGACTACCCCACCATACCATGTACTGCCCTGACATCTTAAACCTCTGGGAAGAGCAACACCCATATTCCCCTGCTTATGTGTCAGCTCCGCACAATAAGTGGAAGAGCCCCAAGGGCCTTTGTTTGCCCTGTTTGCCGTAGACAAGAGGACAGAATGCCAAAATGACTTTCATTCCCCTGTTCCTGCAGGGACGATGGATTTGGATGCTTCCAGCTTCTACCACATGTATCATTTTATAGCAACAACGCATATTTCAAACAAAGGAATATAGCTCAATCACTTCTGATGCTCGTATGAGAACCAGTTTAATCAAAGTACTGAGGGAATTTAAGCCACTTTTTTCATGATCCAACACATGTCTTTGTTTCCTTTTTGACATGTAGCCAGTGCACTGCAAAAACTCAAAATCTTTCCAAGAATATTTGTCTTATTTCTAGTCAAAATGTAATTTCTAGTCAAAACAAATCCCATTATACGTAAAATCACATAAAAAGTAGCTTGTTTTTAGACACTTTTTACTTCTTTCAAGCATATTTTTACTTGAAATACAGTAAGTACAAAAATCTGATAGTGGGGCAAGTGTATCTTTCTTATTACAAGGACAAAAAACATGCTTTCATTGGCAGATTTTTCTACTTATTTCAAGTGAAAATTTGGTGATGAGTCTTATTTTAAGTGGAAAGAGATTAGTTTTGACCAGAAATTAGACATTTTGACAAGAAATATGACAAATATTCTTGGAAAGATTTTGAGTTTTTGCAGTGAGACATCAGCTGACCTGGTAAATGTCAACAGAACTGACTTGACTTACTTACTGCTATTATCTATAGTATATAGTATTGTCCTACTTGGCAAATGCCATTTATACACACATGGTGTCAGTATAAGATAACACAAACAGTGTTTCATTGTATGGTCAAATATATGTACATTATGACCATGCATATTTTCAAACAAAGTAATAAATCCTTGGCAACTGCTACTGGACAGATAAGGAGGGAAAGTGGGACTGTTTTTAAGACCTGTTGTTAAGATTTAGACTCACTTCCAACTGTTTCTGCAGCCTTTGTTACTGCTTGACATTCAAGTCATGAGGCTTATGGTCATGGTTTTACATTACATCCAGTCTGTGGCTAGATCAAACACACTTTTTAATTCTGCACTCTTCTTTTTTTTCTTTTCCCCATGTAGAGACAGGCAGGTTGCCACACCCTGCGTCCCTTTTCTCAACTAAACACCTCCTGGCTCCTGAACCAGTCTTCTCGTCTTTCTCTTGGGTTTTCTCCAGATGATTCCTTTCAAATGTGTCCCTGCTTAGAGAGGTTTGGTAAATGACAGCTACTGACATGTTAAGTTTCACTTCTTGTAATTAATTCCCAAGAAATTCCCCAAGAATTTTTGAATCACCTGAATTTTAATGACAAAACTGCCATCTTTAGAAATACATCATGCTCTTTCATTTTTGTTTCTTTACTGGGTAACTGGGTACTTTTTTTTTTTTTGAAAGACTGGTTTTAGATAATACTGCTCCAAAGATGGACTGAGTTGTTAAGAGGGCCAGGAATTGTGAGTGAAGGTAGAGATGTATGTAGCTCAGATGTGTGTTTGAAGAGTGTGGAGGAAAGGGAAAACGGTATCCAAACAGGCTGTTTAAGAAAAAGAAAGGTTTACTCTACTATATCATTATTGTTATCCCTTTATTTAGTAGAGTTGTATTTTTTTAAATCCAGATTAATCTCACTGCAATCCTGTAGTTAATCTAGAATAATCTAGATATATCGATAGATAGTTTTAATCTATAGATTAAAATGCTAGATTTGAATTTTGAAGACATTCAAAAAATACGTGACCTATCTGGAGAAAGCTGTTCTACTATGATATTTGGTAATGAAAATTCATGTTCAATACTTTGGTGTTTAATTTTATATTTTGTTAAATATGAATAAAGTTACGGAATTTTACACAGGTTCTGTCTCCATGTGCATGAACAGCCTCTGATAACATAACATTATTGAATATATTGGAATATATTCTAATACCCAATGGCAAAAATAAATTATTAGCACTATAGCAAGAGACACACAGCAGTAAAGGAGCAACTTACTACATATTTGACATATCATGTCATCAATACTATTTGTGCAGATTCTTAAACCCATCTGCAAAATGTCCACAAATACAGCAATTCCTATCGATAAGAGTCTCGCGTTATCACAGCACGTTATCGCCGTTAATGGCCCAGCACTGAAATAAATGCAGTCCTCTAATGGAGACGAGACATTAAAAAAACAGCTGATAATGCTGATTTGACACTTTGACTTTGACTGACTTTTTCATATACGTTGAACCCAGTACCTGGCCCATATGACAATATGGTTTTAGCTAAGATCCAGGCAGAGACACTGAGACAGCAGCTGGCGGACAAATGGATTTAGAAAAAGCTTCAGTCCAACAGATGAAGGCTGGTTTGAGGTGGTGCAGTGCCTGGCAGAGCTGTAGGCTGCAGAGTGTGGGGAGAACAAAGAGAAGACACTGGTGAATAAGAGCCACGATAAAACACTACAGTTAAGTAGTCACTAGCTGGTTCACTGCAGAGGTCTCTGGGCGATGTGGAGATGAATGCAGAGAAGACAAGTAGCAGATACACTAGACGGAAGGCAGGTGTACAACAAGCAGGAAGGCCACACCCAGCCTTGACTGAAACAGACACAAAAAGAAAACAGATCCACAGTCATGGCAAGGTGCACTACACAGCAGGTGAAAATTACTCAACCACAGAAACGCTGAAGCACCTGACAGAACTAGATACCTGGGTATGTAATGAGTTGAGCAGATATAAACAATTGCGTAAGCTTGTTTGGCTCTTCCTACATGTTCACTCATCATCAATTGTATATCCTTTTTGTTTGAAACAATGTGAAAAAGTGTGAAAACATCTAAATGTGTTTTTAATAGGAGGTTATGTAACACTTTCTTGGCCGATGGCAGTCATTTACCCAAGTTCCAAAATGTCGATCTGTTCCTTTAAAACATTTTTTAACTGTCTGAACTACATCCTCCTATTTAGCAAACACAAATCCTTACTTGTCTTGAAAAGCTGTTAGGATGTGTAGTAGCCTAAATATACTGTAAAATGATATCAAACATGAGGTTATGCATTATTACAGCATGACAGACTAACTCCTGTAAGTTAGACAAAATAAAGGGAAGATAAAATGAAACTGGCTGTTTCTTGCTCTGTCTCAGGTAAACACTTCAAGTATGGTAGCTTTTCTTGTTGTTGAATGACATACAGTTAGGTGCACTGCTGGTGAGAATGTTTCTATTATGAGATCTGACGCTGTGATTGAGCTGTGAGGCGTGACTCATAACACCCGACAAATGTTTCCCAACCTCAGGTTTCTGTCTTGTCAGATACCTGCTCAGACAGGTGATGATGTCATCATATCACTATGCTTCCCCGCTTGTAAACAAACATTTTCTCACTGTGCCTTTTAAACACATGTTTGGATATTTTAGGTGATCTGAATAAAACCAGTACAATAACCGGCTTTGAACTCATGTGATGTCTTAATAACTATGAAGATAATAATAATAATTCATTTATTTTATATAGCGCTTTTCAAAGACCCAAAGAAGCTTTACATAAAGAAAAAAAAAGATGCCACATTACACAATATAAAACTGGATTATTATAATGATTCAATATATTGGAAACCCATGAATATCAATAAATACATGGCTTTGGACTATCTGAACTGTTAATTCATGAAGGCTGCACATGAAAAACAAATGTGTGAAACTGTGACAAAAAACATATTCCAGAAATATAATAGTGATCAGGCCAGTTACTTATTTGTCTTCCTGTTTAAGTCCAACTGTCCATGTTTAAAAAACATCCCATAATGTTTTGTCCTTGCACTAATAGAAAAATAAATAAAAAATATTCCGTTCAATATTAGCCTATGAATGAAACTCTACGAATAAGTTTCACAATAATTGCCTGTGGGCAAAGAAACTCGCCGAAAGTATCACAGAGAGTTGGGCCGTCACCAAATATGGTCAGACCGGAAAAAAGGTGCGTTTTTTTTAAACCCCACCCCCTGAACTACGTCATGAGACCTGGGGCTTTGCATTGCCTATATATATGAGTTGATTTCCCAGCAGCTCTGTGTGAGTTCGACACAAACAACAGGTAGAGAGTCAATAATTACCTGCGGTGGTGCACGCGCAGCTTTTAGTCACTACCTGAGAGTGCGCGTTCTCGTTGAGATTCTATCCAAACAGGTTTGACCAGGACACACCTGCAGGAAGCAAAGGAAGCCCTGTGAGCGTCGACGGATTCTTTATTCTTTCTTTGACCTCTGCGGACGACGGACAGATAAAACCCGAGGAGGACACTTTGTTTTAGCTTTTAATTAATCAACATGAAAACTTGGATTCTTCTCGTCCTCGCTGCCTTTGCAGCGGGAGCCTCAGCTCAGAGCTGTAAGTAATTCCATTTATTCATCTTTTGTTAGAATAAAGTGTCTCGGGAGTTTGTAGTACTGTAGACTCGGTGCTTCTGTTATCTCATTTCAACTGTATTATTATTTTTTCTTTTCTGTGTTTTAGTTCATGAATAACTTCAGATACTAAACATAATTGTTAAAATATAGTTTAAACTGTGTGTAGCGAAGTCCTGCTCACCTGTGTGCTCTGCAGTGTAATGTTTAGTGGAGACATAAAGGTGTTGGGGGATGTGGTTGCTGAGTGGGGGTTGGGAGGGTTTGTCCCGCTCTCAGGGAGAGAGACAAACCAACGCCCAGGTTCAGTAAACCTGCTGCTCTACCTGCTCTACCTGCCCCCTCCTGTTTATGCTCCTGTGCCATAAACCCTTCTAATACTCTGGGTTAAACTAGGCCTCTCGTTTATTTAATGTGTCTTTTGTATTTCCAACCAAAGCATATTATATAGGACTTTGTCAAACTATATGATTGTTTAACACAATCACAGCAGGGGGTTGTTAAATTTGAGCCATTCCTTCCTGTGGTGACGTAATGCTTTTCTTTGTTTTTAAAGGTGGTTGTGAAACTATGAAATGGGCCACCTGTGAGGATAAACCTACCTGTACATGTCACGTGCTGGTTGGCGCGGGTGAGAAACAAAACCTGGACTGCACTAAATGTAAGTCATGATATGATCAGATCTTTGTAATCTTCTCTGTCCGGCCTGTTTTCCCCTTCCCCTCCTCATGATGTACCTTATTTATTTATTTTTTTCTGCCTTCAGTGGTCCCAAAGTGCTTCCTGATGAAGGCTGAGATGTTCAGAGCTAAAAAGGGCCTGAGCACCCGCACAGGAGGAAAGCCAGTGGAGACGGCCTTCGTGGACAACGATGGCATCTATGACCCAGACTGTGAGACCGATGGCAAGTTTAGGGCCAGGCAGTGCAACAACACCGAGGAGTGCTGGTGTGTGAACAGCGCTGGCGTGCGCAGGACTGACAAGGGAGACAAGACCCTGAAGTGTGACAAGCTGGTGGAGACCTAGTAAGTAATGCCCCCATCATCACCATCATCATCATGGTTACAACCTCTCATCCTGAAATATTTACACTGTGTCTCTTTTTTCCTTTTTTCTCTCCAGCTGGATCCGTCTCCAGCTGACTCACAAAAAAGTGGACACCCCAGTGAATGCTGCCAATTTGAAGAGGTAAGTGCACACAAAAGCAAACAGACCCAGCCTTATTCTTCAGTTTAGAGTGTCAGTAGTCTCACAGGTGTAATCTGTTCCCTACTGCAGTGCTATCGCTGATGCCATTAACAAGCGCTACAAGAACTTCAACAAGGACCTGGTGGAGAATGTCGAGGTGAGGGAATGTTTTTTTTTTTTTCTTGTTTTTTAACTTTGGCTGTGACTGCCTCCTTTAGCATATTTGAAATTCAGAAATTCATCTCAAAACAAAATCTCCTGTCTGTCCTTCTGCAGTACGACCCCGAGGCTCGCTTGCTTGTGGTGGATGTGAAGAAGCCAATGGGAGACCGCAAGAGCGACCTGACCAATATGGCCTATTACATGGAGAAAGATGTATGTATTTTCACAATGCACTGACGACATATTCATTTTGTATGAGGCTCAAACACAGGCCTGTGGACTGACCCTGTCATTTCCTTATCTGGTCCTCCTCCTGCAGGTGAAGGTTCTGCCTCTGTTCCAAAACCAGGACAAGTTTATGCCCACCATGGGAAGCCAGAAGCTGGAGATGGAGAACATCCTGGTGTACTATGTGGATGAGGAGGCCCCGACTTTCACCATGAAGCACCTGTCTGGCGGGATCATCGCTGTCATTGTTGTGGTGGTGTTGGCTGTGGTTATTGGCCTGCTGGTTCTGGTGAGTACATGTGCATCAACCATTCTACCATCATTGTGTTCAGTGCTGTGTGGTCTCTGATTTCAGAGGAAGTAAAATAATGGAGGTCTAATTCTCTTTTCTTTTCTTTCTTTCTTTTTTTATTTGCAGTTCTTTGCCAGAAGGCGTCAGCGGCCTACTAATAAGGCTCAGGTGAGATGATGAACTTGTCTAACTTTTGAGTTTTCAACATTGCTCTGTGTAAAAGTTTCTTGTTGCACCACAATTATTTACTAACCAGATTCTACGCCCTCCCTCTTTCCAACAGCACAGAGAAATGGAGAACTTGTAAAGTCCTCGTCGCAGCAAGAACTATGAAGAGCCTGCCTGTACATAACCATTGGATGAACGTCTCTGCATTGGGTGTGTGCCATTTGTGCCATTTTTACCATTTTACTTGAGGATTGAAAGTAGATTGTAAAGGAACAATCGACTTGCTGTTTGATATTTTTGTTGGCACTATTTGTTCGGCCATTTTATTTATATATTGTGTAATGTCTTAACTCATCATCCAATCTATATGCCATAAAGAACTGTGCTTTTTAAAATATACTTGGCACATGCCTAATTTTTATGTTAGAATTTGTTGAATGGTTTAAAGTCTACATCATGGATTGTACAGTTTCTTTCTTACTAATGTGTGTTTGATGGATTGTTTTTAATAAAATGTTTTGAAAGACTCCCGGTTGTGCTGGTTTGGTTTTGTTGTAAAGGTGTGTCACTCACAGGACCGTGTCCTCTGTCTCAGTGGAAAATTACAGCAGTCTGTATGGGGAAGGGAAGACAACAACAGGAAGCCACTGTGATCCTATCTTAACTTTATACATAATTCTCTCATCAAATCTCTTCTGACATTGATGCAGATATAAAATCAAACCCTTAATTCGTCGAGTAATTCTAGTTCAAGCACATTTGACAATTCAAACATTGATGTTTCAAGTCATGTAAGATGGCTGCTTTGATAAAGGTGGATGCTCTTGTGTTTACATGGTGAGGTGGGGTGTGGCCGTCCACTTCTCAATCTGTTAGAATGGTTTGTTTAGTTTTAAAGAAATGAAACCTTTACTGCAATAGCAGGAAAACGTATTGATAGACTTTCTGTTGAGGGGAAATACACCTGCGCTCTGCATGAGTCATTCTCATCTGACATGACCACAGATCTCGCCTGCAACAGTATAAAAACACCTGAGACTGTGGTGAGTTCTGTGGGAGGTTTTAGGGTTGTTAGTCATTTCTAGCTGCATCTGTGAGACAGTTTGGAATCACGTTCAGCCTGTTGGTCAGGTTCTAAGTATGTACACAACACATACTGACTAAAGGCAGTAATGCAGGTTTTAGCCGCAAGTCAGATGAAGAGTCAAAGTCCGGCGGCCCAGGAAGAGTCTAAAACTGGACAAACGGACAAGAAAGTGAGAGATGGGAATTGGTTACACAACAGACTCAACACTGTGATGTTGCACTGTTCAGGCCAAAGTTGTAAAAGTCAAAATTCCTCAGGGTTCCTGTCAAAACATGATCACAGTGGTGATTAGCGTCTCTGACACTGCACCTCAGCAGCCTGGACCCTTATGGCACAGTGGAGACTTCTCTTTCTCAAGTCAAAACACAATGCCAAAAAATAAAACTTTATAAAAAAAATGAATGGCAATTAATACATCTGTTTTGATTACCTTTATTTTGAAAATACATATCAGCATTATGTTTGATCTATAACCATGACGATAGACTTCCTCTTATTCCCCTTCAGCTTTGTGAGCCACCAGATGACTATCAGTCATTTGTCTATTATGCTTTAACGCCATTTTGCTTCACCCACTTTTTCTCCCCTGTGACTCCTCCCCCTCTTTGTCTCCTTAGCAACCACAGACTGTATATAAAAAGGTAGCAACACACAAAAGCATTTCTCCAACTAGTTCAGGCAAGTCAGGGATCATATATCGTACCCTCCCCCTCTTTCTGTCCCTCTCTCTCTCTCTCTCTCTCTCTTGTGAGAGACTACAGGAATGAGGGTGTGTCAGTTGCTTTCAGGCACCTGTGTCAGGTATCACTATGTCATCTTCACTTGGACCAATGAGGAGCCGCCGGGGGAGGTGAGAGGGGGAGGGGCGGGCAAAGAAGGGAAAACGTCCTGGTTTCCCTGAGGATATGGTTTGTTACCTGAATGAATGAACCAGCAGACAGTCACTTTGGTGTAGTAAAGTTTATTCAAGCATTAGACTTGTAAAATTATATCATTTATTTAAAGTTTGATTTAAATACAATGTAATTTATATGACAAATAAATATAACACCTGATAGTTCTCGCTGTATACAGGGGGAAGAGCAAAGGGAGGGGGGAAATCATTTTTAAAGTACCTTACACAAAAAATGTCCTGTTTTCCAGTTTATGTGTCATTTAGGAGTCACTGTCTCATCCTGTCCCTTCAGTAAAACACCTGCAACAACAGGAAACATCCTCGCTCTCTGCAGGTTCTCCTTACACCAACCTCTTCTCACCTTCTCCTCCCATTTGCCGTTAAATGACACTTCATAAACGCACTTCTCTTCTCTGTTCTGACCCTGTGATACTTCCCGAAATGAATGTGCTGACTTTGGTCACTCACTCCACCAGAGAGTGTGTTCAAGTGTTTGTACTCTATTAAAGTTTCACAGCTCTCCTGGCTGTTCAGTAACTACGAGCACACAGACTGGTTTCCCCTTATAAAGTTCAGTCTTTCTCAACAAAACTAACTCATCCCATTCTACATTTATCACGTCTGTTGTGTCGTGAGCAGGTCACACACAACGCGTTATGTTTTCACTGCAGCTGGGTTACGCTCTTTTTGAACAGTTTCTTCAGCTGTGGTTGGTTAATGCCTCCTATCCTTCATCATACAACACCTGGGCCCTACAGGAGGGCAGAGGAAGTAAAAAACAAAAAACAAAACTGTTATTAATAATAATTTCTTCATAAAGCGTAAAGACTTCCTCTATACTGCGTACGGTTGCATTATTTCTGCAGGTAGAAATAGAAATATTAACTGTAAAACAGCATCTTTACCAAAGGAGCGACCAGTACAGACTGAGGAGACATCCCAGAGCGCTCAGTGCATCAGTGAATGCTGTTGACCTTCCTTCTCGGAGTCAGGACATAATAGAGACACTCACCAGGGAGACAGACTGTCCCCTGAGGATGCTTCTCATTTGTTCTCAGACTCTATTGTACCTTCATATAAAGCTCAAGCTCCAGTTTAAGCCCAAATCTCATACACTGCAAAAACTCAAATATCTTACCAAGAATATTTGTCTTATTTCTAGTCAAAATGTAATTTCTAGTCAAAACAAATCTCATTATACATAAAATAAGAAACATCACATTAAAAAGTAGCTTGTTTTCAGACAGTTTTTACTTATTTCAAACATATTTTCACTTGAAATAAGTAGAAAAATCTGATAGTGGAGCAAGTTTTTCTTTCTTATTACAAGCACAGAAAACCTGCATTCACTGGCAGATTATTCTACTTATTTCAAGTGAATATTTGTTTGAAACAAGTGAAAATTATCTAAAAACAAGTTCATTTTTAGGTGATGAGTCTTATTTTAAGTGGAAAGAGATTAGTTTTGACTAGAAATGAGACATTTTGACAAGAAATAAGACAAATATTCTTGGTTTTTGCAGTGTAATGTGTTCTGTGGGAGAGGAGACTGTAGAGATCCTGTATGATGATCAGTGACCTGCTGCCACCTCAGCTGCTTTAGCAAGATGCTATTTCACCTCCAGTAGGCAGAGCACTGCCTGTTACACATACCTGAAATTATTCTGTGCCACTTACGTATGAGTGGAACTGCAGCTGTAAATACATTGAAGTAAAAGTGAGTGTGTTTCTCAGAGGAGTGGGAGCGTCACAGCAGTGTGGGGGCCTTACTGGGCCGTCCCTGTGCTGGGGGGGATTTGCTCCTCAGCTCTTTGCTCTTCAGGCAGACGGGCTGAGCCACCATCAGGGCCGGGGCAGAGAGGTGGTGGGTGGTGGCCTTCTGCTGATGAGCGCTGTTGACGTAACTGGATATGAGGAGGGTGATTTCCCTGATCTGTTGACCAAATACACGAAAAGGGATGTCAGTGTTTGTTTCCATTTATGTGAACCTTTAACTTCACATAGAAATCGTGTAATCATTGATTGATTTGTTGCACAGTGCCATGCACATTATTGTGTCCAGCCTGTGGGCTTACAAGACACTAAACAATACAAACATCCAAAGATGGATATTAAAGTCTCACAAGTCTATATCCATAGATCCATGCAATGAGAATTTTAGAGTAGCAAAATATACAAACCAACAACAGTAAATTGTAGTAGGATACGTAGGATACAGTGTTTTCTGTCTTAATGTCCATGCTTTTTCAATAAATCTCACCAGGACATAGATCTCCCCCAAAACCAACTCAACAGACATCCAAAATAAGTCAGGATTCTTCACCTTCAACAATATCAATGGTGTGAGTCAACATATGGTCAATATCATTAAAATGTCAACTAACAACTTTCAATTAAAACACATTTTGTCTGTTGTTTGACAACTGCAACAAAAATCAGTACAGCCTCAATTGAGTGAGACTCAGTTATTTTATTCTCTTTAAGGTTTTAAGATTCCCATGTCTTGTTCTTTTGTTCTTCATTATTTCACAGCTCTAGGTTTTATATTAATACTGTGAAAGTATCAAAGCCTTAGTCACAGAGAAAGGCACACAGCCTGTATTCAAGAAACACAGCATTAAAATGAGCCCTGAGGATGTCTTAACTTAAGTTACCACTCCCAGTCATGGCCTTGGCACACACTATCCAACCTTTACCTAAATATGCTGCAGTATATGTTTTTCAGTGTGAGGCTGTGTAAGTATAGAGCTGTGCCTGCCTGGTGGTTCGGCTCGGACTGTATGTGTCAACTCTGCTGCAGCTGCGGTCTGCTTGTTCTTCACCACGAAGAGGAAACTGATAAAGCTGCAATGTTCACAGCTTACTTACTTTATAACTCATGTTGCAGTTCAGCTGAACTGGAAGTAACTGGTTTAATCACTTGTTACACAGATTCATGTAAACTAATTTTTTTGTGGTGTTGATTTTAAATGCATCTGTTAACTCAGTGTTTTAATAACACATACAGGAAATCGAACACTCCATTCCCAAAAAGAAAACACTTACCGTATTTTGAATCTTTGACATCTTAGTGATGTAGCTTTGTTTTATACTGTAATATACCAGTATTGTCAGCACCAAATGCTATACAATAAAATAAGTTGAATTCTGTAAGATTGTATTATACTCTATTTGAATGAATCTGTTATCATTATCATTACTCGTCGTCGTCATACTGTGTGATAAGTGCAGCATAAAACTAAGATGAACAGCATCTTTGATGCACCAAAACCATAATAGGAGGTGGATGAAATGATTGGTGTAAATCTCTCACTAACCTTGGAGGTGTCCATGGCAAACAGATGTTTCTCTGTGGGTCTGTCCTTGCTGGTGTTGGTCCCACTGCTCTGTCCCACCACCAGCATCAAGTCCTGTCTGCAGCCTCCAAACGTCATCAGGCTCTTGTAAGGATGGGACACCAGCGGCTTCTAAACGCAGACGCAGAATGATTTATTTATTATACACAGTGCATCCAGTGTTCAGAACCGCACTCTTCTTCATATTTTGGTATGTTGCAGGCAACTTTGTGCTAAAATCCCAAAATTTCTTAAAATTTTCCTCATCAATCTCAATCACTCAACACTTCATTATGGCCAAGTGACACATCTCTTACATGACCTGATTTGTACACTGTTTCAGCAAGTCACCGCAAGTTTCAGCTACCTGGTTTTGGCTCAAACTAAAATACATTATATAAACAAGTAATTTAAGAGTGTATAGACCAGCCTTTCTCAAAGTGGGTGCCGCGGCACACTGGGGTGCCGTCTGACTGCGTCAAGGGTGCCGTGAAAAAAATACCTCTTCTGACATTTCATACAATACATTCTCTTTATATATGCAAAGGGGCCGTGTCCACCGTCTACTTTCCATTCAGATCCTATGGAGCTTGGAAAAAAGCTGTCGGAGTTTCCTTTTTTGTTGGTTGCGGCACTCGGAGCGCTCAGAGTTGAAATATATATTTATATATATATCAGCTGCGGAATGGCTATCAGGACGACCAGGAGATCTCCCGGTCGGCCGCCCAGCCAACATGCTCCAGCATACCATCAAACAGGTTACCCTGCGCGGTAATGCGGCCTTTATGACCAGCCTCAGTGAGGCTAATGTAAGTCAATCATGTTCTCATGATAATCTTCAAGGTTTCCTTGAATTAATTGATAGTAACAGTCCAACCATTATTTATACCACTTCTTGTCTTTTTACATCTCACTCATGGTTGCGATAGTGACGCAGACTCTCATCAATCCAGACTACTAAATGATTTTTGTTTAGCCTCCTGTCTTTATCTAATTCTTTTTGTTCAGATATAACTGAATTTTCATGACCAAACATATAAAATAACCAGCAATGTTTGTTCGTTCTTAAATTGTAGAATGGCGCAAAGCCTCATGGGAAATGGGAAACGCGCTAGAGAAAAGTCACTGAGAAAGTTATCATTAAACTAGCGGCTACGGCTAAAAATAGAACGACTCACGGAAGCTAAACAGCAAAGCTTATCAGTCCTGCCCGTGTGTCACGTTATTTATAAGTTATATTAATTTAACAAGACAACACAGCCCGTGCTAAGTGGGCCGGTACGTCGGTACCTGGTCGGTACGCGGTACCGTTACTTCTGGATTTTAACCACTTGAGAGTCGGAACTTATGGGCACCGAAGCATGTTGGTGAGTAGGACAAGACCCGAAACCGTGGCGTGTGCAGCGCGCTGTCAGTAAGATCCATTCGCAGAGCAGAGTAGGGAGGGGGAAATATACCTGACTGGATGTAATGTTATGGTCAGCAGCGTTAATCCTTGAGTGGCACTAATTGCAGCTCTTTCACCCCATTCAGCATTTCTGTAGCCTACTTTTAATACAAATCCATGATCTAGCTGGTGCCCACTTCTGAAGGAAATAGCAAAATATAGCTACCCATATGTCTTATTTTTCTTATTCTAACCCTGCCCCACTCCACCCCTGATACAGTATATCAAGCGGCGCTGGCGGCTCGTTTCGGCAGCGTTCAGAGAGAGAGAGAGAGAGAGAGAGAGAGAGAGAGAGCGCTCCGTGGACACGGCCGTTGGTCACGGGCAGTAGGGTCCGTGTCCACCGGACGCTATGAAAAAAATGCGTCGTACCAGGCTCACGTCTCACATTGATGGTGAGTCACAGCCTCATCTCTCCTCTTCCACCGGTGGAAACTCTCTGATTGTTCGCAACGGAGTCAGAACGGAGCGGAGACGCCGGTGGATATTCATGTGAACGCGTGCCTGCGCGCTGCGCATGTAGACCTTTCTCTCTTCCACTCACATTGCGGATTATTATGTGTGTGCATATGTAGGCTACAGAGGCACCTATGCATAAATACTGTAATACTGTCCCGTCTAAATAAACAGGACATTTACATTTAGGCTATGCAGTGTCATTTTGAATTATATTTTACACAGGGGTGCCGTGAGATTTTATGCACTTTTGAAAGGTGCCCTGACTGAAAAAAGTTTGAGAAACGCTGGTATAGATCATATGGAGCTATTTGTTTCCAGGGGAAATTAAACATTGTTGTGATATCTGCTTTTTGCTTAGCATTAAATCACTTTACTTACTGGAACCAATTATGCTTCACAGGATACATGACACACAATACCACAACAAAAGGAATCATGTCTGGACAGCGGTGGAGATGCTTACGATAGAGTTGTGCTCCAGAACACTGACACCGTCCTCATGCACTGCCAGCCAAACACGCACACCCTGCTCTGGAGAGGAAGTAATGGACTGAAACCAGACACAGAGAAGGAAGTGAAATCAGTTATTCATTCTTTTCCAGTTTATAACAAAATATGATGAGCACAAGGATCTACAACATAAGGCCAAGTGGGCAGATCAGTGGCCACAGCAGAAAAAATGAGGGCTGTGGAAGTTGTGTCATCTGCTACTCTGTGATGCCTTGTCGTTTCATTTGAATACAACCGAAATAAAAGAATCATATTTGTCAACCTGCTATGTCCTTATGTAATAATTTTTTTTCATTCTTTATTTATTTTGATTTTGATTTTTACTTAATGTTTATCTGTATTTGTTCTCCACTCAGAGATGAGAGCAAATAATAGTGATGATAAGACTTGAACTTTAATTTACAAGAGATTATAGTTACATACACTCAGACACACACTCACTTCTGCTTCAAACAGTTTGGCACCAAAGTAAGGCCACTTCCTGGCAACGGTCAGGTAGATTCTGATGCACTCTGATGAACTTCGACTTCTGAGCGAGGCCCAGCGCGCAGAGAGACGCTGCAACAGTTGCCTGAGAATGGGGAGGAGATAAAAGGATAGTTTATAGTTAAGTCAACCACAGTCGTAGTTTGATGCGTGGGGGAAACAACGTGTCTTAAATCTGCTCATCAATGTTCAGATTTGTGATGAATGCTTTTTGTTTTCTAAGATTTTGAACAGTGTAATTCTGATCCTAGATGACCAGTCTGATTTCTGTTCTTATGTGAGCCTCATTATTATCTCTTACCTTGATGGTCACCTCTTTACCCCAGATAACTAGTCTCAACCTGAATAGCAACTCTGAACTCTCAATCTCTCTGAATTCTCAACCATATGTATGTTGAAACATGCAGCTGTCTAGGAAGCATTGTCTATTTTCTTTTGAAGCCCTAAGCAGAAACATGTAATAATGTAAAAGCCATAATTTCCATTCAAAGTGAACATGCTGAACAAACAAAAAAAAGTACAGTAAAAAGTAAAAATATAAGACGCTCTATAGTGGATTTTCCTTTGATGTGTCACCCGTGGATACGTTTGAGACGTGTGTGAACTGAATCACGTGTGTTCAGGTACCTGAGTTGCTCGACAGACGTCGTTCTGCGGTAATGTTTGGGGTAAAATCTTTCCAGGACCTGTTTCAGCGTTTGGTTGGACTTGGTCTGGGCTGATCCAGGAGCAGAGAAGGGACGCTCAAAATCTCCATACTCCATCTGAACACAAGGAGTTTCATCAATCAACAACAAATGTGTTAGTTGTACCTGCAGCTTCATCCATGACATTCAATATCTAACTGACATGATAAACATATGGGGAGTTGCTGAAAAAGCGATGCAGTTCCAGACCTGAGCGAGCAGGGCAGCCATTTCCAGAGCCAGCTCTTTGTTGACAGGAAAGTGTCCACCTACAATGGCTTCGTTGGTTTGATAAGCCAGCAGCATCCTCTCCCTGTCCGACTCCCCCCGGACCTGGTGAGAGAAGTACAGCCTGGGAGGGGACAGGGACAGACACAGAGGATAAAAGGAGACATCAAACAAAGGGAAGGAGAAGTAGCAGGAGAAATAATGACAGATGGATTCAACATTTATCAAACTTCCAAGGTTTAATGTGTTGTGAAATGATTTTGCATTAAACTGGGATATATTGAAATAAATTAACTGATACTTTTCATTCATCCTTTCACAGTTTACCTCTGTCGTGAATGATGTTGATCTCCTTCTACTACTGTAAAATCTTGTCCTGGTTGGTCGTACCTGGCTGTCATGAGCCTTGTGTTGCTTCCTGGATTCCTCCCCTGTTCTGTTTTATTGTTTTATTTTACTTCCTACCCCAGTGCATGTCCTATCTTTTGTGACTCCCCCCTCCTGCAGTTAGTTGCACCTGCTTCCCTTGTGTGAATTTAGTCTCTGGTCCAATCCCAGTGTTCCTATGGCCTAAGTGAACCTGAACCCCCATGGACTTGACGTCACCTGGTGAGTGACAGAGTGAGGGAGGCTGCAGGGTCAATAAAGAGTTGTGGGTTTCTAACTTTTGATTGATGTTTTTTTTTTACTCCTTCCTTTTGCTTCCTGTACAAAATAGCAATGTTATCTAATTATAGGATCGGAATCCATGATTTATAGCAGCATAGGACAAATAACTGCACACAGTTCTGGCTCTAAATCACCACTGAGCTCTGTGTTTATTTTTTTTTTTACATGCAAACGTTTTTCTCTGTAACATCTCTTATAACATTCTCTGTAACCACTGAAAACTTGTTTTTGAAGTTAAAATGTTTCGAACTGTGGGCCAATTCTCTCATTATCTGTTTCTTCATTCTCTTTGTGGTGTCTCAGTGTTGGATTCTGCTCAGTCTCCCTTTTCCATTCCTGCCTACCATGCCGCCTGCCATCTTATCCCCCTGAATGACTCTATTCATTTTAAGTAGAAAGCAAACCTTATGTCACCTTAAGCTGTTTCTCGCTACCTGTTCTTGTAGGTGAGCCGTACAGTCTTGGTGTTTTCAGACTTGCCAGTGTGCTGCTCCTTACAGGCCAGCTCCCATTTGGAGATAATGTCACAAATCTGTAGAAGATTGTAGAAGATATGGAAATGACACATTTTGTGGTGAAGGTTTGGGAAAGAAGTAACACTACCTTCAAAAAGTAATCATCACATGAACTAAAGGTGCACCTTGATGCTTCCTTGCAGACAGTGTTCCAGCTCTCGTCCGGTAGGATCATCGGTGTACAAGCTGAAACCAGACAGCCCAGGTTTCCTCATGCCGGTGTCTTGGTTGAGGCGACACTGGAACTCATCCACTGTGGTTGAAGCGTCGAAACTCACCACCTGTGGTAGGGAAATGAAATGCAAAGGACAAACATTAAAGTAATGGCAACTATCACTCAGTCAGTCATCAACATTCCAAAAAACTAAAATGGCTGAGTAGAGAGTATTCTCCACTGTCATGGTCTGTGTCCTTATTTCCTGTTTTATTTTGTAATCAGTGTTCATCTTCCTGTGTGCTCCCTGCAGGTATGGTTGTCTCATTTCCTGTTTTATTTTGAAGTTCATGTCTCATCTTCCTGCGTTTGCCCCCGTGTTGATTTAATCACCTATGTCTCATTCCCTTGTGTATTTAACCTGTGTGTTTTCGCTTGTCGGTTCTTCTGTTGTCTGTGCTGTGTTCGTCCTGCGGTCAGTCCCTGAACCGGTGCTCCATATTCCTGCGTTCCTGCCTTTTTGTGGCTCCCCATACTGTAAGTGTTAATATAACATTTTTTGCTCATTCTACTTTGCCTGCCTGAGTCTGCATTTGCGTCAGCATTCCACCAACACACCAACATTTTTTCCATTAGGACTGGATCTGGATCCAAACAATATTTCCTATGAAGTGGAAAAATATGCTGAAAAAAACAACAACCTTGTAATGTGACGGCCGGTTACTCCCCTGACATACGTATGTCCCGCCAAATCCATTCAGTATTTTTTGTAACAAACATACAAACACACACAGGTGAAGATACACCTTCCTTGGCAGAGACATAGTTGGAACGGTACCTTTCCTAGAGTTTAAGATACTGCATCCAGAAGTTGAGATATTTAAATCTGGTCCAAAATATGCGCTTTATATTATTACTATTACTATCATTGTTAAAATTTCAGCACATAGTATGTTCATGAGTCAACTTGTACTAACATCTCAAAACTGATTCCTGATATGTGTCTTTTTTCTTTATTTGATGTGACGTAAGACTGAATTTGATCCAGACACAGGCTGACTGCAGCCTGCTGTAAAAAGTGGAATGCTCCACCAGAAGCAGGAAGGGACAAAAAAAAAACCCTCCACTGTGGGGTTGTGGGGCGGTACAGTCAGCATGTGCATTCAAACATACTCTGCCCAGTGGACTGTTGGATAAAATGCAACAATGTTATCTGTAAGAAACTGTTGCATGAGGCCAGCTGGCTTTCAGGCTTCACTCATTTTTACCTGGTAGGTGTTGTTGAGGAAGTGAACAGGAATGCTGAATGGCAGCGAGTGATGATAGGGATTCCTCAGTAGGATAGACAGGATCTCCATACGGGACGGCCTGGCCTGCCTCTCCCCCTTCTGCTGGGTCCGCTCCATGGAGCGCTGGCAGTAGATGGTATACTTACCCACCTCAGTCCTGAGGACAGCAGGAGCACAGTCATATAATACATGCACAGTAGCATGTCAGCAACTTCAAGTTTTCTCAACAGTCAAAGAAACTAACATTTAAAGGTACATTGTATAGGAATTACCCCCATCTAGCATTGCGGTTGTATATCGCAAGCAACTCAATCGTATTTTTCATGCTGCATTCACGTGAAATTGGGCAGACGGCAGACGGATGACAGCCGCTGCACGTAACGGCATAAACAAGCCTCTATGTAAACAAATGGTCCAACAATACATGTGACAATATGTTGTCATGGCGATGTTGTATTGTTTACCTGACCCACGTTTTACCGGCTTTCTTTCGACTTCTGTGACTAAAATGACATCCGGTTTGTTACCGACGGCCGTCTGCCCGACTGCACGTGAATGCAGCATCAACACTTCAGTTTGTTGATGGGGGGATTACTGATTAATGAAAAACATACTTTTGAACGAAATAATCGATTTTCGTGAAAAGATAACAGGATAAGTTACACAATGTCCCTTTAAAAGTCAAATTAAGAAAATAAAAGTGAACAGTTTTATTGTGTCAACAAAATAGTTATGTTAAATCTAACTTATTAATCACCATAAACATATTTTATGCAAATACATGTAATCTCTTTACTGGATTAATGTTAATCAATTTTTTTTTTTTTTTTTTTTTTTTAAAGATAGACAAGTTGGTGGCTGGCAGAGATATCCAAAACCTTTGTCCTTAGTACTAGTCAAGCAAAATAGTCTAGGCAAAATAGCGTTTTACGACAGACTAATTGTCACAGAAGGTTTTTCACCATACATAATTTCTATGAGGTGTCTAGAACAACATACTAAAAGTCCTAAGAAATCCTAGTTGGGGAAATATGTTTAATTCGCATCATTATTTACTATATAAAGTCTATGGTGCTGACAACAATACACCCCAATGGGCTATTTTTTTCCTTTACTCCTATCACAATGAAACTTTACACAATGAAAGTATCCATGAAATGTAACATTTTTTGTATTACAAGTTTCTTTGAAAATGAATTTGAATATGCAAATGAGCCTTACACTAATCAAATATGCCCAAAATACACCCGGATAGGCTTCTTTTTTTCCTTTACTCCTACCACAATGAAACTTTACACAATGAAAGTAGACATTAAAAGTGACATTTTTTGTATTACAAGTTTCTTGGAAAATGAATTTGAATATGCAAATGAGCAATGCACTAATGGAATATGCCCAAAATACACCCGAGTAGGCTTATTTTCTTCCTTTACTCCTACCACAATCACACTTCACACAGTAAAAGTATACATGAAAAGTAACATTTCTGTATTTCAAGTTTCTTGGAAAATTAATTTTAAATATGTAAATGAGCTCAACACTAATTGACTTAAATGGTCAAGAAGCCATAAAGCCACAAGCAGCAACAGGGGCCAAATAACTAACACATTCATGTCCATTCAATAAGTTAACCTATGCACTGAGTGCTGACACTTGCCACACTTGACTTATGCATACACACATGTCACTTGCCACACTTAAAAGACCTATATTGACCTTAAGAATTAATTGCACAGTCTTGTCTCCAGTTGCTTTCTAAATTATTTTTTATTATTATTACCGAACAAGCCTTACCTAACGACTCTCCTCCCAGTTTGCAGAGAACATCAGAAGAAAGTCAGAATTCATCAAAGTCATTTCAACGGCCATGTGTGATGTTATATATGCTGAACTATGTTCAACAAGATATGAGCGGGACTAAGAACTAAGTTATTTACCCCCTGTTTTTGCTGCTTGTGGCTTTTGGCTTCTTGACCATAAGTCAATTAGTGTTGAGCTCATTTACATATTTAAAATACATTTTCCAAGAAACTTGAAATACAGAAATGTTACTTTTCATGTATACTTTTACTGTGTGAAGTGTGATTGTGGTAGGAGTAAAGGAAGAAAATAAGCCTATTCGGGTGTATTTTGGGCATATTCCATTAGTGTATTGCTCATTTGCATATTTAAAATACATTTTCCAAGAAACTTGTAATACAAAAAATGTCACTTTTAATGTCTACTTTCATTGTGTAAAGTTTCATTGTGGTAGGAGTAAAGGAAAAAAATAAGCCTATCCGGGTGTATTTATTTGATTAGTGTAAGTCTCATTTGCATATTCAAATTCATTTTCAAAGAAACTTGTAATACAAAAAATGTTACATTTCATGGATACTTTCATCGTGTAAAGTTTAATTGTGATAGGAGTAAAGGGAAAAATAGCCCCATTGGGGTGTATTGTTGTCAGCACCATAGACTTTATATAGTAAATAATGATGCAAATTAAACATATTTCCCCAACTAGGATTTCTTAGGACTTTTAGTATGTTGTTCTAGACACCTCATAGAAATTATGTATGGTGAAAAACCTTCTGTGACAATTTGTTCTATTTTGGGGTCCAAAATGAGCTAAATTGCCTGGACTAAAAGGTACTGCTCCCACAATGCAACTCAAAAAGCCACATCATTCAACTCTTCACCTCGAGTTTGATCCTCCAGAGTTATCAGAAATGCATTTAAAATGCAGCCATGTTCGCTGTGTCAGTACATTATATTACAGGAGTTAGAGGAAAATGAAGCTGAGTTGAAGCTGTGTAACCCTCCAGTTTATCCTTGGGGGATGTAATCAAATGAGTGGTATTCAAATACATGCAAGGCAAGAATCTGTGATAGCTACATGACATTTATGGGAGGAGATACACAAAGACCAATGCTGTGTTAAAACACCAGTAGAGCATAATGGGTTCTTTTTAGGTTTTAACAGCTTTTTTCAAAATGATGGTAATGACAGATAAGTCAATTGAACTGTTTGTTTGGAGACAGACTTGTTTTCAGTTAGAACTGTTTAAACAATGGAGCGTGGTTCTTAGTGTCAGTGTCACCTGGAGTCTCCGTGTCGTTTGAGGTGAAGCTGGAGCAGCCAGAGGAAAGGATGCTGGGGCAGAAACAGTCCAACACACAGGGCCAGAAACTGCCAGCCCTGAGTGACACGACAACAACAATAACACACTGTTATGTAAAACCCTCTTTACAGACTCACACACACGAGACAGTGACGCTCTAACATGAGGACGGACTGGAAACTGCAGCTACACATTGTTGCAGTGTGTCATATCATGAAACAACTTGTCAGGCGCTTGTCACACATTTGATCATGTTAATCAGAGTTCATTCATGTTCAGCATAGTTTTCTAAGCTTTTAAACAGGTTGTACTCCAAAGCGCCTCTTCAACTGCTGCCCTCTGGTGGCCATGTGACCGTGGGTGTTACTGGTGTCTGGTCACTGGGTTTGGAAGATCACATGACCACATGTTGGATAAAGAGTTTCTGGTGTGGTACAGTATTACAGTAAGAACTGTCAAGGGCTTGGTCGGTACAGACAAAAACTCTTTTGTATTGTGTGCCAACAAAAGAGAGACAAGTCTCTCCAGTCAGTTTTGAAGTAACAGTTCAGACCAGCAGCCACATAGATTAAAATGTTAAAAGCCAAAATGAAATAATTGACTTCACTTTTATCCAGGATATCAGAGTCTGCAGTGAACCTCGCTGATTCAGCAGTTTGTTGATTCAACATTTTTTCAATCATTATGTCCAGTAAGAAAAAAACCGTGAGTGACTGGTGACTCCGTGTGGTGAGAGTGCCAACCTGCAGCGGTCCTGCGTGGCCGTGTGGTTGCCTCCTGCGGGTCTGCTTGATGAGCTGGCAGTAGAACTCGTTCTGAAGCTCCGGGTGGGCCAGGCACACCTGCAAAGCACTCTGGGCCAGAGACACATGGTAGTCGATGGCCGGGGCGTCGATGGCCACGTTGATGAAAAGCTGACAGGTCTGAGGAGAGACAGACACAGTGTTACATTACTGAGAGTCCAGATGGTTATCTGCCCATACTGAGGTTTCTGCATCAAACATCATCAATATTAGTGCTTCAGTGTATTTTGGTATTTACTTTGAATAGTTTAAGGGCTTCTGTCTGCAGGGCCTGTGAGGGCAGAGTGGTGAGAGGAGATGACAGAGCCTCTTTACTGAAACACAGCATGGGATGTCTCCAGATCTGAGAGTCTGAAAACAGAGAAAGACAAATAGTAAGAAAGATGCATCACACTGATGAATTAAAAAACATGTGCTGTACCCAAGAGGAACACTATGTTGAACAGACAAAAATACTAGAAGAATGAAATCCAACAATTGAATAACAGGTCTGTCTCCAACAATGGAGTGTAGTGATACAGACTTATTTTCTCAATAACCTTTTGTGGTTGTTGATCCAGTTTAGTCATAAACATACAGCACACATTTTTATTCATGGTGATTTTGACGGTGGAGGATGAATCTCATCAATCTTACATCTCATTATTTCCACAGACATCTGAGTACAGGCTGTAATTAGAGGAGGCGGTTGAAAATCTGCTCTCACTTTTTAGTCAGTCAGACAATTCAAGCATGAAGGAGGTTGTTGTTTAATTCTTCACACAGTTTGTTGTGTGTACACATATTAATGGATGGTTTTTGTGAACTAATTAGAATGATTGAATGATTAGCATATAGTTAAATGGGGCATAACCAATCACAATAAAATGATTAGGGATGTCACAATTATAGATTTCCTCAGTACGATTATTGTCAGAGAAATAATCACAGTATTACGATTATCATGCATTGATTATTATGCATTCATTAATTTCACAACACTATGAATGTGTAAAATCAAATATAGTCAAAATATAATTACATTACTAATTATTTACACAAAATATTCTATATCTATTAATATAGGACCAATTATTAATCCTCCAGGGGAAGTGTTTGAAATATTCAAGTCATTAATTGTCATCTATATCAAATATTTAAGTTTATTTAATTGTTTTTTTAATCACAATTGACACTCTAACATTTAAATTCCTACCAGTTCAATGTTACGTTAGGTAAATGGACCAGTATCTGTGCATTAACCTTTACTTTGGTGCTGATCTGCCGACATAATTTTTTTTTCGAGAGTGACTATTTTGGAACCTTTACGATTAATTATTTGTGGCAATTAATTGCGAAAACAAGTAATCGTGACATCCCTAAAAAAGATTTTTGTGAGACTGACTAATAAAAAAAAGGCAGAGCACATACTGCAATCAATACAATTTGTAACTCAAACACTCACTTGGATCTCCATCCAGCTGGAAAAGTTTTCCCACCAGTTGTTCAAACTCGGTGCCGACTTTCCCCACCATGGTGCCCGCCGCCACAGCCAGATGGTACAGCCACGAGTCCTGTGGAGGCACAGCGACAAGGATGAGTCAAGACAAGCAGAATCCACAATCAATCACAGCCAGATTTAGTGATCAGTAAAATATTAACTTGACATTCCTCCTGCTCGACATTACATACACTGCAAAAACTCAAAATCTTTCCAAGAATATTTGTCTTATTTCTTGTCAAAATATCTAATTTCTAGTCGAATCTAATCTCTTTCCACTTAAAATAAGACTCATAACCTAAAAATTAACTTGTTTTTAGATCATTTTCACTTGTTTTAAACAATTTTTCACTTGAAATAAGTATAATCTGCCAGTGAAAGCAGGTTTTCTGTGCTTGTAATAAGAAAGAAAAACTTGCTCCACTATCAGATTTTTCTACTTATTTCAAGTGAACATATGCTTGAAAGAAGTAAAAAGTGTCTAAAAACAAGCTAATTTTTAATGTGATGAGTCTTATTTTAAATATAGTTTGTTTTGAGTAGAGATGGCATTTTGACTAGAAATAAGACAAATATTCTTGGTAAGATTTTGAGTTTTTGCAGTGTACAGCAGAACACAATATAGGCCGACCCTCCAACCATCCACTGAGACAGTGTGCAAGACATTTCGTCAGTGCCTTGCCTTACTGGAACACACGGTGATAAAAAATAGAAAAGCTACGATGGCAGTGGTGTGAGAGTGCTGCTCTGACCTTTTCGTAGCGGGACTCAATCAGCAGGTAGGTGGGTCCTTGCTCCTGTGGATGGACTGCGATGGTGAAGGGTGCTGCCTGTAAGCCCCGCCCATGTGCCTTCAGGTCGTCATCGGAATCCCGGGACCTGTCCACCTCCTCCACCTTGGCCTCCCACAACTTTATCTGACCTAGTGGAAACTGCAAACACACAAATAAACATAACCTTCCATGTTGCAACAATTACATTTAGTAAATAATGAGAATATAATATGACACAGTTTTCTTTACATTTAAAAAATCGAAAAACATATTAAATATCAATCACATAAGCATTACAGTTTCATAAACCCATAACAATAAGAAAGAGTTCAAGTGATGAATTGAACCTTGTCCTCTTGGCTCCGAAAGTAGTAGAGTGTTTTGCCAAACAGAGCGCACCACACCCTCTTAGAGTAGCCATGCTTCACCTGCATTCAAGCAAGTACAAAGTTCAGGAACTGCAGCATTTTCAGTGATTTTTTCAGTACAATATGTAAAAAGATGTAAATACAACAGTGTATATATAAGATAGTTGGACCTTTATGAGTTGTCCCTTCATGCCAGGGCGAATGTCTGGCTGGGTGAAGAGAGGACTGGCAGCTTTCACCCTCAGCACGCTCAGCAGAACCCTCAGCCACTCCTCCAGCAGGTTGGGAGAGTCAGCCTTCAGGTAGTACACATGCTTCCCCGTCACTATCTTCACAAGACGACACAGACACAGGTGGAAGTGAAGACAGGAAAAGTAAAGCAGAAATCATCTGGCAGTGTTCACAAGGGAAGGGAAGCAACCTCCATAGAGAACTTCAACACGACCTATTTTTATACCTTTGCTTTCAATTACTGGTATTTAACCCCTTTTCTACATGTTCTGACTTGTATTCCCATCAAACTGTAAATTACTTGCATGATGTAATTTCTAATCTATTGTATGCTTTTGTCTCGTCTCTATTGTCTTTTACTGTACTATTATTGCATTATCATACCTTTTTTTCTCTTGCCCTGTGAGGCACCTTGAGTGCTATACAAATATTTAATTATTATTAATAATAATAACTCATCCCATTCAATTCTTTCATTTAATCAGTGTCTCTCGGGTTATGTGGTCAAGATCATTTGAATTAAACGATGGTGGGGCCATTGTTTGGAACAAAGCTCTTTATTTGGAGACAGAGGTGAAGTGAATACCTGGAGAACTTGTTTCCCCTCTCCACGAGCGATACTGCTGCTGGCGTTGACCTCAATCTGACCCTGGGGTTTCCTGATCACATCGCTCTGTGTGAGAATAATGAGCACAGAAAAATTGAGATTTTAGCTCTATAATAAGGCAAAAAAAAAAAAAAACGAGTACTAAGTGGAACCCACAGGTGACTTGAAGTAGAGCAGCTCTCCGTCTTTAAGGACAAACCAGCGTCTCTTCCAGGTTTTCTTCCAGGTCTTCACCATTTTCAGCAGGTAGCCTGACTTCTCCATCGGCTCCTACAAGACACAGCAGCTCTGTTCAGTTTTATATAGTAATACTGTATGTACATTACAGGAGGTTAAGGAGAACCTCGCAAAAATGTTACTTCAAACTCTGCTCCTCCATCTCATGCTTTATGTTGAAGGTCTTCCTGTGCTTTCCCTCCTGTAATTTTCTCATGTGTCTCAGTTGTGTCTGATTGCACCACCTATGTCTAATTTCTCCCTTGTGTATTTTACCTCAGTGTTTTACTATTGTCCTTTGTTGGACCGTCTGTGTTCGTCCCGTGTTCCCGTGTATCTAAATTCTTTTTCTCCCCATGACTTGATTAAACCATTTTTGTTGCACCTTATTGGTTTCTGTGCCGTGTCTGCATCTGGGTCCAGTTGTTGTTGGGTCCATTGTGCTCACTGAGCAGCTCACGTCTCTGCCCCGCCGATCTCAAAACAACATGCACCAATAATTAAAGATAATGAACCTACTGCTATGACTATAGGGATTATGGTTAGGGGCGAATTTGCCAAAATGTTGAACTATCCTTTTAAAAATATCTTAATGGGTTTGAAAAAGTTGCATATAAGCCTCACAAAATACACACTAATACACTGTAACAGCCTTGACAGTGTTCAGTCCAGCAGATCTCTGTTATTCTGCCTGGAATGGAGTCATACTCAGGCCTCACCCGATCCAAGCCTTAACTAAAACACTTTGAACCACTTTGCAATATGATTACTTTCCAGTTCAGCTTTGTAGTGTGTGTCATGTGAAGCGATCAGCAGGTTCCAAACAAACAGACTGACTCACAGTCTTGCCGTTGTCGCTGACTGAGGAGCAGGTCTTGGGCAGTTTCTGCTCTGGTTCGGAGCACTCTGTGTCAGTGGAGTAGGCGTCAGGAGGGATGGCGTAGTCGCTCTCTGACGTCATCGAAGACATGGACACAGCTGGAGGAGACGCAGTGTGGTCAGGTGGGTGACAGTCCCAACATATGTTCTGTTACTTCACAACCATAAACCTTTGTCAGGTTTCAGGCCCAGTGTAGGTGGGTGTGTTGTACCTCTCTTGAGGGAGCGCGGGCTGCTGGGGCCGCTGTCCCTGTGGGAGCTGGAGGAGGTGTGGGAGCTGCAGAAGGAGCCGTCCTCCTCTCCTGAGCTGGACGACTCGTCGGAGCTGGACGACTCGTCTGAGAATGGACTACTGCTCAGGAGAGTGGCTTTCTGCAAAAAAACAGACATAAAGTCAAAACACCAGTGAGACACTCACATACATTTACAAACAGACATACATCAATATGTATGTCCCCTGTGGTCCCATTCTAACCAGTCTCTGTCTGTCCAGGTTACTGATCTGGAGTCCAGTGTGCTCCAGGATCTATACATTAAGGGCCGGATTTACTAAGATCCCAGATAGCGGGCGCTATATTGTTTGCGCCCGCTATAATATTGCGAGTTTGGTTAGTGCACGCAAAACAGGTGATCTACTAAGAGTAACCCGCTAAATGAAAACGCGTGCAAACCGCAATATGTAAATGAGGGTTTTGCGCGTGTAATCGTTTCCGCCATGGAGAGAGTGGACAGAGAGCTGGACGGTCGAAGGGACAGAATGACATTTGATCCGATGCATACAATGACAGCATGTGTGTTCATCTCTCTCGCGCTCTGTTTAGATAAATAAACACAAATCGCTACAGGGCCCAACTCGTCATATAGTGACGAACAGGCAGCAGCTGCAGCGACAATCACACACCTGTAATATGTGTGTGTGTGTGTGTGTGTGTGTGTGTGCCGCCCATGATCGAGTGGATTAATAGAGAGCTCAGGTGGGACACACGGATGTAAACGCTCTGACCACTGACCAGAGGGATCAAAGACAGGTGAAGGCAGCGGTGACGTGTCCCAGTCCGGGACCGGGACTGAGAGACGGAGCTGAGCAGCCAGGTACTGGAGAGGAGAGGAGAGGAGAGGAGCCAACAGAGCGCACTGCAGGACAGACGTGCCCCGTGTGTACCGGCACGTAAAAGACTTTTAACACGGCTGAAAAACTATTACAGAATTACCCAGACGTGAGGAAATGCAGAGATGTAAGATCACGGGGCTCTGACAGGTATCAAGTCAATAAACGCATACGTTTTGGCAAAGTTGTATCAGTTAGTACATGGTTTTCAGACGTGGTAAATAAAGACGCAAAAACAGCCACCGCAATCTCTACCTGGTTTGGTAAATCACACTGCACGCGCTAAATAAATCTATTTGCATCTACTCCTCCCAGTATTTTGCACGTTCTGGCTGAAACGCCCATATTTACATATTCATCAAGGCAAACACGCTAAATGGATTGCACGTGCTATTTTGCCCGTGTGAGGGACGCAATCCTCGGTGCGTCCGGTTAGTAGATCAGGTTCCACATGTGTTTGCGCGTGCAATCACGTTTGCACACGTTTTAATACACGCAAACCTTTAGTAAATCCGGCCCTAAGTCCCAGCTGCAATCTGACAATTCTCTCTCTGCTCCTTTGGTTTGGTTGTGTCTCTTTATTTGAATCTTTATGTACACCTGCACACAACACACTGCTGACTGCACTGATTTTCACGCCCCTGTAATGTGAGTATGTTCATGACCTCCCCTTCTCCTGGGATAATGTTTTTGCATGTTGACCAATGAAGTTGACTTTTGACCTTCTGCATATTCATTTTATCCTGTTTGTAAATGTTTGGTCACATTAAAGGTCCAGTGTGTAATAATTAACAAGGTTTATTGGCAAAATCTGAATCTACTATCCATGAATATATTTGTACAAGTGTATAATCGCTATATAATAAAATTGGTCTGGTTTTCGTAACCTTATAATTCTTCTTTTATATGCATATAACAATGGTTTTGCTTTAGAGAGTGTTGCCATCTTGCGCCGCCATGTTTGTACGGCAGCCCGAATGGAAAATCCAGCCAGCCAGAGAGAGCAGCTTTCAAGAGTTTCACGTTCATAAATAAACCAACGAAGAAGAAGGAGGAGTCATATGGTAAAATGGTTTAGATCTTCACCTCATCGCTCCATGCTCCAGAAATACTCCCAGTCATCCCAGTCGTGGTAAACAAGTTTTTTGTCCTCGGAGGCCACCGTCACTTTGCTGACGGGAGGGGTGAGTGTGAGCGAGTGAGTGCTAGACATCAAGGTTTCCCCCTCATTTTACACACTGTACCTTTAATGTATGAATTTCCTTTGACCTTAGATCACCAAAATCTAACCAGTTCTTCATGTGTCAAATGTGAAGCGACCCTGAAGACGTGGCTGAGATCTTTTTCATGTGAATGAGATGCACAGCAGTGGTTCAGGAGAGTGAAATCAGTCTAACTGTTGATCTCACTATACTTACCCCCTTCAGAGTAGTGTAAACTGGTGAAGTCATGTTTTTATAGATGAGGGATGTGTACATAACGAAGGCAGGATATGAGGACTGGAGGGAGGAGTCTGCAACACAGATCACAGTTCAGTTAAACCTGCCGAACATCTCTGCACCTGGACAAGCAGCTCTGTCTCTTGTTCAACTGTCTCACCTTTGCTTGCAGGATCTGTGCAGGAGGTCTCAGACAATCTGATTCCTGATTTAGCCACAGCATAGATACGACTCTCCTGCGGAGAATACAAGAATTCAGAAAGCTTTTCTGAGAAAATCACTTTTGTGTGATCAAATATCCAGCTGGTGATTCATTTGCAATGAAAAGGCGATGGATTTGTAGAGGGAAAAAAGCTGCTTAGAATTTGGCTTGTGTGATTTTCAATAGAGATCTGAAATTTCATCTTCGGAAAATTGTAACATCAGCCTCCTGACTCATCACAGCTTCTTTCTGAGATCAACCTGGCAAGGCACTTGTGTGCACTTATGTGAATTCTAAGCAAAAACATTGTCTTTGTTATTTCGATTGTGTTATTTTATTTGTTTGTTTTTGTTGTTTTGTTTGATTGGTATTGATATAGTTATCATTGCGTATTTTGACATATTAACATCCCCTCTTGTCTCGTGTTATGTATGTTTGTTTTTCACCCCTGTTTTACACTTGTTTCCTGTTTCATGTTGTCTTATCACCTGTATCACATGTAAATAATAATAAAAAAATGAATACATGACTTTTACACATTTAAAAAAAAAAAAAAAGAAACCTTGCAAGGCAAAACTTGACAAGAAGAATGTCTGTCTGAGGTTTTCAATAACTAAATCCTGAAGAAACATTTCTGCATGAAACTAAATATTGACTTTTTACAGCTTGACATTTTCTGCGCTAACAGGATTAAAGGACAGAGCTGATAATAGATCATATTTTTCAAGTATTTCCATTGAAAATAATAAAAAACATCCATTATAAATATAAATCACAAGAAAATACAGAACCTTTAATTTTTAATATCAGCTAAACTTTCCCTTATGCAGCTGGCCAGTGTCGTTATCATCAATCTTTACTCAAATTGAAATAAAATGTGTATTTTATTTCATTCATAGTCATGGATCTGGTGAGTTGCCAGTATTATAATATATTATTATTATTATAATATTACTTTTATGATTAACAGTGGACATTCTTACCCAGGACGGCAGCCTGTGTAGAGGAGGAGTAGGAGGTTTGTTGCCAGGGGCTGAGACGTTACAGTCACTCAGTTCAGATGAGGTCTGCAAGGGGGCGGCTGAGACATCAGGGGGCGTGTCCCTACCCGTCTCCATGCCGACCTCCTGCTCCTGCTCCTGGTCGAGGTCGGTTTCCTGCGGCTGGAACAGTCGCAGCATGCTGAGAGCGTTGCGCGACTGTCCGTGCGCTGCCTCTGTGCTGATCGGCGGCTGGCTCAGGTGTTTCTTGGCCAGAGACGCGGTCGACCTGAACCTCAGGCACGGCTGCTTGGGCGAGGCCGGGTTGTCCCTCTGGTCCTGGGGCGGGTTGGGTCGTTTAGGTGTGAGGCTGGGGCTGGGAGTGTTGGCTTCACTGGAGGAGGAGGACGAGTCCAGTCTTTGGGACTGGAATCGTTTGTTGAGCTCCTCCGAGGTGCAGCAGTCCTCCAGCTTGGCTCCGTGTGCCTGCTGCTCCTCCCCCTCCTCTTTACCGTCTCCCTGGAGCCCATCGGACGCTCCCAGGAGGCTGAAACCACGCCGCTCCGGTCGCTGCATATCGTCGTCGAACAGGGAGCTGCTGTCGTCTGAAGCCGTCAGGTAGGTCTCGCTGCCCGGCCGGCTGAGCTCCAAACCACACACTCCACCTCCTGCTATGCCTTCACACCCTCCTCCTCCTCCTCCTTGCCCCTCTGAGGCAGAGGAGAAGACCACCTGAAACTCAGGTCCACATGCCTTATCACCCAGCTGGTCCTCTGTGGGAGAAGACACAAGTCCAGTTTGGTCTGATCTGTGGACTTCACTGTTTGTCTCTGAGGAGGCTGTCCTCTTATTCTTCCCTGTCAAAGTAAAAATGACAATACATAACCAACAGGTATTACCGCAATCATCTTTATCTCATATGCAAAAAGAATTTTATTGGTCCTATATTTAACAGGATTCCTGCTCTTTTCTTGAACTAATTTTCTGTGACTTTTCCGGGACATTTTCAGTTGCTACAGTCTGACAGACATGTTATTATGCTGTCCACCTTCTCAATTTATCCTAAATGGCACTAGCAATTAACTGCTCTCAATTTCCCTTTTTTTTCTCTTCTCTTTCTATTTATTTATTGTATGATTAATTGTGCTTTAACTGTTTCCTTATTTAACTGTGTTTTTAATGAAATATGTATCTCTTTCAGGGTGAGCTGATGACAATTTTCCACGATGGTGGACAATAAAGTTTTATTGTATTGTATTGTATTGTATTGTATTGTATTGTATTGTATTAGGCCACCCCCCCCACACACACACACCACCATTCATTCTTTGGAGAAGTTGTAGTTTGACAGTTGTAGCTTATTTTGTACATTTAACCAGTTTGTTTCTATGTTTATTCTTTTCTCTCATCCCCAGAAGTCTGATTTAAAGATAAACCTACGGCTCTAACAAACTTATCCTAAAACAATGCAAAAACAAGTTGTTTTTGTTTTCAAACCACAGCTATAACAGCTCTCTGTCACTATCCATCTGTCACTCAGCAGAGGAGACAATAGGTCCAATACTGGAAACACTCATTAAGTCAAAGCCGCTAGTTTTCTCACTAGTCACTTCTTTGGAAAAGAAATCCTTGGCGGGGTCTGAAAAAGTCTATGGTAGCTGATGTCACCATGTGATAAATAATTATTAATAATAAACAACTCAATCTTTTCCAGGACATTTGACCCCTTTTTCTCAGTTTCTACGTGTTTTCCATGACTGGATAATTGATCAACCATTTTCCAGGTTTTCCAGGTTTTCCAGGACGTGTGGGAACCACATCCCCACTATACTTATTAGCTAATGTTATTCTAACATGCCATGGATATGACCTAATGGCAGAGAAGTTCTGAGTCACTCTGTTTTCCACTACCAGACTGTGCCTTCCTGTGTCCTGCTCCTCCACCGTCTCTGATTTCACCCAGAAATGTGCTGAATCACAGAAGCTGTTTCCAGAGCCACAGCCACTCTGAGGACTTACCAGTCTCATCTCTCCCCTGGCTCTCTCCCTGGCTGCTGAGGCTCCTCTGGGAGGGGGCCGGTCCGGTCAGCACCTGTGGGTTCTTCCCTCTCACCTGGAAACAGCCGAAGGTCAGGCTGCTGAGCCGCTGGGCCTCACCTGGTCTGCACAGAGCGCCTCGCCCGCTGCTGCACTTCTCCTCAAACGCTACAAACACAGAAACACGCGTGAATAGATTTTATTTACTGGCATTTACTGTAGCTCTGCTGTGGAAATGTTTTTCTAACTTCTTTCGGTTGAACAGATGTGACATTCTTACCCTGCACTTGTTTCTGTAGCTCCAGAATCTGAGCTTCCTGTTGCTTGGTGGTTTCTCTCAAAGCTGCATTCTCTACCTCAAACTGAAGGATAAACATGTTGTCACATCGAAATGAATTATCATCCATCCATTGTCTTTACCTACGGGCAACTGAGAGTCACCAATCCACCTGTTGCACATATCTTTGGACTAGAGATGTCATGATTACTTGTTTTCACAATTAATTGCGGTATTAAACGCCACAATTAATTTATCGTAAAGATTTCCAAATACTGTCACTTTCCAAAAAAAGATTATGTAGGAAACACAGAGGCAGATGTGCACCAAAGTGAAGATAAATGTAAGAAATACTGGTCCAATTACCTAATGTAACATACGATTGGTAGGAATTTAAATGTTAGGGAATCATTTGTGCTAAAAAACAAACATTGATAAACTTAAACATTTGGTATAGATGACAATTAATGACTTGAATATTTAAAACACTTCCCCTGCAGGATTAATAATTGGTTAATGGTTATAAATTAATAGTAGAGACTTAAAATATTTAGTGTAAATAATTAGTAATGTCATTTTATTTTGACTGTATTTGATTTTACACATTCATATGATGTAAATTAATAAATTCATAATAATCATGATAATCGTAAAACCGTGATTATTTCTCTGACAATAATCGTACAAAGAAAATCTATAATCGTGACTGTTGGAGGAGGCCAGAGTACCCAGATAGAAGCCATGCAGGGAGCAAACCAAAGAATCCATCTGCTGAAACTCAACTCTTTCGGTGTCATCAGAAATATCTTATGTACCTGTGTCATCCTGCCTTCAGGGCAGCCGTGTTATGTGCCAGTGCAGAAACAAACCGCTATGCAAATTCTTTTCTCCTGTCTGCCATAAAGCTGCTAAATTATGTGAACTGTGAACTTACTGTGACTTGTGAATACTTTTCATCCTGTCACTGGTTGGGGTTGTTGTTGTGATTATATGTGTTGTGTTTATATCTTGCCATATTGTATTTTGGTTGCCATGGACAGGTTGACTGTGAATTGCCCTTTTGGGACTAATAAAGGAATCTGAATCTGAATCTGTGTGAACGCCCGGGAATCGAACCCACAACCTCCTTGCTGTGCGGCAACAGTGCTAAGCATTAATGAACTGATTAATTATTTATCACCCAGCTTCCATCTTGTCTCCTTTCCATCCACACAAACATTTTTTCAACACTATAAAGTACTAACCTCTGACAACTTCAGCATCACCCACTCCTTGATCTTTGCTGCTTTCTCCTCCACTGTTTTGGCATCTTGATGTCGGATCTGTTTCTGTTGAAAGGGAACATAATATTTGGATGCATGAATAGCAATGTTTGTCTCTGACTGAGTGGAAACTAAATGTTTCAGGATGCAAAGACAGATCAATCAATCAATCAATCAATCAATCAATCAATCAATCAATCAATCAATCAATCAATCAATCAATCAATCAATCAATCAGACTTTATTTACAGAGAAATAAAATGCAACACAAAGTGCTTTACATCATAAAAGCAGACAAAACAAAGCAAAAGTAAAACCCAAAGTCACGCAACTACACACACACACACACACACACACACACACACACACACACACACACACACACACACACACACACACACACACACACACACACACACACACACACACACACACACACACAATAAATAAAAGGAACTAAACAGCATAAGTGCAAGGACATGATAAAAATAAATGAAATTATACAATAAATTAGCTAAGACTAAAAAGACTAAAAAAGAAATGATAAAAATTGATAAATAAAAGGATAGGAAAAATCGTACAATAGTGTAGATCAGTGTTTCTCAACCTTGGGGTCGGGACCCCACGTGGGGTCGCCTGGAATTCAAATGGGGTTGCCTAAAATGTCTAGTAATTTATTTAAAAAAAATTACTAATAAAAATATTTTTTTAACTAATTATTATTCTTTTTAAATTATGATTAAAAACACCAGATTCAATCTTAAACAACTGTATTCTATACTTTCTCGTATATAAATCAAGTTCAAATACAATGCAGCATACAAAAATATCTGAGTTGGTGCATCTTGATTGATGGCCGCGATTGATGACTGCACATGATGGCGGGGTCGCCGGAAATTCGGTGATGTCAAAATGGGGTCACGAGCCAAAGAAGGTTGGGAACCACTGGTGTAGAAAGATAACCCTCTCACTGTGGTGGTTGTGGTTGCTGTGGTCTGAATGACTCTTACCTGCTCCTCCAGCTGCTGCTCCAGCTGGACGATGACGTCCTCCTTCTCCTGCACCAGGGCCTGTAGCTCCTGGCACTGCTGGAAGAGACGCACCTCCGAGTCTCCTGACTTCCCATCTGGAGCCTTCAGCTTCTCCTCCATCCACTGAACCTTAAATCATCGTACGTACATACACACATGAGGCCAATGGTCCACACACACTGAGCACAGCAAAAAAAAAAAAGTGTGTGTCGGCACTCTTACCTGTTGATGAGCAGCGAAGGCTCGTTTTTCTGAATCCATCACCTGAGCCTCTAATTGTTGAATCTGAGAAAGGAGAAACATGTTTTTATTTTACTTTGATATACCCTTTTTTTCTCCTCATTTTCTCCTCCAAATATTTTACTGTTGATGTTACTTAACGACACATATTACATACACGCACTACTAACCGCACACTCTCTACACAAATAAAGGAGCCCTTTTATTCCCTCCAGTGCTTCTGACCACACTGTTTGCATACACACAGAGGTGAAATATCAAATCCACTTCTGACCAGGGCCAAATACAACAGTACCAAATGAAGACAAAGAAAAAGCTGCACGCTAGAGACGTAATGAGAACTCCAGTCAAGATAACACTGCTATGCTCAAAAAAAAAAAAAAGAGCAGATGCTTTTCAGCCTGTCTTTGACATTCTTCATTTCATGTGGCTCAAAGGAATCTTTTACAATTGAGAGTTGACATATGACATATGTATCTGACATCCACAGTTCCACTTTAGGCATTTATCAGTTTTTTCCAACTTATAAATACCTCCAGTAGACTCACAATTTTGATAATGAATTAATTTGTGTACAACATGTAAATGCCTACTTGTGTCTCAGTTTTCTTTGCACAGACATGTGGCATACAACACCTTTAACCAGTTCCATAATGCTGATGAGGTGTGGTTACTATGACAGCACAACCAGCTCTTTGTGCGCTGAGATCAGAGTGCAGCATGTGGAAGGTGGTAGGAGTGTGTCAGAACTGCAGCAGCACCGAAAGGTCAAGCAGTTTTGGCACACACAGGCTACAGCACAACGGTAAAGAGGGTTGCATAGAGGGGAAACTGGCAGACACACACTATACATACACATACACAAGATTTTAAAAAATCTCTGTTTGGGAATTGAGGAGAGAGATGCCTGTATGAGCAACATTCCTCTGACATTTCTCTACTCAAAGTGGTTAAAGAAGCAGAGGAACTGGTATCTTCTGTTAAACCTTGATGGAGGAAAATATGTAGGAATGTCAAAGGAATTTTGTTGGTGAAGCCATCATGGTAGGAAGACTTTTCTACAGTACAAATTAAACTAAATTAGAGGAAATGTGTAACAAGCCCTGCTGGGAAACTGGCACTCACACCAGAGAATGGGATGTGACTCAGAGAGGGACAGAGAACTGGAGAAAGTGAAGAAAGTAATTCATTGATAATTCAAAATGTACACCTGCAACAACCTTTCACTGTCTTTACTGACGGATTCAAAGGTTCATCTGGTCAAGAAAACTGTTGCCCTTTATTTTCAAAGAGGATGCCTTAACACAAGACAGCAGTAAAAGCACTGGAAGAATAAATGTCATAATGATTAATGTCAGATATAAGGATTGTTCCATTTAGGTCCCAGAAAATCAGATCAATATATGAACATACAAGGTCACTGGAACTGACAAACTGACATGGAACACAATGTTCATGACAGACAGAATCAACTATGAATTTACAAATCTTATGATAAGTTATTACAAACAATCATTCCTAATCATACAGTGTGACAATATGTGACTATGGGTCTACTTTGAAGGGCAAGTACAAGTCACTGTACAAGTACTAGTCATTGGGCGCTTGGGCTCTGTACTCAAGTAACCTGAATTTTGTAAAGGACGGCTGACTAAAGGATTTAATCGTTACAGTGCTTCAGATGTCTGAGTTTTCGCATCAGCAAATCCACACTGACTGGACTTCATCCAGCCTTCCAACGATGCTAACTGTAAGCCGACAGCATCAAGCTCGCTGTGCGCAGTAAGGGTCTGACTTCACCTTGTTTTGCAAATCCACAGAAGGAGAAGCTTGTTTCCGCCCAGTTTCGAACTGAGGACCTTTCGCGTGTTAGGCGAACGTGATAACCACTACACTACGGAAACTGTGCTGCTGGGATGCTCCTGTGTTTGACGTGGGGAAACCCACCAGCGTAGACCAGAGCCTGACAAACCTTGGCCGTGCTCTGTGAGCAGTAAACAATGATTTTCTCCGGAATGGTCAGACTGAATCAGGCATTTATTTAGCCAAGTACTGATTCTTGAAACTTTGGCAAAAACATGTCCCACTAAGAAAAGTGCTCATTCTGTTGGAAATGAATAACATTGTCATGAATAAAAAGAAGAAAGATTATACTCAGGGGGTCCTTTGCACACATGTAAGGTTATTTTATGGTTTTATTTTTAATTTGTATTAATTTCATGATTATATGCTGGCCCATGGCCTACAAAATCAGTTGTCCTCGGATAGGGGTTAATAATTTCAACTTGATTAAAAAAACAAAAAGTAATAATTTAATTGAATAATATCTTTACTAAATGAAAGATTACATTGTAATGTTTATTAAAAACTACAAAAAGTGAGTTTTGAACAATATTTACTATTACTTTGTGGCTGCTGAAAATGTGTCCCATATATTCGTCACCACCGTCAGATATTTATAAAAAACAATAAAATCAGGCAAATACAAGGTCAGCAATATTTCTGAGGACCCCCTTTCCAAACCTTCAGCTCTACAGCATGCTTTAAGATCACTCAAGCTCCTGTAAGTTTGCTATTTTCTCTTAAAATGGTTCATATTTGTTGACACTGATAATGTCGCAACCATAACATGTCAACACCGTCTCTTTTGTAAAAAAAATATTAGATTAGATTATGACATTAATGTATACTTTTTAAAAAGAGGTTTGAAGTAGCTAGCAACAGGAGGAAAACAAAATGGCTAATGTGAACAACTCATGCATATCATGTGAAAGAGTAGATTTTTGTCACCACCGTCAGACGTCACCACCGTCAGGTTTTGTGTCTGACGGTGAAGAAAATGTGTTCATACTGCTCAGGATTGTTATGTTTTGGACCAAATACTTAAATAAATTTGTTAAGCAAGAAGTGATTGACTTTGGTAGTATTAATTTTTGAATTGTATGTTGTAAATGAAGCCATTGTCACCACCGTCAGATTAGTGTCACCACCGTCAGATTAGTGTCACCACCGTCAGAGGGACTTTTATTTGTTTTAAATGAACATACTTACAACATTTCCTCAGTGCTGTTGAGTTATTAAAGTACTAGTCTCTTTTAATTCAAAAATGTGTTGTAAATACCAATTAGACCAAATAAATTCAAAATAATGTGCCTTTTATTGTGTCTGACGGTGTTAACAAAAACAAAGTTATAGCTGTAAAAACGCCTATTTTATGAAAAAATAACAAAATCAGGAGGTTGCACCGATACATTGCTGTACTGCCAAGACCAAGGTCTATAATGATATACCTTTAGATTTTGTCATTTAAGTAACTTTTTATTTTCAAAATTAAAACCTGTTTTATCCAATTTTCCAAGAATCAGTGCAAGATTACCAGCTTTTTCACCTTGGCACGCTCACTGTCGCCAACATGGAGCAATTTTGAGTCATCTCTTTGTAGGCTGTCAACTGGAGGATTCCCAGTAACTGCCTGATTCTCTTCTAAAACCGTGGAGATGGAGCCTTGTCTCCGCCCGGTTTCAAACCGGGTACCTGGATAATGTGTTATTTATACCCCTTTCCCACTGGCCAAAAAACCCGTTTAAACCCGCTAACAATCGGCTTTTGGTGGCAGTGGGAAAGGCGCACCGAGCCGCGTCGACCGATTAAAGGCGATTTTAACCCGCGTCGCTTGCCGAGTCGTTTGACCCGCGTCGACGCGGGTTAAAATCGCCTTTAATCGGCTCGGCTCCGAACGGCTTGCAGTGGGAACGCCAGACCCGCGTCAACCCGCTAATTTACGTGATGACACTGAACGTTACGTGACGCTACGTCATCGCGCCGGTCGCGTCTCATATCACGCACCAAAACAAAGCTCTGCTCCGCTCTGCTCTCATCCGAGACTGGGATCAAAAGATCAGAGAACACTGACCAAAAACGATAGAAAAAAAGAAAAGAAAAGAAGCGACAGTCTGTTTAACTGACGTGTTGTGCTGCGGACGTCCGTCATCCGGCCGCAGCAGACTCTCTGTCCTCCGCGGTCCTGGTGCTCCAGGTCAGCCAGCCAGAGAGTCTGCCTCGGCGGACGGACACTCCGCGGTGGGCGGCTGTGACATGACTGTGTGTGTCTCTTGCACCGCGGATGAGAGCGGGGCGACTGGTTTATGCTCTGTCTGATCCCTCAGCGGGGGGTCAGACTCGGCTCATTTTGGTCAATGGGAAAGGGGCCAAATGCCGATTGTTAGCGGGTCGACCCGCGTTTAAAAAACCCGCGTCGACCCGCTAATTTTAGTGGGAAAACGGCTTTAGAGGCTGCATTGCGTGCCCCTATATACGTGGCTCTCAGCTGGATCTAATTTCGTCGTAATGACTTGTAATGACACCAAAGTTATCTGGGTGAGTAAATGATCGTATTTTATGCTAGAAAGGTCCAGATTGTAAAAAACGGTAATTATCCTTTAAGTTTATATAATATAGTATTTGTTGTAATTGTCCATCATGAGCAAATGAGCTTCATGTGCTGACTAAAACTCCAGTCTCTGCGGAAAAATCATCTTAGGTAATAGGTGTGTATTAGAAATACTAAAATATATTACTGAAGAAAAAATATGCAAGACTTGTACACTTGTATGAAACTTGTACATTGTACTGAAAAAATAAATAAATTCTGTTTTCTCATTTATTAAAAAAAATATTTTGTTTCCATTCTTCCTCCACCCAGATTCCTAGAAGCAGTTCAGTTTTCCTAGTATTCTGGGTACAATGTTTTAGAAGTGGAAAATTACTTGCAACAGACTGCACACTCTGATGCTGCCAACTACCTGACGTCTACAGCAGTTCTATTACATTCTGTACAAATCACCAAATAACCACTCAAATTAGTCAGTCAACAGATTTTGTCCTGGTTCTGCTCCTGTGAAGAGCAAAAAGAGTTGTATCTGGCCCGGGCCTGGATGTGACCGTTGGAACCTGGCATGGCTGCGCTCTAGTTCTGCGTCTGCTAACTTCCATAGACCGACAGAAGTGGACCCAGCTCGCCTTAAAGCAGCCACACCCTGGCCTGCAGGAGTTTCCACTGCACAGCGTTTTTGGGAGCAACAGCAGAAGCAAGGCCTTCACTACTCCACTTGTCATTTCAGTGTAATTTGGGGACAATAACACACACACACACACACACACAGACATCAGTGGAATCTGAGTACTTTCACATCTGATGTTGAAGATACAGTTCTGAATTTCATCCTTTTGTGCTGATAAAAGTGGCAATGAAATGATAGTTATAACCACAACATACACACTTTGCATTAAAAAAACCAAGATGGACTATTGGGTACTGACATGAAAAAGGTTAATATTATATTACAAACAAGCAATCTCCCTCTCTCTACTCTATATAGATCCTCTGCTGCACCACAAACCACATGTGCCTCTCTCAACAACAAATATAGCATCTGGCAGAGAGCGGCCTTTTAATTACAGGCCATGTATTCTGTAGGCTGCATCTGGAGACGACACACACTCAGTCTCACACACATACACCAGACATAACAACATATAAAAAGCCATGAAAACAAGTCCGTGATGATGAGCATATTCTCCTGTGTATCAGACCATGTGTGCAAGGGTGTGTATGTTTTACTCCTTCTGTATGTTATCATACATAGGCCTAGGGTGAATTAGGGCTGTGTGGCATCCTGTTCAGCTCAGTTGTCTCGCAAACTGATAGTTCGGTTACAAGTCGATGCCGACACCTGCATATTTTCGACACCGAGAGAATTAACAAAACTTTTTTTTTTGCAACTTCCTGTTACCGCGAGTACCGAAAAAATACAACGTTGCCCTCGGCGCGCCGCATCGAGTCCTGTCAGGACTGACACGGAGATTATGCGTGTGGTCTCGTGCAGCTACAGTTGAGCTCGCAGTCCGTTTATGTGAATGCGGCCGGACCTCGAGCTGCTCCAACTGTTCGGTGTGCGTCACAAGTTTCCGGTGAGCCATGACAGTGGTGCGGCCATGGATGCAGCGTTTGGACTAAATACATCCATGGTTTGGACCAGGGCTGGCCCAAGCCTCCATAGGGCCCAAGCAAAATCATTATTTTGATGCCTTTTTTCTATTACTGCCAATAATACTGATTATGGATTATTTACTAACCTCCAAATTTATTTCATTTTATAATTTTTTTTTAAATTTTACATCTAACGGGAAAGTGGGCGGAGTCATAACTGAGAGTGGACGGGACTATCACTAAAATTGGGCGTGGTCACACCTGAAAGTGGGTGGGTCTATAATGGGAAGTGGGCAGAGCCATAACCGAAAATGGGCGGGGTTATAGGGGATAATAGCGGGGGAGTGGGCGGGCTTATAACAGGAAGTGGGCGGAGCTATGGCCGAAATGGGTGTGCTACAATGAGGAAGTGGGCGGAGCCACACCAGAAAGTAGGCAGGGCTATGACAACTTGGGTTGGGTTAAAACGGGAAGTGGGCGGAGCTATAACCGAAAGTAGGCGGGGTTATGTGGATAATAACATAAAGTGGGCGGGGTTATAACAAGGAAGTGGGCGGAGCAATGACTGAAAATGGGTGTACTAGCCTACAATGGGGAAGTGGGCGGGGCACATCGGAAAGTAGGCGGGGCTATGGATGAAAATGTGTGTGCTGCAATGGTAAAGTGGGCGGAGCCACACCTGAAAGTGGGCGGGACTGATGAAATGGCACTCGGATGCCCAAGCCGAGCGAGTACTCGAGTACTCGTATATCGGCTGCAGCCCTCGTCATTTTTGCACGCGTGTGTGTGAAAACAGCCGCAAAGTGAATGAATGAGAATAACAGTTCTCTTGTTGAACTAGGCTACAAGTAGCCTATGACTGCATTACTTTCTGTTTGTGTTGAGCCATATTTACAATTTTAACTCTGTTATTACTTCATGTTTCTGCCTGAGAAGTTGTTGAAGCACAGTGGAGCTCAAATACAAGAAAGTTTTATGTGAAACATTTAAAGGTCCCATATTATACTCTTTTTACTCAGTTTCACTCAGCTGTCAGACGTCCAACTAAACTGTATTCGAAATGTATTGCCCCAAACTGATCCGTGGTCCTGAATGGCAGCTGTCTAAAAGTCGCTCAAATGAGCTCTCCTGAGAACAAGCTGTTTCTGTGCCTGTACCTTTAAATGTTAATGAGCTCCGTCTGTCACAGCCTTGCCTTGCCCCTCTCAGCCAATCAGAGGCCTAGTAAGGCGGGTCTTGGCGTGGCCATAGTAGGAAAGATTCTGCCTCAGGGACAGGATGTGGCTAACGGTAGCATGGGCTAATGTTTATGGGTGGATGTATCACTATAGCCAGAGCGATTGATATTACAGCGTGGCGACAGCTCTTGACGTCGCCGCCAGTGCGGTCTCGTGGTTCATGTAGCTCCCAATAGTCCCAAACTAGGCTTGAAACAACGTTCAAAACACACACAGCCAGTATCACAACTAAGCATAAAGTCCGCTTAGCTTAATGCTAACGTATAATGTGAAACCTCATAGACGGGCTAACAGAAATTAGCATCGGCTGTCGCCGCTTCGCGGCAAACAAACAGCCATAGAAGCTGCTAAAACCCTGTTTTAATCCTGGCTTTAGCGCTGTTAACACGTCACAGTTTCATGCAAGAAAGTTTAATCCAGAGTCTGTGGTCAGTTTGCTCCGATGTCTGTCCTGGGAGTAGTGCAGACTAGAGTCTGTGTGAGCCCCGACCGGGGACCAGGGCAGCGGCTGTCAGCTGCAGCAGCAGCCGCTCTACTGAGCTGATCTGCCGGCACGGACATCTCCTCCTCCCGGAGGAGAAAACGAGCCGAGTAACGTATCCGCATGCTTTTAGAGGTTTACCGATGGCTGGTTAAATTATTTTTAGGAGATTTAATGCTGGTCTCATTGATGAAATTTAACAACTGTGGCAGTGGCATTAGTTTGTTTGAATGAAAAGTGAGGAGGAGCTGGGCTATGTACTGAAATCACCACATTTACGTAAATAAAGGGGAGGGGGGGCGACAGCGGAAAAGCGACCAGACTTGCATAGTTTGTTCATTTTAAAACATTTATTGATTGAAATGTGGTCATATCTGATGACTTTGGCGCTCGTGTGTGCAGCTAACAACAGAGCAACCACTATGTTAACAAGCAGGGGAAAAAAATGGCACGGTTTAGAAAATTTCTTCAGGAGTGGCAAACCTTCACCGGGGGCGGTGCCACCAACCTAGGGGGTGGCGTCGAGTCTGTCGGTGACGTCACCGACAGACTATCTTCAACATGGCCTGTTTAAGCACACATTTTCTAAAGACAGAGAAAGCGAAAAAGGGAGAGGATGAACTTTTTTCATACCAGGGGGGATTGTAGACAGGCCGAGGATGCATATTATTGATAGAAAACCGCTCTAAAGTGCATTTTGCATAATATGAGACCTTTAAAAAAGAAAAAAAAGTACATGATCTTTTTTAAAATCATGCTATAAAATACGTATCGAGAATTGTGGACATTTACTGGTGTTGGTATCAACTACTGAAATTCTGGTATTTAATTCAATTCGAAAAACTTTATTTATCCCCAAGCGGTATTGTGACAAGCCTACCAGTGAGAGGTTAAAGTTTATGAAGAACGCCATATTACCTTTTCCCATACACACTACGCCTGCTGCTTCACTGTCTATGCCTGACACATGGCTCTCCTCTCCCTCTGAACAATGCTCCAGCACCTCTGCAGTCAATTGATTCCCTCTTCAGTTCCAGACTCTTTTTCGACTTCCATTCCTGGAATTCCACAACTGGCGCTCTGTGGCCAACCTCCCCTGAACTCCATCCGTCCCTCCCCCATTGCTCCATCTGCAGCCAGACAGCCAGTTCACAAAGCCTCTTTCTGCAGCCCCTGTGACCCGTAGTGTTCACCTACAATTATACAAGTTTAACATCAAATACATGAAGCAAACAAATCTAAAGTGGAAACTTGTTCCTAAACCAGTGCCCTAAAAGTCCAGTTTAAGTGTGTTAATTGTCAAGTATGTTCAACCGGGGACAAACACAGGGATAAAAAAAAAAACAAGCTTCACAAAACATGTGGCTGTATCCACATGGAAAAAAACATGAACATGGATGGAAAAAAAACAATACCTCTGGGTTGAAAAAATATCTAAGGAACTCAAGATGAAAATTGCAGGCGGATGTTTGCGTGCTTTGTCCCCAAAGTTACGTTTTGCCATAGGTGATGAACTTGATCCTGTTGTTGAACCTGTTGATTGAGCCCAACATGTCTGACCTGACACACGACTGGTTCATGTGGCCAGTAAGCCCCGCCCACCACATGGGAAGATATTTTATTTCCGTCTAATAGTGGGATGAGAGGAAGACCAAACTAAAACTGTCACTCCTCTTGTGGTTTTGCTGTGTGTCTACTGTACAGTATGGATATCTGAGTGTGTGCTGTGTGGGTGTTCTCATGGGTGTAGCTCCCTGCCTAAAGGATAGGTCTGGTGATATTCAACATGTTTCTTATTTCCACAAAAATCCTTGAAAACCCAAACCAATGTCCCTCTGTCAGCTGTGCGTATGGCTTTGTGATGATGAGCATCATCATACACATCAGTCACACTGTTGTACATTTTCCTTAATGATTATGAACTGTTCTGTGATCAAATTTCCATTTATTTCCACACACATAACACTACTGGAAAGGATGGTGGCATGATATCAACATTAGATAGTTCAACATTTTGGGAAATTGGCCCATTGCCATAATTGCTATAGTCATAGCAGTAGGTTCGTTACCTTTATTTGTCGGTGTAAGCTATTTTTAGAACAGCGGAGCGCAGCCGCAAGCTGCTCAGAGCTACGCTACGGAGGCTCATGGGATTTCTTGGTTTCCCTCATCAAACTCATCAAATACACAATCCAACAACTCCAAAACGCTCTGGTGGACAAGTTGTGACCTGCACATTCACCACGCTATGAGATAATAACGGAACGTTACGAAACAGTCGTTTTCGAGGTAAATACAGAGACTGCTTGCTGAAAAACATCAGCGGTTTTGCACGAATTTACCTCTAAAACAACTCTGTCTTGTAACGTTGTGTTATTATTTGATAGCATAGTGAATGTGCAAGTCACAACTTGTCCACCAGAGTGTTTTGGAGTTGTTGGATTGTGTATTTGATGAGTTTGATGAGGGAAACCAAGAAATCCCATTAGCCTCCTTAGCGTAGCTCTGAGCTTACACCGACAAATAAAGGTAACAAACCTTGCTATGACTATAGCAATTATCAATATCGTCCGGCTGCGGACACAAATGGGCGTTACTGTCGCCCCGTTGTCGAGGCCAGGAACGCCCCCTTCGCAGCCAGGAACGCCCCCCCCCCCTCTCCCCTTCTTCTTCGTCTACCCGCGCTTGTCAACATCCGGGGGTTAATAGCTGGGTTAACATAGCCACATCCGCTAGTCAGTTTATACGACAGGTAGCGTAGAGCTACCATTAGTAAGCTAAGCAAGATAAAGAACGTTAATTTTAATTTAATCTTTCGTTTGATTTACATAGTCAGTTTGATTACGATAGCCGCTAACAGCTCTTTACCGAATAAATCCATGCTCATTACGTTAACGAACTTAGAGAAACCCGGTTATTCAGTATCCCTGTGTACATGATAAATACAGTGTGTAACGTGTGTATTTCATGTTTCCAACCGGAAGCGAAACTACTGGGAAATATGTAGGCCTAGGTCATAAAATTTACAAATTAAAAATGCTGCCATGTTATATAACTTCAAAAAGGGTGATTTCTGTACACACGTTAGGCTGCAGAGCCTCCAGACAGGGCTGCTGTGTCCATAACGCTGCACACATGAAGCTTCACTTTTCATTCAAATAAACTAATGCAACTGCCTCAATAAGATTTCATCAATGAAACCAGCATTTATCTCCTAAAAAGAGTTAAACCAGCCGGTGGTTTACCTCTAAAAACCTACGGATAAGTTCATTAACAGTCGTTTTCCCCCGCGAGGTGACGGAGTAGTCTGGCCGGTCGAGCACGTCAGGAGACGTGGTTGCTGCCTCTGTGATGTCCCGGTCACAGCTCATATTTATCCAATATTTATTTTATCCAAACGACGGCTGTTTAGAAGTTAACCTCGAAGCGAAGCTCCAGGTCCGAGCAGTGACCGCGGCATCACAGAGGCAGCAGCCCGGCTCCTGACGTGCTCCGCCGGCCAGCCTGCAATCGTCACCCCGGGGAGAAAACGACTGCTAATTAACTTACCCGATGGCTTTTAGAGGTTTACCACCGGCTGCTTAAACTTCTTTTAGGGAATAAATGTTGGTCTCTTTGATGAAATCTAACAACTGTGGCAGTAGCAGAAGTTTGTTTGAATAAAAAACCATGGTTGGACAGTAGCAGTGCTGCCTTGGGGTCAGTCTACGCACAGAAAACACCACATTTACATAAATAAATAAATACTTTAAAACGAGCCAGGCCTGTCTCAGAGCTGGCAAGACTCTCCGGTGGCATATTGAACGATTAAATGCCGTTAACGGGACGAGAGAGCAGTCAAAACGGCAGCTCCAAGCTAGCTACAGCGAGGGTAGGTTCATTTCCTGTTTACAAAGTAAAAGCACCTAAGCGATAAAAGGCAACGGGTATTTTATTTTGTGAAAATAACCGGAAGTGCGTTGCTCACTACGGCTAGTTTTACTAGCGCCAGAGAACGCCGACTTCGTCGGAACAAATTTGTAAACAGCGGGTATTTTGTCAGATTTTCAACACAGTGGGGATCTAAACGACCACTTTCTCGCCTGAAAATGTTTCAAATGTTGCTAAAGTTATATATTTACAGAGTTTAGCAGCAGCTAGCCGCTCGCTAGAATGCTACTTCAACCGGAAGTACGTCACATGAAAGGCTACCAGCCAGGAACGCCCATAGGCGTTCCCGTGTCATGACGGGAACGCCCCTGTCCGCAGCCAGACCCTTCTCGCAATTATGGCAATGGGCCAATTTGCCAAAATGTTGAACTATCCCTTTAAGGGTGAAACAGTTCACTCATTCAGTTTCATTTGATTTACATTGTTTGTTACATTTTTTTTCTACCATTCACCATGATGATAGCCGATAATCAAAATCAATCAAAAATTTATTGCGAACCCGAATCAAGATAGTTTTATCGGCCCGACCCAACTGCCCATTGTCTGTGTGGGTTCTCTCTGGGTTCTCCGGCTTCATCCCACAGTCCAAGAACATGCACAATAGGTTGACTGGTGACTCCCTATTGCCTGTAGGTGAACATGAGCAAGTGTTTTCATCTCTTTATGTTGGCCCTGCGATGTGTATCCTGCCCTTGCTCTGTCAGATTGGCTCCCTCCCTCAATGCGAACACGCACAGATAAGCAGTATAGACAATGGATGGATGGATGATATCCACAATCGTAATATCATTTCATCAGATTCAAAGTCTTGATGTTTTTTTTTTTATCAGTTTGAGGTTCACAGTTGATCTCAGAGAAGCACAGGCAGATGGAATGAAAAATGTCAGTGAGTGCAGCAGGTCGGGAAGGCTGACAAAAACAGAAAATATAACACACATGGCCTCTTTGTCTGCACGGAGAGATGTGTAGACTACTGTTACAGCTAGAGGCCTCGCTGGCCAAGACCAACGTCCCCTCCCAAATAACTGCACCCACACATCCACACACACACAAGCTTCTACATGAATTTGACCGCTTGTGCATACGTATACATGCACACACAGAGTGAGCAAGTATTTCAGATCGCAAACTCACTTCCTGTGCAACACACACATACATATACACATTCTATTTACTAAACTGGGTATTTCCTCCCTTGGGCAGCTCAATCTTTACACAAGACTTCATTTTTTTCTCTCTTCCTTTTGCTTCCTCTCTCCATCCCGTCACACATTCGGCTTTCTAGGATTTCAGTAAATGCAGAAGTCAACCTGGAGTCCTGTCACTCATCTCAAATTCATTGGCTCAGACTGATGCGTACAGTTCAAAATAATCCTGATAACCATTTTTTATAGTTTATATTTATCTTAAAGGGACATTGTGTAACTTCTCCTGTTATCTATTCACGAAAATCGATTATTTCGTTCCGGTAATTTCCGGTATTAAGTGTTCCTTTCAGCTCTGAATTAGCCGTTCATATCATTCATATCTACATGGAGCGGGTAAGCTCGGTGCTGGCTGCCATGTCGTGTCGCCATGTTTTTACGTTCAGTGGCAGCGTGACGGTAGGAAACCACGGAAATTCACCGGAGACACCGGAGCTGTCGGCTCAGGTCGAGGTGGCGTCTGTGAGAAGTCACCGCGGTAACGCAGTGAGGAGGAATGGAGCGTTACACTGATGCTGCATTCACCTGCAGTCGGGCAGACGGCCGTCGGTAACAAACCAGATTCATGTTGAATGTGGTATGAATGAATAATGGTTACTGTACGTGCTTTGGGTATTGGGTAATGATAGAAAAGCGCTAAATAAATGTAGTCCTGCTCTAGCACACAGGAAATTTAAGGTTTTAGGTAGAAACAAGGCCAGCAAAAGAAGCGCCCAAGACAAGGTTCAGGTTTTTTCTGTGTAGGCTACTACAAAAAGCCTGGTTGTTCAACAGAAATACAATCAAAGATGTATGGTGAGGTGTGACAGATGTTTGCGGTGGCTGCTCTCAGTGAAAATGCAGTGCTTTCTTGTGTTAACGGAATGAGTGGCATGGCTGAAAAGTGTGTGAATGTGCCACAGTGTGACCGACAGGTTCACGGTTTTTACGCCGTGAAGAACCAGGAAAAATGTGGAAGGAAGGATGTGTGTCAGTGCTACAGTACGTGCCTACACTCATGGTAGCAAAATGTTCGCTCCCTTGTCAACAACATGGATTACATCAGACTGTGGAGAGCTTCTCAACGTAGCGTGAGTAACTGCTGTTCTTACGCTCTCATGGAAACCTGGCTGAACCAGAGCACCACGAGCGCTGCAGTCCAGCTGGAGGAGCTAATGCTACATCGAGCCACAGAGTAACTACACTAGCCAGTAGGGGAGACTGTGTGCAGTACACCAACGAATCATGGTGCAGGGATGCTGTGGTAGTTTCCCCTCACTGCCCACCACACGAGACTCCACGATGCAGATTTGTGGGGATATTCGCCACTGTTACTTATGTCTGAGTCATGGCAGCCTCAGCCATTCAACTCCGACAGAAAATTATCTTTCGCCTACCAGTACCTTCATTCGTGTATGTTTGTGTGACAGCAGCCTGTACTGCCAGATACAGTACAGTACGACGTGGAAGCGCCAGTAGGGTTTCTGTAATTACGCAGAATTCCTCCAGGGGTTAACAGTACACACTATTGCTTTAACAAATCTTTTTTATTATTATTATTGTTCAAGTTCATTTAACAATGTACTCATGTATTATACAAAGTAGTAGTAGCACAGAATCAGACAGTGGTTTGAGATAATTGTACTTGATTCAAATGCAAATCATCTGCTTTCAAAACAAAATATGTAGGATTGAATACATTCTTGATTCGCTGATGTGATGATAAACTGACTTCAGGATCTACAAACATTCCTTGTGACTACTTCGTTATTTGTTTTAATAAGGCAAATACTTTCCAAGGAATTAATTTTTTTTTGCTTTAAGCAACATTCTCAAATAACATTGTAGGATCTGAATGGTAAATGTGCAGTACAGTCATGCTACAGCTGGATCAATGAATACACACAACGTACTGTCTTTCAGCACTAGAGGCCACAGCAAACGGCACACAAAATGACTTCTCTTAACACCCCCCCCCCCACACCCACACACACACACACACACACACACACACACACAAGTGCACACACAGACGCACAGTGAGATATTAGGGGGATTTTGCTGTGATGTGATTTTAAAACAACAAGCTCTGGCTGTGGGAGTCACTGCAGAGAAAAAAAAACATCAGCAGGGGTCTGAATGTTAACATGATGAGCTCATGGCATCGGTAGGTCAGTGAGCACAATGTGAAGGGTTATACTACAACAATCAGACTAAAATAGCTACATTAATTAATTCTGTCAAGGGTTGTCCACAAATAGTCCTGATACTTACAGACTGTGCTTAGATTTTATCTTAAAAACTGATTCAAAAGTGGATTTAGTTTTTAATGTTTTATCTGCATGAATTGGCAACATAAAGCTGAAAATAATTAAATAATGTCCAATGACTTTCATTAATCTCTGATATAATGGCAAATAAGTAGTAGACTGATTATTGTAGTGATTATCAATGCAAGACTTTAACATTAATATATTTTTATGGGACATTTTGAGTCCCACTATTGATGTATGGTTTGTTTATGATTTGTATGTGTTTCCTGGAAAACTGGAGGATTTTCATACTATACAAATAATATTCTTCAACTGAATTAATCTGGTTATAAATTAAATTGACTTCAGCATGTTGTCTATTGCTTGTTTGCAAAATGTTTTAGTCACTAGTCACTAAGTTCTAAACAAATCCGCTGAACTCTGGTTGAACTCTGGATCCTTGGGAATTAAATGAGTGATCCTCTATGCTGATCGCAGCATACTGAGGAAAACTGTTTGAATCAGCATAAATGCGACAAGGTGATGATCCAACTTAAACAAAGCTGTTTCAAACTAACATGATATTTAACTCGGCAAAAGAAGCTATACTTTAAACCAAATAAAACAAATCTACGATTAAGTAAACACCATTGAAGAAGAGACTGGTGAAGTTGAGGTTTAATGGTGTTTTTTTTTTCCTGGGTGGAAAGTTGTTGAAAAGTAGTTAAATTCAACCTGTCAAAGAGGATGGATGAGGCCCAAAATATCTAGCAGAGACTTTCATGTATAATGTGGGCTGCAAAACCCACAAAATCTTTCTTCCAAGTCTCTCCAGGAGTTTGTTTTGCTGTCCAGCTGAGCTTACTTTGACTCTGTAATTGACTGGAGCTAGGTTAATCCCATCATGCAGTGCGTGGCAGAGCAATGTGGTCAGACTGCTGTTTACATTAGAGCTCTAATCAGCATCCCTGGAGAGCAGCTTCAGATCTAGGCCACTGAACAGTTTGGGCCTGCTCAGTGCCGGCCAGCTGGGAGGGACGGGCTGCTCTGTAGCCACCAGACACACCATGTTTAATTGTCTGAATGTGGACATTCTGCCCCTCCGAGAATAACTACCTTGCCGTGGTGGAGGGGTTTGAGTGTCCCAGGGATCCTTGGAGCTGTGTTTTACATCCCAAGTCTAGGGGAAACTGACACATACCGGTAATATGATTTTGAGCCCCCTCGGTCGCTACCTGCCATCCCCAAGAAGGTGGTCAAGTCCTGGTATAGAGTCTCAAGACACACATCAAGCATAGCACACACAAAACAACCACAACATTATGTTTTAATACAAGAGACTGTGACATAGGGGCATTGCAGGACACCCCTGATGTGAAGGGGTGAGACTAAGTGTGATTCATGACCCCTGAATGGTGCAGACATGGATGAGCAGTGCTACCTTGCTGAAAAGGGAAGACCAGAGTCCCTTCTCAGAGCCAGACCAGAGAGGGGAGCTGAGATCTTGCCGCCAAGTGTCTGGTGGCCAGGCCTTAGCCCATGGGGCCTGGTTGATTACAGATTGAACCAACTACATGGAGTGGCCACCCTAGGTAACCACCCACAAGGCTGGATACTGGGGTTGGGTACTCTTTCGATTGTGCAGCAGGGTTCTTTTTCTGAAGTGCCCATGGTGACGGGCACTGGGCGGATGGGGATACTCACAAGCCCTCAGTGGAGTACAGCGATGTTAAAGTTCTCCCTGTGGAATTAGAGGTTTGCCTCTATGCGGCCAACCCCGAATTTCCACAAACTCCGCTGGGATTGGGCTTTGCTCAAAATAGACCTGGCGTATATTTCGAGCCCACCAGAGTGAAGTGGTGCTTCTGGGACATGCTGGAGACAGACTGCAGCTAGTACTGTGGAAATGCAAAGGAGTTCTGAGAGGCCATGGAAGAGGACTTTAAGGCCTCAAGGAAGTTCTAGAAAACTCTTCCGCCCATGTTGGGTTGGGAGAACTACTAACCCGGACTGGGGATGTCACCATGCTTTGAGGATCTCCTGAACCTTGTGAACATGTCATCCCTGGAGGAGACGGACTTGGAGGACTCAGAGGAAGCCTTATCCATAATCCTGCAAGAGTTAGCTCCTCGATGGCAAAGCAGCAGGTGTGGATGAGATACAGCCTGATATGCTAAAGGCCCTGGATATTACAGGGCTGTCATGTCACGTGGAATTTAGGAATAGTGCCAGTGGCACTAATGGCAAAATGGGGTGGGAAACATTACCCAAGTATCTTTAAGAATGGGAACAATCACACTGTTCCCTGGGAAAGCTTGCGTATGGGTACTGGAAAGGAGACTCCAACAAACTGATAATGTCAACCCTCAGATTCAGGGTGAACAAAGTGGATTCTGTCCTGGGCGTGGAACAGTGAACCAACTGTTCAACCTTGCAGGAGTGATGAGGGCGGCATGAGTGTTTGACCAGCCACTCTACTTGTGGACTTGGAGAAGACTTATGTCCCTTGGAGGGACACCCGCCAAGGCCATGTCCCTTGAAGGGTAACTGAGTATGGGGTGCAGGGCTTGCTGCTACAAACAGTTGGTCCCTGTACAGCCAAAGTGAGAACTATATTCCCAGCACAAAGACATTTCAGGTGAGGGTTGGAATGGACAACGTTGTTCCTTGCCCCCGATCTTGTTTGTAGTATTAATGGACAGGAGAAATGCAGCTGAAGTGAAGAGTGTGTCGTGTCCATTTTCGTAACCCCATCATTCTCTTTGAGGATGATGCTGTCCTGATGGCTTCGTCATGACCACCAGTGCTTGATGGGAAGCAAGCCAAGTGTGAAGCGACAGGAATGAGAATTAATACCTCCAAGTCTTAGACCATGGTTCTCAGATGGAAAATGGTGGACTGCTCCAACTCACACTCTGGGTTGGGTGTCAGTTGCTGCTTCAAATGAAGGAGTTCAAGTATCTCAGGGACCTTATTCGCGAGTGAGGGAAGGATTTAGCGATATTGACAGACAAATTGGAGTGACGTCAGCATAATGCAGACACTGTGGGCATGCCTAACTGAGAGGAGATCCTGAGGCAGATCCAGAACATGCTGGAGGGATTATACATCCCTACTGGTTTGGGATAAGTCCCCAGGTGGAGTTGAAAAGAGTTGCCAGAGGTAGCGATGTCTCTGCTCAATAAAACCTGCTGCCACATTAACCCAAATCCCTGATAAGATAAGAAAATGGATGGATGGATTGACATTCTCCTGTGGTTATGAGGACCACATTTTGATGATTTTTAGATGTTTTCTTCCTCCCCTACTAGGCTGCATGGCCAAAGCTTGATTTTCCCTTTGTTCCAGTGAAAGCATAATAAAGCAGTTTACCGTATGAACTGATTCACTGCTGTCTTTGAATAGTAAGAGAAACAACTGGTTATTGTTTAAACTGCATTATTGTAAAATAGGGATGCAAATTATCGAGTAATTCATTAATCGATAGTTGATAGACCTTATCGATCGATGATCGATTAATTGATAAGCGGCGATTTTCCTGAGAACCTAAATTTTAGGGGAAAATTTAAGATCAACATTCCTTATGGACTTACATTTGTTAGTTTATTTTAAGAGCACAGCACAATGAAAATGTTTAAAGGGACAACGAGGAGTTTCTAATCGGTTATAAAAAAGTCTCACGTTAATGTGGATGAATCTCCGCTACCCACACTTGTTAATGGGCCCATTTTCGATAAATATATCGTTTTGTCTCTATCGTTATTTTGTTATTATTAGTGGTGGCGGAGATGCTGGTCGAGCCGACCAGCGTTTCTTTACTTTCAGTTTCGCAACGAGTCATGAGAATATCGCCGCTGAATCGCCGTTTATGGTCGGAACTACGGTGGTATGTGAACCTCTTTGAACCTCTGACTTTAATTATTGATGAATGAAAACATGAGTCCGTCTTGCGCCGGTCAAAAGAATTTTACGGTGCGCGCGGAGGCTCATAAATGTAGTGTAAAAACGCTTCGCTTTTCCAAAACTCCTCGTTGTCCCTTTAAGTAGCACGTTATTGGGACATAGAGCTCTGAGGTTGAAGTCTTATCATAATGAGATGAGATGAGAGACACCGCTGCGTTTCCATTACAGATTTTTGCAAAATAAAAGCGATATTTCTGAAACTTCGAAAAAGTGCAATTGCCATTTGCGGGTGTTTCCATTGAAAGGTATTTTGCTAATGAGCCGTAATGCGTCTTGCGTTTCTATGGTGACGGCACAGCGATCTCAGCTGCCGACAGCTGTTGCTGTTATTGTTTTTAACATTGACAAAAACAGCGCTTGATTGCTGAAAGGCAAAGCCCGTGTGGCGCTGGCAGCGGCCACAGATAAGGGCGCACTCACACGGGCCAGTTGTTCTGTACCGCGCTGAAGCTCTAATGCCCCCTCCTCTGTCCCTCGCTGGCCCGCACTCACACCACCTCGAACCCAAGCCTGCAAGCACGGTTTCCTCTGTTGATACAGAGGGACTATTTGTTTACCAACACGGCGGATGTGCGCTTTAACCTGACTGCAGAAAGAACGGAGCCTTTTAAACACCAGCGGTGATGAGGCGCTGACAACAATATAGGTGGTTGTGTCCACACACCCGTACAGGTTTATGTGACTTAAGGTGACATGTCGGCGCAGGAGGGAGTGGGAGTGTGGATGCGAGCCAGTCTCCTTCAACCATGCACGGAAAAGGGGAATGATAGGAAAGGGTTTTCTAATTTAATGAGAAACAATGCCCAGGTCAGCAATGCATGACAATAAATATGTGGTTCATTTGTCCCCTCAAGTTACATAAACCAACACAGCGTGGACACACGCGCTGTTCTCCGCGGCACCGCAACGAGCGCTTTTTTTTTCTTTTTCTTTTTTTTTTAAATTAAGCTCCGGTAGCGACCGGCTAAACTACGGAAGGATACTGTAAACCAGCGCGGATCCGGTGTGTTTATCAAAGCTTGGTCGCCGTGCTGAGGCACCGTGGATTTGAGCTGCGTTCAGGCTGCATTACAACTCCTCAGGCAGCTCCGTGTCGGCGGCTTTTTGACTCGTTACTCACTGGTCGTCTGTGTGTTAGCGATGGTACAGCCTGAGTCCCGTAAAGCTACAACAGGTGTTGTTGTCTCTTTTCACCTCCTCTCCCTCTCTCCCTTGAGTGCTGCAGTGCGCTGCGCTGCACACGTTTACACAGAGATCCGCTACATTATGTCGGCTTTGCTTGTTTACATTTCACAGTAAAACTCCCATTGAAAAGGAACGATTAATTGCAAGTAATTTAATTTAATCGATTAAATTCTTATCGACAATTAATCGATAGTCGATTAATTGTTTGCATCCCTATTGTAAAATTAATATTATTGTATGGCAGTACTTATAAAGGTTATTCAAGGTATTGGATGAAAAATAGGATACATAACGATCTTACCTACGTACATGTTACTTAATGATTCAAATGCCTCTTATTGACCAGAAACAGTTTTTACTTATAGCATTTTCATGTTTCTTCTTTTGTTTTAGCTTAGCTTTTTAGTCTTTTATGACTATTGATTAATGATTCACATGAGAGGGCAGCTGAGATGTTATACCAGGACTTATTTATATGAGATTTTGTCTCTTCAATGCAACTCATGGACAATTAGGAGCCAGTTCAGCTGTTGCAAAGTATTGATTCTATATTTACACAAACTTCTACACAGACCTCCAAATGAACAGCAGCTTTTCAATCCACTTTCCGACAACATGCAACATCATTATCTCACTTCTACCATTTGGACAGAGATTCTCAGTGAGATGCTCTGAGGATTTATCAAGTCATAGGCTAACTGATGAACAGAATAAACTTTACTTGAACCAACTTTGTCAGCGGTGAGTTCTCGAATCTTGATGATCTGCAATCTAAACTTCATGAGCAGAGCCTCCAGGACTCTGCACTTCTCCTTCCAGTCCTCCTGGCTCATGGCCTCCTCCCCATCCACCATACCGGCTGACATCTGCCGACACACACACACACACAAAGCAATGAGAGAGAGACACTGGGTAAATGAACACAATAATATAGGATTCTCCTAGAGGCTTCCTGTGGGAAAATTCACTTTTCATTTCCTCCTCCTGAGGGATCAGTGAGGGTCAGCTAGAGACAACGATCTGTGAAGCTGGTTTGGATTCAGAGTCTTGCTCAAGGCATCTCCAACAGTATGAAAAACTGATGACATGGGGATTGCGATTATAATCCTATGTGTTGGTTGTTGGCAATAATTACACTGAAACTCAGCGGAGGATTGAAGCATATTTGTGTTGTGTTAAGAGATCTACGTGGGTAAAAAGTGATACTGTGATACCGCTCTTTAACATTGAGTGTTATCCATCAAATGTTTTCATTTTTATTTTCATTATTACATGAAAAACAGTACCATATCTGATGCATATGCACACACAGTGGGTTTGTTGTTGTACAGATTACTAATTGTTGCAAGCAATCACCTGAAATATTCCAGGGTCAAGCCCAGCTGGCCTGGTGTGGATGGTGGGCGTATCGCTTAGTACTGGCTAAACAGTAAAACATCACAGTTGCTCCAAAACACCTCAACACCCACCCTGGCTGGGACAAATTGCATCATGTTTTCCAGGGAAAACAGTAGGTAAACACAGGGAGAGAGCCAGAGAGAGAGAGAGAGATGAGGATCTCTGATGAAGGTGAACAGAGACAGGAGCAGTAACAGCAACAGAATGATAGAAAGTCTGGCTCTCGCTTCTAAGTAATAACCTCTCATTACTAGGGGTGGGCCAAAATATCGATATGGCAATATATCGCGATACTTTCTGCCGCGATACGATATCGATATTCAATATTTAAATATCGATTTTTTTTTTCCAAAAAAAAAAAAAAAAAATTCAAAAAAAAATTTTTTTTTCAATTTTTTTTTCAATTAATAAATCATGTTTCAGACCTAAATCCAATTGAAATATGTTGTTGTAACTTGCACTTGTATAAAATGGCATGGATAATTTGAATTACATTGTTTTGACTCAGTTTGTCCCATAAATTATCACTATCGTCTGATGTACATACAACTCGGATTTTAAGTGACACAGATATCGTGATGTATCGTGGATGAAATTTCTTGCAATATATCGATAATCGCAGAATCGCTGTACCGTGATATTATCGTTATCGTGGGTAAAATATCGTGATAGTATCGTATCGTGGGGTACCTAGTGATACCCAGCCCTACTCATTACCAGCCTGGCCTCCTCACAAAGAGACTGAAAACATGTGTGGAGGAAGGCCATAAACTGGTTTCCACAGGCTTATTTCTGTTGCTTATTTGCTGTGGTAAACACTGACGAAGGCAAGAGAAAAAGAGGAGCTCTCACCCAACATAACAACATAAGAACATAAAAGTGGGTACAGAACTTAATAACCTGGGGATAACACCTACAAATTAAAATTATAGCACAAGAATTAAGGAATTTGTTTTTTACATGATAGTTCTCATATTCAGTTCTCAATTCTCAGCTCTCAGTTAAATTGTATTAAACAAGTTAAGAACATGAAGGAATATGTTACTCAGGTCCAGCAGTGTTCAGGATAATAACAACAAAATAGATCCAATAATAATAATATAGGTAGTTAATGTAAAAATAAATAAATAATGTAAATAAATACAATATCTAATACTAGCTAATAGCTATAATAGCATAATAATGTGCACTCATTAGGGCCCGAGCGGCGACTGCAAGTCGCAGAGCGAAAGCCCTATTGTAATTCGTTCATGCCCCAACGTGCACGTGACCCCAATGTGCAAGTGACCCCAAAGTAATCAAGTAGTGAAGTAATCATGTGGTATGGAAGACCCAGGGGGAAAAATGCTATATTGAAATTGTAATGTTTATTATTCTTATTATTATTATTAGGGCCCGAGCCAGCGACTGCAAGTCGCAAGGCGAAAGCCCTATTGAAATCGCGCTGTTTATTATTATTATTCTTCCGCGACAACATGCCCCAATTTCGCCCCTTTCCCCAACTCGAAAATGCGTGAACTTTTTGCCGGACGTCCGTCCGGATCCGACATTCGATATTTTGTGCTGATCGCGCATGTCCGACGCGAAATGGCGAAATAGCGCCCCCTACAAATTTTAAAAAGTCCCATAGACAATTTCGCTTATTTTGGCGTAGACCAACAAAATTGGGTACACATATGTATTATACCCAGATATGCAAAAAAGCCTCTTGACCTTTTGACCTCAACCCAACAGGAAGTCGGCCATTTTGGTTTTGATTTTTCCCGCCTAAAACTAACTCCTCCCAAAGCGTTCGCCCGATCAAGTTGAAATTAGGTACACCACATCTCCAGACCTAGCTGAGCTTATCTTGTGCTCCGTGAGTCCGTAGGTCAAAGGGCGTGGCTTCCAGCGCTCAATTAACTTTGGCGTGCTCGCCATGTAATACGATTGGCTCTCACGCCCACATACTTCATCCAATCAACTTCAAACTTGCTGGACATGATGATGGCTTCGCCCTGAACGTCCCGATATATTAACTTCCCACTTAACTCATAGCGCCCCCCGGTGGTAACAGGAAGTACGCAAAAATTCATTAAAAATACATAGTTGACCCCATCAACTTCATTCCACTTCTAAAACATGCAGAACCAGTTGGTGAAGCTACATTATGAAGACTGTGAAGCTACGAGTAATGGCGTCCCTGTGGGGGCGTGGCTACCATCAATTCCTCGCCATGAAAATACGTTTGGCTTTTTGATGGCTTTAATGAACTCGTATCATCATGAAAATTGATACACAGGTCCAGGATGGAGGCCTCTTCCATCTGATAGGGGTGTCGCTCATGTGGCCCCCTAGTGGAAACCGGAAGTGCCATTTTTTGCATCAACATTGTCCGATTTCCACGAAACTTCACATGTGTGATGAGGGGCTGACCCTGAACACACCTGCATGCATCCCATTACTGCCCCCTAGTGGACGAACCTTTAACTGCTCATAACTCCCTCATGCTTTGTCCGATTTCCACGAAACTTCACATGTGTGATGAGGGACTGACCCTGAACACACCTGCATGCATCCCATTACTGCCCCCTGGTGGACGAACCTTTAACTGCTCATAACTCCCTCATGCTTTGTCCGATTCACTCCAAACTTCACATGTGTGATGAGGGACTGACCCTGAACACACCTGCATGCATCCCATTACTGCCCCCTGGTGGACGAACCTTTAACTGCTCATAACTCCCTCATGCTTTGTCCGATTCACTCCAAACTTCACATGACTGATGAGGGGCCGCCCCTGAACGCACCCACCTACAACTGCTTAGCGCCACCTGGTGGATGAACGAAACATTGCAGCCCCGACATGCCTCAGGCCCCGCGGTCGCATGGGTGAGCGAGGGCCCGTCATCGCCGCTTGCGGCTTTAATTATTCACGCGACTTTTCTTTCCCCAATTTCGCCCCTTTCCCAAACTGGAAAAGTTGTCTAACTTTGCATGTCCCTCCGGCCTCATCCGAAATTCGATATTTTTGGGTCGTCGCGCATGTCCGACGCGAAATGGCGAAATAGCGCCCCCTACAAATTTTAAAAAGTCCCATAGACAATTTCGCTTATTTTGGCGTAGACAAACAAAATTCGGTACACATATGTATTATACCCAGATATGCAAAAAAGCCTCTTGACCTTTTGACCTCAACCCAACAGGAAGTCGGCCATTTTGGTTTTGATTTTTCCCGCCTAAAATTAACTCCTCCCAAAGCGTTCGCCCGATCAAGTTGAAATTAGGTACACCACATCTCCAGACCTAGCTGAGCTTATCTTGTGCTCCGTGAGTCCGTAGGTCAAAGGGCGTGGCTTCCAGCGCTCAATTAACTTTGGCGTGCTCGCCATGTAATACGATTGGCTCTCACGCCCACATACTTCTTCCAATCAACTTCAAACTTGCTGGACATGATGATGGCTTCGCCCTGAACGTCCCGATATATTAACTTCCCACGTAACTCATAGCGCCCCCCGGTGGTAACAGGAAGTGAACAAAAATTCATTAAAAATACATAGTTCACCCCATCAACTCCATTCCACTTGTAAAACATGCAGAACCAGTTGGTGAAGCTACATTATGAAGACTGTGAAGCTACGAGTAATGGCGTCCCTGTGGGGGCGTGGCTACCATCAATTCCTCGCCATGAAAATACGTTTGGCTTTTTGATGGCTTTAATGAACTCGTATCATCATGAAAATTGATAGACAGGTCCAGGGTGGAGACCTCTTCCATCTGATAGGGGTGTCGCTCATGTGGCCCCCTAGTGGAAACCGGAAGTGCCATTTTTTGCATCAACATTGTCCGATTTCCACGAAACTTCACATGTGTGATGAGGGGCTGACCCTGAACACACCTGCATGCATCTCATTACTGCCCCCTAGTGGACGAACCTTTAACTGCTCATAACTCCCTCATGCTTTGTCCGATTTCCACGAAACTTCACATGTGTGATGAGGGACTGACCCTGAACACACCTGCACGCATCCCATTACTGCCCCCTAGTGGACGAACCTTTAACTGCTCATAACTCCCTCATGCTTTGTCCGATTTCCAAGAAACTTCACATGTGTGATGAGGGGCTGACCCTGAACACACCTGCACGCATCCCATTACTGCCCCCTGGTGGACGAACCTTTAACTGCTCATAACTCCCTCATGCTTTGTCCGATTCACTCCAAACTTCACACGAGTGATGAGGGGCGGCCCCTGAACGCACCAGACCACATGCGGTGACTGCCCCCTGGTGGGTGAACGAAACATTGCATTTTTGGCCTCCTTCCGGGTTTTTTCTCCATTTCTGCTCCGCGCCACGGCCCCGGCGTGCCTCAGGCCCCGCGGTGGCATGGGCGAGCGAGGGCCCGCCATCGCCGCTTGCGGCTTTAATTTTTTAATTGTTATTGTTATTTTATTTCTCATGAGTTGCATTTTTATGTCTTGTAGCTGAATCCCACAGGATTATTAGTCAGATGAGTGATATTCCTCCTGCACACTTATCTAGTCCCTCTCCCCCAAGTGTCATCCACATGGTGACAAAAGGATGTGGTTGGTGGAAAATCTCTGGCCATTTAATGTCTGAACCCTGTCGGGGGTTTCTCTGTCTCTCTTTCTCTCTCACTTCCTGTTGAGCAAAGCTGTGAGTGTACCGTGAACCAAAATGTGATGCATGAGCACTTCTCTGGGCGCTGCAGTGGGCAATCAGAGACATAAAGACCCCTACCCTCTGATAATGTATTTAATGTTTAGTGTATGGAGATTATCCACTTCTCACTCATGAACTGTGAAGAAAAACATAAAATGGAACCAAAGTAGGATACACAAAGCATGGAGGAGCTACCAGGCCTATGAATCATAGTTAGTCAGTTAATTATCAGAAGTTAACAAATCCCACAAAATCTTCTAGTAGGATTTCAGATGTGAAGACTATCAAAACTGTGAGGGTTTATTACATTTGAACTTCCACTTCGTTTTCCATGAAACTCAGAATGGCTACTATAACAGGCAATATGTTGTTTTAAGGTAGACAATTATTAAATGGTTATAGGCTATGCTCCCAGACAAAATATTTAAAAGGCTTTATGTTAATTCTATATTGTTCATTAAGTGTAGCACATTGTGGATTGAAGGTAGGCTAATTGTGTTATCACAACAATATCCTGACAGTTTTAACACACTAAATTAGCCAAGGCTACTCTTGTAGGCTACCAAACTGTTGAACATAAAACTTTAAAAAGTTTAGTGTTAACGAGCGAATGACAAACTCCGTTTGAATCTCTCTCGACTAAAAAACAGACCGTTAGCTGAAATGGTCTCTTAAATACACAACTCTGTCGTTTCGTTTTTCATTAAAAAATAGCAATTTTCATCACTTACCCTTGAGAACTCTTAAGTACCACCTGATCCACTTCACGCCATGTCGACTCCAGTGTCTGTAGCCTATGTTTATTATTATTCCTGTGGCAGAAGTCCTAATTCATGGGTAAAAGCTGTGAATTGCTCTCTTTCCTAAAGGTTTTCATTTCAGCTCTCAGGCAAAAGTTGGAAACGATTTGGACTCAGGTGGGCGTGGCTTCATGAAGTACGTCCAATCACAGCGCAGCGGAACCATGAAGCATGAAGTCCGAGATGAAACACCACCAATCAAAACCCGGAGCGCTACTTTATGGACAGTTGAGGTCGCTGCAGGAAATGACGTTTCTGCTGTGAGGCATGGCCCATGGTTGTGTCAAGCGCCCGAGAACAACACAGGAAACCCTGAAAGTTCCATAAATAAAATTTTCAAGTTTGGCCACTACACATTATGTGCCACTGCCAAGTAATTTATCTCAAATGTGTAACCAAAAATATAAATGAATGAAGGAAGAAATAGAATATTTAAAAAAAAGAAACGACTTGCACTTTTTATGATGACTTTTAGATGTAGGCTATGTGAAACCCGTTATGAATTTGATATAAATGTCCAGCCTATGTATAAATATTTTTGTATGCATGCTCCTTACATTGTATGCTCAAATGTTACATAAGTATTTATATCCAATCCAAATCAAAGCCTGTCAATTGTGTTGACATACATAATCATGGGTTCCAAAGGGTTTAAACCACTTTCCCTGAATGAGTGTTAGACATTTTTAAATTTATAAGAAAATTATCAAAAAAAATTAGGATAAATCTTTTATTTGTTGCTATAATAACCCTCCATTAATTAGATGCAGATGTTGATATTGTCACCACATAAAATAAAATCGCCTCCTGAACAATGGTCATGTTGATTTTTTTTTTATATTACAATATATCCCTCCTACAGGTGACAAAATGGCAACATCTGTCTTGATATAGTGATTTTTCTTTTTTCATATTAGAGGTTTTATTTTGAAAAGTAACCCTACCGGAAAAGACGGTTTTCAGTTTCCTACTTGACGTTAGTGACAGTTACCTGAAGCAGTGGAACTCCAAGTAAACCACATGTTCAGCTGAGGTGAATGGGATTTAATTTTGCACCTTTATTAAGATGTTTGAGCTGTTGGCAGCGTTTAGTAGTCGCATTGTTTCAGTCTGTACTGTCTGTCTGTCCGCCTTTTCATTTGGGGCGTATAACGAGAGGTAGGCAGCTAGAGCTAGCAGTAGTGGGCTAACGGTACTAGCAACTGGACTTGTAGCCAAGCTAAGGCGAAACGCCGGGTGTACACTACACACACAGTTGCAGTGTGTTTGTTGTGTGCATGAGAGACAAGGTAGAGGGGGGAAAGAGGAGGAGAGGCGCGTTTTGTGTTATTTTCATTCAAAGGGAGAACTCCTGAGGTGAAAAGTCAGTATGTTGTGTTATTTGATGGACACTCACAACTCTCATGGAACTAATGTAAGTGATGATGGTGCTCACACAGGGCAGAGTCATGGTGGTGAAGAAGAAGACAGCCAAAGTAGAGGCTGTGGCACTGGACGAGGAGAAACTGCACAAGTTGATAGGTAACTGTGGCCAAATGACTGATGAAGTGAATGAAACCATCCACTACATGTGTGGCAGCATTTCACATTAAGCAATGAGTTGTGCCCTTCTTTATACAGTCGTTTGTGCCTTGGTCTTTCTTAGCATCCCTCTCTGTTGATGGTGGTGGAGATGATGGAGTCAGGCAGGTCGCTCAGACCCTGCAGTCCTGTTTGGAGATGACGGAGCCGGTGCAGCAGATCCAGCTGGTTAAAAAGGTCAGTCACAAAATAAGATGAATGTGTTTCTTGAATGAACAGTGTTGTCACAACTGAACAAACTTTAAGTTTAGTGGCACAAAGTAGGCCAGTGTTTTATTCTCTTAAAGGGATACTTCAACATTTTTGGCAAATCGGCCTATTGCCATAATCCCTATTACCTTTAATTGTTGGTGCAAGCTATTTTTAGATCGGCGGGGCAGAGACGTGAGCTGCGTGGTATTTCCATGTTTCCCATTTCAAACTAAATACACAATCCAACAACTCCAAACCACTCTGGTGGACAAGTTGTGACCTGCACATTCACCATGCTATGAAATAATAACGTATAATGTCACAACTTCTTGTCCACCAGAGTGTTTAGGAGTTGTTGGAATGTGAATTTAGTTTGATGAGGGGAAACGTGGAAATACCATGAGCCTCCATTGTGTTAGCTGAGCAGCTCACGTCTCTGCCCAGCCGATCTAAACACAGCTTGCACCAATAATAAAAGGTAATGAACCTACTGCTAAAACTATAGGGATTATAGCAATAGGAGAATTTGGCAAAATGTTGAAATATCGCTTTAATACAGTATGTAACCAGTGTGTGTCCATACTGCATCAGGCTGGGTCCCAGTTGGAGGCACTGAGTGAAGATCAGCCTGACAGAGCTCTTCTAGAGGCCTGTCTACACACCCTGGCCCTGGTCTACACCTCCCTGCAGGCCAAGAACCCCCTACGACGAGCCATCGCCAGGTATCACAAAATGCAAAAAACCCAATACTTCTTTCTCACTTCTCTGTCATTTCTCTACAGTTTCAGTAATACACAACATGCCTGTCATTCTCTGTCCTCAGTGCCTTGGGTTCAGTACCGGGCTGGTTACAGGAGTTGACTGTCGACTGTTTGTGTGCCTGCTTGTCAGAATGTCTGTCCAGCTCAGATTCAGACAAATACCCTCGTGTGGTAGACACCATCACTGCCTGTTTGGATGGCTTCCCTCTTGGTAAATGAGCAGTTGCTTGGATTTGTTTTTATTGCTGATTTATTCAGCTTTTGATAACTAAAAAATATCAGATAAATCCTAACTTTTCAAGATGAATTAACCCCTCACGTATCTCCCTCTTCCTCCAGGTGAGAGATGCATAAACAAGCTCCTGCCTGAAGGTTAGTGTCTCTACATCCTTAAGGTCTGATTTTAAGAAAAGACGCTTTTTCTTCAGCTTTTTTGTCTCTTTCTTCTCTGTATAGTGCTGCAGTTCTTTCATGAGGGACTGAGTGGATACCTTTGTCAGAACAGGTATACTGCTGTAATCCCTCTTGTCATAAAGATTATTGTTTATTTAAGACCCCTTTGGGTAATTTTTTTTTTACTATTTTTACATCGATTTATTTAACATGGAACTAAAAGTCTTTCTGTCACAAAAGTCGATGCATACGTCATTTGCATCCCGGTATACATTATTCATCTAAAATAGACCTTATTGTTGTATTTCTTTTTGTGCATGGTTGCATCTCCACCTTAATGTGATTCTTTCCTGCTCTGACTACACTCAATCACTGTGTCTCTGTCTCCCCCTGCTGTTGTCCAAGTGGTCTAGCAGGCCGTCACATTGCCCAGGCCAAGCTGATGCAGTCCTGTCTGGCCACAGTGAAGACCTCCATGCTGGTAGTGCAGAGATCTCAAGAGAGCATCAGTGCTGCCCTGCAGTCTGAACACAACCACTGTCAGGTGGAGGACACGCTCAGCAGCCTCCTGAGCTGTTGCATACAAATCCTCACTGATGGTAAGAAGCAGAATGTGTACTGTAGAAGCCAGCTGTTTAAGTAGAGGTGGTGATACACGTATGACTGATGCAGTTTGAATTTTATAGCACTTTGCAAAGTAGCACTGTACTGGCAAAAGGCTCCTAAAAATCAATATACATGATGCTTATTTGGATTAAGTTACACTTTTATACTCTTGTCTTGTTTTCAAGCTCTAGCTAGTGATATAGACATGTCGATCTGCCAAACCGTGTATAAACTATAGGGTTGTAAAATGTAATTCTATCATACAGTAACCAAAAACTACAACAAATATTGTCCAGAACCCCTAGAACGTGAGCTCAAATAACAGACAGTGACTGTTAGGAGAGGTGGTTTAGCTTTCAACAAACTGTGAGCTGCTTAATTTCCAGATTCAACCTAGTGGTCAAGCCAAAGGCCAGAATAATAGAACATGGATTAATTGTGCGGTGTTTAAAGGAATTTGCACTAATTCTGCAAATGGTACATAAACTGCCAGACAAATGAATTTCCCTTTGGGGATTAATAAAGTCATTCTTATCTTATTTTATCTTATTATCATATGAGCTTTGTCAGCCCTACTGTAATAGTTACTATGAGTCTGCAGTGCAGCGCATGAGTTTATATATAAATAATTATATTAGCTTCTGATTTACTGTACTCAGCCATAACATTAGAACAGGTCACTGGTAAATGCGGTGACTGACCTGTGTATATCATATATACAGTACCTCTCTGTAGGCCGCCATCTGCAGTCAGATTTCTGTACACCTGTGTTCACTGTAAATAAAATTACGTATCCTTAGTTTGGAATTCTTAATCATATTATACAGTCATTTAGAAAATGTTCTAATTTGTGTCAAGATTTGCATGTGAAATTCAATGTGTACGCTAGTAGCTATAGGAAACAATACTATAGTATTGTGCTGAGCAGCTTCACATTAGCAGATTAAGTAGACTGACGTAGATAAAGGATTTGGTTTGTCACTAACAGCCTCACTGAATTTGAGTGTGATACGAGTCATATTTTAAGCTTGAAAATGAGAAATGAGAAACTGAAAAACTATTTTTCTGATAAATTTTGTCATGTGTCCTTTTTCTGTCTCTAGAGGAGTTTGTCCAGTCAGTCCAGAGTACGGCCGGCATGGCTGTAGTCTTATTGATCAGGTCGGCCATGGGCTCTGGAGATGAAGTTGCTGCAGTGGTGAGTTAAGGATTAGTTTTCTGAAGACACTGACTTTAATATGTCAAATATACAGTATAACTTAAAGCAGAAGTGAGTGATATATTTGTGTTAATATAAGTCTTAAATAGTTATATCTTCCGACAGCAATCACTTACATAGAGTGTTTGGACTGAAACACGGGTCTGTCAGTCCCTCTGCTCTGCTCTGAGCCGAGGAGAAAACATTTATCGTATCCTACAGTTTTTATCCAATGAGGAGAGAGAACGGCATGCAGGGCTGTGTGTGCAGCCAAGGGACGCCGTGAATGTGGCGACGTAGGGCCGAGGACTGTTATGGTGCGTTCAAGGAAACTCGTATTTTTCCGACCGTGAAGTCGTACCAGTTCGATCTGGTACGAGTTCACCGGTCGGAAGTTACGAGTGGCCGTTATAGTGACTTTCACCGGTAAAACAGGTCGGAAAAACACGAGTGGGTTGCCTGGAACGCTACAAAGTCGTAAGTTGTGACTTGAAGCTGTAATTTACGATTTCAAAAGCCTGCCTGGAACGCAGCATTAGCGAAAACGACCGGACCACTTACTTCTGCTTTAAAATGCATCTGCATAAACCTAAGGAAGTGTTTAACTTGGTAAATGCACATGTGCTAAGGTTCAACACCTTATGAATGCACAGTCATTTCCATATTTAACTGCTGTAATGTGTTCTAAATGTTGTAAATTCCAGTGTAATTTAAAACAATTAAAGGTTTGCTCATCATTACCAGAGTTAATGCCACAAAACATTTATTTTGTTTAAGTCTTTCTAAGTTTGTAATTATTTTTGTTCAGGGTTGAACAACAGTTTTGCACAACATGAAATGCACTGGAATCATTTTAGATTTAAGTTTATCCACTTAAAGAGTTTAGACATTTGAAACCAAAAATATTATACAACTCATTTTAGAAATTCAGATTGAAATACATTGAAATGTTTCAGTGTTCATGGTCATTCTTTGACTGTGTGTGTCAGGTGTGCAGTTTGCTGCGGAGCTCAGCCCAGGGATTGGACCCAGCCCCTCAGTGGCTCAGACAGAGGTGTGTCGGTCTGTGTACCAGCGCTCGCCCACTGGGTGTCTCTCTGTATCTGTGCCATGGGGTTCTGGCCATGTTGAACTGGAAGGCTGGTCTCCCAGGTCCACAGTGGGAACAGCTGCTTTTGCTGGTCCCAAACACGCTGCTGGATCTGGACGTGAGGTAAGTCTGTCAGAGTGAATCACCGTTTTAAATTGATTACTTTAAAGGTCCAGTGTGTAAATATTGACTTTAAAGGTTTATTGGCAAAATCTGAATATACTACCCATGAATATATTTGTATAAGTTAATATATAAAATAAAATTTGTTTGGTTTTCGTATTATATGTTTCGTCTTATAATTATTCTTTTATTTATTATTTTAAGTATATTTTATGGGCTTTTACGCCTTTACGCACAGTGACACAGTTGAGAAAGAGAGACAGGAAATGGGGAGGCAGAGAGGGGAGGGGGTGACATGCATCAAATTGATGCAGGATTTGAACCGGGGTGTCGCCATCTTGCGCCGTCATGTTTGTACGGCAGCCTGAACAGCCAGAGAGCACGTTTTGTGAGTTTTGCGTTCATAAATAAACCAACAATGAAGAAGGCGGAGGGAAAGAAGGAATAGGCAACAGCAGACATATCATAAAATGGTTTAGATCTTCACCTCATCGCTCCATCCTCATCTAGAATCTGAACGCTAGATGTTACAGTTTTCCCCCTATTTTACACACTGGACCTTTAAAGTTAAATTCAAAGTAAATCGTAATTGAAAAGTATCTCAGAGCTATCCTGGACAATCTACAGGTGTAAAAAGTGACATATCTGAAAACCTATTTACAAGCGTGCTGATGTTTTTGCTGCAGTATAAAGGAGTCCAGTACGGCCATGGTGGTAGCTCGGGTGCTGACCCTGTGGAGCAGTGTTGTTCTGGACTGCCTGCAGGGAGGGGGGCAGCCTTGCCCTCCCCACCTCCAGAGGTCCCTCAGTGGAGGGTCGGAGCTGCAGCGACACCTGCTGGAGCACATCTACTCCCACTGGGAGCATCCACTAGATGGAGTACGCCACCAGACCCGCTCACTGTTCTACAACCTCCTCCTCCTCCATCAGAAAGCAAACCCCTCCACCTCTGATCCAGCTGAGGACTCTTACATCACAGAGCTCACCCAAAGCCTGCTGGGACTAGAGTGGCACATGAAGGGGAAGTACGGCTCCCTGGGCTGCCTGGTGGAGCTCTGCGGTGCAGGATACTTGCTGAACATCCAGCCCCAACTGCCGTCACGTCTCCTGGGTTTGATGGGGGATCAGACTCTGGCTCCGTACACCAGCGACCTGCTGGAGAGACTGTTCGTCAGTCACAAGGCACAGTTGATGAGGGAGGCTGCAGCAGCAGGAAAAACTGAGGAGTGGATGGAGCAGTGGCACCAGACATGGGTGACCCCCCTACTACAGGTGCTGTGCTCTGCCAGGCTGGACCAGACCACCTACATCCTGGACTACTTCCTGCCCAAGCTGCTTCGCTGCAGCCCCTCCAGTCTGGCTCACATGGTGCAGTCCTTGCAGGACATGCCGCCCCACAGCTCAGGCAGAGGTATGAATACACAGATGACTGCACACACAACCAAATTCTCCTCCTATATACAGCTCTGGAAAAAATTAAGAGACCACTTCCAAAATGATCAGTTTCTCTGGTTTTACTATTTATATGTACAGTAATTTTACTCAATCAACTACCGACAACATTTCTCCCAAAATATTGTCATTTAGAGCTTTTATTGGCTGAAAATGACAACTGGTCAAAATAACAAAAAATATCAAGTCTTTTCTAGGGCTGACCCAAAAAATTCAAACCTTCGAAGCTTCGTTCGTTGCCATGGTAATCGATCATGAAAGTCAGTGATTTTTTCCTCCTTTTTCCCTTTTTGACACCGGTTGTCATCGGCAATTGTTACATTAAAATGAGTAGGCTACTTGGCATCCTGCAAACCTGCCCCCCCCCCCGTCAGACGTTACGATCGCGCCGGCCGCCAGCTTCGATTAAAATCGATTTTATGTCCGCGAAGCTTCGATTATTAAAATATGATAATCGGGTCAGCCCTAGTCTTTTCATACTTAATAATACAATAATAATGCAAAGAAAACATGTTCATATTTATTCCTAAACAACACAGTAAGAATATTTTAACTCAGGAAGAGTTTATAGCTAGTTTATATATATTTATTAGCAGTGTTTTTTTTATAATCTTCCTATAAAACCAGATGTGGTTCAGGTGATGACCTCATCAGTGTCTCATTAAGTAGAATGAGTTGTGTTTGTGTTGGTATTTAAAAAAGAAGAGAATGACTGTTATACATGTAGAGATGCTTTTAAGAAACATTTGTGAAAGTGGTCTCTTATTTTTTTCCAGAGCTGTATATGTTTGCATGTGCCACTGTCTCTATTCCCTTTTGGTCATATTCACCACATGTGTCTCACTCTCACAGAGGATGTTGTTGTAGCCTGAAAGATTGTAGTTAACAGAGAGAACATTCTATATCACAGTCATGACGGTTTGAAGAATCTTTTTCTTAATGCAACCTTTTTTTTTGTTTCTTCTACTTCTAGGCAGCAGGGGGGCTCTGGGAGCTCTGATGACGTGCCTGCGTGCAGCCAGGGCCCAGGGTGTGGTTCCATCCTCAGTGGAAGGTCTGTGGGGAGGACTGGTGCCCCTCTCCCTTCTTCAACAAGCGCTAATTCACAAACACGATCAAGTACGCACGCCCCTGCTCTTAAGTGTGTATTCATGTCCTCCTCGATATGTTTCTTAGATTGTGAGTGACAAACATCTGCCGCTGTACTTCTGTGTCCTCATTTCCTGCTGTTCAGGTGAGGATGGATGGTCTGGGCTTGGTGTGTGAGAGCCACCGCAGCACTGAGGTTCTAACCTCACAAGAGATGGACCTGATCCACCACTTCCTGCCGCCCAACCTCAACAGTCAGTCCCCACATGTGAGGCAGCAGACCATCAGCCTGCTGAAGAAGGTTCTGCTCTTTGAACACATGACCTCTTCCAGTATATGTATATGACAAGGCATTTGGAGTGTTTGGCTGGAGGTGTATTTACCTGTAGATGGAAGTCCCAGTCTGTGTGTTCATCAGGGGATTTATTTAAAGGGATGTTTCAACATTTTGGCAAATTGGCCTATTGCCATAATACCTATAGTCTTAGGAGTAGGTTCATTACCTTTGACTGTCGGTGCAAGTTGTTTTTAGATCGGCAGGGCAGAGATGTGAGCTGCTCAGCTATCGCAATGGAGGCTAATGGTATTTCCATGTTTCCCTCATCAAACTAAATGCACAATCCAACAACTCCAACACACTCTGGTGGACAAGTTGTGATCTACACATTCACCACACTATGAAATAATATTGTAAAATTATGTTACAGTATGACATATAAAGCAAATACTCGGAACTACGAGCGTTTTGGAGTTGTTGGATTGTGTATTTGATGAGTTTGATGAGGAAAATGCGGAAATACCGCGCCGCGCAGGGCTCATGTCTGCCCCACCAATCTCAAAACATCTTGCACCGACAATTAAAGGTAATGAACCTACTCCTAAGACTATAGGGATTATGGCAATGGGTGAATTTGCCAAAATGTTGAAATATCCCTTTAACTCATTGATATTGATGCTAACAGGGTTCCACAGTTCTTACAACTCATTGACATTCGATCAGACGAAACCAACATAAACCTAACTTAATGAAACTTTGTGTGTTCTACTGCACAGTTACTTTGTAGACTGAAGGACAGCACTCAGCTGCTGCAGAAGAGACTGAGCCAGGAGAGAGACCAGGAGCAGAGAGCCCGGGACCAACACACACTACAGCTCTACAAGGTGCATCACACACACACAGCACTGAGCTTATCCAGTAGTGATGATCATTTTTTATTACAGGCAGCCTTTTTGGTAAATATATAAAAGTTTATTTTCGTGTGTGTGATGTAGGAGTTCCTCTGCTGGTTGTGTGTGATGCTCCTGGAGGTTTTGATTCCTGGAGCTTCATTTTCCAAATGCATCATGTCCCTCCACCTGCTGTGTGTGCTGGGCCAGCTCTTCACCTTCAGCACAGGTACACCCCATGCTCACCCGTCACAGTTTCAAATGACTTGATTACAAACTGCTCCCAGTGATCCTTACTGCATGAAATATATGAACATAGTATATTTATACAGTATGGAAAAGTAGCTATTTATAATGATGCAACTCTAACTTCAGTCTTTTGAATTTTGTTTAAACTGGAGACAGCAGTGAATATTTGTACTAAGCTGTCATCATACACACACGGAGCGACTTGAAGGCTACTTTTTCTTTTTTTAAAGGGACATTGTGTAACTTCTCCTGTTATTTATTCACGAACATCGATTATTTTGTTCAAAAGTCTGTTTTTCATTAATCAGTAATCCCCCCCATCAACAAACTGAAGTGTTCCTTTCAGCTCTGAATTAGCCGTTCATATCATTCATATCTACATAGAGCGGGTAAGCTCGGTGCTGGCTGCCATGTCGTGTCGCCATGTTTTTACGTTCAGTGGCAGCGTGACGGTAGGAAACCACGGAAACTCAGCGGAGACACCGGAGCTGTCGGCTCAGGTCGAGGTGGCGTCTGTGAAAAGTCACCGCTGTAACGCAGTGAGGAGGAATGGAGCGTTACGCCTAAATTCCACTGGATGCGGAACGGCTGCAGATCCGCTCCGGTACGGCGGCGGAGCCGTTACGTATTAATTATAATCACCGTGTGAGCGTTCACCGACTCCGGGTCCGCTGCGTCGTGAGTCCGGAACGGCACCGGCATCCGGCAGCCCTCGCAAAACATACGCAGAGCTTCTATTTTTGCCGGACGCCGGAGCACGGCGCATCAATCAGCACAGAGCAGGTCGTGTATGACAGGAAATCGCGGGCAAAATACAAAATAAAACACCCGGTTAATTTTCAAAATAAAATACACCATGTTTACAGCGGAGCATATTTCCTGCTTTACACCTTGAAAACGTTGTAATGGGCAGCGACCGGCCTGAAGTCAGCAGCTCGGAGGTTTTCAGACATCATTTCACCCCGTTTACACCATGGACAAGGAGATAGTGATTGTAAAATCAAGTCAGGTCAGAACCAAGTTGTTTCTCTACTCCTCCTCTGGATTAAATTAATTTGTTTTTGATTTTGTGGTTCACTTTATGGAAACTACAACCCGCTTTATCGCGAGATCACGTGTTCCCGCTGTGCGGCGGAGCCGCAACAATCAACATCACGGACGGAACCGGTGTGAGTTGACGGAGTCAGAGTACGCAGCCGTTCCGTAGCGGACCCGTTTCGGAATCGTTCCGCATCCAGTAGAATCCCGGCGTTACACTGATGCTGCATTCACCTGCAGTTGGGCAGACGGCCGTCGGTAACAAACCAGATGTCATTTTAGTCACAGAAGTCCAGAGAAAGCCGGTAAAACGTGGGTCAGGTAAACAATACAACATCGCCATGACAACATATTGTCACGTGTATTGTTTTGCCTCGTACTGACGGACCACTTGTTTACATAGAGGCTTGTTTATGCCGTTACCTGCAGCGGCTGTCGTCCGTCTGCCGTCTGCCCAATTTCACGTGAATGCAGCATGAAAAATACGATTGAGTTGCTTGCGATATACAACAGCAACGCTAGATGGGAGTAATAACTACACAATGTACCTTTAAGACAGTTAAACACTAATTAAATGTGGTCAAGCTAGTCATACAGTACAGGATACAGCACACTCTCTAACAACACTCAGAGCAGTGTTGACTTCAGTGTTTTATTCAAGGGCACCTCAGTGATAATGCTTGGCACCTTTCATACATAGTTGGCCAACTCACTGCTCTGGAATCTTACTGTACTACAACAGCCTGTCCATTACTGCTCAGTATCTTTACTGTGATGCCAACTTGATGCTCAGTGTGTACTCTACCTCTTGTCACTTACCATCACATCCCATGTTTCTTTACCTTTACCTCTTCCTTATCCTCAGGGACTGACGTGTTTGCCCTGGGTGAGGTCATGACCTCTGCACATGCTCAGAATGTCCTCTACTGTGTTGCCAGCAACTTCCTGGAAGTCAAACAGCTGGCGTCATCGTTGGTACTGCAGCTCCCCCCATCGGCTGTAGGCCTACAGGTTAATACTCCAACCAGTTATATGTGTATTTAAAGGTCCAATGTGTAATAATTGACAAGGTTTATTGGCAAAATCTGAATATACTACCCATGAATATATTTGTATTAAGTGTATAATTGCTATAAAATAATTTCGTAGCCTTATAGGAGGGGTGAGTGCGAGTGAGTGAGCACTGTGATCTAGAATCTGAACGCTAGATATATTTACACACTGGACCTTTAATGCCCCTATTTTACTGAAAAATATTTTTGTGCTCAGTGATTTAAAAGACTGCTTATTTTTATAATGTCAATTATCTTAATAAAAAATGAAATGGAAGAGCTCAATAATCACTGTGTGGTGATATTTAGCTGATATCTCCTTGGTCTTCATGATGTTAGGTGTCGGAGAGGATGCGTTGTGTACTTCAGGCTGCTTTGGACCTCAGCACCAGCACCAAACCTTTTGACAGCGTTACAGCAGCACACCTCCTCAACCTGCTGCTGCACCAGCCAGACCTGATCCAAGCTCTGCATCACTGCGCCCAGCAGCAGGGCCTCAGCTTCCAGGCCCCCTCCCCTCTGCCCCAGGCTTCTGACGCACTCGTTTTGGAAGTCAACACTCTGGCTGGTAAGTGTCAGATACAGACTCAATGAATTTAGGTACTGCATGTGCTAAATACCACTAAATCTAATATTGGATATGAGACATATGTGAATATGAATTACTTTATTAATCCTTAAGGGAAGTTAATTTGTCTGTCAGCTCATCTACCATTTGCAGAAAAATTAAAACGTCTGATGTGGGTATAAAAGATCTTCTGTATCTCTCTGTCCTGCAACGAAGAGAGAAGAGCCGTGCACCAATGTTACTTCTTTGGTCCATCATGTTTTTATGAAGTGGATGATCCATGATGTTCAGGATGGCCTCCACCATCCTTATTGTGTATCTCTCCACCACTTCCCCCAGAGAGTCCACCCTTACTCCGATCACAGAGCCAGCCTTCTTGACAAGCTTATTCATGTACAAACAATTCATGTAAAGGTGCGTTCACACGGACCTTTTTATTTTTCTCGCTAGCGACGAGTTTACATATTAAGTCAATGCAAACGAGCGACTGAGCGATTAATCGCTGGGGCTCTGAGCGACGGAGCGATTTCTCTAGATGAGAAATAAATCCCACCGCTATGGCCGTCAATCGCTTGTCGCTCAGCGCTGATTGGCGTCATCAAAGCGAAAATGCGAGTCTGTGCCAAATTGTTGATTTTTTTGGAGCGATACGGAGCGACAGCGACAAAAATAAAAGGTCCGGTGTGAACGCACCTTAAGAATCGCGATCCTTATCCTCTACGATTCTGGATTTATTCATAATCTTCAAAAATCGATTTTTATTTACGTTTCCTCCATCTCAATATGTGCCCTCACAGTTGCAGGAAGCCATGACGCTAAGACGCTCGTTAACCGCCTACTAACGTTAACTGATCAGATTTAAATGCTCTAATGAATGTGTTGAATGGTTCAAATATATTGCTGCTGAATAAATCTGCAACATTCGATGTGCATTTTTTGGGGGGAAAATATGGCTCCTGATATAATAGTCTGTAGACATCATTGTCATTCAACTTTTTCACATGGTCTGGTGTTAAAAAAGCAGACAAAAAATCGCAAAGAAAAAACGGAGAATCGTTTTGAATTGAGAATCGATTTTGAATCAAATCGTGACCATAAGAATCGGAATCAAATCAAATCAAATCAAATCAAATCAAATCAAATCAAATCAAATCAAATCGTGAGACACCCAAAGATTGCCACCCCTAGTATCCAACCTCCTTGCCTGCTTTTTCCCAAACTTCCTCCCCAGCAGACTGCAAAAAACACAGTACTGTATACTAGGGATGGGTACCTTTCGCATTTGAATCGATACGGTATCGATACTCGGTACCTGGGAACCGATATCGGTACCAATCGGTACCTGTTTTCGGTACTTTTTGTGTGTGTGGTAATTAAAATTTTTTTTTGAATAAAAATGTCTAAAATGTTATTATTAACCTCCTAACAACATCACATATCCTCAGCCTTTAAGAGTATTTTATGTTTTAGGGATGGGCAATGATTTTCATATAATGGTATAGTCATTCAATGAAAAAAAAAAGTTTATGAGACTATCGTCTTGTCTGAAAAAATGTCCGTTTTTACTGTGGGGAAAAGTAGAAACATGGAGAGACTCCTACAGCCATCAGAAAGCTCTGTGTGAAACTTTGTCAAATAAAAAAAACAACTGAAACTGCAGTGCAAACTCTGCAACATGTGAACTTCACGTTTCGACGAGAGGAGAGGGGGAGACTTCATCCTCGTTTAGATCTGCTCTCATTACATGACGAGGACTTGAATGGCGCCGCTGTGATGAGGAGCGGGACTCGGGAGTCGGGACCGGACGGCTTCAGTACGGATTGTCACAACAGTCCGTTCTTCACGTTAAATGACGGACGGCTGTTTTTCAGGTAGTGATTTAAAACGACGGGCTGGTCCTACCGCTTCTCCACGTCTCATTTCAGAGAGAGAGAGAGAGAGGGAGGAGGGAGGGGGGGCGTGTGCGGGGCTCATGCAGACTGCACTCTCACTGACGCACGACGAAGGTGCGTTCAGGTACCGAAATGTGGTACCGATTGACTTTATGTGAATCGATACTCGGTACTTTGGTGGGAATTCGGTCGGTACCAAAAAAGTACCGAATTTCGGTACCCATCCCTACTGTATACATATAGTATATGTTATTGTCTTTGTGTCCACAGTGGTTCAGTACCTGCTGTGCTGTCTGCAGTCTGAAGTGTTGAGGGCAGAATCGTCTCTCCTACAAGCAGCTGCTTCCCATCCGCTGTACGGCAGAGCTCACTGCATCACAGCTGTGCTGCAGCATCTAAACACCGAGTGAGTAACCGACACGCGCATTAAACCGCTTTCGTCCCATCTGAGTTTATCTTTCTGTTGCTGGCGGTGTCGGAAAGGCTGCAGCACACACACCAAGTACGGGAGCACTTTGTGTTTCAAGAACCTGCTCATTTGTGTGATGTTTCATTGCTTGTGTGGTAAGTGTTTACTTATGGTGCGTGTTTAGGAGTTTGAGTCAGACGGAGCAGTGGAGACGTCTGGTGTCGGAGCTGATCGCCGTGTGCTACAGGATGTCTGATGTGGTTTCCCCCGTAGTCCAGAGCTCCTCCCCAGAAGGACTCATTCCCATGGATACTGACTCAGGTTATCTCATTTCTCAACATCGTCTCCTGATTTGACTTTGTAGTGTGTATTGTAAAATGTGATCAACAGGAAACCGTAATTAAAGGTTTAGGTTTAGTGCGCAAAACTATGAAAAGCTGGGAAACAAGAGTAAAGAGTCTCACGCTCATATAACATGTAAACCCAGAAGGTTTTACTGGGGACAATGAAAGGTTGGGGATTTGGATTGGTTTGTCTAAATATACTTGAATGGAAGATAAAATAAATGATTGTCCTGGTTGATTTTATCTCTATGACTAAAAAACAATCTAATGTCATTTTTCAGGACAGAATTGAACTTTTAGTCGATAGAATCATTTAAATGTAGTCACAGAACGTCATGGAGGTTTACATACTGTAATGAGTAACACTACTGCTTCACAGTTGTATTCCTCTGACACCCAATGGTTTCAGATTCTATCCCTGTACACCACATAGACAAACAAAATATGAATCATTGAGGTGAAAGTTATTATAATTGCTGTCGGAGGTTATGGTTAAAACCTGTTTTTGAGGTTTTCCTGACCATGAACTTTGACCACCAAAACCTAATCAGCTCATCCTTAAAGGGGACATACTATGCTCATTTCTCCTTCTTGACATGGTACCTTAATGTCTAAAATCACCCGGTTTGTTACGTAACAAGCCGGGTGAAATTAAAACGGCTAGTTAAGAGACACATTTTCTGACTATGGCAGTTTACAAAATGCTGATGTAGTTGTCAAAACCTACGCTTAAGGGGTGAGGAGGCACTCCGGATATGCAAATACACATCCAGTACTAAAGCAATGAAAAAGTGAGTTTTGCATAATATGTCCCCTTTAAGTTCCAGCTACTGCCAAATTTACAGAGGTTTTGTTGAGGCTGTGTAATGACGATTGTCGCTGGCTGAGTGATGGCACTATCACTGCTCACTGCTCATCAAATGTCACTCTGATGTCCTTTCTGCTTGGGATTTTAGCGACACAGAACTGCTTCTATTACACTGATTCTCACCTGCATCACAACTACTTTGATCACATAAGGACATACAGTACTGAGCAGGAGAGAGAGAAGGCCTCGTACTGACTCGACCAACTGATACATTTTAAACTCAGAGTTGGTCATAAAGACCGGCTTCTAAGAAAAGTCAGTTATGCTGTGTAGTTAAAGTAAATCCCAGGTGGAGGCTGTGCTTTGTGTGGGTAGAAAATGATAAGTCTAATCTGTGTTGGAGTGCCCTGGTGCTTCACGTGCTCTGGTTTTGACCTATAGTCTCTCTTTGTGTGTGTATGTGGACAGAGACTTCAGCAGGTCTGCAGAAGATCCTGCAGGAGATCCAGCCCAGAGATACCAACGACTTCTTCACCAGTGCTAGAGAGCTCGACACACAGCGTGTAGATGACCACAGACAGAGTCAGACCACACATGCAACACCACTGGACACTGGTGAGTTACAGATCATGGTATTACACTGATGTCAGCAGGTATGTGGCTGTTTCAGACTCAGTCAGGTGTAGTTGTGAACTGTGTGAGTTACAAGTTGTTTAATCATTTTAAGGTTGGCCCTACTTTGCACATTAACCCGTTAGTGCAACCATACAGTCATGCTTATGCGTGCATTACCAGTGAAATCCTCATGGGGGCAGTGTTTGGCCTTTTTGGATGATAATGTATTTACACGTTTCTGCCTGTCACTCTGAAGGACCTTATTAAATATTAACCTAAATGACTGATGTCACTGTGATGAGGAGAATAAAAAGGTTTGAGGTTTGTGTGTGTATGTAATTGCACATTGTCCCTTATTAAACTAATAAACATGAGAATATGATATGATTTAGTTTGAATCCTTAGGTAAAAAATCAAAAGATGGTCAGACTTTTCTAATGTCAGTGTTTGACTGTGTGTGTGTGTGTGTTGGCTGCAGGCGGCGAGGGCTACAGGGTGACAGCCCAGATGGTGCTGGTATGTTGCTGGCGGAGCATGAAGGAAGTGGCCATGCTGCTTGGACAGCTGTGTCAGAGCCTGCCTCTGCACTGCACCAGCGACAAGATCCACACACACCCAGGGCTCATCACAGAGGAGCAGGTGAGATCCTGAAGAACCAAACACACCTCACCTCAACACAAACTCGGCCACTGTCACCGCTTTTTGTTCTTGTTCCAAACTGTGACTTTGGGAAAACAAGCTGGCTCAATGAATAATTAAGACTGTTATAACGCAGTGGATAGAAATAGAGTCTGACCAGCTGTGGCTCATGTTAGCCCCCCGGCCTTGTTACTGTTTATATCCAGTACTACGTATGGGATTTAGTTTAAAACAGTTTGAATGAAACAAAAAATCAATAATAAGTCCTAAATAAAACTAAAACTATATTGTTATCCTCAGTAATTTCCCAGATTCTGTAATGTCTGAGCCTGGGATCAATAAAGTATCTTTTATCTCTCTTTTTTTTTTTTGCTATTAAGAGTTTTTTATTTTACAACAAGACAATATATACAAATCACACATACATACAGGACAAAACACACGGTGAGGGGGGAGAGAAAAAAAAGGGGGGGGGTTGCAAGAGTGTCATCTAGTATATCATCATGTATCATATAAAATTAAAAAAAGACATACAAATCAATTCATGAGGCTGTTATAGACAATGTCCCAGTGATCATTCATACTTTTATCAAAGTCTTTTAGCAAGCACGCTGCCCGTTCCATATTCAGGAGATCTAAAAATTCTCCAAGCCATGACTCTCTGGTGAAACAACCCGGTTTGCGAACTTTCCAATTCATACGAATTAGTCTTTTAATTGTAAGACAGCCCAAAGTCCAAAGCCGGTCCACTGTGACTCCTGGAGTGTTGACTGGTCTTTTACCAAGGAGGCAGGTTATTGGACAGATAGGAAGCTTGACCTTGAAAAGTGATGACATATATGATATAGCGTCTAGCCAGAGAGATTTGACTGCTGGACAGTCCCACAGTAGATGGAGCAGTATCTTTTATCTCATCTTAAAGAGGAACTAAGTAAGTCTGGTCGCTTTTCATCTGTTTTTCTAACCCTCCTCCTGGCCATGTGCATTTGTTTACAACGAAGCCGGCGAGAAATCAATCAATAGAGCGCTGGATAAGATTATATATTATATGATTTTACCATGTGTATATTTGAGTACTTTAATCTGTCATACACAATATTTTTCATCATAGTTATTGATGAGCTCTATTTTTTTTTCCTATTGTCAACAAATCCCATGAAAAGACTGGAAAAAACAAATGATCCGTCTGTCTAACAAGTCTTGGCTCATGTATCTTGGGAGAGCCATACAGTCATTTCCATGCCTCCACCAGGGGAATTACTGGGAACGTATTGAGGAATTCTTTTCATAGAATCGGTTTACCATAAGAAAAATAGAGCATTGCCTTATCACCATCTTTCCTCGAGAGCGAGCTATAGGGTGAACGTTAAATACACGTTAGACGTTATTCTGCCTGCTGTGCTTGTGGCAGTAAAAATACACTGACTGACCCGTCTTGGTGGGGACACTCCGTTGCTCCCTCCTTGTTTTATTTTTATTTTTTTTATTTTTTGCATGATGGTGCCTGTGCACATCTGACAGCAGGCTCATAGAAACATCTGCTGCCACCGTTCAGCTCCGTCTCGTTGCTATTCCTACTACTTTGAAGTCTGCTTTTGGGAATGGGGGAGGCTAACAGAGTTAACCGAGCTGCTCCAGCTGAGCTGTGGTAGTCGTGTTGCTGCAGAGCTGCTCCACCTCGGTCGCATCAGAAAGTGGTGATCTCACACTGTGACGGCCAGATGATGATGTAGAAATGCACATGGCTGCTTGACCCTGATGTGGACGCTGTTGTAGTCGGTTGCAGAAGCTGTTGGCAATCCCAGTATTCCAAGGTGTTTTTTTTTTTTTTTTTGCTATATGAATGAATGAATGAATGAATTTTATTTAGTTCGGTATATATCAAGCTTATATAGTAACCGAAAGGGTGTAGGTTGAAGCCAAAGCTTATATACCCCTACCTCTTTTACCTTAACAAATGATACTCCATAATACAAACGGATCAGATCACAGACATTTAAAACTAATCAGAACACTTATATTTCTGATCACAACAAAATAAAGAATAGTGCACAGCGCATAACCCACAATAGTACAAAATCATTAAACTTAATTTTCCATACTGTAACGAGAAATTGTGTTCTTATAAAGCCTTTTAAAGCCGACTAGAGTACAACATAATTTCATATTTTCAGGACAATTATTCCAGATGTTAACCCCTCTAACAGAAAGACAGTGATTTTTTTTTTTTTTTTTACAGTAGTTCGAGTCTTTGGTTTCTCAAATAATAGTGGTCTTCTCAGGTTATAACTGGAATCCTTCATTTTAAACAGATTCTGGATATCTCGAGGAAGAAGTTCTCTGTGTATACTGCACCGTGATGCCGATCCATGTGTGTCTGTGTGTGTTTGTGTCGCCGCGCTGGGAGGCTCTTCAATTAGTATCTGCCCTCGTTAGCGCTGAGCTTTCATTTGAGGAGCGACCCTGCTGCTTTAACAGCCGCGACGCCCCTCCCTTTGCTCTGCATTCTTTCCAAATCACTTCCACCACCAGCAGGAAAACACTTGAGTGCTGCAAACAACACACACACAGACACACACACGCATACATACACACATACGTTGACTGAATCAGAGGCAAACTCACACAGAAATAGCTGTCTGAGTGGTTCAGCATGTGAGCGTCCATAATAACAAGAGTGCCAGACATAGGCTGGGTTTGTCTGTGTAGGGGGTGAACGGGGTGTGTGCATGTGCATGTGTGTGTTTGTCTGTTGACCATGTATATACAGTAGGGGGGAGAGAGAAAGTAGGAAGTATCAGACTGTATTTTGTGCTGAATGCATGTTTTTTTTTTCTGTATGTTCAGTTTCTTTACCCACAGCACCATGGTTATCCATCCCAGTGGTCAGGCACATACAGGTTAACATGGTTTCTCTGTCAACAGGAGTCCACGCTGTAGTTTCAGTTGCTCAGTTGCTGGTCACTTACAGATTGAGTGAGTGTTGTGATCCAACTACAACAGGCAGAAAGGGTCAAACCGTCCTTTTCTTATTGATTACCTATTGGTGATTTTAAATATGATGTGGAAATGAATGAATTGAATTTTTGTTATTGTGTCATGCGTACTTGCATACTAATTCATTCATTAGTATGCATTCATACTAATCTGTATTATAAAACACCAATAAAACAAACCAGGACCAGAACATGTGATCACATCAATAAAATAAGAAAACAAACAAGGGCTCAAAACCATTATCCAAAAAAAAAGAGAAAAGGAAAACAATACCAAGCTTCAAAGGAAATCATCAGAGATTAATTAAACACATTTCCCTGTCTTCTTTTCCAGGCTTTGGAAATAAAATTAACAGTCTTAAACACAAAAGGAAATGAGACTCACTTTTCCACTTCATCCAACTCACACATTTCACATATTCTATTCTCCTCAGGAATATTTTTAAATTGCCCAACCTCAATGGCCAGAGGAAGAATACCAGATCTCAGCTGTGCAACTAAAGATCTTTGACTTCCTCTGTAAACGTGATGTAACATATAATTGAGGGCCAAAGTTAGATTTAATCTGCATATGTCCTTAATTTAGGTTTTGATAGAACCTTTTTTAAACCATTTTGCCATTTTGGAATTAACATTATTATTCCTGTGTGTGTATATATATATATACACCATATCCACCTCATCAAAGTGGGGTAAATCTCTTTTGACCAGGGGGACCTACTATGTAATGTTATGATGTGGTGATGGTGTCTGTATAAGTGCAGAACAGACGAATCAGATGAAGGAATGTGTCTGTTGACAATTAGCCGTTTATTCTCAGGAAGGGGAATGATGTGAAGCCTGAAATCATTATCTTGTCTCTCCGGCAGATCTAAAGCTACAGGGCAGGGCGGCTGTTTCCAGCGTTTGCACTCTGCTAACTGCTTCTTGCTGGTAACTTCATGTTTGCTGTATGAACGTGAAAGTGGTGTCACGCCTGAAATGAGCTTGATAAGTTAACGATGTCACCGCCACAGTGTCCTGAAGAGATGATTGATGGTGATATTGTGGAAACCATGTTGTCCACTGCAGTAACTATGGTGACTGTGGCCGCATTACATAATCGATGAGTGACAAACTCATGCTGAGAAATACACAGACAAGAGGAAAACCTCAGCTCTGCTCTGTCTTCACCGCATCCATCCATTTTGCTTTTTCATTGGCTTGTCACTTTGTGTGAACAGTGTGTGTGTTTGCATCAGCAGTCAGTGAGGTGATTCCAGTGATGTTTGGAAACTTGGGTCTGACTAAGTCAACGTGTAAGAAAGTCATTCTGCCCAACCACAGTGATGACACGCATGGGCAAACACATGTGTATGCAAGTGTGTTTGTATCTGACCAAAACTCTTCTCTTTCCAAAATGTGTTTGAGCTCAACAACTTCTGCATTCCAGAATCAACATCTTGTGTTATATCCCCGTTGGCCTGGCAACAACACTGAAGATGTTTCTGTACTGGGTGGCAACATGGCAACAGTAGTGGTTCTACGTATTAAGCCGTTAAAGGGATAGTCCTACATTTGGGAAATTCGCCTATTGCCATAATCCCTGTAGTAGGTTCATTAGCTTTAATTGTCAGTGCAAGCTGTTTTTAGATCGGTGGAGCAGAGACGTGAGCTGCTCAGCTAACACAATGGAGGCAAACGGTACTTTCGCCTTTCCCTCATCAACTCATCAAATACACAATCCAACAACTTCAAACCACTCTGGAACTACTTGCCCTTTTGAAATCACTCCGCCCAGCAGCCATGTCTGGAATGTAGTTCCAGCTACGCGTTTGCTTTGAAAACAACTCTGTCTCTTAACGTTCTGTTATTATTTCATAGTGTGGTGAATGTGCAGGTCACAACTTGTCCACCAGAGCGTTTTGGAGTTGTTGGATTGTGTCTTTGATGAGTTTGATGAGGGAAAGGCGGAAATACCGTGCCCCGTGCAGAGCTCACGTCTCTCCCCCGCCGATCTAAAAACAGCTTAATACAATGTTATGTAACATTGCGACCTGCTTTATTAAAATCAGCTGGTTTTGGTGTGTGTGTGTGTGTGTGTGTGTGTGTGTGTGTGTCTTTTGGCATGTGTTCTTGAACATTTTATAATCACCAATATCATCTTCTATCAGCACAACCCTAGTCTGAAAGTCAGCATGTTAACAGGCCAGAGCTGCAGCTGATTCCACTGCAAGATGATCTCTGGTTTGTTGTGTGTGGACCTGATGAACCAGATGGGTGCAGGTGTGAAGCATCAGTGACAGGAAACAGGCAGGAGGAGTCAACAGGAAGCCACGCCCTGGAAAACATGACAGATAGGGGAGACACACAAGAAACACAAAGGGATACAGACACAACAGGGATGAAGAGGTTTACTGCTGGATCCTGAGTAATAGCAGTAACAGAGAGAGAACATTGTGGTGGGATGCATTGGCTGATCTGCCACCTGCACAGAATAGACTCCACCCTGACAGAAAATTAACACTCCATTTTTGGAGAGATGCCACACTATCTGTTGTGCATCTTCCTGCAGAAGGACTCACACTGCAGCAGGATAATGACCATAAACACACTAGAGAGAAGAACTACCTAAAGACTAAAGAAGGGCAATGAGGCCTAACTGTCATAGACTCTCCTCCAGTCAGTCACCTGACTTCAGTCCATTCAGAGCTTTTAAGGGGGGGTCCTGAAGAATGAAAAAACAGAGGATTCTGGGACATCATAAGAGGCTCTTTCAGATCATACTGGGAGTGGGAGAACATGAGTCATCAGACATTTTAGACTTGTAAAGCATACAGCTGGAGTGTCTGCTGTCATTGAACCAAAAGTGGGAGCAAATCAGAATCCAGGATAAAAGTTCAAGCCCCAGTATGTAACTTATTTGGCTTTTTATTAGCAGAAATCTAATATTTCTTTCATAAATACGTATTCCACTGAAGTTGAATCACACCCACATACAAATGAAAGCTTTCTTGTACCTTAGAATGAGTTGTTACATGTCGTTACAAATACATCAGTGGGCGACGCACCGAACTGAGGCTGCCATGTTGCATTGCCATTTTTTACGTTGAGTGGCAGCATGACCGTAGGTAACCACGGAAACTCACCGGAGCTGTCGGTTCGGGGAGAAAGTTTTCCAGGTAGCGCCTGTTAAAACTGTCACCACTGTGTAGTGTGAGGAAGGACGGAGGCACTGATGTTGCATTCAGGTGCAGTCAGGCAGACGGCCGTCGGCAAACCAACCGGACGTCATTTTACACGATGAGAGAAAGACGGTAAAACGTGGGTCAGGTAAACAATACGACATCACCATGACAACTTACTGTCATGCCTGTATTGTTTTACCTTGTGCTGGCGGACCACTTGTTTACATAGAGGCTTGTTTATCCTGTTACATGCAGCGTCTGTTGTCTGTCTGACGTCTGCCCGATTTCACATGAATGCAACATCAAGAATACGTTCAGATATGCAACCTGTGCAGAGTAGAATAATATTCATTCTATTGCAATGGAAGAATATTACTGTTGCCTGTGCATCCTGCAAATCGCTGCAGCAACCACAACAAACATTGTCAGAGTGTTTTCTAGCCCTGTCCCGCCGGGGGGGAGAAGTTAGCTATTTGGGTCACTGTCATGGCCCCGGAGCCATACATGTAATTAGACTTGGGAAACTTCTGTCTCCGCACATGGAAGTTTTTCTGGGAAACAGGCACGTTTGCAAACAGGAAGTTGACGTCTAAATAAAGTCCCGTCCTCCGCCCCCCTGCGCAGGAAGCTTGCTTGGCCCTTTTTGAACAGTTACACAGACGGGAACCTTCGGGAGGGAAGCTTTAAATAAGCACGGCTGTGGTCCGACGCAGCCCAGCTCAGCACCGCAGTGGTCTGGGCCCCGGCAGCCACGGGCCATCTAACAGTGACTGTCGTTGCCATTTTTAATTCAGTGAGGTCAGGCCTGTCCTGGGAGTCCACTCTGGCCACCAATGTGATAAGTCATTGGGCTTGGTACTGCTGCGGTCTACTGGGTCCATACTTTGGTGGTTTAACTTAGTCCACTCTTTGGTTCCGCAGGGTCAGTCGAGTTTACTGACCAGTTAGAAACGGGCTGTCGAAGCCCCACATTTTTGTTGCATTCATTCCTTTTGTAGTATTTCCTTTTTTACGCACATTTTTCATTCATTGCCTTTGTCCGTTTCAGCACATTCTCCAGCTGTTCCACTCATTTAAACCAATGCTCGTACATCATACAGTAGTTCCATCTTTCTGTGACATCAGGGACGGTAGCTGAAGGCTACGACGGCTGGTGAACTGGTAGTTGATCTGTGGGTCTGTGTCTGTGTTAGTTTAGATGTTGTGTCTAACCCTACATCCCCTATGGGGCCGCTGGGTTTTTTTTTCTCCTTTTCACATAGGGATTTTTTGCAGCGGGGCCGTGCCTCCCCTCCCTGTGCCCTCCATGCCACCCCTGACTAAGTCGGGGCCTGGCTTGCCTATGTGGTGGCGGTGATACCACAGCCTTAATGACAGGGCACTGCAGCTCCGCGTCCGCCTCGCCCTCCCGCCTCACCTGCAACACACTCACCAGTTTACACACTGCCTCGGAGGCAACACTCAGTTGTATATGTATGTGTGTATGTGTATAGTTAGAATAATGCTGCTAACACTGACTAACTGGATGGTTTTACTGACAGTGGCCATTATGCGGATGTCTCAGCATCCTTATTTGAACACACTTGTCACGCTACTGACATACCGCTCTCACGCTCGACATGCTTTATGCTCGCTGGCTGAAAACTAAGTGGTGTCTCTAAAACAAGAGAGCAGCCAGTATTACAGCTGCTCTGTGCTTGCCAAATCGAGAAAAGGCTTAAGTGTGATTAGGTAATGCAGTGTATGACTGGCTTTTATACAGTTGACATCTTTCAAAGAAAATGAACAATCTTCCATCTATGGGGCAAAGCTGGTTAGTCTCTAGGTTAAGGTTGGATATGAGTGGAAATATTGTCATTCATTTTGCTCAAAATAAGTAAAAAGTCCTTTTATTGCTATTTATACATAGAGAGACAGTGTACAAAGCACATGAATTCAGAAGCAGGTGCACAGAAATAATACAAGTATAAACATCATACCCCCCCCCCCCTCCCCCACTCCAACAGCCCTGTCCCTGCAACAATATTACTGTTCATTCAACAACCTAGTATTGATTGAACTTGTATGCAACCACTTATATTACATGCATCACTTTTACATATACCAAAAAATATATATATATAAATAAATAACAAGTAATAACATTTAAACAAAACAGTATGATACATAAGTATCATACGAGGATTTGCTTTTTTCCTTTCTGTTGTTTTAATAGTTGTAAAGTGAATGAGTCGTAGCCTAGTGGCAGGATGAACCTTCAGTTCTGGCTCACACCACACTTCGAGTTATAGTCTTAGTAATTTGATGACATCATCTTGAATTCTGGGAAATTTTGTTGTTGTTTTTTTTCTTTTTTTTGACATTTAACTCAAGACTCAAGACGACTTTATTAATCCCTTAAAGGGCAATTCCATTTGGTGGCTCGCACACCACATGCTCATAGCACAAGCACATAACAGCACAAACACACACATAACATAACAGAGAAAGGCAAGGCAAGGCAAGGGAATTTTATTTGTATAGCCCGTTTTTACAAACAGTTTGTCTCAAAGGGCTTTACATGGCATCGTAGCAACATCCTCTGTCCTTAGACCCTCACATCGACTGAGGAAAAACTCCATGGAAACCCTTTTAACAGGGAAAAATCGGAGAAACCTCAGGGTGAGCAACAGAGGAGGGATCCCTCACCCAAGACGGACAGACGTGCAATAGATGTTGTCACAGACAAGAAACCAGGAAAGAAAAGGAGGGTTGGCAGCTGTGTGCAAAGTCTGCTAGTTGCATGTAAGAAAATGAATAAATACATCACTAAAAATAGGAATTCTAATAAATATCACCATTAAAAGTACATCTCTAAGTCTCTGGGTAAAGATTCACATAGGGTAGTTTTGTTCAGCAGTCAGACAGCAGAGTGAACAAAAGACCTAGACAGACGGTTGCCCCTACTGGCAGGCTGGGCAAAATGACGACCTGAAAGCAACAGTAAAAATTTCATTTTTTCTCTTAAAAGAATAGTTCACCCAAAATTCAAATTTCACTCATTATTTACTCACCCTCATGTGGACTAAGGGCTGGGAGAAGTTTCAGAGTTATCCGTGCCTTCTCTAAGTTACAGGGGGTCTCAGCGTAGCAGTGCATGTCCATATAACGGTTGCAAATGGATACCACTTTTCTTTGTAACAAAAAGACACACCAAAAAAAGTCCAAATACCTCCATAGTGCTCGTATGTAATGTCCGTCTTGTATTGAAGCCCCGAAATGTAAAATTGTTCCGAAAAAAATTAAATCAAGCCTGTCTTTCAAGCTTGTTTGTAGCGGATGCTCCTCTTCCTGGTCCGTCCAAATCTCGCGAGATTACTGATTACTATTTAATTTTTTTCGGAACAATTTTGCATTTCGGGGCTTCAATACAAGACGGACATAACATACGAGCAGTATGGAGGTATTTGGATGTTTTTTGGTGAGTCTTTTTGTTACGAAGAAAAGTGGTATCCATTTGCAACCGTCATATGGACATGCAGTGCTGCACGGAGAAATTTCAATTTTGAGTGAACTATCCCTTTAACACCTCGCTCTGCTCCCTCACTGTTCAGCCAGTGGACCCTGATGCACTGGTAACTGCCTCCACTGTTGCAGCTTTCAGGTGGTGCACATAATCCTTTTGATTGTAGTTACATCATTCTGAACGTGCGTGACAGGTCACATCCACTTCTTGACTTTTGGCTTACACACACACACACACACACACACACACACACACACACACACAGAAAGCAGAGCTGCTCGTGTTACAGTTGAGTTTATGATTCTCTGTGTGTCTCTGTGTTACAGGTGGAAGGGGTCGGCCTATACTTCCGTCAGCAGCTCCTGCAGTCCCGTCATCGTGGCGCCTTTGAACTGGCTTATGTGGGCTTTGTACGCCTCACAGACATGCTGTGCAGGTGTGTATGTGTGTGTGTTCACATTCTGAGTAAAAGGGGCTGTAAGGTAATACTGCTGAATGGCTGGGGGCATTATCTTCCGTCATGACCGTGAAACATCAGTGTCTCTTGTAATTATCAAGAGTGGGAGTTCTCTCAGTGTCACTCCTCTAATATAATATACTGTAATTACGTCAAGACTGGGTGACTGCAATTATTCATCATCTGGTGCCCTCAGGACAACCAACAGTGATACATGGAACACTGAGCTGCTGCTAACAGAGTGAAGGCATGTGTGTAAATCAATTCAAAAACTCTATGAATTAAAAAGTTGGTAGGGTTTTTTAAGTTCTGATGCATTAATTATTGAATACATTTCAAGCCTGGCTCCGTCTGAAATCTACAGACACCTCTAGAGCTGAATAATCATCATGTGATGGGTTTACCATCCTCATCCTCTTTGCATTAACACAAGCTGTAGCAGCAAATCTGGCAACTTCATTGTGATGGATGTCTCTGTTGTCCTTATGCTAGGCAGTAGTTCAGCCACATAACACCACAAATTACAGTTTTTTTTTTACTTTTCTATGTTTGTTCAGAGAAAACAAACGTAGCACGCTGGCTCGTGCAGCGCGTGTATGAGCTGTGATTGGCTGCTACTCCTGCCTCCTCTACCAGACTGGTGGAACAGCACCGGTCCCAGTGGATTTTGGCAAATAGGATTACAGGCTGTAGGTGAAGCCAGAGGAGTTCGATTTGGTCCTAAATTACCTATCAGAATACAGTGACAGTTCCAGCGAATATGACTGAATAACTGTTACCAACTGAAGCTTTAAAGGTCCAGTGTGTAAAATGGGGGGAAAACCGTGATATCCAGCGTTCAGATTCTAGATTGCAGCGCTCACTCGCTCGCACTAACCCAGTGATTCCAAACCTTTTTTGCCTCGTGACCCCATTTTGACATCACAAATTTCTGGCGACCCCCAATCACGTGCATTCATGTGATAATAGCCGCCAATCATGCGTCAGCTCAGATATTTTTATATGCTGCATTTGGATTTATATTCGAGAAAGTGAAAGTATAGAATCCAGTTGTTTAAGATTGTGTGTAGTGTTTTTAATCATAATTTTGAAAAGAATAATAATTAGTTAAAAGAATATTTTTATATTATATTATTTTGTGCTCTTGCTCTCTGCCTGCCTGGATTTTTCCATTCAGGCTGCCGTACAAACATGGCGGTGCAAGACGGTGACACTCTCTAAAGCAAGACCCATATAAAGAATAATTATAAGGCTACGATGCCAAACCAATTTTATTTTATAACTATTATACACTTATACAAATATATCATTGGTGGTATATTCAGATTTTGCCAATAAATGTTTCCAAATATTACACACTGAAGCTTTTAACAGCCAGGTCATTATACTCAATTATCACAGGTACAATATCATCAAATGTGATGTTGCTTTATAGATGAAACAGTTTGCAGTGCAATTACCATCTAGAAAATACAAACACAGCTAATAACAGTATTATATATTATGTATAGAGAACATTGTAATTACTTAGTTGTGAACTTTGAATGACTTTGGTGCAAAAAGTGCAGCTACTAGCATGGTTACAAAGTTCCTGCATAGCAAGTTAAGGACAAATATTTTCCCACTGAGGATATCCTCAGATTATCTCAGGTTTGTAATTCAAAGCTATTCATGCAGTTGAATTCCACAGTGAACAGTCCTGGAGTGGTGGGGCTTCTGTAGCAACATACCTCCAGGGACAACATTAAACTTGGCTGGAGTCTCATACTAAACTCCACACTCCCCCTCCCCCCTGCTATTCAAGGAAATAATCCAACTATTATCCTCTTGAGGGGAAGAAAAACAATCCATTAACTCTGGACAACATGAAAGAATTTCTCACTTTCTTTTCGCCTCTCCCTTTTCCTGAGCGGTGGGTTGTGGAAGACGTCTTAAGCCCTGCGGCAGGTGACAAACCACAAAACCGTCCCAGCAGTGTTGACTTGGAAGGAACCACCCAGTGCTCAGCAGTTTAGACAGAACGCACTTGTTTTGTTCTTGTACTGGAACTAGCCTCTCAGTGTGTTGTGTAATGAGGGCGACATTCTAGTGGTTGTGTGTAGGCGCGCTGGGAGTGTGTGTGTGTTGTGCCCCAGGCATGTGTGGAGAGTATGCAGGCCGTGTGCTGGGTTATGGGGTGTTGATTGCTGGGTGCTTAACCATGGCCTTTTGATGCTCTGCCTTGGGATCTGGCCCTGGTGTGTTCCACTGTGTTTGCACTCTTTCACTGTGTCTCTCCTTTATTCTTCCCTGTCTTCTCTTTCTTTCTTTTCATTTTTTTTTGTGTGTATTCCTCGACTTTCCCCTTTTGTCGCTCGGCGACTGAGTTAGACATGTGTATTTATATCTGCCCCACTGGTTCACAACCTTTTGTTTCCAGATGCCCCCTGAAGGCCCTGCCATATGATATTCTTACATGGACACCACCTGTCATTCTAAATGTGTTTAAGGTCCCATATTCCTCCAACACGTTATTTGAAGCTTTGATATGTGATTTACAGTGGAGGGTGAAATGATTTGTCCCCACTTTTTTGTAAATATTTCCCAAGTGCTGTTAAACAGAGCAAATCTTTTTTTAACACAGTGTTTTCAAACATCATACTGGGTCTGGGTTGTTGCTATCTCAAAAACATAGGTCACTCCTAGTGATGAACGACCTCCAGAGGACCAAAGTGAATGTTACTGACTGTCCTGCACAAAGCCCTGACTTAAATACTATAGAAAATGTGTATGGTGGACTGAAGACCCAGATCCATGTCAGAAGGCTTCACATCTGGAGGAGCTGGAGAGATTTCCCAAAGACGAATGGTCTGAGATTCCACAGGAGACGTGTCACAGACTTATTGAAAAATAAAACAAATGATTGTTTTCTGTTATCCAGCAAAAAGGATACACAACAGACTATTTGCATCAGGGGGGGTGGTAATAATTTGGTACGGTAGTTTTGGTTTTTGTGAAATAATTCCATTTCTGTGTGCAAAGTATGAATGCAAGTATCCAAAATACAACTATGTTTGAAAACACTGTTAAAAAATCTCTGCTCCGTTTATCAGCACTTGGGAAATATTTACAAAAAAGTGACATTTTCATAGGGGGGCTACTCATTTCATCCTCAACTGTATATATCCATAAGAAATGTATGTGGATTTAAGTATTAAATATTAAAAATCACAAGTGTAATATTGTGCAAGCTGCTACAGATCATGTTTTTTAGAAAGGAACATGCTTGTTTGATATAACTTAAATTACATCATCCTGTATATTCTCTGTGGACTGAGGCCTTGATACTTCCATAGTGTTAATATAAAACCTAGACCTGCTTCATAATCACAAAGACATCTATTTTTCAAAAGATATCTTATCTCATATTGCTTTTAACTATTTTTCATCTATTTCTTCATTAGCTCTATCATCCATTCAATCACTGGAATGAATTCCACTTCTTTGATGCCTTGATAACTAATTTTCCTCGCCCTCTATTTTCAATTATACATTTTTTATTTATCTTTTGGCTGAAATGCTCCATCATTGTTTTGTGTCAGTGTTCCCACTGCAGTCTACCACCTGGGGTATTAAATGCATCCTGTTTGGAAACTTATTCCTTTATAGTATAAACTCATCACATGTGTTTGTCATTGTGGATGTGTGTGCCCTCAGGGTGTCAAGTACTGTATGTGCAATGGAACACAAGGGGATGTGTGTGTGTAGCACCACTGCACTCTTGGCCCGTCGGAGGGTTTTGGTTTATCATCTCTGCTCCTCTGGTTCTTGTCAGACAGCTGCTTCTCACAGATGAGAGGGAGCGGAGTTTGTTACTTTTAGATCATATTCTTAGCATTTGTTGTAAAACTGCTGGAGTACCAGATGCTGCAGAGGACAGTAAATGTGTCACAGAGTTTAGAGCAGCAACTTCCTTTGTAAATCAATCCCTCCTAAATGGATACACAGTTGGATTAACATGCAGTAATATTTGTGTCTTGGCAAAAGCAGTATGATGCACGTCTGATGTTGGACGCCCTGATGGGAACCACAGTTTTACATTTTCTGGAAGCCTAGTATGGTGCACATTACATAATACTGTATAGCTGTTAACATGTTTAAAGCAGTACTAAAGAACTTTCAGTTTTGGTTGAGTTTGGCGGCGCCTGTGGACCAAAGCGGCAGTGTTTTGCCTGAAGGAAGACTCCATTTCCCATGAACACTAGCGTGAAGCCCTGTAAATATCCTGCATTAAAATTAACAAAAGACATCAAAACTAAGTTTCTGTTTCCAGTGGATCATTTCAAAGTGAAAACACAAACATAATCCATTGCTAAAGTGCCGTTTTGCCTGTTCCCTCCTTGTTGTGACTCGCAAAAGTGAAAGTGAAGGAAGACTCCATTTCCCATGAACACTAGCGTGAGAGCAGGGTTCCTACCATGCTCCTCAAAGCTGCTTAGTGCCAGAGAAAGAGATACAGACCCCCTCAGGCCATGACAGAGGTGTCATTCAACTTGTTGTAAGTCGATGTATCATCACAAAAGTTATGAAAATATTTTATGAAGGTTGAAAAGTTCCTTAGTGTCGCTTTAAAATAAGTAAATATTTAACTTAAAGGAATACGCCAACATTTTTTTTTTCCGTGTCTTGCCTCACTCCTGAGTCCATGACCAGCAGATAGACACCATCCTTTCGACTGTGCGTGCAGTAACAAGGGAGATACGGGCAGAGCTGGTGTACCACTAATTAGCTTAGCTCAAACGCTGGAAGTGCATAGGTAGTGTTAGCCTGCCTCCTACCCGAGCTGAAATCAGCAGTCAGAAGCTGATTTCATTTTAGCTCTAAACTCTGTAAATATATCACTATCGACATTTCAAACATTTTTAGGCGAGAAAGTAGCCGTTTAGATCAGCAGTGTGTCGTTAGTTTGTCTAAATACCAGCTGTTTACAATTTTGTTCGGACGAATTTGGCGCTACTCAAGCTGCGGTGTGACCAACGCACTTCCGGTTACTTTCACAAAATAAAACACCCGTTGCCCTTTACATACAGAAAACCATGACGATAGAATTTGTGCTTTTACTTTGAAATAGGAAGCTAACCTACCCTCGACGTAGCTAGCTTGAACCAAAATAAACCGTCTTTGCTTGAACGCTCCGCTTTGACCGATCTCGTCCTGTTACCGGCATTTGACCGCTCAAGATGCCTTACCAGAGAGTTTTGTCAGCTCTGAGACGAAGATCGGCCCGCCGGTTTCCGTTTAGAGTTGCTGAAGAGTTTCTCTGATGACTTTAGGTGGAGGCAGGCTAACACTATCTATGCACTTCCTGCGTTTGAGCTAAGCTAATTAGTGGTGCACCAGCTCTGCCCGTATCTCCCTTGTTACTGCACGCACAGTCGAAAGGATGGTGTCTATCTGCTTGTCATGGACTCGGGAGTGAGGCAAGACACACACAAAAAATGTTGGCGTATCCCTTTAATGTATTTTTTGATCAGTGCACATTAAAATCACCTTCCATCTAAAAAAATGATGCAGGTTAAAATGAATCTTTCTGTGATCCTATGATGATGACACATTCAAAGACAGAAGCTGAAAAAAGACATAAGAAGAAAAGAAAACTGATTTTATTCTGTGTGTTTCTGAATGTGTAGGAGTGGCAGCCCGGCCCTGCAGCAGCTCCCGGCCCGCTGGCTCTCTGAGGTTCTGGAAGAAGTCAAATCCAGTGACCCCATGTCCAAGCTGTGTGCCACACGACGCAGTGCTGGGATCCCCTTCTACATCCAGGTGTGTGAGAGCACAGGTTCCATGCTGCTGAGAAGTATCCACAGGGTGCTTGTGAAGTTCCACTCTGGATGCTGGACTCGCACTGTTGATTTTGAGTGTTGAGAAGAGTTTATTCTTTAAATTGCAACACCTCAGAGCACAGAGATGCAGACTTCCATCAGTAAACAGCTCATTCCTCTGATTTAGTTCCTGCAGTATGTGTGTAGCAGGGATGACCCACATCAATTCACCCGCTGCTCATGAATCAAACATCCAGGAACATTATGATCCTACTCCATCATAACTGATCGTAGATTTCATCTTGGAAAAAATCTTCATATAGACATTTTTTTCATTATTGCACTTTAATATAAATTCAGTTTAAAGGGATAGTTCAACATTTTGGCAAATTGGCCTATTGCCATAATCCCTGTAGGTTCATTACCTTTGATTGTTGGTGCTACAGTAGCTGTTTTTAGATCGGCAGAGCAGAGACGTGAGCTCTGCACGGCGTGCAGTACTTTCCCCTTTCCCTCATCAAACTCATCAAATACACAATCCAACAACTCCAAAACGCTCTGGTGGACAAGTTGGGACCTGCACATTCACGACGATATGAAATAATAACATAACATTATGAGATGGCATTGTTTTTGAGGCAAATGTGTAGCTGGAACTAAATTCCAGACACGGATGCTTGGTGGAGTGATTCCAAAAATGCAAGTAGTTCTGAATATTTGTATAGTAGTATATGTACGTTATTATTTCATAGTGTGGTGAATGTGCAGGTCATACCTTCTTCACAAGAGTGTTTTGGGCGTTGTTGGATTGTGTTGGATTGTGTTGGAATGCTGTTTCGTGAGCAGCTAACGTCTCTGCCCCGCCGATCAAAAAACAGCTTGCGGATTTGCCAAAATGTTGAACTTTGAATTAGTTAAATTATGATTTTACAAACTTGTGCTGAGTTGCTGAGTTGTTGAGGGCACATGCAACATGAATGCAGCGAGTCCTCAGAGTTAATCCATCTGTCCTTTTTGTTCACTCACACTCTCATAAACACTCAAAGCAGATGCATGAGCACACATACACACACACACTCTCACTTACTGTCCTTTCAGTGACCCCTCTGAATAGTTGCCAGTCCCACACACCTTAAACAACGTGTTGTAATCTCTTACCTGCTTACCTTAACACTTGACTGACTCAGCGTGTTACCCAGCCTCCCCACTTCCTCTGATTGCTGATATTAAAACTAGACATGACAGAGTTCATGTTTTATCATAGCAGGCATTTTGGAGTGGAGTGGCTCTTTTTTTTTTTTAAATGATTCTAGTTATTAGTGCAAAACATACTTGGCTGAGTTGATTTTCAAACGAGGATATTACAGTAATGTGGAGGAAGAGTAGCGTGGATGGATAGAGAGAAAGAGAGGATAAGATCATGGAGGAAGAGGAGTTCTGCACACTGACGACGTCAGATCCAGGAAGGCCGGCGTCTCGGCTCGCCCCAATGCCGGTCTGGACCGATCTGAGACTGACCTGGCAGGATCCAGGCTAGCTCTTCTTCTTGCCTGCCTCCGTCCCGACCCCCTAAGAGTTCATAGGAGCCAGGCTGGGCCTCCTCCTCCTCCTCCTCCTCTTCCTTTCCTCCCTACCTCTGTGTCCTCCATGTCTCCATCCGTCCCAGGCCAAACCTTTACCCATTATCATGGCCAGACACGCAGCTGGTTCCCATCAGCTTCCACAGTAAGATAACCACTTTCTCGCCCAGCAGCCAAGTGCTGTCACCCCCTTACTCCCACATTCCCAACTCCCACTCCTGGCACATACAAGTGATGTCATTCATTGAAACCATCGGTACCAACAAACCTATGTACTGGCTGAGGCTTTATATCTATTGCACATCTGCCAATCCTGGGTGAGGAATCCCTCCTCTGTCTCTCACCCTGAGCTTTCTCCTGTTTTTTCTTGGGAGTTTTTCCTCAGTCGATGTGAATGTCTGACGACAGAGGATGTTGTTATGATGCTATTAAAGCCCTTAGAGACAAACTGTTAGGGTTAGGGGCTTAAGGAAAAATGGGCTATACAAATAAACTTTCCTTGCCTTATTATAGATAGGATTTTAGTTCAGAGGTTTTCTGCTGTGATTTCAAAAAGAAATAAGAACAATTTTATGAAATATACTGTATGTATGTTTCCTTTAAAAAGAATAGTAACATCAGTTGTACAAGCTGTATTAATTAATTAACAGGTCTATGGGGATATTCAGCTGTTGTATAGAACCAGGTGGCTTTTATCTGCATAAACAACACACTTCTACATAAGCACATCACATTTCTTTCCTTCATATTTTTCAGCATACATTATTATTGGTCTACCTGTGACATGATGGCATCAGATCCAGGCCTTTGAGAATAAAACTGGCTGTGCATCTCTCATTACAAATGTAAAGTTCCATCTCTGTCCTTTTTCCATGAATAAAGACAACAAGGAAGTGCCAACAGCATACATCCAAATAGTTTAATCACATGTAATATATATATATATATATATATATATATATATATATATATATATATATATATATATATATATATATATATATATATACTCTGATCATCTACTTCTCATCTACTAATTTTTTGTTATGGCCAGTGTGTGGGTTTTTTACCTTGTTGAGCCATGAGGCCATGGAAAATAACTGATTGACTATGATTTAAGTTTCAAATCAAATGACTAATGATTCAGAATGAACTTTTAAAACAGCAAACTTATCTACACCAAGCAGCCCCAACCATAACAACTGTTAGGTGTTTTAATATTGTGGCTGATTGATGTGGTACACCGTTTAAACAGACCTGTTTTTCTTTTTTCCACTTTATTATTCTTTCTGTGAACCTGTTTATGTTTTTTCCCCAACCTCCTCAGGCTCTGCTCTCCTCTGAGCCCAAGTCCTCCAGTTGCAGTCTCCTGAAAGTGACCATGAGAGAACTGATCGCTCTCGCCATGCCGTCTGCTGACAGGAACACCGACGCTTCCACTGTCCCTCAGGTATGATCATGTGACCACAACTCTCAGCAGTATCACAAGAGTGTTAGACTGGCAGAAACAACTACAGTAGTTTAGTTCAATAGGTTTTTAAAACCAATTACTACACTGACAAACTACTGTTTGTCATATCCATGGTCGTGGTGGTAGATGGCGCTGACAGTCCAGCTCTTGATATTAACTTATGAAGGTAGAATTAGACACTGAGTCGCTCAATTCAATTCAGAATGTCTTCCTGGTTCGTAGTTATCTAAAGTATTATTGTCCACCACAACAGGTCCATGCTCTGAACATCCTCAGGGCTCTGTACAGGGACACTCGTCTGGGGGAAAACATCATCCCCTTCGTCTCAGATGGGATGCAGGCTGCTGTCCTGGGCTTCACCTCTCCAGTCTGGGCAGTGAGTTGAACTGTTTTTGTGCCTTTGTTCATCATTTCTAACACACATCCTGACATGTTGTGAATGTTTTTCTCCAGCAGCTCTGAGGTGTTTCTCAGACTCCTTCCACTCTACAACCTCTAATCACTGCACCGAATGAACTAACACAGACTGTAACCTGCAAAAGGACCATAAAATTTAATTGACTCTAATGATGCAGATGTTTGCTTTGGTGTGTTACACTCACAGATTTTCTCTCCTTGTCTAATTTCTCTCTCATTCCTTGTTTTTCTTTTTTTTGTCCTGTCTCAGGTGAGAAACTCCTCCACTCTTCTCTTCAGCACTCTGATCACAAGGATCTTTGGAGTGAAGAAGGGGAAAGACGAGCATTCCAAAAAGAACAGGTCTGCTCCTCCAACACTGCTCTCCCAGTTCAAGTTCACTGTCATGTACATCAGTGTGCGGTGATGCTTACACTCCAATAAGGGATGTACAAAGCAGTGGTTATCAGTCATGTATGTGCAGATAACCTCAAAACATCAACATTTCCATTGTGAAAACAATCAGATGTAATGCTTTAGAACAAAGTCAATACAGCCAGCTGGTTGAGGTTCCCCTTATATTTCCGCTTTAGCCTCATTTGCTTCAATAATTGAATGAAAACTCAGCTTGTACTGTAATCATCCCAACTGACTGGTACATTTAAAGTTCACAAACTCAAGGTAAAAGTTGAACATGTGTATGAACAGTAGCTTTTTACTCCACAGAGGGGCGCTGTTGCACCAGCACTGACAAGTTTAACTACCTCTCCTCCAACCCAAAACTGATTTCTGCTTGTGACGATGCAGGTCTCCACTGCTGCTGTACCACCAACAGGGAATTGACACCAGAGCCAAAGCAAGAAGAGCTATTTTGATATCAATTAATAATTATTCCTCTATAAAATACTTGAGAGCACCGGTTTAGTGGAGAGGACAGAACCTACTTTAATACCTGAGGGCTGTTGGACTGATAAAATACAATTTGACTGATACTGTATGATGAAGTGCAGCACTGCATTGTTTAGTGTCAGAAATATAATTACCGGTACAAACAAAAAGCTTCATGTTCAGTCTTATGAGGGCCAGAAACTGATGATTCATCCGTCAACGTTCATGAACGACATCATTAACACCTGCTCTCATACCGTGTCTTTAAAGGGATACGCAAAAAAAAAAATGTGTGTCTTGCCTCACTCCTGAGTCCATGACCAGCAGATAGACACCATCCTTTCGACTGTGCGTGCAGTAACAAGGGAGATACGGGCAGAGCTGGCTCACCGCTAATTAGCTTAGCTCAAATGCTGGAAGTGCATAGGTAGTGTTAGCCTGCCTCCTACCTGAGCTGAAATCAGCAGTCAGAAGCTGATTTCAGTTTAGCTCTACACTCTGTAAATATATCACTTTATTGACATTTCAGACATTTTTAGGCGAGAAAGTAGCCGTTTAGATCAGCAGTGTGTCTTTAATTTGTCTAAATATCAGCTGTTTACAAATTTGTTCGGACGAATTCGGCACTACTCAAGCTAGCCGTTGTGACCAACGCACTTCCGGTTACTTTCACAAAATAAAACACCCGTTGCCCTTTACATACAGAAAACTATGATGATAGAATTTGTGCTTTTATTTTGAAACAGGAAGCTAACCTACCCTCGATGTAGCTAGCTTGAACCAAAATAAACCGTCTTTGCTTGAACCCTCCGTTTTGACTGATCTCGTCCCGTTGACCGCTCAAGATGCCTTACCGGAGAGTTTTGTCAGCTCTGAGACGAAGATCGGCCCACTGGTTTCCTTTGACTTTAGGTGGAGGCAGGCTAACACTACCTATGCACTTCCAGCGTTTGAGCTAAGCTAATAGCGGTGCGCCAGCTCTGCCCGTACTGTATCTCCCTTGTTACTGCACGCACAGTCGAAAGGATGGTGTCTATGTGCTGGTCATGGACTCAGGAGTGAGGCAAGACACGAAAAAAAAAAGTTAGCTTATTCCTTTAAATTACTGTAAATATCTAGTAGCCATGATATTTTAACACATAATCAGCAAAAGTGTTGATATTACAAAAACCTATGTACATACAGCAGACATTTAAACACACGCTGTATACATCTATATGTCTGATATGTCGGTCATGTCCAGAATGCTTTTGCTGGAGGATGTCTCATTTTGAGGGAAGGAATGTTATGGGATTAACTTCAGCATTTACACGGTTGAAATACGAATGAGTTGTGCAAATGATGAGTCTGTTTGGAGCTCTAATTTGTCTTGTTAGCTGGACAGGTTATCATTTGATAGCTCTGCTGTTTAAGCAAAGAGGCGAAAATGATCAGCAGGTCCCACTGGCTCGTCAGGCAGCCATCCAGAAACCTTGGTAAAGGTTGAAGCTGGAAGTGAAAGCAGGCCTGGGTCAATCATTTTATGGTATCCAACTGAGATGCAACTTGGGTGGAGCTGAACACCTAGGAAATTCAAATCATATGTGACTCATTTTCTATTGTAACGTAGTTGAATCACATTCTTCTTTTCTATTTGCACTAAGAAATCAGGATGTAATTCAATAATTCAACCCCCTAAGCAGTAGTGGTGTTTTTGAAAGCTGGCTTGAATCATTCAGAGAACTACTATGTGCTGTACATTATGCAAGAGATTCACATGGTTCTGCTCTAGTTGCTGTGAATTTCTGCCTACTTCTCTGAACACTGCTGAAAGCTGTGCACCAAGCCAAGGCTGCTCCTGTTTGTCTTGTCTGTTTTCAGACTGTGATCCCTCCCTTTGTGCAGCCCTCAGTTATCTCCCCCTCCCCATGTCTGCTGCTTTCTTTTTTCTTATTACTGCGTGAGGTTATTTTTATGTGCATGTGGGAGAGTTCATGATGAATGACGGGGCGTTTGCACCCCTCCTTGCATCTCGGTTTGACCGTTTTTGAAATATTTTCATTTCAAAAGTCATTACCTTCAAAGTACAATAGTGTTCTTGTCGGGGCCGGCTCTACGCAGGGGCAAGAGGGGGCAGTGCCCCCTCAAATAAATGTCTTGCCCCCTCAAATCCAAATTTTAGAAGTTGAGAAAGCACATTTTAATATACTCAACAAATGTGTATATTACCAAAGAGAAAGAAGTTAAGTTGGGGGTTCAGACATCCCTCTATCTAGACATGCCGGTAGTCCGACACTTTTTGATACCGCTATTCCGCGCGTCTCTTTTTTTTTTTTTTTTTTACAGCTGCGATACCCAGGCGCGTCTCTCTCTCTCTTTTCTTTTCAGCATGCCTATCACCGGTTTGATGAGGGAGTGATGTTCTTAATCTCAACAACTAAACTATCAAGCCACAAACAAAACTGACACACATGATAAACAAACAGAACTATGCTGCAGTTTGTTTGTCAAGTTAACCTGTCACCTTCAGCACCACGGACAGCGCCGCGGATGAGCCGCGGAGAAGCTTCATCTGTGAGCGTCTGGGCTCTGGGTTTAGGGCCTGGGGCCTCATTTATCAAAACTGCATAGCAGTGTAAAACTGCTGCTACTAAATGTTTTGCTTAGCCCTACGGCGAAAATACACCCAAAATATTTACACCTTTTTCAGATCTATCAAACTGTGCATGCACAACTCTCAGCAATTTCTCTTTGATAAATCAAACTGGATCCAAGAACGGTGCGCAATTGCGCACGTGAAAGCACCTCCGTCCCGGAACCCCTAGACACAACCATATATGGTCAGCACGTGCATATTAATTAGCCATGTGCTCTGTGGAGCGACAACAAAGTGACAACGAAGACAATGGGCGGAGGGCGGGGGAAGAAAGCCAGATAGCTACACGGCATCGGGCAATAAATCAGTCAGAAAAATGATATTGCATTTTAACAAAGCTACAATAAAAACAAAAACCTCCCGAATCTCAACAAAAGGGAGCAGAAAGAAGAATAATCTTACTCTTAATAATCTTAATCCTACAAATTGACAAAATTATCTGCAGTAGCACAAAAATCCGCCGAAAAAAGGGACAGTGTTCTTTTCTAAAATGTTCTGTCTCCCCCCCTCCTCTTCTCAGAGTACACCAGAATGCTTCACTCACATTTTAAAATCACAAAAATTTTCTGGGGGGGATGCCCCCAGACCTACCTACAGGTATTTAGCTACTCACCTTTTTCACCCCCTCTGGGTTTGCAATGCATCTTCAGGTATATGCACCCCCCCCCCCCCCCCCCCCCCCCCCCATATAATGTGGCTCTTTGCATTACAACAGTAAAAAATTTGGGCTCTAAGACCCTGGTTGGCCACCCCGACCCCTAGTTGGACAGGTCTGAAGGTAGAGGCCTGACAAAGTGCAATCCACTCTTCTCCAGGTTGCCGTTGGACACATAGTCAACAACCCAATTCAATGAAGTTACTAAGCACAGAGAAAGAAAAGTGCTGGAGCATGATGTGTTCACATGATGCCCCCTTCACATTTCTGACTGCCCCCTCATATATGCCTGCCTAGAACCGGCCCTGGTTCTTGTAATGTTTCAGTTGTGTTAACCTGGAGCTGCACAGCATGTGTTTGTGAGAAAGCTGCAGCTCCTTGCTAATAGCCTCTGAGAGTTTGTCTTTTCCACAGTGCTGTATGCCTGGTCTCTGTTATTACCCCGATTTTACGGTTGTAATCTCTGGCAGCAGAAAACGCAGTGTGACAGCTTGTCCACTCTAATATTTGACTGTGTTTGTGTGTCTTGGTCGACTCAAACTGGAGTACAAATGTGTATTTCCCCTCGCACACAGACCTGTTCATTTACAACAAATTGTTTGAAAAGACTGAGCTTCCCACTGGGAATTTTAGCTTTTAGCTTTTACATAGTTACTTCATCCAGATATATTGTTTGCTTGTAGATCATGTTCCTCACAGACCTCTCCACTCTATAGCTGTACATTGACATCGCTGCTGAGATTAATGCAACTTTAAACAAAGCAGACAGAGTGAAGATTTACAATCTGCATTCCAACCAACTCCCCGGCTTTATCTAAAATCTATACTGCATGTATAGTAGAAATGTCTAAATCACTATTGCTGAGGCGAGTTTGAGCATTGCAGTGCAGGTTTGTAGAAAGTTAAAGACTTAAAGCTGAGATATCATGGAAATGCAACATTCTGAAGGCTCTTTTACATATATTTAGGTGTTTGTTTTGCCTTCCGGCCCCAAAATGCGAGAATTGACAAAACAATCTGTAATTTTCAGGCTCCCTAGGTTAAAATCCATGTGGTTTTATGAGCTGTTCCCTCAGTTGTCTTCCAATATGTAACTAGTTTTCAAATTTGCATCATCCCACCTCTACCTGGTACCAGTAGGAGTGGGGCGGGGCAATCAGTGGTTTATTTGCATTTATTTATTTTTTTTAATTTTCCAATAAACAAACAATTAACAAACAATGACAGACATTCCCTCCACACTCTACAGGGTTATAAAAGGGGAGAAAGAAAAAGAAGAAAAAATAAGAATACAAATAAAAAGTTAAACAAAAAAAGAAGAAAACAGTATTAGTCTACTTGCCAAAAATGAGTACCCGGAAATGTTGAGTACCCCAAAGTTTTATGTTAGAAATATATAGTATGGGTCTCCAGTATTCAGAAACTGCCGGATGCTAACTTATTGGGCAATTAGCACAATTGACATAATTAGCATAAATTAGCCTAGTTTCCTATATGGACAATATTTCAGCAAAATTGACTTGGCTGATCTGGGCAATATTGGAGTGGTTTTAGGGGTTATTGACAAGGGGGCAGTTGTCGGTCTGAGAAGTGAAGCTCACTTCCGCGTTCAAAAAGCTGCAATCCCCTCGGCTGTCGCTGGGGGCTGGCTCCAGAAGGGAGCAACTCCAATCGAGCCCCATGTTAAAATAGCCGATTTTACAGCTTAAAAAACATATTTACAGCCTGGTACATTTTATTTTTTTGGTCTCAACCGATAGTTTCTACCCCCGCACACACTCTGAGGGGGGTGAATTTTTTTAAAACTCTACCGTTTTACTGTTATTAGGTTTAAAGTTCTGGCCAATTAGGGCGCAGAACCGTTGAGTGACAGGTCCGGAGACCGCTGCTTCGAGGCCAGTGGGCGGGCCCTCGGCCGGCTAACTGCCGCACCTCTCCAAATATGGCAAGTAGAATCCAACATGGCGCGGCTCAAACCCCCGTAGTAGCGGCACAAAACAGACTCCCCCAAACCAATGGGTGACGTCACGGGTGCTACGTCCATTCTTTTTACAGTCTATGGTTATTGATGATGCTGAATCCATTTCTGACATTTTCAAAATTCAAAATGGCTGTCTAAACCGGAAGGGACCAGATTGAAATCCATCAAAATCGGCCCACTGGCGGTTTAAATCTGGTCACTACCGGTTTAGACAGCCATTTTGAATTTTGAAAATGTCAGAAATGGATTCAGCATCATCAATAACCCCTAAAACCACTCCAATATTGCCCAGATCAGCCAAGTCAATTTTGTTGAAATATTGCCCACATAGGAAATTATGCTAATTTATGCTAATTATGTCAATTGTGCTAATTGCCCAATATATATAAATTAGCATCCGGCAGTTTCTGAATACTGGGGACCCATACTATATATTTCTAACATAAAACTTTGGGGTACTCAACATTTCCGGGTTCACAATGGGGCCCTATGGGCTGGCAAGTAGACTATATAGCAATATACATATACATATGCGCACACATACATCCATGCATGTGCACGCACACATACATACACACATATGCCGACATAAGCATATACATAACAAAGTAAGATAAATTACAACTAAGGAAAAAAAAAATATATATATATATACTAAATAAATATACAAACGAAACACACAGAAGGCAAAAACACTACATGTTGGGGATGATCAGAGACATCAGAAAAAAAAAGAGCAAAAATTAAGATAAACATTTATTTTATTATTATTTTATTTGCATTTAAAGGGACAGGCACTGAAACCAGTCATTGTGAACAGGGCTGTTTTTGTGTACACAGTTGTTTATTAAACCATCAGTGCAGAGGAGAAATGTCTCTAATATCTCCAGCTCAGTGTGATATTCTCCTCTGAAATGTGTCTGGGGAAATTAATAACGGAGCATGAGTTAGAAATATTCCAGTTATTACTTCAAAATGTTACCTAAAGACAGTTCTAGAGTGAATTCATTCAGTTACCCTGCTCTCCTGCTCACTGCATGCTGATGAATATGTCACTCACCTTTGTCCCTCAAAGGTCCTGCAGTCTAGATGTGTGTGCACAAACTAAAGCAGACCTTCCCTCTCTCCTTCTCTGTGACCCTCACCTCTTTTGCCCCCTCTAATCTGCTTCTAAACCACCTCTGGCCTTTGTCCTCCAAGCAGCTCGCCAGACTGGGAGACTCATTAGAGAAAACACTCTTATATAATACACACAGTCCTGTATTTGTTTATATCCAGTGACATTAATGTTCATTTGTTGTTTTTATATTTGCCATTACCCCCACACCTCATCTGTCATCATGTCAGGTCACAGCAGGTGAGGAAAAGGCTTTTCAAACCTACACAAACAACTGACATCCCTAGCATGACGGTGCTTGCGGCTAACTTGAACCGGGTCCAAGAGAGTGTGTGTGTGTGTGAGAGTGTGTTTTTGTACGTTAGTCAAGAATGAGTGACTGAGGCAGTGTGTAATCTCTCCAGTCTTGTGATCATGTGCTTGGCACATCAGACCTCTTCATTTTAGAACCAACCTGATTTAGACAGGCAGAATTAAATAAAAAAAAAACTTTACTGGCTCTGAGGCTGAATGGTGGTTGCAGCAGTGAGACCGCCGGTGTTAAATATAAAGTTTGTCATTTTATTGATAGTTGTGTACGCGTGAGGGCATATGGCGCTGCAGTAGATGCGCATGCACACAAACACAAATGTTGTTTTCCAGCTGTAGCAGGGAAAACAGACACACAAAGGCCTGATTTGTTGTAGGAGACGGACCTTGGCACAACAGTGTTGTCTTATCACAACAAGTTTGACTTCAATCCCTCTCATTATTTCCCCTGCTCTGCCTCCTGCTGTGTGTTGTTATGTCACTTTCCCTTCATCTGTTGCCGGTAGAACGGGATGGATCTGTGGGAGACCGAGTTAAATTACAAATGAAATATAATGTTTACATGCAGCTGATCCGGGAAACTAGGAAGTTTGGCTGAACTCAAATAGGAATTTAGTATTTCTGTTCACAACTGAGTCATTTACGACACAGCTGCTTCAGACCAGCACAGACGGCCTCTGTCCGATACAACACTGATGACATTCTTATCACTAGCTGTTGTTATTCAGTGTAAAATCATTTATTTATTTATTTATTTATTTTGGGGTATTTTTGCCTTGAATTGATAAGATAGTGGAGAGAGACAGGAAAGTGTCTTTAAAAGTCAGTGTGTCTTATACCTATGATCTACTTTGTGTCTGTGTGTTGTGGCTTTAGTCTGAAGTTCTTTGTTTTTGCCAATATCTTTTATTTTTTTCATAAAAAAAACAAGAAAAACATGTATTCAGAACTTTCCCACAATCATCAGTAATTTCCTCAAAGCCAGTAAGCCAGTAGTTTTTATGAGAGATTTTTTTGTATATTATGTTTTCTTTAATTCCAGTTTGAAGTGGGCACTTCCCTGCACCAATCAGGATCCAACAACATTTGAGGCAAATTCTGATGACGGCTGTCTTTTTCAATGAAATTAGATCACACCGTGTCCACACAATCCAGTAAAGGTAGTTTGACATTTTATAGAGTATCTATTGTTATGGTGGAATACATTCAAACACAATATATGCTGAATAGGGAATTTACTAGGGCTGACCCAAAAAAATCGAAGCTTCGAAGCTTCGGAGCTTCGTTCGTTGCCATGGTATTCGATCTTTAAGTCCATGATCGATTGTTTTTTTCTTCTTCCTTTTTTTTCTTTTTGACACCGGTTCTCATCGGCACTTGTTACATTAAAATGAGTAGGCGACTTGGCATCCTGGAAACCTGCCTGATTTTGGAGATATGCAGTGTTTGTTTGCCATTACTTTCATTATTTCGGCTACGATCGCTAAAGCTTGAAAACTGCTCTGCAGAAAGTGATGTCTGTCCATCCTTCTTTTATTTATGTTCATGGTTTCAGTGCTGTTTTCCTTTTCAGTTCAAATTTTGTTTTCATTGCCACATTTTAATGTTGTCCTTCTAGTCCTATGTGCCAACAAGCTGTTTAAGAAACCAAAGGTGTGTGAATCCCTCTATGACTGTTAGATTCACATATCGTCTCTTTCCTGCTTCTCTTTTCAGAATGACGGGCCGAGAGTTCTTCACCCGTTTTCCAGCTCTCTACCCGTTCCTCCTAAACCAGCTGGAGGAGGCTGCAGCCACCGTAGACAGGTGAGGTGGTTCCTCTTAATCCACACATTTCACATTGAGCCCACATCATGGCTTTTCACACTTTATTGATTTCATTATAGGTTTATTTTACTCAGTTATACAACTTGTTGTCAGTCCTGAAACCAGCCTGTGTAGGGAGGTGGGACGTGGGAACATTAACTACAAGCTGAGCTATATTCATGTATATATCATATATTCAGTGAGCATTGGGTCTGGATTGAGACAGTGTGGTTCACTTGCAGTTACAGACTATTTACTCAAAGCAGAAGACTTTTACAACCAAATGAAGTAAATGTTTAGTTTCAGTGGGGACTCTGGGGAGTTGCTTTTTCCTTATCGTTTTTCGGCTCAGCATGAACTCCCTTATTAAAAGCATTGGAGTCGTCAGCAGCTTCTTGTGCAATCTTATCCTAACATGAATCCAATTAATTGAACGCTTTTTTCGACTTGCTGTTCCAGAATTCCCCTTCACTCCCTTATGACCCTTGTTAAAACATTTGCAAATTTCCCATGGAACAAGTTCAGCAGTCCCACATCATTGTAGGCCTGCGCCACCCAAACAGACCATCCACACCATGCAGTGGTGGTGCACGGCAGCACATGAAGTAGTAGAAACTGTTGTTAGTGGTTTTCAGCAGTCTAGTGGAAGCTGCATTACAAGTTCATTCTCAAAATAGGGCACAATATACAAAGGATTATAGAAATGAGATTTGTACTGTAAGGTTATACTTTACGGCCCATGTCTATACATTATGCAGTATGGAATCCTTTCATTTACACAAATGCGCTTTCCAAAAACACTATAAAAAACAGAATTATGAAAGAAAACAGAATCCTATAGCCCAACATAATTGAGTGATCAAACTGTCGGACCTATACACAGCTGGAATCAGCATTTAAAGAGCATGCAAAGACGTGAAAGTTGAAGAAAAAGTTGTGGCAATGGAACAAACCTGCAGAGAGAGGATTTGTAGCATGTAGGCAACACTTTTCTGTATGCTATGTTACAGCTAAAAATATAGAGGAAGAAATGCGTATGTTTAAATCTTTAAATAGCTGCCAAAATTAACACCTCACATTTGACTCCACACCCATTCGCCAGCAGAAAAGATTCATCTCCTCAGGGGTTGTTCATCTTTTTTGACTAAACGTACGATCTCCTATTGTGATTGATTGTCTCACTTCCTTGAATCTGTGTGTGAATCACCACCTTCCACTTCTCTAACATTTACATAACATGCTCAGAGCACTCTGTTTCTTTGTTTTGGATCTCACCTGTGAGATTTTATTTAATGCTATGCTACAGGCAATGTGTACTTGTATGGTCACCCACCTTGAACATAAATCTTTTTCAAAAACACGCCGTAAGCCAGAACAGATGCTTAGCATACAGCTCAGTAGATTTATCTCCCAGTGTCAGAATGGTGTTGATGATTTCTATGTGGCCTGTAGATTCATAAATGTAGGAATGTTCTGATCTAGTTTAGCAAACTTAACCCAGGCTATATCTCTGAAGCTCTTTCAGGTCACTACCCACATTTACACGTCTTATCTGCTGCTGCCTTTCGCTTCCAAAGAAAACACATTGCTAAACAAAAGGAAAGATGTATTTGTCTGAGAAAGAAACTAAATGCTAAGCTAAAAGTGTAGTTTACTTTACTTTCTTGTTCTCTGCCTCTGCTACTGTGTCCCACTTTTCCTGAATATACACATACTTAATGAGACTTACTGGAGATGATCGAGGAGCTAAGGGAGAGATCACAGGAATTCATGGAAGACCTCAGCATGGAATTTATGAGTGCCATTAAATGCCACAGTCTCTTTTTCATCCTGTCAAGTGTGTGGGCCTCCAGCTGTATCCCAACCTGGCCTAATATGTTTGCAATTCCCCTCTATCTGCCCCCTTTCCTGTATGTGACATCACATCCTGTCATGCTGGGCTGGATTCAGCTGTGACACTAAACACATCAGACTGCTCACCGATGGGGCCGCCATCGCATTTCCCATCTTGCCGATCTGCAGCGGTCCCAGCGGACGGTTCTGTGCTCAATCAAGTCATAAAAAGCAAAACGTTGTTTTTGCCAGTGGTCTGTTGTTGTGTGTCTGTTCTGTGATATCCTCGTGACTAATGACAGGGCCTGAAGGGTATTCTGCTCTCCTGACACGCTCACGTCAGCAGATAGTGTACACACTGACACAAACAAGCGCTCCGAACATCTTTAACACTGTTTTCTCATCATATTTTATATTCTAAGACATTTTCACATCACTCGCTGAAGAAACAAGTGCACTTTCTCCACACCATTCATACTTTTTAGTCATTATTTTCTTCTTTTTCTTCTTCGGCAGGAACTGAGTATATTTTGTGACAGCCTGATAATGCTTTAAAGAGGAACTATACAGGATTTGTAGCTTAAAGGGATAGTTCAGCATTTTGGCAAATTGGTCCATTGCCATAATCGCTATAGTCATAGCTGTAGGTTCGTTACTTTTAATTGTCGGTGCAAGCTGTTTTTAGAACGGCGGAGCAGAGCCGCGAGGTGCTCAGAGCTACGTTACGGAGGCTAATGTGATTTCTTGGTTTCCCTCATCAAACTCATCAAATACACAATCCAACAACTCCAAACCGAGAGACAGAGTTGTTTTCGAGGCAAATGCAGAGACTGCTTGCCGAAAAACTGCCCCGACAGGAATGCGCATCAGCGGGTTTGCACGAATTTACCTCGAAAACAAATCTGTCTCGTAACGTTCCGTTAACTCATAGCGTGGTGAATGTGCAGGTCACAACTTGTCCTCGAGAGCATTTTGGAGTTGTTGGATTGTGTATTTGATGAGTTAGATGAGGGAAACTAAGAAAAGGATTATGGCAATGGGCCAATTTGGCAAAATGTTGAACTATCCCTTTAACTTTGCTACATTTTTACCTTAATTCAACAGCTTTGGAGTAACTGTGATGGTTTAATAAATGACTCAACTTGTTCCAGACAGAATGGAGGCTCTCTGCCTTCCACCTAGCATCTCTTGGCTGAATTACAACTTTGCAAGATCAGAGCCTCCGCCCCGGTGTCCCGGCTCGTAACCCGTAATCTCTGTTTACGACAGATAAGACTACACAAATATACACATGGTAACATCGTATATGATATATAACGGTATCTATGCTCTATTGATTGCTTTCTCGCCGGCTTTGTTGTAAACAAATGCACATGGCCAGGAGGAGGGTTAGCAACACAGAGGAAAAGCGATCATTTACTCACCCAGAGGCTGCATTCCGCTGCCCTGTAAACTCGCATTGATATTCGCTGGATCGAATTTCGTCGGAACGACTTGTAGTTATCTGGGTGAGTAAATGATCGTATTTTATGCTAGAAATAAGGTCCAGATTGTGAAAAACAATTCCCCTTTAAGTCTCACAAAACTTTGTTCACACGTCAGGACTGGTTAAATATGTATGTCCTTTAGGGCTCTCACACATGGATGGGCCTTAATGCCTCCACAGCCCCTCCTGGACCAGGCTATAAAGCCTCTGCAGTGGGGTTGTTTTGTACTAGGTGGATGAAAATAAGGCTCATAGACCATGTCCAGATGCACAGAAAAACCTCTGGCAGCTCATCTAAAACAAACAGGAAGTTGGCCATTTTCAGTTGAATGTGTAGTTTTGGTGCCATTTACTGACCTCATACTTTTAGTGACTCTTTCTGGGAACTTTGTCCAATCAACTTCATATTTGGTGAACCTCATCTTACGACCTTTGTGATTAAAGTTTGTACAAAACTTGTCTTTGTCAAAGAGCACGGCCGTGGCGCCGCAGCAGTTTCCGATGATTTGTCATAAGAATTTAAATCACTCTCACTCCACCACACGTTGTCCAAACAGCCTCCAACCGTCTGTGTTTGATAAGAGCCTAGTCCTGAATGCAACGATGTGTGAATATTCAGTCTTACTCAGCGCTGCAGGGCAAAGGAGAGCAAGGGCCTGTTCTTCCTCTCTTTTCTCTCTCTCTGCATTTTCTTTCCTTCTTCCTCATCATGAGTGTGTCACAGTTGTGAAATCCCTGGCACAGACAGACGCTTTCCACTCTGACTCAAACAGTGATAATGAGATTTGGATGAACAAAAAAAAAAACAATGGACGTCAAGAAACTAAGCTCGAGGCTGGATGAGGAGATATCTGTATAAGACTGTGGGTGGTTTTCAAAAAAAGAGCCAGAGGAATTCAGGCCTGTAACAGTTTTTGTTGGAATTCTGATTATATCTGGTTTTCCTATTACTATCCAGCTCTGTTTCTAATGTGTGGGACAACACATGAGAACTGCATCCAAACTTTTTGTTTCTCATACACTACTCTGACTCGGCCTATCAGATAGCAAAATGAATAGGCTATAAAAGTGACATCAGAACCTCTCAGGTAACACTCTTGGCAGGAGTTTAGTTATATGAGACAGTCAATTATGGACACGTTGATATGACTAAGATCATAAAGTAGTGGTTGCCAAATAGCGGCCTGTGAACCAAACACAGCCCTCCAAAAAAAAAAAAAAAAATTGGCCTTCCAAGTTTTCCCTTTTATAGCTTGCAACAAAGCCTTTACATCATTTCTCAGAAATCCATTGTAGGTGTCAATGCACAGATGAAGCTTTAAAACATCTAATAAAAGGCAATAGATTGCTGGCAGAAAAACAATCCTTTCATTCAACCATAAATCCAACTGTGTGTTTGTGTGTGTTTTCAGTGACAGTGGTAAAGTGAAGCTACACCCCAGTTTGTTCTTGCTGCTGCTGGTGCTCAGCCGGCTCTACCCCTCTCCTATGGATGGATCCTCTTCACCTCTGGGACTCACGCCCTTCATGCCCTTCATCATGAGGTGGGTGTCAATGCTGCACACACTCGCACATACATACGCAGTCGCACGTGCATCGTACATGTTCCATATACAGTGAGAATGAAATTTAGGAACTGTGAAATCAAAAATATATCATTCTTGAAGACAATTTATTAAAGGGACATTGTGTAACTTCTCCTGTTATCTATTCACGAAAATTGATTATTTTGTTCAAAAGTATGTTTTTCATTAATCAGTAATCACCCCCATCAACAAACTGAAGTGTTCCTTTCAGCTCTGAATTAGCCGTTCATATCATTCATATCTACATGGAGCGGGTAAGCTCGGTGCTGGCTGCCATGTCGTGTCGCCATGTTTTTACGTTCAGTGGCAGCGTGACGGTAGGAAACCACGGAAACTCACCGGAGACACCGGAGCTGTCGGCTCAGGTCGAGGTGGCGTCTGTGAAAAGTCACCGCGGTAACGCAGTGAGGAGGAATGGAGCGTTACACTGATGCTGCATTCACCTGCAGTCGGGCAGACGGCCGTCGGTAACAAACCAGATGTCACTTTAGTCACAGAAGTGGAGAGAAAGCCGGTAAAACGTGGGTCATGACATCACCATGACAACATATTGTCAAGTGCAGCGGCTGCCGTCCGTCTGCCGTCTGCCCAATTTCACGTGAATGCAGAATGAAAAATACATTTGAGTTGCTTGCGATATACAACACAGGAACAGGGAAAAAAACTAAATGATCAGTAACTGTCATGGCTCATGTTAGCTCCTATGTAAGGAGTGGGTTTGAATAACCTCTTTACTCCATCCTGTTACCATCCATCTGCCAGCTCCCTCTCTTTCCTCCTTAAAGAAGTGACGCGTCTTTGAAGAAGACATTTCCTAACTGCACCATTGAACCATGCAGAGATGTTCATGCTGTATGTGATCCATTAGCACATCCTCCCTCATGTCATCTCTGTCCATGTTTTTCCAGTCAGCTTATATAAACATTCACAAAAAAAGAGAACAGTAAAAGAAGGGAGTCTCACACGTTCCCTCTCAGCCATGATAAACCCTCTCCAACAACACTTCTTTGAACCACACCTCAAGTATAGAACAAAACACAGTCACTGAGACAAAACACCTGCAGTCTAAACATGAGCGTGTATCTTTTTTGCACAGGTGTCTCTGCATCCTTCATGTTGTCCCCCATCACAGTGTCCCAAATTCTGATTATATTGTCCACTCAGCAGCGAAAAACAAGATATATACACGATTCTGTGTAATTCTATGTTGTGTTCTCAGACAAAACACCTGTCTAGTTTGAGTTGGGCTCTTCAGGGATTTGTTTTGCTATTTGTGCTGTCTCTTGTCGCAGCGGTTGATTAGATTGTGACTGGTTTTTATCTGAATCCTCCCAGTGTTTACTGCTGTGTAAACCTCACAGACCACTGGGAAACTGTGGTCGCAGCCTTCGCTTTTTACATTCCTCATATGGAGAAATCTCTAAATATTATTGGAACATGTTCATCTACATGTACTGTACTCACACATCAAGTGAGGGCCTTCACTGATTGAGTGTGCATCAGAGAGGACACATGGTGGTTACACACTCCCTGGAAATGTAAATTATATCGCGTCATATGTTTAGAGAAGCCTTTACATGTGTTTGTGAGGGAGGAGGTGGAGGGTTAGGCTACGACCTTGAGGTTGGAATTCTTACGGACAGTTTAGATAACAGCACTTGAGCGTGGGTGTTGTTCAGATGTGTATGTGGCAGATATTAGTTTGTAGTCTGGTTGATATATCAGTGAAATGTCTGCTTGCTGCTCCATTAGCAGTACATTTAACTGTTAAAGGGATAGTTCGACATTTTGGCAAATTTGAATCTGCTTTGAGTGTTTATGAGAGTGTGTCAACAACATCACATGGACACATGTTACGATACAAGTTTGTATTATTTTTGCGTAAAATCATAATTTAACTGATTTAAAGTTCAATTTTGACAAATTCTCCTCTCACCATAATCCCTGTAGTCATAGCAGTAGGTTCATTATCTTTAATTATCGGTGCATGTTGTTTTGAGATCAGCGGGGCAGAGACGTGAGCTGCTCAGTGAACACAATGGAGGTGAATGGTACAGGGCCCCTGTCCCTCATCAAACTCACAAGTTGTGACCTGCACATTCACCACGCTGTGAAATAATCACGTAACATTACGAGCCGCAGTTGTTTTCGAGGCAAATGTGTAACTGGAACTACATTCCAGACACGGCTGCTGGGCGGTGTGATTTCAAAAGCGCAAGTAGTTCCAAGTATTTGCTTCGTGTGTCGTAATGTTACAAAATCATACATGATTATTTCATAGCGTGGTGAATGTGCAGGTCACAACTTGTTGTTGTGGAGTTGTTGGATTGTGTATTTGATGTGTTTGATGAGGGACATTGGACCTGTAACATTCACCTCCATTGTGTTCACTGAGCAGCTCACGTCTCTGCCCCGCAGATCTCAAAAAAACATGCACCGATAATTAAAGGTAATGAACCTACTGCTATGACTATAGGGATTATGGTGAGAGGAGAATTTGCCAAAATGTTGAACTATCCCTTTAAGCCACATGATCATTGTTTTTCAACAGTTAGAATAGCAGCATGACTTTATGGATGTTTTCTTGTATGGTTCACCACCTCAGCCAAAAGGAAACCATTAGGGCTATTACGGTGTCGCAACAAGTTGATGGATTGCCACAAATTGTGTTACGCACATTCAGTGCTCCTCAGGATGCAGGTTTTTGTGCCTGCGTAGCCAGAGCCCAATGACATGCCTGGCCTAAGCTGACCTGCCCCCTGGGCCAATGCATCAAGGCAAATAGGGCAGTTGAGAAAACCTGGACTTTTTTTTCCCACCAAATCTGCGATTCAGTGACATTTCTAAGCGATTCTTTAAGGAATATAAGTATCGATCGGCTGTCTGAGTCTCTGTCAGAGAAGGCATGCAGTGCACACATCCACACAAATGAAGGCCACATGTTGGAGATGCTAAATATAGCTCAGCCCTCACTTCTTTGGCTACAGCCATGTTTCTCGACTCTACAGCCCCCCTCATCTCCCGTCCCATCTACCCCGGGCATGTGTGGACGTGTCTGATGAGGTTAGTGACTGTCAGCCCCCTCCAGCTCCTCCGTCTACGATGTGAGCCACCACCTCCAAGCATTCAATGTAGCTTAGCTTGGCTGCTCTTCTGTAAACAGGGCAGAGCATTGTGCCTAATAATTCTTCCTCCGCTACAAGTGAACGGGAGTGGGCTCAGACTTTGAACTGTTATCTTTCTACCCTCCTTCTTCCCTGCAAGAACTTTCACATTCCTTTGCTTCCTGACCTCTGCATGCGTCACACCTGCACAGCTAATGAAGTGAATGATGAGGATGGTGATGATGACGACAAAGAGGAGGATTTGACGAGCAGGCACATTTATTTTAATAAATGATGGCTGCTTCGTTCCTGTCTTCAACGTCTTCGTATCTGCGGAACAGTCGGTCTTATCTGCTCCAGTCTCTCTTTTTCTTCTCTTTCTCCTTCACTGTCCACCTACATGTTCAAACCTCTGAATGCCTGTGTAGTGATTTATGTCCTGTGATATCCAGTCCAGGCATCTCTCCTCACCCTCCTTCCCTCCCTGCCTTACTCCTTCCCTTTCCCGTCCTCACTGTCTCATATCTCATTTCTTTTCAAAGGGCACAGTTATGCCCATAAACTAAAGTGAGGCTTCGGGAGGGCCCACTGTCATTTCCTTCCCAAAAGAGATGGTGTATATTTCTGCTCCATGCTCATGTTATTATTCATTTGCTGGCTCACAGTGGACAATGACTCACCGTGTGATGTAATGAAATTCAAAATGTCAACTGATACTGTACCTTGTGTGGCAATCCGTGCCCACCAGCGTTTATATAACTCAGTTGTAAAATGAATTAAAATGTCCATGTTTTTAGTCTCAGTAGACAAGTTTCTGAAGAAAAGAGAGTTGCTTCAAAAAGAGTTCCTTGGGGGCAAGTATTGATTTAGTCAAGGGCCCAAACTTGTACATGCCACAATTCCTGTTTCACTATACAGTCTACTATAGACTGTATATAATTATTTATTTTGCTTATATTGAGTATTTTTATATTGTGATGTGGTATTGCTGAATATTCCCATCTTAAATCTATTGCGCATTTATACTTCTAAGGATAATTGTGTCAGGTTTAAAGGAGATATATTATGTCCATTTTCCACAAGTTAAAATAGTTCCCAGGTGTCTTAAAGACATGTCTGTGACACGCTTCAGTTAAGATACCCCAAGGATCAAACATCACAGCTCTTTTCATCCTCTCAAAACAGCCCTGTTCAGAACGGCTGGTTTCAGTGCCTGTCCCTTTAAATGCAAATGAACCACTGCTTGCCCCGCCCCTTCTACTGGTACCAGGTAGGGGTGGGATTATGCAAATTCGAAAACTAATTTCCTCACTTTTTTTGTCAATTCTCACATTTTGGAGGCCGGAAGACAAGACAAACACCTGTGTATGTTATGTATGTATGCTTCAAAAAGTTAAGTTAATCACTTAAAGGTCCAGTGTGTAAAATGGTGACATCCAGCATTCAGATTCTAGATTGCTGCACTCACCCCTCCTGTCGGCAAAGTCACGGTGGTGACACTCTCTAAAGCAAGACCCTTGCTATATACAAAAATAATTATAAGGCTACAAAAACCAAAACAATTTTATTTTATAGCGATTATACACTTGTAAAAAATATATTCATGGGTAGTATATTCAGATTTTGCCAATAACCCTTGACAACTATTACAGACTGGACCTTTAATCCATAAACAGAAATGAGACTATTTGGAGTTTTGGTTAAAAAGTAGGATAGTGATGAGTGAGTGAAGAAAATGGATTACAATTATATCACCACTTAACTTCCTAACTTACCCACATTCTTCAATGACAGACTCTGATGCTTCGGCTTGTTTAGCTAACACGCTACAGTCTCTGCAGAGGAAACTACTCTCCCAGTCGTTCCAAATGAGCCCCAGATGAGTCTGGTCCACGCCAGTCAACAGTCTGTCTCCTGACCCCATGGGGGACAGCCCTGTTTCTAAAATTACACCCCTCCAAACTGTCATTTCCTTTTGCAAAAGTTTCAATGGGACAAATTAGCACAGATAGTTAACATGTGGGCCCCATATGGTGGCTGGCTGGGGGGGAGGGGTCGAAAGTGAGGGGGGGGGGGGGGGGGGGGGACATGGATTTTGGTCATTAGGCATGTTTGTGTGTGGATGTGTGAGTGTCAGTGAACACAAATTCACGTGTTCAGGCGTGTAGACCTCAGGAATGCAAGCTGTCTCTGTTTGATACAGGCTCTTTGGCTGCCTGTCTGGCTATAGGTGTGGGTGTGGGGGGCTGTGGGGGAGGGGGGCATGCTCTGAGCAGGTGGAAAAACATTTGTTGACAGTTGACTTGTTGCTCCAAACAGCCCTCTCTTTGTTCTAAGTCCATATAAACGTCTAGTCCCTTGTCTTTTTTATTTTTTATATCCTAAACACAATGATTGTAATTTGCAAGCAGTTAGCGTCTTGTTCCTCTGCCTCACTTTTACTGACTTTTTTCTGGACAGATCAGTTTGCATCTTTAAAACTTGTCTGGCCGTCCTTCATACCAAAGCCAAAAAAGCCAGCTTCCTTTTCATCTCTGCATACCACTGTAGTGATGGATAGGTGTTTCACATTTCTCTGGAGCCTTCTGCTGTACTTTCCACAGTGGAGCTGAGCCACTTGTTTGGCCTCCACAGCCCACTATACAGACCCCATAAACATCTCTCCGGCCCTTTGACTTTTGCTCTGCATGCGTGGATGTGAGTGTGTGTGTGTGTGCCTGTGCTATGTATTCAAGGCATGCTCCCTATACATGCGAAGACCCAGTTGTTGTCCTCAGCTGAGACGGTGCTGTGTGTTCCTCTCTGCTGTACACAGACATAATTACAGTTTTAACCCACAGCAACTGTAACTGACATGCCAATGATGGCCATCCATTTGTTACCCCTCTGTTAGACTCTGCTGTTTATTTCTCCTGAAGGCAACTTGGAAACTCAATTAAAGTTTTTAGGTGTTTCTGGTAGGGCTGCTTTTCTCCCGATTCGATTCTTCTACGATGTTTTGGATGGCGATTCGATTTAAATTGCGATTCTACGATATTGCCGATTCTCTCGATTTTTAGTCTGCATTTTTAACATTTATCTGCACACAAATACTGTAGAAGCCTATAAATTAACATACTCCATTATAAAGTGAACTTAAACCCTTTTCAAAACCTGTACTCTCTGTATGTAAAAAAAGGCTAACAAATGCACATTGCTGTGTGAAGCCCTTTGAGACAAACTGTATGTAAAATGGGCTACAGTATACAATAAGCTTGCCTTACCTTAGTAGTCCTACTTCTTCGGGGCTAGTGACTCAGTATGAGGAGATGATGTGACAGGCTTGGGCCAGCATGCTTAGGCCCCGTCCAGACGAATACACGGCTTCACCGAATCCGATCTTTTTCTTAATCGTTTTGAAAAAAATCTCCGTAAACACGGCATCGTTTTCAGAAATATCTGCGTCCACATGGATTCAGTGAAAACGACCCAAAACGCTGTAGTACATACTCAGGCGTGTGTGGAGCGGGTGTCGCTGTAGCGCTGCCACATATTAAGACAGCTGAAGAAGACGGGAAGTCCCCGCTGTAATTCAATAGAAGAAGTTCCCAGCTGTATTCAAACTCAAACATGGGATTAAATGTTGACAGAGAGTCGTGTCAGTCAGAGTAAATATGATGATCAGTGATGATTAAACAGGCGCGATTCAGCCGCAGCAGCGACGCGACGGCAGTCGGCCGTTGTTATTGTTACGTTAAGTCCATAGACTGTCAGTGTGCAGCAGCTGCTGCAGCGGTGTGTGTGTGTCTCAGGTTACAGGTAGAGCGGCGGGGGGCATGACATCATCGTTTCTGAAAAAATCCGTATTGGCCGTCCAGACGAAAACGCTTTTCAAATTTTCCCACTCTGGGACCCGTTTTCAAAAAATACCGTTTTCACCCCTGAAAACGCCGGATTCGTGTGGACGCGAGGCCAATCCGATAAAGTATTTATCCGGATTCGAAAAAAACGGATTCGTCTGGACGGGGCCTTAGTTTATTTCAGTAGTAGAAGAGAAGTGACAGAAATAGGGGGTTGTGTTTCACCTTCCAAGGTTTATCCGAGACTGGAAAGTAAACAACTATCATACTGTACAAATAGCTCCTTCAACGGCACAATGTATGAAACTTCAAAATGTCTGACTTTTTTGTGTCCAAGTGGTAGTTATCACCAGCAGCAGACAGCAGATAATTTTAAAGGTACATTGTGTAGGAATTACTCCCATCTAGTGTTGCGGTTGTATATCGCAAGCAACTCAATCGTATTTTTCATGCTGCATTCACGTGAAATTGGGCAGACGGACGACAGCCGCTACACTTGACAATATATCGTCATGGCAATGTCGTATTGTTTACGTGACCCACATTTTACCGGCTTTCTCTAAAGTTCTGTGACTAAAGTGACATCTGGTTTGTTACCGACAGCTGTCTGCCCAACTGCAGGTGAATGCAACATCAGTGTAACGCTCCATTCCTCCTCACTGCGTTACCGCGGTGACTTCTCACAGACGCCACCTCGACCTGAGCCGACAGCTCCGGTGTCTCCGCTGAGTTTCCGTGGTTTCCTACCGTCACGCTGCCACTGAACGTAAAAACATGGCGACACCACATGGCAGCCAGCACCGAGCTTACCCGCTCCATGTAGATATGAATGATATGAACGGCTAATTCAGAGCTGAGCGGAACACTTCAGTTTGTTGATGGGGTGATTACTGATTAATGAAAAACATACTTTTGAACCAAATAATTGATTTTCGTGAATAGATAACAGGAGAAGTTACACAATGTCCCTTTAAGTTATAGTGTGGAGTCAGAGAATATAGAATTTCTTGGGAATCATCTGGTTTGCAAACTTTGTTCTAAGGAAAGCTCATGAATACAGCAGCAATGTTAAGAAATGTAAAGAAGAACTTGTTGGATTTCCCTCTTGATTCAGTAGCAGGCACTCTTACTCTGCCCCTCACCATCTATCTCCCTGTCTCATTCAGGTCTTGGTCATGTCCTTCCCTCATATTAGCGGTGGCGGTGTTATGACACTGGAGATGGAAAGACTATCAGCTTGTAAACAAGGTTAATTTTAGCCCGCTCTCAGGGTGACTGGCCACATTCCCCATCGCCAGCGAATACTGTAAATGACCATGTGTGTGATACAGACATCTTTGTGTCGGTCATCTGCTGCCTTGTTAAGCTGTTAAGGTTCAAGGTTTTTGCCAGACGGAGTGAGGGAGGAAGACGGCCATGTTACGTAACATACGCTTTAAAAATAGCAACCAACTGTTTGAAAGTGAATAAAGCATGGCTCATGATTCCTAACTCCAGAATTTATTCATAACATCATGTGAGTGGAGAACAAAATAATCATGGAAAAGAATGATGCTAATCAGCAGAGTAATTACAGTATATTAGTTTTCATAACAAAGTTACAGAGGTGAAATAAATTGAACTCAACATACAATAACAATCCATGACTTGTGATAATGGGTAACCTTATTACTTCCTCCACTGACTCAATGCTCATGTTATGTAATGAAAGACCAAAAGGTTATGGTTATTGACGTCAGCAACGCCTCTTTTTTCTCCGTAAACTTCGCAAACTTCAGGTTCATCAAACAATACTCTCTGCTTTCTACAAATGCTTCATTGAATCCATCCTCACATTCAACATAACAGCCTGGTTTGGTTCACTCAGCATCACCCACCCAAACAGTCTAAACAAAATAGTCAAACTCAGCAATAAAATCATAGGTCAGGAACAGGAGCCACTCATCAACATCTACAATACTCAGGTCAAGAAAAAAGGCACACAGATTGCCACAGACACAATACACACACACACACACACACACTACATAGCAACTACAGCCTACTACCATCAGCACGCAGATACAGGTCACTCCCTCCAGATTCATTCCCACCTCAATCCGACCTCTAAACACCTAACTCCCACCATAACTTTTTCCTTTTCAATTAACCTGTTTTTAACTAATTTCTATCTTTGTATGTGTCTTTTTAACCTTTGCTGCGAGTACTTGTACTTATGTGTGGTTGTAGGAATGTTTATTATTATTATTGTGTTCGGTATGTCTGTGGTATGTAGGGATGTGTGGATTGTTGTATTGTACCTGCACTTTTTATGTCCTTCCGCAACGAAGTTCCTAACGGAATAATAAAGTACTTTTGAATTTGAATTTGAATTGTAGCAGTGTAGCCATGATTGTAATAACTGTCAGTCACAGTAATGTTTCCTATATACATGTGTATTCCGCAGATGCGGCCGTTCTGCGGTGTATAGGACCAGGGAGATGGCGGCCCGGGCCCTCGTCCCCTTCGTGCTGGTCACTCAGGTCCCGTCCACAGTGCACTCTTTACTGCAGGAGCTGCCCTCGGAGCCAGGACCCGGAATCCTACACAACCACATCCATGGGACTTTGTTGCAGGTCTGAACTCACATGCGTCAACATGAAACAAAAACACTGACAGGGGTTGCATTGCGATGATGTGCTTTGAATGTATTGTCCTACAAAATGATCATGTGACAGTACATGTTGAAACTCAACATGAATCAGGTGTGAGGGATTTATGATATATTAGGAAATGTCAGCATCTCCAGTTTCATGAAGCATTTTTCATAAAGTCATTTTTTCTTATAAAATACTTGGAGCTACATTTCTTGTATGAAAAGGGAATTAAGAATATTTTTAAACTCAAGACATGATAGTATTTCCACTTGTTTTCATAAGATATCCTCCACACAGAGTTTATTGTCTTCTGCAGATACACTGGGGGTAAAACAACATTTTTGTTGGTTTGTCCCGAAGGAAGAAAACACACATGTTGAATCAAGTCATTATCAGAGAGTTTTTGTGTAGTCTGGTCCCGACATCAACTACAAACACACGTTCCAGGGGCTTGTTTATGAGATGCATTTCTAAGCTATTTCTATCTATTACCACCATGATCTGTTTTTATGATGCACATGGCCTGAGTCAGTCAACAACAGCAGGCTGAGAAACTCCATCAGCTCTTCATCTAACACCTCACTGTGGCTGCTCCTACCATTTCTATTTCTATCTACAATATTACAAACTGATCGACTGGCAGAAAGTGATGGAAATGAACACTGTCATGTTGTGTTCTTCTGCCTTTTCTGTCACTCCCTCACAGTAGTAGTCTGGTGTAAATAGGTAAATCTTTATATGTGAAGCTGCAGCAGATGGAAATGTTAGGTTTGTATGAGCAGGAACATGATAGATCATTTCTCTGAGAATGTTTTCCACAGTGCATGATAATGAAAATACTGCAATACGTCCATTAATGAGCCAATGGCTAATCACCTTTGTGTTACCTCATTCTTACATTTCTCATCCTACCATTATTATCAATATTATAAGTTGCAATTCAAAATTAATGTTTATTTAATTAATTGTATATTCGGTAATAATCTCTGACTGTTAGGAAATTGTCCATCTGTATTAGGGGTGTACAGCCTGTGCACGATTTGTATTCGGATTGGAATTCAGGCCTTTAAAAAAAACGTAGGATTCGGATTCGGGAAGAAACTGGAAGTGGCACTGACTTCAGCCGAGCCAGCTGGCTAACTTCCGCTTTAGCTCTCGGCTAACTAGAACGGGAATAAAATAGTTTAATCGTGCGGCTCTTCTAGACTTTCCAAACGTAATTGGACTGAATGGATCAAATTCTGGTAGAGAAACGAGTCGTTATGTGGGGGTTGTGACACTCAAAAAAAATTATCCACCGTTTTATAGCCGCTTCTTTTCCCATTATTGTCTATGAGAAAAATGCTAAGTTGGAAGTATCGGTGAGCACTTCCTGTCTACTGTAATGCAATGCATGCAGGGAGTTGCTGTTTCTTAGCAATCCTAACATGAACTAGACACAAATGAAACAGGGTGACTCCTGTCGCAGCAGCCGGCAGTGTTGCCTGCTCGTGTTTGGCACTCTACTCGTGTTGAGGCACACCAACGTTAAGGTGCATTAGCGCCACCTACTGTGTTGGAGTGTGAACCAGAATCACCTGGTTCTGTGCTGTTGCTGATCCAAACGTTTCTTTTTCTTTAGAAAAAAGCTCCCGAGTAATGAGGAGAAACTTCAGACAGCAAAACTATTCGGGATCAGAGCATTACTTGTGTACAGTACTTCCAAATACGTATTCGGGTTCGGGTACACCCCTAATCTGTATCTCCAGGATGTAAAGCTTTCCCAGCTGCTAGAATCAGCTCTGTACTGGTTTTAGTGTAGTGAATGTAGTAGTCGTGTAGTTTCACATCTTGGACATCTTCACAACTGGTTTTCAGAGACTTTATCTCTAATATAAAATCCTTCCAAAGCAGTTATTGGAAATATGCCCAATAATTTAACCCTCACAATTTACAAGTACACAACACACACACACACATCCTCATGTCAGTCCCACACACAGAGCCTATCCAGACAAGGCGGTTATCGCAGGGTAAATACCAGTGTTCAGTTCTGTCATCACACTCTGACAAACACAACCAAACAGTCTGCTGGTAATATCAACACACCCAGAGGAAAAAGGGGGGATGGGGGGTTTCCCCGGCCTTTTATTGAACAACGCTGCCGGGGTCAGTGAGAGAGAGCTGGGAGCACGGAGCGGTAGGACCCAGGCAGAGGAACCAGAGCTGCACCATCTCCTCAGAGTTTGATGGAGCACTTGTGGTTTGATTTGAGTCTGGACTGCAGGGAGGTCCTGCTGCAGGATGAAGGAAGGCATTCTGAGGAGGCGAGTGGGAGGGAAAGTCGGCCTCTTAACGGCTTAGAGGAGATTTCAGGAGGAGAATGGATCTTAGTTTTTTTTTTTTTCCCTGTCATGGACGCAATGTGTGGAGCTTCCCCAGATGTCTCCTGATCCGCTTCTGCCTCGGTCTCTTCTTGTCCATCCCCGTCTATTTCCTCTGCACCTCTGTTTCTCTGCTTTCTGTCTCTCCTTTTACAATCTCTTCCTCCATCTCTCCCGTCTCCTGTTCTATTTGCTCTCAGCTGTCGTTCTGTCTTTACGTCTGTCCCACAGAATCAGATATGTCTCTTGTTCTGTGTCTCTTGGAATAGAATGTAATGAATGAAGCAGTCCTGTCAGGTGTCATGTGTGCCCCGTACCATAGCAGCATTGGAGATGCAACAAGATCCAGAAACTACTTCGATAAATAAAGATAAATTGACCTGTCATATAGGACACAGAAAATCAGTAAATCCTACTTGGGAAGCTTGAACCAGATGTACCAGAATGTAGATGATTAAAATGATAAATGAATGACCACAAACGTATATGTTTGCATGTTTTACTAGTGATTAAATGATTATTCCACCATTAATATCAACTAAAACAGGGCTGATGACTGTTTGTTTTTGCAGCATGGGACATATAGCCGCACCAATAGGAGTCTTTGAATTGAACTCGGCATTCCTCCAAGCTCATAAGAAATGCATCTTTGTAGTTAGTTGTAAGTCTTTTTTTAACCATCAAGAGGAGAGAATAGAGACGAACAAAACATCACACTCACACAGTCACAAAAATGTCTGTATGTGATGGAGCACAGATGATGTCTGCAGCCGTCCTGAGACATTTCATTTCCTTTTTCCTTCCACCAGAAAGTACTCCAGACCATTAAACCTCACACACTGTTCAGCTTCACTGGACATCTGACTACAATCTCTCATATGACGGGCGTGGGCGACACCGGAAGGTCGGTGGTTTGATTCCCAGCTCCACCAGTCAACATGGCAAAGTGTCCTTGGGAAAGACACTGAAGCCACACTTGTCCCCCGATGTGTGCATTGGATGTATGAATGTGTGAATGTGTAGCTTTCAAGTACTGTGTAAAGCACTTTGAGTTGTCCTAGAGACTAGAAAAGCGCTTTATACTGTAAGTGCAAGTCCATTTACCATTTGTTCCAATACTGAATTGGTGACGCTGATCTTGGTGCCAACCCTGTGACTGGTGACTGACATGTAGATTTCCTGTGCCACCAGGGTGAAGATTTGTGTGAAACATACAGTAATACAGTGGCAAGAAAACGCATGCGAACCCTTTGGAATGTCTTAGTTTTCTGTATTAACTGGTCATTAATGTGATCTGGGGCCGTATTCACAAAGCCTTTTATCTTACCGCTAGGAGTGCTCCTAACTCGCACTAAAAGTTTTTACGTAGGAGTTTTTTCTTTAAAGCTATTCACAAAGCCGCTGAGACCTACTCTTACTAAGGATAAATCACTAAGAGCAAACTAAGAGTCACGCCCCTGGTGACGCCCCGTTGCTATGGATTACGTTAATTCTTGTGCACGAATTCGAGGCGCTCAACACGGTGATTGGTTGTTGAGTGCCGGCGGCGCCTCCCCTCCCCTCCCCTCCCTCCTCCTTCTCCTCCTCCTCGCCGCCGGCCGCTTTTTTTTTTTGCCGTCAGGTCCGACGGGGCTTTTTAGACTGCTTCGAGTCCAAACCACTCTCTCTGCTGCCGAGTTGGGCTCTGAACTTTCTGTCTTTCTCTCTGCCATCTGCATCTTTCTGCTACAGTTTTTGTCGCGTCTCACTTTCTGCAGTGTGACGCTGTGCAAATGCAATGAGGGTCAGTGCGCACACTCGCAAAGCAGCCGCTGGTTTTTTTTCTTCCCACATTTTAATATTAATTTTCACATTCGTTGACAGCCCTATATGGTGATCATAATAATGATGAGAAAAGAAAATGCATTACCCACATTTGTGGCCTATAGAAGGATTTGAACCCAGACTAACAATAAGTTTAGTTTACTGGGGGAGCAGCCTTATCACATGAGCTATTACTACTAACAGATGTGTGTGTCTAGCGCACCCACCAACTTTTTAAAAATATTTTTGGCTCACATCAGCATGACTGCATCGCAGCAGTCGCAGTTACCTCGGTCCGACCGTTGTGACGCCTATATTGGACATTTCGTCACCGTCACTACTCCCGTTTTATAGCGAAAATGTTGTAGATGAAAAAAAACACAGACAAAAAGGCACGTTGGGCATCAAAGGGCAAAGGGGCAGGTGCTCCAGCACCCCCCTCTGCAGCAATTCGCAGTCCTCCATACATTTGCCTGGCTGCAGCCATTTGCGATTCTTTGTGAATAGGTCTTACTGAGTTAGGAGTCCTCACGAGGACTTTTAAGCTCTCCCAGACTTAGGAGCTACTTTTAGGCATAAAATACTTTGTGAATTACTCTTATTTTAAAAAACTAGGAGTCCTAAATTTAAGACTGACACGCCCACTTTTTTTTAGGAGTTGCTCCTAAATTCGGCCCTTAGGAGCTACTTTTAACCTTAAGATTCTTTGTGAATACGGCCCCTGATCTACATCTAAGTCACAAGTATAAACAAACACAATGTGCTTAACCTAATACTACACAAACAATTATAATATTCCATGTCTTTATTGAACATTTCCATTAAACATTCACAGTGCAGGTGGAAAAAGTCAGTGAACCCTTGGATTTAATTAATAAGTGGTTGAATCTCAACCAAACGTTTCCTGTAGCTGCAGATCACAACTGATCAACACTCAGGATGAATTCTGGACCGTTGGTCCTGACAGAACTGCTTCAGCTCAGCCATGTTATTATAGGATATCTGATGTGAACAGCTCTCTGGAGGTCATTCCACAGCATCCCTATTGGATTCAGGTCTGGGCTCTGAGTTGGGCCGCTCCCAAAGGTGGAGTTTCTTTTGTTGCTACTCTAGATGATCTAGATAGTGGATTTACTTCAATGTTTAGGTTCATTGTCCTGCTGCATCACACAACTTCTACTGAGTTTCAGCTGGTGGAGCCCTGACATTATCCTGTAGGAAGCTGGATAAACTCTGGATGAGGTCAAACTGTCCAGGCCCTGAGGCAGCAAAGCCCCAAACCATGATGCTCCTCCACCGTACTTCACCTTTGACATGATGGTTATATACTAATATGCAGCACCATTTTTACACCATATGTACAAAAAATACTAAACATGAAATCTTAGTTTCATCAGTCCACAAAACATTTCGTTGTGGAGTGGCAAACTTCAGGCCTGCAATGGAACGCAAAGCAATTAATGCAGGAAAATAGGAAATTCCAATTTGTTCACATACTTATGAGTTTAGACAAACACGCAAACAGCAACAGGACTGGTTGGTGGAATCCTAGAACCACCAACTGACCGGCATCCTGAGAGTTTGTCTATATCTTCCTGCAGCATCTGTAACCAGGCTATAGATAGCAGGTGTGTAAGGAAACTGGGTGGGGGTATTATGTAGATGATGGGGGCAGATATTTAAGGCGTGTTCAGCTGTGGGAAGAGGGTAGGAGCGTCACAGCAGGAGCTGGAGCTGTGTATGCAGGTGAAGCGGTCTAAACATAGCAGAGGAGTGATAGAGGTCTGCAGCGTACGTGTGGAGGGAAGCGTCACACATGGCTGCTGATGGGGCAGATAGCGGCTGTGTGTGTACAATCATCTGCACGTATGTGTATAAGAGGTCGAGATGTTTAGGCTTCAGTATAATGAACGAGAGAAAAGAGTGTGTGTGTTTCATTGTGTGTTTGAACATGAACACTACATACTGGTTGTGTTTACACTGAGATGATGAGGACGGAGTGTTTAGCCCCGGATGATACTTAAAGGGATAGTTCAACATTTTGGCAAATTGGCCCATTGCCATAATCGTTATAGTTACAGCTGTAGGTTTGTTACCTTTATTTGTCGGTGCAAGCTGTTTTTAGAACGGCGGAGCAGAGCCGCGAGCTGCTCAGAGCTACGCTACAGAGGCTCATGGGATTTCTTGGTTTCCCTCATCAAACTCATCAAATACACAATCCAACAACTCCAAAACGCTCTGGTGGACAAGTTGTGAGCTGCACATTCACCACGCTATGAGATAATAACAGAACGTTACGAGACTGCGTTGTTTTAGAGGTAAATACATGCAAAACCACTGATGCGTGTTGCCTTCAGGGACAGTATTTCAGCAAGCAGTCTTTGCATTTGCCTTGAAAACAACTCTGTCTGGTAACGCTCTGTTATTATCTCATAGCATGGTAAATGTGCAGGTCACAACTTGTCCACCAGAGCGTTTTGGAGTTGTTGGATTGTGTATTTGATGAGTTTGATGAGGGAAACCAAGAAATCCCATTAGCCTCTGTAGCGTAGCTCTGAGCAGCTCGCCACTCTGCTCCACTGTTCTAAAAACAGCTTGCACCAACAAATAAAGGTAATGAACCTACTGCTATGAGTATAGGCAATGTGCCAATTTGCCAAAATGTTGAACTGTCCCTTTAATGTAGTACAGTGTATGTATATATGTAATAGCCGTGTGTGTGTGTGTGTGTGTGTGTGTGTGTAACAGGTAGCAGATGTTTCTGCTGGAAGGAGAAATGACTTCCTCTGTTATCTGCAAAGAGCAACTGTTAGTGGGCAGAGCACAGAGCTGGGAACCATCAGAGTGACTGATGCAGACTGAGACTGTACCACCCTGACTTTCTCACACACAGTGAAGAAGTCCAGTAGCACACCCAAGAAAATGTTTCAGTCAACCTCCACTGGATTTTAATTTATTGCAAACTCCTCTCTGTCATTGTGAACAGAGATTTGAGTCATAGCTGAATTGAAGAGTGTGAGTAAAACCCTTATTCCTGACCAACGCACACCCAGAATGTAGTGAAATATGGATTCACTTTTTCACATTTGCCCTATTTTTACTTTGCCCAATGGGTGGTATGGTATGCATGTAAATTTTGTTATAAATCTATTGGTATATTCTTATCATTTTTTATTTTGTATGTTTGCATGACCCGATCCAACCCTGGATAAGAGGAGGAAGATGGATGGATTAGTTCGCATGATTGATGTCTCTCAGGATTTTTTTCCCCAACTCTTTTTTATTGATTTTCCTCATTTTGAACATAAAACTTATCAGACACTACAGACACCATACACATTTACATGTACATGTTTACATAAAAACATACACATACATTTAAGTTGTATTAACTTATGTATCTCAGAATGAAAAATAGACAGATGAAGGGGATTAATTAAAAAAAAGAAAGAAAGAATAAAGATTATACATATATATGTACCCAAACATGTATACAAAAAAACAACAAAAAAAACTAAACAGAGACAGGAATAAAAATAATAATAAAATAAAAGTTCTTTCCTTCTATTAAGATTACTTGTATAACTTGCCCTCAGACTATGTGTTCTGGTTAAAATAATCAATAAACGGTTGCCAAATTCTACAGAACTTTCTTTCCTGATTTTTCAGTAAGAATCTGATTTTCTCCAGCTCTAAATGCCTCAAAACATCTGTCATAAGATTTGAATAAGTTGTGGCTGCCTTTTGTTTCCAATTAAGTACTGTAAGATCAATCTTGGCGCAAGTAGGCTGACGATGTGTCTCAGGCTTGATCCATTCTTGTTGTTCACATAAAGCCAACTAAGTGAAAGCAGACAATTTGGGGGGTCGAAAATCATATTCCTGTCTGAAGAAATTGTGACAGAAGAAAGCCTGAGGCCTCAGCTTCACTCCAGTTGGTACATGAAACCAACTTCAGAGTTATGTTTTTGTCAATTCTTTCATGGCTTTCAGAATGTATTGCTGCTCTTTTTGTTGCATCACCTCTTGCCGTCGTCTTCCTCTGCTGTGGTTTAGTGTTCCCTGACTGGAGAATCAGCACCACCAGCTTTATTTCACTGACTTTACTCCTGATATCCACATACTGTAGCTGTAGGAAATGGAAAGAGGACATGGCAGACTAGGAGTCAAAGACATGTGTACACACTCTGGATCAGCTCAATTAAACTCTTTATCTAACTAACTAACTTTAAACACAGTGAAAATTTGAGTAAGTTAATGCTGGTTTGCCATTTGAATTTTGTCTAATCATCATAATCAAATAAGACTCAGAGATGAATGACAGGACGACAGCAGCCTGGTTTGTCCTCTGAGTGGCCTCCTCAGCAAGGACCTACTCTGTGAGAAAACATCTTAAAACACATTGGAATCACTTCCCTCACTCCAACATCCAAACCTCTTGGGGAACCAGAACGGCCTAATCAGCCTGTTGGACAGACCGGCACTAAACCAACCCGACACGCGCCAACAACAGCCGTAGGGCTCAAAGCCTGCTACAGGTATTAAACCTGCGGCTTGTGGTGGTTTGAGGAGGGTCAGCTTGGCAGATGTAATCCTTTGTGTATTTCCACAACAGAAGTTAAATGAGAGAGAGACTGAGAAGAGAAAGAGCCTTGAGAATTAGGATTATTGCTGTTCCTCTGGCAGCGGTGATGTCGGTGTTGTTTTCCCCACATGCATTCTTTTCCCGCCATCTTCCAGCTATTTTCCTTTGGTCCGCTGGTCACGCCTGCTGCCTCTGGCCAGTGGTCTGCCTCGGCGCTCTGAGAAAACCTAAAGCGTCGAACCAGTGAATTCCTGAAAAGCCTTCATATCAAAAGCCTTCTTTTAATACCACAGAGGACTGATCTGATCAGGACAGAATCCCAGCTGCTTGATTCTGGTCTCAGACATTAACCCTCTGCAGTGTGATAATAATCACTGATCAATAGTAACACAACTTCAGGGTCACCCACTCTGTGTAATGGAGATTTATAGACCGAATCGCCTTGTTGTTTACATTCTACTTCCGGGTAGAAAACCAGCACGTAATTTGAATGAGATCAATAGTAACGAACGAGAGTTTAGATCATATGTTTCACGCTCTATCACCGTTTAGACACATCTGAAATGATTGAAGAAACATTACTATTTATGTGTGTGTGTTTTGTGTTGCTATGTGTTGTATTTATTCAGTTGGGGGGAATCACGGTGTCTAGAAAGCATCAGTGGCTGCAGCTACAGGGACAGCTAACGGCGGTAGCTAAGCTAACATCAGGACGTCAACTGTTAAAACCCTCCCGTTGTCGGACACGACATGAAACTACTCCAGTTAGCTCAGTCATGTTGTAACTAAGATATCCGCTGGAGAAAATATTTTTTCATGGACCGTTTATTGAGTCACTGAGTTATTAAAGTTAAACAGCTAACTGTTAGCCAGGCTAATCTATGATAAACATGACTAATTACAAAAATGTGCACACATAAATAGTAATGTTTGTCTAATCATTGGTTTTATAGACTTTACAAACATCAGATTAGTCTAAACGGTGATATAGTAACATGAAAGATTAGATATATATAGCGAAACTCTCGTCCATCACTATTGTTCTCATGCTGGTTTTCTACCCGGAAGTAGTTGTAAACAACAAGGCGATTCGTCCTATACATTGTTGTCCTCTGACATCTGTTGTGACATATGGGCTTCTCCATATTCTCACCTCATTATCTTGCCATTCATTCTCAGCCTGAATGAATTATTATTAAGATCAAAATAGAAAATTATCAATCTGATTTGAACATTTGAAACCCTTGTTCCACCAAATCTTGCCAGACCATTGCAGCTTCTCTTCAATGTCAAGAAACCCAAAAAACTAAATTCATTTATCTCACTATGGGATGTCCCCAGGGTTTTCAACCACATTTCACAGTGGAAATCACAGAGTCTGCTTCTAGGCCGAGGTCACATGATGAACTGAGCCAACTCTATCCTTTATCCTATAATAAAGAATGTCATTATTTTATAAAATGAATATTCAACTTTTTTTTTTTTTACTTTTAAAGTAACTATTGAAAATGGAGCCAAATATCCCGATTAGAATTGGTTAAGATGTCCAAACCCAATGGAAACGCTCCATAGAAACAGCTCAATCAGAATAAACTTAAACCGAAAGAAATGAAAATTGTGTCATGTCAGCAGTGAAACTGAATGTTGTCTGGTTCCGTTCTTTCTGCGCATGCTCCATGCCAACGTAAATGTGTAGTGATGACGTTTCTTCACTTGCAAATGTTTGAATGTCAAAACTGAGTCAAAACTATGAACAGCTACTGAGCTGATCAGACCAATGAATGAACCATTGAATTCAATCAGAAAGAGGAAAAAATGTCCAGGCATGTAAACCCACCAAAATGATATATGGTCAAGATCATATACAGTAGTAGGCTGCTGGTGATGCACTGGGTTTAAACTGTTAAAGTGAGAGTGACTGTAGACGGCTGAGGTCATATTTCACCGTGGTCAGAGGTTAAGCTTGTTTTCTCAGTGTCGATGCAGTTGAACATGTTGTCTAATGTTGCAGTAGTGAACACCTGGTTTACATGGTCAACACTGTAAAGAGTCAACTCCGCAAATTCAGTTCAAGTTTTCAGGAGAGGAGATGAAGAGAGAGAACTGACCCCTGTTGTTGTAGAGGCTCACAGTTCATCTGTTTCAGGTGACACAAGCACTTTTTTGGATTTTCAGTCTCACACACAAGTTCAAGTTCAAGTCAAGTTTAACTTTATTATCCTCGAAGAGGAAATTCATGTGGTCATTGCACAGTCCATGTCATATAGATAAAAACGAAATCGGGATAAATAAATACATACATACAAGCATTAAAAAGGAAGGATACAAACAGGCATACATAAGGATATCAGCAGGTCAGTTCAACATTATCTGCTGTTGAGCAGTCTAATTTCTGTTGGCACGAAGGATTTGCCATATCTCACAGTTCTGATTTGTTGCTGGAGGATTCTGCCCCCTGGCCTGCCACTCCTTCTGAACCTTAGATGGAGAGGGTGTGTGTGATCATTCAGGATCTGATCAGCCTTTTTAAAGATCAGCTCCATGTACAGTTGGGCTGCCGATGCCTGATCGATCCCGATGATCTTACTCGCTGTCTTAATCATACGTTGTTTGGCTTGATCCTGAGCACGCATATTTCCAAAAGTACAGAGGAGGCCAAAGGTCAGAACGCTCTGCAGGACAGTTTTATAGAACATTTGGAGGATACGTCGATCTATCCTGAAATAGGAAGAGCAGCCTCTGCTGTAGCTTCCTGGACTTGTTGCGAGATCATTGAATTTAAGTTGGTTATCTATTTCAACTCCTAAGTATTTATAGGTTGAGACCCTCTGGATTTGCTCACCATTCATGTTAGGGGTGGGGGAAAATTATCTTTCTTTTACTAAAATCAATTACCATCTCTTTGGTCTTTTTGGCGTTGACCTCCAGGAAGTGGTCTGAGCACCACTGAATAAAACTCTCTATCTCCCTGTTAAAACCCTCCACAGATGCTCTTTTAGATTTAAAAAATTCCGACTAAGGCTGTATCATCTGCATATTAAAAAAACGTATGCTCAGAAGAAGCTGCTTGACAATTATTTGTATATAAAGTATGTAACACTGGGGACAAAACACACCGTTGAGGAGCACCGGTGTTGATGATCTTTGGTGCTGAGAGAGCTGAATTGAACCTCACTCGCTGACTACGATTGACACACACACACACACACACACATACACGGGATGCCCAGTGCTCATGCATGCCAACACAAAAATACATACCTCACTCTGGACATAATGGAAATAACAAGCAGCTCTCTGGGGGCCCTTTGGGCTGCACTTGATGAAGTAGTAACACAGACATACACACCACTAAATGACTTGGTTGTCACACCCATGTGCATATGAGTCCATATGGAAGCTTTGTTTGGGTAAGAATGCAGCTATATGGAGTGAGAGAATGTGTTTATGTCTTTTATATTTAGCCTTTAGTCTTTATAGGGATCTCTGGGCCTAATTGGGTGCGTCCACACTATCTGCTTTTATGTGAATGTCGATTTATATGTTTCTTTGTGCTTGTGTTTTACTGGACTGAGCCACGAATTGACGTGCAATTATTTGCACTTGTGCTTGCTGTGTGTTTGTGTGCGCCTGTATGTGCGTGCGGGCATGTGTGTGTGTGTGCGCGTGCTGCCGTGTGTGGTCAGTCTGAGGTTGTGGCAGTGGGAGGAACGGCAGGGCAGGCTGATAACAGAGTCTGAAAGGACCTCACATCCACCACTACTATTTTTACTGGGCTCCAAAAGAGGAGTAAGGCTTGTTGCAACAGAGAAACACACATGCACGCACACACACGGACACGCGCACACACACACGGACACGCGCACACACACACACACACACACACACGAGAACACACAGGCCATTAAGCGGCTCACTAGAGAACAAGATGTACAAATAGGCTTTAATATTTCTCATATTTTGCAATGATGTTTTTTCCCCTCAAGAAAGTTCATGGGTAGATTGCCACAACAGATATGTATTATAAAGTATATCAGGGAATTAAAGGTACATTGTGTAGGAATTACTCCCATCTAGCGTAGCGGTTGTATATCGCAAGCAACTCAATCGTATTTTTCGCGCTGCATTCACGTGAAATTGGGCAGACGGCAGACAGCCGCTGCAGGTAACGGCATAAACAAGCCTCTATGCAAACAAGTGGTCCGTCAGCACGAGGCAAAACAATACACGTGACAATATGTTGTCATGGCGATGTCGTATTGTTTACCTGACCCACGTTTTACCGGCTTTCTCTCCACTTCTGTGACTAAAATGACATCTGGGATGTTACCGATGGCCGTCTGCCTGACTGCAGGTGAATGCAGCATCAGTGTAACGCTCCATTCCTCCTCACTGCGTTACCGCGGTGACTATTCACAGAGGCCACCTCAACCTGAGCCGACAGCTCTGTGTCCGTGTCTCCACTGAGTTTCCATGGTTTCCTACCGTCACGCTGCCACTGAACGTAAAAACATGGCGACACCACATGGCAGCCAGCACCGAGCTTACCCGCTCCATGTAGATATGAATGATATGAACGTGAATTTTCGTGAATAGATAACAGGAGAAGTTATACAATGTCCCTTTAAAGCTGCACTGGTCAATATCTTGATAGTAAAAATTGATCAAATGAATTAGAGGTGTTCATAGGGAATAAGTCTGGTTCAGTATTGCTGTTCTCATCAACCCTGTTTCCAGCTGCAGGCAGCTGTTCAGAGACATACTATGATAAACCTGCAGTGCACCAAGCAGACAAGATTGACTTGGAAACACAGAGAATTATTAAATGGTTAAAATGCCAGATATTAAATGCTAGTGAGATTTCAGTGAGTCTCTGTGAATCTAATGAATAGAAGATGAGAAATGTTTTCTATATTTCGAGAATACAGGCATCAAAAAAAGTAGGAGGTGAAGTGATCCTTCTAATTTGACAGGACTACTTTTTTTCAATGTACTTGAAAATATGATTCTATAGTAGTTGTGTTTGAAAGAGTAATAATTCAAATGATACATCTTCTTTAGGTGTAGTAGTTGTAGCAGGACTGACTGAAGCTTTGTGTCATCTAGAAATAATTTGATTTTTAAAAAATAAATCACAATGACTCTTACAAATAGTGGATGGGGGAAAAAAAACTCTGAAAAATTAGATAAACAAAAATGATTCTCCACTAGGTGCCTGTGCTGCAGTCTTATCCTCTCCCATCAATTCCTCTTGATCCAGCCCCAGCATCTCCTCCCACACGGGGTGTAGTTCTGTACTCCGACTTTGGGAGGAGGAACAGGGAGGCTGCATTTTCTATAAATATTTCAGTTTTCTCCATGCCAGGCTGGATTGAGCTGGTTGAGTCTAGCGTACAGGGACTTCCCAGCCCGGTGGATGAGGTGGTGTAGCTGTGGAGTGCACGGAGAGGGAATGAAGACGTAGCCCTCAGAGCCTCAGCCACTTCCACGGAAACCAGTGGTGGTGGGGGCTGGTGCTGGTGCTGGTGCTCCTGCTGCTTTAAATGAATGCTTCTGAATGAGTCTTACTCATTTCGTAACTGTGTAATAGCACTGAACACGAAGTACTCAGAGTCTATTTTGAGGTGCATGTTGTTGTTGTTGTCGAGTGTAACGCCAGGTCAAACTATCATTTAGACATTTTTCATATTGGTCAAATTGCAAAGTTGCAGATTGAAGTATATTCTACAACAGGTGAGCATTCCTCCAGTCACATGGGACTCATGGAGATGAATGAGAAGATCAGTCAGTAATTGTGGAGGCTGGTTCAAGTCCAGTTGTTTTATTAGGACCAGCTTTTAAACAGTTGATCTACATGGGGTTCAGTATTTGGTATTTTGGGAATCAGCACCGACACTTCATTGGAGGAAAAGCCTTGCAGAGAGTGACAGCAGGAGGAGCAGGGACGTGGGGGTCTGGAGGCTGTTTGTGTGAGCCTGTGGGTGTTGCCTGGGCGTGGAGACTGCCTGAGGAGAGAAGGGGGCAGGCCAGGATTTAGTGGCCGGGCTTGGTGCTACGTGGTCGTCCTGGTTTTTCCCCACGTTGCCTTCCTTGCACAGCGTAATGAATGGCTTCCTACTGGTCTGTGGCCATGGCCCAAGCTTAAAGAGTATACTTACCGAGGCCCAGAATACACACCCCAGCCAGCCAGCCAGCCGGCCTGCCAGCCTGTGTCCTGCTCTCTGAACACTCCCCAACCACCAGTCCACCTGCTACTAAATGTTTTACTCTCACTCCGTCACATCAGCCACAATGACAAGAAAGATTTTTTTTTTGTTATAAATATGTTTTGTTTTGTTTTTCACCACAAGCTGTTTCAGACTTATTGTTTTCTCCTCGGGTCCAAGTTGAGTTAAGCACCAAGTAGGTGGTTCAATGTCTCAGTAGTAGAGCTCAACAATTAACTGATTGGATCTTACTCTTGTCATTTAATTTGATAAATACTTTCCCCACTGTGAGCATTCAGGAACTGTCCCCTTAGAAAAATGCTACGTCATGTTCAGTCACATGTCTGAGTTGGTGATATAAATGAGACATGAGCAAACTAACCTCATAAGCGTATAACTAATACCACTAATTTGTTTAATCACTCAGTGTACTATCACACTGCTGAATAAAAAATGAAAGTGTGAATGGTTCAAGAAAGGGAAATTCTGGAGAACTAAAGTCATTGTTTTATTAGTTGATGAATCATCACATCCTCCTCTGGATGTTTGTTTCAGCACAGCAGCACCGAAACATGATCTGGTTTCAGTTTGATAAAGTTCATGTAGTTTAATCAGCTAAAGTTCGAAATACAAGATTGAGGAGAACAGAAATCACATTTAGTCCAATTGTTTCCTTCTAATTGGTCATTTTATGAAACATTATCTCATAACATAAAAGGTGTCTGTGTTAGAAACAAAGTCTCCTCAAAGTCTTTTCCATTAAAAAAAACACTTTTTGATAAGTCTCTGTTGGTTGTGTTGGGCCCATACAGCTAGTGTTTGTATCCTGGAGGCAGAGCGAGAGAGATTTAAAGGGGACATATTATGGAAATATCACTTTTTGTAGCCTCTTATATTTTGGTGTTTGTTTTGCCTTCTGGCCCCAAAATGTGACAATTGTAATTTCCAGGCTCCCTAGGTTGAAATCCATGTGGTTTTACGAGCTGTTCCCTGTTTTCATAACCCCACCCCTACCTGGTGCCAGTAGAAGGGGCGGGGCAAGCAGTGGTTCATTTGCATTTAAAGGGACAGGCACTGAAACCAGCCGTTCTGAACAGGGCTGTTTTGAGAGGATGAAAAGAGCTGTGATGTTTGATCCTTGGGGGATTTTGACCACAGCATGTCACAGACATGTCTTTAAGACACCTGAGAACTATTTTAATTTGTGGAAAAGGGACATACCGTACTTTTCGGACTACAAGCCGCTACTTTTTTCACCTGCCCCGTTGTCCCAGCTCTTGTCTCTGCACACCGCAACCAAACGCGCTCCGTGACCCCATAATCTTTTGTTTATGACGGTTAAGACTACACAAACACATGCCGTAACATCGTATATGTTATGTAACGTTATCCACCGCTCCATTTATTGATTTTTCGCTGTCTTCATTGGAAACAAATGCACATGGGCGAGAGGAACATAACCAAAACAGCAGAAAAGCGACCGGACTTGCATAGTTCCCCTTTAAGACACCTGGGAACTATTTTAATTTGTGGAAAATGGGCAGAATATGTCTCCCTCAACATGCTGCATTTACCCTGAATGGTTGTACACAAACAGAAAAATGTCTGAGTAGCAATGTGATTTGAACACAAGGTCCACAGACCCTGCACATCTTCTTCTTTTTTTTAGGAGGAGAATTTAATGAGCTGCAGAAGTTAGAATATGTTGGATGACTACACATAGCAGCACTGAGGTCAGACTGAGCTGGTTCATGTATGAATGGTAGTCCAAAAATGTATAAAAATTCAAGTGTGTGTGTTCCTCTGTCTGTTTGTGTGTGTGCAGGTGCTGTTCCTCCTGCGCTCCTACCAGGCCGATTCTCACAGACCGCTGCCGTCAGGAAATGGCATCGGCGAAGCCCTCAGTCAGCGCATGTGGCTCTGCTCTGGGTAATCCTAGACACACACTCACTCACTCACACACAGATAAGCATCCCTCCCTCTTTTCCAGCTCGCTCACCAGAAGAATGGCTCCTTGTGTCACCAGCGATCCCCTCCCCTCATGTCCTGCCTGAGCTTTCATTTCAAAGAGACCGCCTGCTACACACACACACACACACACACACACACACACAACCCTCCTCCCCCCACCTCTGGCCCTCTCACCCAAGACTGCGGCCTCAAGATGGGGCACAGATTACCTACCTGCCCTCCCCCCACCCGGGCTGAGGTCAGGCCCAGGTCTGTGGTGGGCTGTGCCACCGCCTGCAGCAGATAACACAAGGTCGCCGGGTTAGCAACACTAGCCCCGCTACCTCCGCTTGGTTACACTGATGAGCCTTTATTAAGATGACCGGGTGAATTCTTGCTCACCGGAGCGCGCCCGCAGACTGTCCATTTGATCACGCAGCCCTACAAAGCCCAGCACCCACCAGATCTAAGGACACCACAGGTCAGAAGATCTCTGTTTTTGGGAAAAGAAAAACCTCTCTCGTCCAGAACACCACTAATTTGAGCGGCCGCCTTCCAAAGAGGATGGAATGCATTGTTCGTCTGCTCTGACTCAGTGTTTGGTTTGAAGTCCTCACACCGTCTGTGTTGTGTCATTTTTTTTTTTTACTTTTTCTGGATCTCAGAGAGGATCAACGTTGTAACGGCTGCAAGACGCTCACTCACTGCTTCTGTTCACTGCAGTTGACTTCACACCAGAGCTGTTTGGTCCGCTTTAAACGGACCGGGGTTCGTTTCCTGGGATGGTCCGCTTCGCTTGGGCAGGTGGTGTGAGGATGCTTTCACACCAACAGCAGTTGGTGCGCACTAAACAGTCCATTCCAACCAAAAGCTCTTAGTTCGGTTCGTTTTCATCAGTATGAAAGCATCAATCGCACTTGGGTGCGCACTAAATCAACAAGTCACAAGTCATGTAGTTAAAGCAGAAGTAAGCGGAATGTTTGTGTTAATATAAGTCTTAAATAGTTATATCTTCCGACAGCAATCACTTATATAGAGTGTTTGGTCTGAAACACGGGTCTGTCAGTCACTCTGCTCTGCTGTAAGCCGAGGAGAAAACGTTCCTTGTATCCTACAACCTTTATCCAATGAGGAGAGAGAACGGCATAAAGGGGCGGTCCTCTCTGTGTGTAGCCAAGGGATGCGCGTGAATGTGGTGACGTAGGGACGAGAGCGGGGACTGCTAACTCCATCGGCTGACAAGAAGTTAGCCAAAACGACTGGATTGCTTACTTCTGCTTTAACGATCACAATTACTCCAGAGCTTTTTAATTAAGGTAAAAAATAAAGCATAGCCACGGGAGAAATCCTGCTTAGTTCCTCTTTAACGTTGGTGCGCCCGCCATAACTGCGCTCACCGATACTTCCAGGGTCACCGTTCAACAACTTAGCATTTTTCTCATAGACATTAATGGGAAAAGAAGTAGCTATAAAACGGTGGATAATTTCTTTTTGAGTGTCACAACCCCGCGAAACGACTCAGAATTTGATCCATTCAGTCCGATTACGTTTGGAAAGTCTAGAAGAGCCTCACAATTAAATTATTTAATTCCCGTTCTGGTTAGCCGAGAGCTAAAGCGGAAGTTAGCCGGCTAGCTCAGCGTAGCACTAGCTCGGCTGACGCCCACTTCCGGTTTCTTCCCGAATCCGAATCCAAAGTTTTTTTTAAAAGCCCACATCCAAAACCGAATACAAATAGTGCACTGGCTGTACACCCAGAACAAATTACAATAAATGCAACAATGTTACAACTTTCAGCTCCACAATGGAACCGAGTCCTCTTGGTCAGGTGTGAAAACGACGGTTGGCGTTGGTTGTGTTGTGTGGATTGGGACCTCATGCCTCCACCACTTACAACCTGTTTTGTAATGTTACCTCACGTTCACACACACACAAACACACACTCAGCCCAATTCACAAGACTCCAGGACTCATCCCTTCCCAAATCTGTTCTCACTTAAGCCACAGGCACACAACCACACACACACACACACACACACTCCCCTTTGCCCCTGTTGCCATATTCCATCACGTGTGTTGTGTGTGTATGTATGTGTGCATGAGATGTGCAAAGCGTGTGTGTGTGTTATTAATATCTGAGTGATGAAAATGTGACGTCAAGCTCACACACTGTGTCCTTTGTTTTCACGTGCACACTTGTGGGCTCTCACGGTGTTGTGGTCATACCCTCAACGGAACACACACATACACACACATACACACACATACACACACACATGCACTACTTCCACTTACTACTTACTCATACAGGCTGACATAACACATTTACCTCAGTTGTCCTGAGTAATACATCAGTAGTGCTGCTATTATGAACACAAGGAGTCAGTGGCTTCATAGTAAATGAAATAAACTGCCTCCTCGTTGGGGCAGTTGGGGCATTGGAACTGATTCCCCAAGGATTCACTGCAAATGAAAATGCGTGTCAGTCAGTGTCCGGTTGACACGGTGATGTCTTTTTAGTTTACTTGATCCAATCACAGGTGAGACTCACTGACATTCTTCATTCATCAGTGAGAGCTGGCTGCTTGTTTTTCTTTCTTCTTCACCGGTTCAGTCAGTGCTCCCTGACCTCTCATTGGTTCCATCAGCCCTGCTCTCCTTGTTGTTTTTTTAAATGAGCAACTGTGTAGAACTATATCTTTGGAAAATGGAGAACGTCAACCACGTTGCATCAACTATTATCGATACAATGATGCTAAAAATGTGCAGTCACTAAATAATCAGCAGGTGATTGATGATTACTGTATATATGTATTTAGTATTATTTATTTATGTGTTTAAGCTAGTCGACTAATGAATTGCAGGTCTTTGGTATTTAACGGTATATTTGACTAAACTCTGAAATTGCCATTTTGGCCCAGAAATATACACACGATGGCAAAGAAGAAAACAGGAGTACTCAGACCATGAATTCACTACTATGTCAAACCTCTTGGTAATTGGTTCAGTAATTAGAGTCTCCAGTCAGAAGTCTCTTCAAACTGTGCACACCTGGACGTGGGTGGTTCATCCCATTCCCCTGACAGATCCTCTCAGGTTCCATCAGACTGGACAGGAGGCATCTGAATCATCTTCAGGTCTCTCCACACACGCTCCATTGGATCAAAGTGTGGGCTCTGACTGGGACAGTGTCTCTGTCCCACTGAGAAGTCCTCCAGTGATACCATTCTGTATACAATATGATGAGCAGTGTCTAGTGTTGTTGACCACACAAAGTGTTTGGTGTGTTGTTACAGTTCATATTTAGAGTTCAGGTTTTGTCTCATCTAGAGATGTCATGATTACTTGTTTTCACAATTAATCGCGGTATTAAACGCCACAATTAATTAATCGTAAAGATTTCCAAATACTGTCACTTTCCAAAAAAGATTATGTTGGAAACACAGAGGCAGGTGTGCGCCAAAGTGAAAATAAATGTAAGAAATACTGGTCCAATTACCTAATGTAACATATGATTGGTAGGAATTTATCTGTTAGCGAGTCATTTGTGCTAAAAAACAAACATTGATAAACTTAAACATTTGGTATAGATGACAATTAATGACTTGAATATTTAAAACACTTCCCCTGCATGATTAATAATTGGTTAATGGTTATATATTAATAGTAGAGACTTAAAATATTTAGTGTAAATAATTAGTAATGTAATTATATTTTGACTATATTTGATTTTACACATTCATATGATGTAAATTAATTAATGCATAATAATCATGATAATCGTAATGCCGTGATTATTTCTCTGACAATAATCGTACAAAGAAAATTTATAATCGTGACATCCCTAGTCTCATCAGACAGAGAATCTTTTTCCTGGGGCTCAGAGTCATGGTTCATGGTCGTCCTTTGTCTTGCTTCTCACATCGTTGCAGAGAAGGTCGCCTGACATGCACCTCCAAAAAATTGTAACTTTGCGAGGCGACGGACCGCAAGGCCTGTGAGTGGTCCACTATGCCTATCGTTATGGCAGTGAATTGCACAGCAACGCATTTCCTCGACGCAGAACACCCGGCGTAGTCATGGTGTGGAGTTGCACAGAAGCATAAACCGGGCTTAAGAAAAGTCCTGGTGGTTTCAGACTTGTTTCAGTACACAGTTATTGAGGCTGCTGTGCTCCCAGGAACACTGAAAGCTTTAGAAATGGTTTTATATCCTCGTCCTGATCTATGTCTCACCACAGCTTTATTGCAGAGGTCTACAGAGTCTACAGTTTCCTGGACGTGATGGTTTGGCTCTTCTAGAAACATCTCATGGATAATTAAAGCAAATAGGATGCACATGACCATGATGTAGAATACCACAGCAACAAGTCAGAATATCTTTATTTTCGACTTTTTGAAAAACATTTTTGGAGTTTTAAATTGTTTGCAAAAATTGCAGTTGCATCCTTTTAAATAAAATCTACAGCACAATAAGTGAAATCTGACCTCATGATTTTATGATCCTCATAAAATTAGATTTTTCTATCTTACACCTGGAATTATTCATATCTGCTTTAGCCAGTTTGATCAGGATATTAATGTCTGCACTGAATAACACCAAATTTTGTGACCTAATTCAGTCGTTTGTGGTGAGACATGAGTCTGTTTGCGAGGAAAATCTCTGTCTGTGATCTTTATGGAAAATAGATAATCAATGACTGGAGGCTGCAGTGTTGCCGTCTTTGCCCCTGATGTCTACCAACATTTACTCAATGAAAGCAAGCCCTCATCAAAAAATGCTCTTACAGACCAATTCTGTCAAACTCATTCAAAGCCAGATTCTAAAAAAAAAAACATATTTCTGGGGTTAAACTGATTTTGTTCAGTTTTCTGTGCAAGATCGATGGCAGAACTAATTATCTGATGTTCATTTGTTGAATGGAATAGTTTAAAGAAAAACCCTTTGTATTTTGTATGTTTGCCTCTTTTTAGACAGAACAGCTGTGTGGTGACCAGAGGAGCCTTTCTGGATGTGCTGGTGTGTCTCTGTGGGCCAAAGATCAGTCTTCTGGAAGGTGAGTAGTTACTGTGGAATGTCATCTACAGTGTAATGAAGAATTGCCAAAATCTAGGGATCAGGACAGTTTGTTGTTAGCAGCAGATACAATTGAATTGACAAGAATTTCGCAATGACAAGTTTTAAAAGGACACCTATGCACACTTGTGTCCACCTCCTCATTGGTCGGTCCATACTGTCTATAAAATAAGACTGAATGCACTATTTCTATCACACAACTCTCTTTTGCTAGCGAGCATGTTTTCCTGTCAAATTGTCCTTTTCCTGTCCTCCACTTTCCTGACATTACAAATATTGAAGTTGTACTTAATGGTTTCTTGACGTCACCCAAATGGCTACCACTATGCATGAAACCAGCAAAAGCATTAGAACTGTCTTATAGTGAGGATAGTATGGCGGTTGCATTTTTGATAGATACCTTTTCCAATCAAGCTACGCTGAATTTCAAAGTCATTTTTTATCTTTATCCATCTCTATCTGATTACATTTATAGAAATGTGAGTTATTATGGTAATAATTAATTTTTAATTTACTATTTACTGTACATGAGTAAATGAGAAAAATAACTTTATTAAAACCCAAAGGGAAATTGAAAGAAGTCTGTAAGTTCATCTATTTAAAGGGACCTTGTGTAACTTCTCCTGTTATCTATTCACGAAAATTGATTATTTCGTTAAAAAGTATGTTTTTCATTAATCAGTAAGCACCCCCATCAACAAACTGAAGTGTTCCGGTAAGCTCTGAGTTTGCCGTTCATATCATTCATATCTACATGGAGCGGGTAAGCTCAGTGCTGGTCGTCATGTTTTTACGTTCAGTGGCAGCGTGACGGTAGGAAACCACGGAAACTCAGCGGAGACACCGGAGCTGTCGGCTCAGGTCGAGGTGGCGTCTGTGAAAAGTCACCGCGGTAACGCAGTGAGGAGGAATGGAGCGTTACACTGATGCTGCATTTATGTGAAGTCGGGCGGACAGCCGTCGGTAACAAACCAGATGTCATTTTAGTCACAGAAGTCGAGAGAAAGCTGCTAAAATGTGGGTCAGGTAAACAATACGACATCGCCATGACAACATATTGTCATGGGTTGTTTCTGCCACTACGTGCAGCAACTGTCATCTGTCTGCCGTCTGCCCAATTTCACGTGAATGCAGCATACGGGCAACACTGGATGGGAGTAATTCCTACACAACGTACCTTTAACAAAGAACTATGAAGTCTGATGGCTGTGGGTTTAAAAGATCTTCTGTCTTTCTCTGTCCTGCAACGAGGAGAGAGCAAATACTGAATCCATTATAGAGAAATTTAAAACTCTGGCCAATTATAGATTTCTAACCTCACATCTATCTACTGGCCTTTGAGATTCCATGATTGCGACTGTGTAGTTCTGTAATGCCTACTATGTTTGTTTTTCTTTCACTTTCAAGTGGTCGGGAAACTGCTCTCTGACATTTGAAGCCCACACTGATAATCATGCATCATTTATTTCACTGAATGTCGAAGTCGGAGCGTGTGGAGGGTGTTTTCTGCTGATGTAAGACAGTTGGAGTTGAGAATTCCAGCACGCAGCAACTGTGTTCCCTCCGTCTGTGAGTTTGACTTTGGATACTTGTAGGTCTGAACAGGCGAGCTGAGAGCGTTTGCCGGCGAGGCTGTCGATGTGTTCTCCAGTTAGACGGATCGTTGACAGACATGAGCTTCATGTCTAGGTTAGTTCAGAGAACCCCCCTGGTGTGGTGTGTGTGTGTGTGAGTGACGGGAGGGGGGTTGCTCCACAGTGGAGGAATGTGAAACCAAAGGCGAGTGATCTCTGACAGATGGTGGGATTGTGCCTATGACCCACTTTATGGAGGGGTGCTGTACAGAGAGGGAGAAAAACGAGCGGGGAGGAGGGGGGGAGGCACTTATGTTTTTGGTCGGCCATGTGCTGAACACATGTTCGCCTTGACAGTGGAAATACCAGAGATTTCTCAAAACAAGCCTGTAGATGGAGGAGCTGGCCCGGCCCGGCCCGGCTTGGCTCTGCTCCTTACATAACTAAATAGGCAGTTTTTAGCTCCCATCTCTCTAATGCCTCTATTATTATCTTAAATCTGTCTCCGGGCCTCATCTTCTCACCTCTCTGCGGTGGCGTCTGAGCCCTCAGTGGGTCTTGTCTTTCTGCTTCTCCCTCTCTTCTTGTTGTGTAATTGCACTTTTCAGACAAATCAGGTGTTGAGTTAAAAAGCCACAGGCTGGGCAGCTCCATGTGGAAGCAGCAGCAGCAGGCCTCACAGGGGCCTGGCAGCGCGGCTGAAGGTCAACACTTGGCTCTTCCACCATTACTTCTCTTTTCCCCCCTTTTGCCTGGCACAGTGCATTGAATAGGAACTTTGCATTTACCAGCCAATTCCTCCCGCCTCTGAACACAAGTCTTTGTGCGTGTGTGTGTGTGTGTGTGTGTGTGTGTGTGTGTGCGCGCACACATTTCTCTGCCCCAGCCCTTTCATCCAGGTGGACTCATAAAAAAAGCCCCCACTGTTAATTGCTTCATCTCTACCTCGGCCAGTTTTCAGTTTCCATGCCAGTAAAGGGAAAAGAAGTTCGGAAAAGGGACTGACAAAAACTGAAGGGAGAAAAATCAGACAAAGAAGTTTTAAAGGGATAGTTCACCCAAAATTCAAATTTCTCCGTGCCCTCTCTGAGTTACAGCGGGGCTCCGTGCAGCACTGCATGTCCATATGACGGTTGCGAACGGACACCACTTTTCTTCGTCCAAAAAGACACACCAAAAACCATCCAAATACCTCCATAGTGCTTGTCTGTAATGTCCGCCTTGTTTTGAAGCCCCAACATGAGAAATTGTTCTGAAAAAAAAAAAAAGTCTATATTTCAAGCTTGTTTGTAGCGGAAGCTCCTCTTTTATTCTGTCTTATGCTTCTTTTTTTAATGTTTTGTCTTTATGTAAAGCATATTGAGTTGCCTTGGTATGAAATGCGCTATATAAATAAAGATGCCTTGCCGGTCCGTCCAAATCTCGCGCGATTTGCACCGGCATCAGTGCGATTACTGACGCCGGCGCAAATCGTGTCCGTTCGCAACCGTCATATGGACATGCAGTGCTGCATGGAGCCCCGCTGTAACTCAGAGAAGCCACGGAGGACTCTGAAACTTCTCCCAGCCCTTTGTCGACATGAGGGTGAGTAGATAATGTGAAATTTGAATTTTGGGTGAACTATCCCTTTAAGTAACATTGAATATGCTGAAGTGAAGATAGGAAATGATTGTTCCACTGTCTAACTCAGCTCATCTCCTGGTAAATCTTCCGTGGTCTGTTCAGAAAATTATAATAATAATAATTAGATGAATTATTTTTTGTGTCAGTCTTGCTGAATGATGGATGGATGTAACCTCAGAGTAGGACTAATAGGAAGTGTTTTGGGTTCCACTGTGCATCTGACTTCATTACAGATGATACAGCATGGATGAGGATTGTTCAGGCCTATCCTAATCCAAAACGTTTTACAGGAACTGGAGCTCCTTTAAACTAATCAGGGTTTTCCAAACCAAACAAGTGCATCCTCATCCTGATGACTACATGAACTGAGGGTTCAGAACATGTCCTTGTTGACGGTCAATTTAATTTCCCATTTCCTTTTTTTTTTTTAAGTATATTTCTTGGGCTTCTTTGCCCCTTTTTTTTTTTTTAATTGATAGTGTAGCAGAGAGAGACAGGAAATGAGGAGGCAGAGAGAGGGGGAAACATGCAGCAAAGGGCCGCTCGAGTTGGGGTTCGATCCAGGACCGACTGCAGCGAGGACTATAGCTTCTGTACATGGGGCGCCTGCTCTACCCACTGAGCTAAACGACGCCTTAATTTCCCGTTTCTTACAGCGTAGTGGGGCCAATATCGTTGAAGGACAGATGCAAATAAATCTTCTCCCTCACGTTTAATCTGTTTGAGCGTAAAAAGTGAGTCACTGTAATTAGACTTCCAGTAAGTGTAGCACATATGATTAATTTTAATGTGACACAACTTGGTAAACCCTGTAGTTCCTGCTGCTCCATATTTGGATGCTCTCATAAACCAAAAAAGAGCTCAGTGCTCCTCCCCCTCCTCTGAAACACTAGATCATACTCCACTCTACACATCATCACAGCCTCCACAGCAGGGCTGCTCTCAGCTCACCAGCTCACAACAAATAGGAAAGAGTAAGAAAACATATTCAGCCTAAAAAACTCACTTTACTCTCTGAATGAACTCTCTTCTTGTGGGAGATACTGGATAGTCTCATCTCAGCCAAAACGTTTACAAAGGAAACAGGAAGCATCACAGCTCACTGACAAAAGCAACACAGAAAAACATTGGTTTGGTTAAAAAGTCATAAGCTTTAATGTTTGGGAGCTGGTGCCCTCAATGCCTTAAAAACAAATAACAAAAACATAATACACTCATAAAATGTGCCAAAGTGAAATTCATATTTTGGAAGAATAAATCTGCTATCAGAGTATACGCGAGAGTATCATGGCCTGTGTCACACTTTACTTGTAATTTATGAAGTAATTCATGACTGAACACTAATTCTGCTGGAAGACCAGATTAGCGTAATTTACTGTTATTTTATGTCACTGAGACATTAAAGCCCCAGTATGTAACTTATTTGGCTTTTTATTAGCAAAAATCAAATATGTCTTTCATAAATACATATTTCACTGAAGTCGAATCACACCCGCATACAAATGAAAGCTTTCTCGTACTTTAGAATGAGTTGTTACAAGTTGTTACAAATACATAAGTGGGCGACGCACCAAACCGAGGCTGCCATGTTGCATCGCCATTTTTTACGTTCAGTGGCAGCGTGACCGTAGGTAACCATGGAAACTCAGCGGAGCTGTCGGCTCGGGGAGAAAGTTTTCCAGGTAGCGCCTGTTAAAACTGTCACCACTGTGTAGTGTGAGGAAGGACGGAGGCACTGATGTTGCATTCAGGTGCAGTCAGGCAGACGGCCGTCGGCAAACCAACCGGATGTCATCTTACTCGACCAGAGAAAGACGGTAAAATGTGGGTCAGGTAAACAATACAACATCACCATGACAACATATTGTCACGCCTGTATTGTTCTGCCTCGTGCTGGCGGACCAATTGTTTACATAGACGCTTGTTTATCCTGTTACATGCAGCGTCTGTTGTCTGTCTGACGTCTGCCCGATTTCACGTGAATGCAACATCAAGAATACGTTCCGATATGCAACCGCACCGCTAGATGGGGGGAATTCCTACATATTATACCTTTAAGGATATGGAGTCGCCCCCACACACATGTATGTATGTGTGGGACAGATCTTTGAGGGTAATTAGAGGGAGGGGCCCACCAATTGTAAAGCTCCATCAGCATGAGAAGGAGGTCAGTACTTTTACACTGGCAGGCAGACACACACACACACACACACACACACACACACACACACACACACACGTAGCGTCTGGGGATTGTTTTTCACAGTTTGGGTAATGACATTGGAAGTTGATGTGAAATCCAGCTGTGTGCTTGCGTGTGAGAGCATGTGCAAGTGTCTGGCCAAGGCTGGAGCTTGACACAGCAAAGTGTCTTTACTGCCAGTGGGTTTGTGGACTGGACTGATGGAGAAGGCTCACTGACACACACACACACACACACACACACACACACACACACACACACACACACACACACTCCCAAGTTGTCATCTTGCACACTTTCTTTTAGTTTCTGTGGTACATGGATGCACACTTGTTAACTTTATAAAACACACATGGTGTCTAAATGTGTGGTGGAGCCGGAGCGTGTTTTCTCTTGTCAGTTGGGTTTGGATCACAGAATCTTCTCTGGACCTTCATCCTAGTAGATCCAGACACCAGTGGGTCTGTAAGGTGGGCCCAGGTTTATTTAAACCACATGTTGTGGTCACGTTTAGTTTAAATATTTGACCCGTACTGTAAAACACGCCATCACACATGCATAAACCCTCCCAGAAGGTTGGAGACACGTGAGCCGCAGATGACCGAGATGTAGTTTTCTTAAGCTTTTATGGGCTATATTCAGAGTTTAGATTTGTCTACATGCTGTAGGCACAGTGCGCTTTGTGAGTTGTTTTCATAGCTCCAGTGCAGTGTTGAGTTTCATTTTGGGTGTTTATGCAGGAATGCTAATAACACCAGGTTAAGGTTTGTTCTCCCAAGGTTCAGGTCTCCTGTAGTAAAACCTAATCCCACTGTGGAAATCAGCACAACCACAGACCTTGATATCTGACAGGTTTCTAATAGTTACCATTCTCACGAGCTAAGTTCAGCATGATAGCTTGTTAACACAAAATACAGCTGAGGATGATGGGATGTCATTTGATTTGTATGAATATAGCCATAAACCCAAGTAGCTGAATTGATTTATTCATGAATTGATAAGTTAATTGAATTCATCAGAAGCTATTTGTTTGATTTTTGTTTTTATTTAGTCTGACATCACATTGAATAAGTTTGGGTTCTTTGCCGTTGCTCAGACAAAGCAAGTAATTTTAAAGGGATAGTAGCATTTTTTAAAAGTGGGGTTATATGATCTACAAATAGCCCCTAAGTACTTTAATTGCAATAGAAGACTCTCTGCACTCCTCCCGTTGTTCGCTATTCGCAGTTTTTATTTGGACCTAACCAACTCACGTATCCCTCCGCCCATGGTTAGCGCCCGCTGATCAGCAGTTGGTTAGGTCCAAATAAAAACGGTGTTTTTCCTGCACTTTGAGGGGCCATTTGTAGATCATACCACCCCACTTTTAAAAAAAATGCTACTATCCCTTTAAGATAAGACAGATAGAAATCAGAAATCAGGCCATTACTAAAGATTCTCAAATTCATCCTTCAGGTGAGATCAGGGTGATGGTGTTGGATCAACAGACAGAGCTGTGCTTCTCACACGACCCAAATCTTTATCCATTAACATCATCAACCATCACAGGTAGTAACAGACTCTGCTGACACCTGCACATTAACAAACAGTAGCTGAAGCTCCACTCGCATGGTATCCTGCTGATCGTCCTGAAATATCAAATAGTAACCACAGCTCCAACCAGGCACAGAGCAACGTAGAGACACAAGTGTAGTAGACGGAGATTTAGATAAACACAGCTGTGGGAGAACAATGACATGACAAGTGGCCCTCACTTCCATTTAATCCCCACCTCCACACACAGAAAACAGCCTTGCATCCTGTCCACTGATGCTTTCCTCTTTATTTCTAATAATGTCTCTGCTTATCAGCTTTTGACTTTTCTTTCTTCTCTCTCTTGTTATTTCATTCTCTCTATCTTTTATTTTTTGTCTTTTTGAGACGAAAGTATTTGTGGTCCTCTTTGCTTCATGATTTGCTTCCCTTTTCTGTACGTGTTTGTATCTTTTGTCTTCTGTCTTACAGTAGGGTCTGGATAAGGACTATACTATGATGGTTGAATGCTTCAGTGTGTGACTAGCTAATGACCGTGTGCTCCTTCTACAACCATTTGACACACAGACACACACACACATCCAGGTTTCCCTCTGTTCCACCGTGACAAACAGCCGTTCTCTCTTTGACACGCTCCCATTCTCCTTCAGTCATCCTCCTCTCTCTCTTCCCTTCATCATCGGTGTCATTACTGCGCCTCTTACCCCCCTATAATAACCATTAGGCTATGCTTATTTGGCCCGGGACCACCCTTTGAGGATCAGGTTCCACAGTAACCTGGCCCATCTCCACGGTAACCCAGCCCATCTCTGGAGGAATGCAGCATTTCCCGCTCTTTTGTCAGGCCACGTTTTGACTGGCACTGCAGGGCCAGATTGAGTTGCACTGGGTTTCATAAGCTTTGTCTGTGTGTGTGCGTGCGTGCGCGTGTGTTGTTGCACGCGCATGCATGCATGTGTGTTAAACTAATTGAGTTGGCTGTCAAAGCAGGGTCTGTGTGGAGTCTTGGAGCAGTACTGTAGGGAGGAGCACAGCTTTAGAATGGCATTGGGTTACTCTATAGCCGCCCTGCCTCCGGATTATACTTATATTTCACAGGAAGTGCGTGTGTGCATGCGCATGTGTGTGTTTATTTGTGTGTCTATCACTCCCAAAGGGGTGTATGTTCACAGGTGGCCGGGTTGGCACAGCCATGGGCATTTCCAAACAGACACTGACACAGCCTTTCCTATAAAAGTCAAAATAGAAAGGAACAGAAGAACAGAGGACACTGGCCTCAGCCTGCTCTGTTGTTAGCATCTGTTCACTTCACAAAGGACTGTGTGTGTATGTATGTGTGTATGTATGTGTGTGTGTGGGGGGGGGGGGGGGGGGGGGGGTGTACAGGTTCATTAATAATCATCATAAGTGTGATTGCAGCACTGCTTTGCTCTTTGCTCATGTTATCAACACTTCAATACATCCTCATTCATCAATATTCAGACCCGTTCCTTCTGACTCTTATTTAATTGCTGCTTGGACATGTGTTGTTTGTGAAGTGGTGGAACAGCTGGCACGATTAAAGACTGAAAAATGGTAGGATGCCCCTTGTGGCCTATGTGACTATATTGAAGTCTATGAACATTCTTAAAGGGATAGTTCAACATTTTTGGCAAATTCTCCTCTCACCATAATCCCTATAGTCATAGCAGTTTGTAGGTTCATTACCTTTAATTATCGGTGCATGTTGTTTTGAGATCTGTGGGGCAGAGATGTGAGCTTCTCAGTGAACACAATGGAGGTGAATGGTACAGGTCCCCTGTCCCTCATCAAACTCATCAAATACACAATCCAACAACTCCACAACGCCCTGGTGGACAAGTTGTGACCTGCACATTCACCAGAACTACATTCCAGACACGGCTGCTGGGCGGAGTGATTTCAAAAGCAGAAGTAGTTTAGAGTATTTGCTTCATATGTCTTAATGTTACATAATTATACATTTTTATTTTACATTTACATCTACATTTTATATTTTATATTTTAACTTCTCCACCAGAGCGTTGTGGAGTTGTTGGATTGTGTATTTGATGAGTTTGATGAGGGACAGGGGACATGTACCATTCACCTCCATTATGTTCACTGAGCAGCTCACGTCTCTGCCCCACAGATCTCAAAACAACATGCACCGATAATTAAAGGTAATGAACCTACTGCTATGACTATAGAGATTATGGCAATAGGGGAATTTGCCAAAATGTTGAACTATCCCTTTAATTCCCCCTCTTTATCAGAAAGGTTCAACAGTACCTATGAAAAAATTAAGAAATAAAAATGTAGATTTTTTTTTCCAGTGTTCTCGTATTCTTTGTACTGCAGCACAAGGGAAAAATAAATTAAAAAAAACACTTTTACAGACTGATCTGATCATCAACAACATCATGAATGAACATTGACTCACTCACAGTATTTCTCGGTTTATTATATTTTATTTGACTTTTTTTGTGAATGGAATTTATTACAGTTTTCCTAAAGAAGGCCAAAATGTGCATCATTGCTGTAAAAGTGTGTTCTCCTGTAGCTTTTACATTAATGTGATGGTTTTAAATTCAGATAAGAATTGTGTTTGCAACAGGGAAACTTAGGTCCTCCCAACATGAAAACATGCTGCCACTTGATGAAAACAATATCAACACAAAGCCAAGATTTCCAACACATGTACAGTATATGATCAGAAGAAGGTTGCATTGTATGTATTGTACTGTCTCTCCCTAAATTATTTGCAGATCTTTACATGTTGAATACAGCTTTTCCTCTTTGCTTGTGTAACCATCTCAAACCAGCAGCACTCCGCTACAATGAACCAAAATATCAAGTGTGTCCACATACTGTATTTTCAGCTAACATGAAGTTTCACATGTTTTTCAGATTCAGAAGTGAGCAAGCTCCGTCACAACACCCTGCCAGTCCTCTTGGCATCAGAGCTGCTCGTCTCCGACACCTCCTCCCCCACCCCCCAGCCTGGCCGGACCCAGTATCTACTCAGCCTAGCCAGGGTGGCCCTCAGCACCAGTGTGGAGATCCCTGAGCTCTGGAGGGGCCCTCAGGTGACGACCCAGCTCTTGGGATGTCTGCTGCAGTGCCCACAGTACGAGGTGAGGGAGCTGGCGCTGGACGGAGTCCTGAGGACACTGGAGGAGGAGGAGGAGGAGGAGGGGGAGGACAAGAGGACAAGACCTCAGTGGCTGGACCAGACCACCCTATCTAACCTGACGAGCCAGGCTCTTCACGAGACTCACCCCCAGTGTCTGGCCAAGGTGGGACCACACACACACACAAAAACATTATGAGATGTGTGTTTGTCTTATAACCCTGTATATGTGTCTGGATGTTTTATAGGTGCATGCGTAAGCTCTTGTTTACCCATGGGTGTGAGTCAGTGACAGGCCATAATCTCAGCATCCTGTCATCACATACTCGACCAAAATACATTTTTCCCATTCATCATATTTCCACTGAACCACAAGGACAGTCGGTGTAAATTGATTAAATGTCCAATTCCGTCTTGTGGAGGCTTGCGTGAGAGGCTAATCGGCTGCAGGGGACGAGCCAAGCACACTGGCAGCGATCTGACTCTGTCGCTATCCCTCTCACTTCCACACACTTATGAGAGGTTTGGTAGACTTCCATTATAACGAGTTTTGGAGGGGAAAACGCAGCTTATTTCCTGTTTGGGGACAGAAGGTCGTATTTCAGTGTGTTCATAAAGCGCAGCCAGGCAGCCAGCAGACCTGCTCTGTCCTGCTCTGTTACTCCTGTCGTTAACACTCCTCCAGAGCCAGCTCCACTCACCACTGCTGGGACTGTGTGTGTGTGTGTGTGTGTGTGTGTGTGTGTGTGTGTGTTTCTGTGCTGCTACAGACCTTTCTGTTTTTTTTGTGCCTGTTCTCCAGGCCAGCCGTTAATGTTTAAAGTGTCGGCCCCATTAAGTAGAGCCTCCCTTCCGCCAAGGACACGCCAACCCAATGGACCAGTTGCCATAGCTCACCCTGGTCTCCACTGAAGCATTCTGGGAGAGGAGCAGCAGTAGGCCAAGGACGTAGTGTTGGTCTGCTGTCATCTTCAGTCCCTTATCAGATATATAGGCTGATTAGGGGAAGATTTCACACAAATAAATCCACTTTCTCTTTAATTTAATCCAGTGTGCAAGAAAGTGACATGACAGGATTTATCACTGATCATAAACATCCAAACACAAGGCCGAAATGCAGCAGAAAACTATATACATAACCAAATCTCTCAGGTATCTCTATTTAAATTAGAAAGGAGGCTAAAAAACACAGGACACGTCTGTTCTGATGATACAAGTCAGGAGTCCTGAAATGTGTGTTTCCCCTATATAACACACATTCTACATCTCGGAGACCACGTCCTACCACATACTGTATGGTCTTCCTTCACCTTTCAAACGGGGCAGAGCTCCGTGGGAAACAGAGACACGGCCTGAGGGGGAACCAGATCTGGCACAACACCGGAAGGAGAACAGGTCCATGGAGGTGTGCGTGCAGGAAAGTGCATTACACCAGATCCACGCTGATATGGCCTACGGCCCCCCATGCACACACACGTTTAACCAAGGCGGCGGCCAAAATCACCCAGATGGCCCGCCTCTGCCTAAGATAGGCAGGGAAACCCTCTACGTCTTGACTTCCATCAGTCTATCAATGTTCATCCACTTACTACAAAATAACCCCCTTACAGACGGGTGTTAGAATGGTTAGAGGTTGCTATTGAGGCATTTTGTGCAAGACCCCTAAAATATGTAGCTAAATATTTGCCAGACATGTGAGTTTTTCGACCACGCACCCTGTGGTGTGTTCAGATCCTGATAATTATTGGACAGCACTGTTCAGTTCAAGCTACATAGAATGCAGTCTTGTATGTGTTAACATTAGTGTGTGTCCGTTCATGCAGGGTGCATGTCACTGTTTATTTACAGGTTATAGCCATGACTCTCTATACACCTCTACCACTGTGTTGGCATATTTTCCTTTGTCCGTGTATATTTGAGCATGAGAGCAGCTCAGTGTGCAGCAGGACTGGAGCCCAATAAAGCAGGTTTTAAACATCAGAAGCAGCAGAGATGGTCGGACCAGCAGCTGCTCTGGGGCTAGCAGTCACATTTCCCTTCAGACTGACAAAGAAATAAGAATAACTTTATTAATCTCCAAAGGGAAATTCGTTTGTCTGTCAGCTCATCTACCATATGGAGAATAATTAAAAAGCCTGGTGGCTGTACTGTAGGTACCAAGGACCCTCTGTATCTCTGTGCTACAGTGAAGAGAGAGGAGCCATCCACCACTGCTGTTTTCTTGGTCCATTAAGGTGTGATGAAGTGGATAATCTGAGTTGTTCAGAATGACCTCTAACATCTTCGGTGTGCATCTCTTCAGTCTCCACCACACCCCCCAGTGAGTCCAACCTGGTGCCAAATGGCAACTAAACGGATGAATAGTTAAAAAACGCAGGCAGGAACTTGAGTTGTAGCTAATTAAATGTGGTAATGTGGTTCCCTCAGTTATGCAGAAATAGAAAGCAAAAAGTTCGTTTTTCAGTTATGCAGCTGAGAGAGCGAAAGATGCAAATGAATAACACTGACTTGGCATTACTGGCCCTGTGATTGGTTCACTGGACTGCAGGTAATGGACATGACTTGTTTCTGTCCTAGGATGATTTTGAACAGTATGAAACATTACACTGTGTGTGTACTAATGCAGACTAACACTGATTGGAGTTTTTTTATGAAAGCTGTATTGACAGATTAAACTGAGCAGTGGGGGCAAGAGAATAAACTGAGAACATTCAACAGACATTCCCTCATTATATCACATAATGTTGCTTGCTACATATTTTTTTGTTTGTTGACAATTCTGTGTGCATCGTTAGTGAATGAATCCCTTTAAAACATATGAGTTGAAGTCCAGTGTTCTGTTATGTCTCTTTGAGTTGGTTTTAACTTAACAATAACAATGAGAAAGAGAGAAAGTCAGAACAACAAACTCAGGAGCTCTATGCTGCGGCTTTGTCTTTTTACTGCTCACATACACAAATATACAGTGAGTGACACACACACACACACAGAGATGTTTACACACTGACGCTGCATACAGCCTCTTGGCCTGGTTTCCACCCACACAGATCCTGTAAAGCAAGCTTTATTTTAAAGCTCAAATAACAGGCTGGGGCCTTGAAGAAATAATAATCAGTGAGATATGCAGGAGGAATGTCAACATGTGTTCTCGGCTGGATGTGTGTTTTTAACAGGGGTCTCATGGTGGAGAACAAGTCTTTTGCTCCTATGACATGGTCAGCTGCCCCCACCCCACCTCCCCCCCTCTGGAGGAGTGACTGGGCAAAGAAAATAGCATGGGGAGGATGGAGAGGAGCTGGAAGCAGCGAGGAGTTACAGAGACATTGTGTAACTTCTCGTTATCTATTCACGAAAATCGATTATTCCGTTCAAAGGTTATGTTTTTCATTAATCAGTAATCACCCCCATTAACAAACTGAAGTGTTTCGGTAAGCTCTGAATTTGCCGTTCATATCATTCATATATCGAGCGGGAAAGCTCGGTGCTGGCTGCCATTTATTTTTCATGCTGCATTCACCTGAAATTGGGCAGAGGGCAGACGGACGACAGCCGCTGCACGTAACGGCATAAACAAGCCTCTATGTAAACAAGTGGTCCGTCAGCACGAGGCAGAACAATACACGTGACAATATGTTGTCATGGCGATGTCATATTGTTTACCTGACCCACGTTTTACCGGCTTTCTCTTGACTTCTGTGTTTATGCCGTTACGTGCAGCGGCTGTCGTCCGTCTGCCGTCTGCCCAATTTCACGTGAATGCAGCATGAAAATACGATTGAGTTGCTTGTGATATACAACCACAACGCTTCCTACACAATGTACCTTTAAGCTGAGTGAGTGAGGAAACACATGTATGTTCTCCTCTGCATCCATATACATGCATATAATTGAGTGTTGTGTATGTGAGAGAGAAAGCAAGGCAGCTGTGTACCCGTGGTTTGGGTGTGCGTAGGGAGGATCTGACCGGTGTGGTAAAAATACCCTCGGGGCAACCTGCCAGGCGTACTGCAGAGAGGACACCAAAGCTGTGTTGATGGATGGCCCGGAGCAACTTCGGTGTGTGTGTGTGTGTGTGTGTGTGTGTGTGTGTGTGTGTGTGTGTGTGTGTGTGTGTGTGTGTGTGTGTGTGTGTGTGTGTGTGTGTGTGTGTGTGTGTGTGTGTGTGTGTGTGTGTGTGTGTGTGTGTGTGTGTGTGTGTGTGTGTGTGAGATGGAAGTGACACAAGTGACTGCATCAGTATGTTGTATCCTCTCTCCCCTCAGGTCCTTCAGGTGCTGTGTGTGTTGAGCTCCAGGGGTGAACTCCTGTGGAGGGACGGAGCTGAGACGTTGTCCCAGGAGGACGTCCTCCTGCGTCTCCTCACTCTGGCCCAAAACTCTGTTTACAGGTCAGAGAACACACACATACACACCTCATCTTCTTTGACATCATCCTGGAGTTATCTCAGGATGAAACTGTGTTTTGTTTTCCTCTAAACCAAACCATGAGACGTTAGTTTAAAAACGGTGCACTGTTTGGTCTAACGATGGTAACGCAGTGAGGAGGAATGGAGCGTTACACTGATGCTGCATTCACCTGCAGTCGGGCAGACGGCCGTCGGTAACAAACCAGATGTCATTTTAGTCACAGAAGTCGAGAGAAAGCCAGTAAAACATGGGTCAGGTAAACAATACCACATCACCATGACAACATATTGTCACGTGTATTGTTTTGCTTCGTGCTGACGGACCACTTGTTTACATAGAGGCTTGTTTATGCCGTTCCGTGCAGCGGCTGTCGTCCGTCTGCCCAATTTCACGTGAATGCAGCATGAAAAATACGATTGAGTTGCTTGCGATATACAACCGCAACGCTAGATGGGAGTAATTCCTACACAATGTACCTTTAATCAATATTGTCAGTCTGAATTTTCATAGTGTGAATCGTATTCATACATCATCATAATCATCATAAATCACATTTCCCTGCTCAGATTCTAATTCTACTTTAAAACTTGTATTTTATTCAGAAATCATGGTCTACTTTCATACTTTCAGATTATCTATCAGGATATTTTATTTAATTTCCCCCTAAACAGGCGCGGGGGCCCACAGCCAACATCTGAGTTAGAGCCTACAAAAACACATCATCCCTGCAGCACTCTGTCAGTTCACCAGAAAGCATTTGGACAAACTTTGACCTAATGGTGGCGCTGGATAGAAAGGGAAGAGATCAACAACAGCCCTGAGCTTGAGGGTTCATGTCAGTACCTGTTGTAACTTCAATTCGTTTCATGGTAACTGCAGGAAAAGGGAGGCAAATGTATTAACTCCACACTGTTCTGAAAGCCGGCTGTCAAAACAATCCCTGAGCAGACCAGGAGGAGCTCTCAGCTCTGATTGATGGAAGAGACAGAAAAGTTCCACAGGGCAGAATCCATCCTCACACCTTTCTATCAGAGCTTGTTTGAAATATAGTTCATACATGTTCTCACTTGTAAAATCATATTCTCACACACACTATTATACTCTCCCACACTCATCACTACACGCTGTCTCACACACAGACACACACCATATTTACTCTCACTCACACGTGAGTGTAAATAATAACATGTATGGAACAACATGATAGTGAATGTACGAGAGAGATAAGGAAGTCTGTGAGAGAGAGTTTGAAAAAAGAAGAGACAGACGACTATTCTCACACACATCCCATATCATCTCTCATACATTCACTATCATGTTCCAAAATTGATATAATAGTGTATGTGTGAGAGTGTAGTAGTGTGTGAGAGAGTATAGAAGCCTATGTATGAGATAGATTATGGTAATGTACAGTTGCAAGTAAATGTGAACCCTTTGGAATTTCATAGTTTTCTGCATTAACTGGTCATTTAATCTGAGGTATAGGTAAAGGTAAACACAATGTGCTTAACCTAATACCACACAAACAATTTTAATATTCAATGTCTTTATTGAACATTTCCATTAAACATTCACAGAGCAGGTGGAAAAAGTCAGTGAACCCTTGGATTTAATAAGTGGTTGAAGCTCAACCAAACGTTTCCTGTAGCTGCAGATCACAACTGATCAAGACTCAGGATGAATTCTGGACCGTTGGTCCTGACAGAACTGCTTCAGCTCAACCATGTTATTATAGGATGTCTGGTGTGAATGGCTCATTCCACAGCATCCTTATTGGATTCAGGTCTGGCTCTGACTGGGCCGCTCCCAAAGGTGGAGTTTCTTTAGTTGAAGCTACTCTAGATGATCTAGTAGATGTACTTCAATGTTTAGGCTCATTGTCCTGCTGCATCACACAACTTCTACTGAGTTTCAGCTGGTGGAGCCCTGACATTATCCTGTAGGAAGCCTGGAGAAACTCTGGATGAGGTCAAACTGTCCAGGCCCTGAGGCAGCAGAACCCCAAACCATGATGCTCCTCCACCGTACTTCACCGCTGACATGATGGTTATATGCTGCTATGCAGAGCCATTTTTACACCATATGTACAAAAAATACTAAAAATGACATCTTAGTTTCATCAGTCCACAAAACATTTTCCCACTAGTGTTGTGGAGTGGCAAACTTCAGGCCTGCAATGGAACTCAAAGCTATTAATGCAGAAAACTGGGAAATTCATGTCAGAGTATGATATTAAAGCTGAAATCAGGTATGAATGATCTTTCAAACGAGCTCTCACTTCCGCCCTCCTCTGCCTTCATGTCCCAGTGTTGTTCTGGCTGCTTCACCCTGTCAGAGAGCTGTGGCCGCGCTGCAGCAGTCTGGCTGTCAGGCCTCCATTCAGAGCCAGGCAGCGTAGAGGAGGGGCACACGGGTTCACTGGCTGCACCTGGGTACCTGGCTGTACTGCCACCTTTCTCTCTGTGGGTATTTGTGTAATGGCTTATGCGCTGTTGCAACATTTACGTAACTAAACCCGTGCAGCCGTTTTAAAGAGTCGGTTGACAGAGGAATCTGCCTGGATGAAAGCTGATATTTCTGCTCTAAAAGCCGTCATCAGAACATTCTGCCTCTGTCACATTGTTCTCAGGTGTCAGGGTCAAGACATTACTTTTGTTAGAGCTTAGAGGTTCATGAGTCATGGGGGGGGGGGGCTCATCACAAACTGATGTGGCACATAGTGTCCCAGTGTTTGTGTGTGCATATACACTGTACGCCCTATGACATGAATTGACAGGCACACACCTTACCTGACAAGCCCCCACTGTACTTTTTACCCCAACAAGAGACTACAGGCTTGAATAAGGATTGGATTACAATGGCTTTTAGTTGTGTAAAGCCTTTTCCTGGCTGCAGTCCCTGGACCAGGGATCCACTTTCACTCTGGAGCCGCCCCAGGGTTGTGATGAGAGCCAGGGAGCGCTGAGGTTGGGTTGCTGGCTGCCCTTGTCTGCTGTATGATTGAATGGCACAGGGGCTGTTGTAATCCATAATGTAGTGGCGAGTACCAGCACACCTCTTCTGTGGACTGTAGGTCAATACAGTTAAGTGATGTATGTGTGTATCTGGGAGTGTGAGGTGTGCATCATAGAGCACATTTACTCAATCAGACCCTCTCACTGCATTGATATGGCAACTCAATGAGCAGTGTCATTCAATATAGAGCCCAAATGATGTTCTTTTCATCACCGGTGTATTGAGAAGAGTGAACCTAAAACCCTTTCAGTCCTACCTGGAAGAGAATCCAGTCTGCACATCATCCAGCACCTTCTGTTCTCAGGCTGCCATATCAGATCAACTGGACTAAGACTAGAGTTACCACCTTGTGGTTTTCTGCCTCTGCCACTCAGACTAGTTTCAAATCTGATTCTGATTCATCTGGCCATGTGTAAATATTAACCAGTTCTGAAGAATGGAGTCATAATTGGTGTGTGAATTCCAGAGTTATGGCTAAAAAGTGTCTTGTGAGTTCACAGTGACTTTGACCTTTGAGCCTTGATCTTTACCCACCAAAATCTTAATCAGTTTGTCCTCAAGTCCAAGTCAATGAGCGAAATCTGAAGGAATTCTCTTGAGGAGTTCTGGAAATATTGCTGTCACAAGGACAAAATCATGTTTTCAAACGGCCATGACCTTGGCCCCCACAAGTTTTGTCATGGCATTACTGAGACGCCGTCCACAAGAATGGGATGTACTGTATGTACGGCTTGACAAGCCAGCATGCAGGCATACAGTAGGTTTTGACGGTAATACGCTAATAAGGTATCCAGCCGTATCTTAAAATAGCAACCGTATCAGTTTCATTAAAAAAAAAAATGCAGTGCACTCATATATTACCTACTAAATCTAATTTATTTTACTGCCTATAATGAGTGTATGTCCACCTCCATGTGTGGTTGAGTCTTCAGTGTTACTCCAGTAGCATCATGTTTTCCTTTGGGAGATGTTTGATGGACGTGACGGCTCAGAGAAGAGAGAGAGGAAAAGACAGCAAGTCGCTCACTAACCCTATAGTGAGTTTGTCCTCAAGAAAAACACAACTTCTACAAAAACCTTGGTAGATAGTTACAATGTGTGTCTTGTAGGCTTGTGCCGCTGTTATAAAAACACAGAGAGACGCTGCTACAGCTGATCAGCTGATCGTTGCTCCGATGGAGGTCAGATCTTCTAATGTTGAACTCATGTTATAAATACAAAGAGCAGCCAAACACCAGGCTGAAGAGAGGAACAGCAGAGCTCCTCTCACAGCTGCAGGTGAACCGGCTGGAGAGGCAGCGCTGTCCGTTTTTCTTTTTTTTTTTTAGCAGCACCATCCACATTTTGTTAGAAGCTATTTGTTGTTAATGTTGGTAATGTACATGTTTTGTTATTGTTTCAGTATTCTTATGTGGTGTTGGTAGCTGTTCCCTTTCTGAGCTGTACAACATGATGTTTAATTGGCTACAGTAATACCAGATACCGCTGTAAAATGTGTAAGAGGTTTAACGGTATCAACATTTGGATACCGCCCAACTCTAGCAGACACCCACATCCAGGTTGAGGCAGTAAAACATAAGCAAGTTCAACAATAGAAGCTAAAAGTCTTTGATGATGTGTTTCAGTGTGGAGCTCCACTGTGCCACCTTGACCCTGGTCTCTCAGCTGGTGGTTCAACTGGTCAGCTCTGACCCTGAGGTAAGAAACTAATAGATAAACACATAACATTTTGAATATTCCAGGCCTGGCACAAAGGAAACTGTTGGGAGCCTCACAGTTTAAAGGGATAGTTCACCCAAAAATCAAATTTCACATTCATTATCTACTCACCCTCATGTCGACTAAGAACTGTGAGAGTTTTCAGAGTCCTCCGTCCCTTCTCTGAGTTACGGGGGGTCCATGCAGCAGTATTTGTCCATATAATGGTTGTCAATGGATACCAACTTTCTTCGTCCAAAAAGACACACCAAAAAACATCCAAATACCTCCATACTGCTCGTCTGTAATGTCCCTCTTGTATTGAAGCCCCGACATGAGAAATTGTTCCGCCGCGTGATTTGCACTGACACAGGAAGAGCAGTGAACCGAGACACTGGGAGCTTCCGCTACAAACAAGCTGAAAATATAGACTTATTTGGGGGTGGTGCGTGGCGCAGTGGTTAAGACGGCCGCCCCATGTAGAGGCTATAGTCCTCAACGCAGGCGGCCCCGGTTCGAATCCCACGTCAGGCAGCCCTTTCCTGCATGTCATTCCCCCTCTCTCTGCCTCCCCCTTTCCTGTCCATCTCTACTGAACTATCAAATAAAGCCAAAAATATACTTAAAAAAATATATATATATATAGACTTATTTAATTTTTTTCGGAACAATTTCTCATGTCGGGGCTTCAATACAAGAGGGACATTACAGACGAGCAGTATGGAGGTATTTGGATTTTGTTTGGTGTGTCTGTTTGGACGAAGAAAGTTGGTATCCATTGACAACCATTATATGGAGAAATACTGCTGTGCGGACCCCCCCTAACTCAGAGAAGGAACGAAGGACTCTTCAATTCGGGTGAGTAGATAATGAGTGAAATTTGAATTTTGGGTGAACTATCACTTTAAACTGACTCGACACACAGTTTTGAACATGAAGCCTGTAGTCACCAGCCATCGGCCGTCAGCCCTCATTTCAGCTTTAGCCTAGCGTCCTGCTAGCGGTTCTAAACACACAGGAAGCACACAGGCTAATCAAACACAGGTGCCACTAATAACACCGCTAATTACGTCAAATTGCAATAATTTCTGAAAGTGAGACATCAGTGTTATTAGTTCCAGCTGTGAAGAGTCCAAATGTCGCCTGAGTGAAACTATAACAGATGATTGTTGTGAACGTCATTGTGATTATGTCATATCATACTTTGCATCAATCTGCATGTTGTCATTTTACATTATAAAAATATGTTGCAATTCAAATCCTCAGGGTGCAAGTGAAACATCTGGCTTAGCTCAGTGGGGGGCGCTGGTGAGCTCATGCTGCACTGAAGAGCAGCCAGCGGAGGTGAAGCTGATGGCTGCCGGTGTGTTGGTCAGCTGTACAGACTGTGTACTGAGCAGCGCTCATCTGCCACTGGGTGAGTCCTGATCCTGGTGAAACGGAGTGTTTCCATCTGCTTTGATGTGAACAGAAATGTAAACAAGCTAAATCTGTGTTTGTTAAAGGGACATTGTGTAACTTCTCCTGTTATCTATTCACGAAAATCGATTATTTGGTTCAAAAGTATGTTTTTCATTAATCAGTAATCACCCCCATCAACAAACTGAAGAGTTGATGGGGGGTTAGGTCGAGGTGGCGTCTGTGAAAAGTCACCGCGGTAACGCAGTGAGGAGGAATGGAGCATTACACTGATGCTGCATTCACGTGAAAATGGGCAGATGGCCGTCGGTAACAAACCAGACGTCATTTTAGTCACAGAAGTCGAGAGAAAGCCAGTAAAATGTGGGTCAGGTAAACAATACGACATCGCAATGACAACATATCGTCACGTGTATTGTTTTGCCTCGTGCTGACGGACCACTTGCAGCTGTCGTCCATCTGCCGTCTGCCCATTTTCACGTGAATGCAGCATGAAAAATACAATTGAGTTGCTTGCGATATACAACTGCAACGCTAGATGGGAGTAATTCCTACACAATGTACCTTTAAAGATGAGGTATCACCTAATGAAAATGTGTGCATCTGAACTGCATGCCTCAAGTCAAACCATTCTGACTGAAGAATCTTGTGTGTGTTTGTGTGTGTCAGGTCTGTCCACTACAGTTACTCTCTGGGGGAGTCTGTTCACGCTGTTGCAAGATGAAGACCATGAAGTCCGAAATTCAGCCTCTGACTTCCTCTCTAATGTCCCAGCACCTCTGCTCAGTAAGGCTCCACACTAACACACACACACAAGAAGCAAATAATAACCAGGGGCCTCATCTATAAACTTGGCGTACGTCACTTTCCACTTAAAGGTTGTGATCTATAAAAAACAAACTTGACAGGAGAATATGCGCTCCCCTAAGTAAGGTTGGAGTAAAAGGGGACACAAGAGGAAGGTTAATTCAATGGCATTGTTTTGCATTGGACTGAGGAATTGTTTCAGAAACATCTTCTTACAATCTGACAGAAAATTCTAAATCAACCTTCTTTCTCTATATTTCATATAATTTATAAACTTCTAAATTGACTAAATTGAGAAAAGTTTTATAAATGAGACCCCTGGTCCTGGCAGATAAACTTATACAGCAACGTACAAATGCAAGCTTTTGCTTGATTTCCACTACCAGTAAATCCCAAGCAAGCACACTGTGTGTGTGTGTGTGTGTGTGTGTGCTCATGGGGTTCCACGTCATTGTTTTTGGATTGTATGCAGTCAGTTTTCTAAATGACATGTTGCCTAGCTCTAGTGAGTGAATTTGCTCGTTGGCCACACACACACAACCAGCAGTGGACAGTAACAGAGTTAATTTACTTGAGTACTGTACTTAAGTACATATCCAGAGGATTTGTACTTTATTGGATTTCTTTGGTACTTATTACTCTTACTTGAATACATTTCCAAGACAAATATTTTTACTTTTACTCGAGTTAATTTCTGGGAAGGCTGAACAGTACTCTTTCTTTTTTTTTTCTAAAATACTATTGGACACAAGCTGTGTTTGTCAAAGAAGGAAACCCTGACCCCTAAAAGCAGCACATCAGCTGCTTTCAGAGAGTTAATTATCAGAAACAAGAGTTAAAAGGTCCTTAAATTCATTTAGAAAAAATTATAGTAATTCATTGATGTGAAAAATAAGAAATGTACTCTTACTCTTACTTTTAAAAGCATGTACTTTTGGATACTTAAGTACCTTTAAAAGCAAGTACTTCTTTACTCTTACTCAAGTAACATGTCGACTGAGCTACTTTTACTTGTAACGGAGTCAATTTTGACCAGTAGTATTTGTACTCTTGCTTAAGTACTGGGGTCGAGTACTCTGTCCATCTCTACACACAACAAAGATCCTCCCCTCTGTCCCCGTCGGCCACACGGAGGCCAACCAGCTGACGGCTCAACAGCTCTGGTGCAACTTCCTGTCATCAACACGCTCATTTCCTCCATTTTCCCAGCTTTTCTCCAGGAACCACCCGTATTGTCCGTCACCACTGATGGGCATCTCAAAACATTACACAAGATAGCAAAGCTATTGGGGAGTGGGTGGGGGTGGGGGTGGGGGCATTTTTTTGTTTATGTACATAAGGCCAGTCAGGTTCAGATAAGCTGTCAGCAGCAAATCTGATAGGAGCTCAACAACATGACTAAGATACAGACGTATTCTCTAGAGGAGGAAGAGAACACAATAGGCATAATTGCAGTCTGAGTTTCTTGGTGTGTGTGTGTGTGTGTGTGTGTGTGTGTGTGTGTGTGTGTGTGTGTGTGTGTGTGTGTGTGTGTGTGTGTGTGTGTGTGTGTGTGTGTGTGTGTGTGTGTGTGTGTGTGTGTGTGTGTGTGGTGTGTGTGTGTGTGTGTGTGTGTGTGTGTGTGTGTGTGTGATGGAAGGGACACAAGTGAGTGTCAGTACGTTACATCCTCTGCTCTTATTTCCTTCAGGTGCTGTGTTGAAAAGAGAGAAAAAGCGATCACATGTTTAATCCATCACTATTCACCGCTCAGTTGGAGATTGTGTGTGTGCGTGTGTGTGTGTGTGTGTGTGTGTGTGGGAGGCTGAGAGTGTGTTGTTTACGGTAAACTGGCCTACATTTCCTCCTGGACACATGTCTCCACTGTGGGAAATGAGTGTGAATGTTTGTCTCAATTCTTTTGTGCGACCTTTCACTCTTATCCAAACCACACAAAACAACCATGAAGACTGCACTGAGTTCCTGGTTTATTTTAACACATGTCGTACACTCTGCAGGAATGTGCACTCAACACAGAAAGGAGAAAGGAGGTGGTAAATTAGTGATCTTGTATCAGCCAGAATGAGTGGCTTGTTGAGTTCCACATGCAAATGAAAAATAACAGAAAAACCCCAAAGAAATCACATCAACCCTAAAAAAAACAAAAAACAAATCTGCAATTGGAGAAATACACAACAGTGAGCATGGAGGACATGTCTGATGTGGAGCTGAGTGAATGAAGTTCTCGAGGAGGTTGTACTGTAAGCATATAATGCATCAATGTCTTGTTTTGGTCCAGAGGACTGTTTACACAGCAACCAGCAGTCTTCATCCATACTGATACCAGTACATTAACCTGTCTGTGTCGCTAAGTCTGAGTTTATCGCTATTAGTTGCACAACTAATCTTCCTGGGGTCCATCACATAATGGAAAACAAACATTTTTAACAAAAATGATTACACAGAGGTAAAAAGCTGCTGGTTTTGCAAGCAAATATTTACTGTATATTACATTCATGTAGGGCAAGGCAAGGCAATTTTATTAGTATAGCTTTACATTAGTTTTACATGGCATAACAACATCCTCTGCCCTTAGACCCTCACATTGACTGAGGAAAAACTCCATAGAAAACCCTTTTAACAGGGAAAAATCTGAGAAACCTCAGGGTGAGCAACAGAGGAGGGATCCCTCACCCAGGACAAGCAGACGTGCAATAGATGTTGTTACAGACAAGAAAACAGTTTATAACACAGAATGTGGAAAACATGGAAATGTTAACAACAGCTGAAGAAGGGGTCTCCAACATGTGGCTCATGAGCTACCAGTAGCTCACAGCCCCTTTTCCCAGTAGCTCGCCAAAGGATTAATGAATCATACATACATTTCCCCTGCCTATGGCTGAAGCGTGTGTATGTGCATGTATCATCAGAACAGACATCTCCTGTGATTTTCAGTCTCCTTTCATATTTAATAGAGGAGGGACAATACCTGAAAGTAATAATTTCAGTTATCAGTATGGTAGAAGCTAAAAACAATACCATTTCCATGAAGAGTGGGAAACACAGTTTTGTTTTACTAATGTAAAGAATTTATGTTACAAACCATGAGTAGCTCTCGGCCATTGTCATTTTGTAAAAGTAGCTCTCAGAGGAAAAAAGGTTGGAGGCCCCTGCACTAACGTATCAGACAGAGCACCAATATATTCATGTAATGGAAAATAATTATTTTTTCTTTTTTTAAAAAGCACATTGATGGTGTCTCTGTTCTATTCAAGTGGCCCAGTAAGCTAGGGCAGTGTGGCTGCATCCACAATGCCATGAAGCTAAATGGAATCCAGCCCATCTATTTTATGAGTAACACCAAACCACGTATTTACACTGAAAGGTCACAGACAAGAACAAGTCCAGGCCAGCTCAGTGTATTGTGAAATGCACTTAGTCATTTCCCATAGGATCAAGTTGTTCCAAGAGGATCACATTGTTGTTGTTGGGTGTGTGAGCGGCGTACAGCTGATTGTGTTGTCTTGCATAGAGAGTTTGGGAAGTCGAGTGTGTTGAGTTGTAGCCACACTATTACAGGCACCCAGTGTTTGATTCCAGTTGTGATGCGACTGGCTGGCTGACCTGTAGAATATCTGTAGTCAGCAGAACCCCCACCATCCCCCCACCACCCCTACCCCCGCCTCAACCCCCCCACCCCTGCTGTCAGAGCGCCAGTGAAACAGAGTCGTGCAGTCACATTTAGAAAACAACATTACTGTGTGTGTGTGTGTGTGTGTGTGTGTGTGTGTGTATGCAGGTCATGGTGAATGTGTTTGTTTGTTTGTGTGTGTTTTTACAATTCCCTTCATGTCAGCTCGTCTGCTGGGAGGTGTGTGTGTGCGTGTGTGTGTGTTTTACGACCTGCAGTTGCAGAGTCAAGTATCCGAGGTGTGAGCTGCTTCAGATGAAGGTGATGACTCCTAACCCTTTGATATGGAGGACGGTCAGAGATGTGAGAACAGAGACGGGCTCAGCAACACACACACACACACACACACAATCACACAAAAGGACAAAATGCAAAACAATAAGCTGCTTTTAGAAATAAATCTAAAAGTGAAATCTAAATGTTTTATCTCACTGTTTTTGCTCGACAGTGCAGATGAGGAACTGTTGTGACTGTGTGTTATACACTATGTATCTGTATGTACACTATGTACTGTGTTTTTTAATTTAAAAGAATAGTGTGACATTTTATCATATTTTTCCTATTAGCTTTCTTTCTACAGTCGTACTACGTCTAGACTTTAGTGTCATCCATCTTATTATCTACAGTAACTCTACTCCATTTTTTGTCACCAGACGACAACAACAATGTGACATGTGTAAACAGCAGTGGGACTCACAGTGTGTGCCGTTGTGTTTCCGAGACACAGATAAACCTTTAGCTGCACGCGGAAGAGACATTTGTAAGATTCACGTCAAGTTAGTGAAGCCGCTTCTTCCCAAAGCTGTGAACCACAGTGGAGCACTGGTCACTGACGGGAAGAGCAAATCTGATTTACACCCCCATCCCCCCTCCCCCCCCCCTCCCACCAGAATCACCACCACCCAAATACCTCCAGTCTAATTGGGTCTGAAATCAAACTCCACTCACCCTCTCTGGACCTCCAGCACTGTGACAGACTGAGGGCAGGAACAGAGGGATCACTTTATATATAGAGCACAGAAGGATTTGGATCAGACAACAGTGTATAAGAAGGCAGTGATTAGAAAAGTGACTGGGATGGCACACGGCAAGAGAAACTGAGCTACACAGCCTTCCTTTCAGAATGTTAATAAAACGTTGAACCTATATAATATCAAATGTCTGGTATTAGGTTTCCTCCTTATCTGCTGCTTACATGTGGTGAGTAGAAAGCACGTGTTTAGCCTGGCTGAGGATAAAGATTGTAAATGTGTTGGAGCAGCAGGTCCTCACATGTTTGGGTCATTTTATTATTTATTTATTTATTTAAGAAGGACAGTGCACATTAATGAACATTAAAGGGACAACGAGGAGTTTTGGAAAGCGACGTGTTTTCATGCTACATTTACCATGAGCCTCCGTGAGCACGGTGAAATTCTTGGACCGGCACAAGACAGACATCTTGCCCAGAATGTTTTCATTCATCAACAATGAAAGTATAACGGCGTATTAACGGGGTTTGGCGGCGTTATTCCCATGACCCACCGGGCAGCGTCCGCGAAACCGAAAGTAAGGAAACGCTGGTCGGCTCGCCCAGCATTTCCACCATTAATTAAAATAACAAAATAACGATAGAGACAAAATTATATATTGATCGAAAATGGAGCCATTAATAAGTGTGGGTAGCGTAGATTCATCCACATGTGAGACTTTTTAATAACCAAACAGAAACTCCTCGTTGTCCCTTTAATAAATGTAAAGGTGCCAGTGTTAGCCAAAGGCTAATTTCCGACTGTAGTCCTCCTGGCAAGGTGTTAAAAGCCATTAAAATGAACAACAAGGACAGAGGGAATATAATTCATAAAAGCAGGAAAACACAAGAAACACAAAAAAAATACAAAGAAAAAAACACAAATCAGCACACGAATTGGAACGTAAACAGAAACCAACAGACAATAAAACTACAAAAGGAGACAATTAACATGACACTACTATAAAAAACAAAACAGCAAACAAAACAAAAAAACAACTATCTCTGAAAATGATGCAAATTTTCCCTTTAATAATAAATGTTGAATCTTCAGTCTGTCCTGGAGCAGTGTTGTGAAATGCAGCAGTCAACTCCCAAACTCTGCTGAAGTGTCCACATTTTCCAGGCCGTTCCCAGTGAACCATTATCAGCCCGCCGGCCTGCACTAACCTATTTAGCTTTACTGTAAAGCCGACAAACTCCGGCGCAGAATGAGCCATTCATGTGTCCTTTCCCACAGTTCATTCATTTACAGTGGATAATGCAGCTGAATGCACGTCAACAACCTGATAGAGCTGAAGGACACTCATTAAACAGACCTCGTCCTATTTTAGCACAATACTCACTCATCCATTAAAGCTGGGTTTGTGTTAGCTAATGTTAGATGGATGAGACTCTGTGAAAGTGAGTTCAGAATCCATAGAAACCGGAGTCTCTTCGTGCTGATGGATTACTCAGCTTTTCCTTTGCAGCTTGAACCTTTTACTTTTGAAATGAAAAAGCTGTAAACTTGAGTGAATGACATTTTAACGATTTAGAGTTTGGTGTGAAAGGAAGTCACGTGTCTGATTTCTTTTGAAGACAGAGACGCAGCATCTTTCTATGCAGCTGTTTCACAATGTAACTGCGTCCGGCCTCGTGGCGCCTCCTCGGTTATTGTGAACCCGGTGTGATCACGGTCTAATCTGAACGTAGTTTCAGATCATTGAAATGTTCTGTCTAACCCACATGGGAAATAAGTGAAGCTTACTTCATTGGGACAGTTCAGAAAACTTACAGAAGTAGAAGAAGAAGAATATCCCTTATTGTCATTTTCACATGTACAATGACATTTAAAATGCCAAACCAGACGATGCAATCATCAAGATAAATAAAAAAGAGATTGTAAATGAGTGTAGCATAAAAATAGCTAGAATAAGTAATGTTAATAATGAAATAAAACAAAAGAAATCAAACACACAGGCATACACATATAGATTTCATTCGTTTTCCTGTTTTCAGACATGTACCTCATGACAGAAATGAATCTAATGAAGTCTCTTTGACCTCAGTAATAATAAACTATGAATTCAGTGCAGTCTGGTTGATTTAAAGGCAGTGAGATATTCACAGACGGAGAAAAGACACTTCAGATTATTTTATTAGTCATAGTTCCAATGCAAACTGGTGTGTTGCACAGAGTTTATAGCTATTGCTTATTTCCAACTCTTGTTCCCAATTGGCTGTACTGTACAATATGATTAAAAGTAATAGTCAGTATTCACTGTTAAGGCAGACAAAATAATAGAAATAACTCCCAGTGCACTTGTAATGTATGTAATTGGATTAAACAGCATATAAAACTGTTCCTGAGAAAACTCAGATGTCCCAACTGTTATTCTGTAGACTACTGCAAGTCTGTTTTATTAGACCATTGGCTTCAGTGACTTAAAAATCTATTGGTGCACCAGTCATCAACAGTTCACTGGCTGTGATTCAGTAAGAGAACAGAAAACATAATAATATTGTTGTAACTTTTCAACTGGAGCACGGCTGTCACTTCCTCTCCATCACCAGCTGCCAAACTTAAAGAAGCATTAGCACAACAGAAACCAGTGGCTGCATGACAAACAGGACATTACTTTCAAACCCCCCACCCCCCCCACGTGAGAGCGAGTCCTGAAGAAGTTCAGCCTGTGAGAACACTCGTATCAGTCGGTCCCCCGATGATGTCTGGGGTGTCGAAATCAAGAAGCCATTGAGAAAAAGCCTATAAACTCAAACCACCAACCCTCACACAACATCATCAATTACTTAAAAATCATCTTTCATCTGTGTCTCATAGTGAGTACAGTGACCCCCCCCCTCCTCCCCCCTCCCCATGGAGACAGACCGGAGCCTGTGTCGGCTCCCTGTGGAGCTGGCCAATGACTTGTATGTGTGATCCTTTGACTGAGCCAGAGCCAGCCATTCACTGCTGCTGCTGCTGCTGCTGCTGCTGCTGCTGCAGCAGAGCCTCAGATGCGGAGGCTGTGTGATTCACTGTGCTGTTGTCATGTGTAATGTTGTTGTTGCTGCTGGAGGAAGTTTGTTAAGTGTCTATTTTCTTTCACACCTCTCTTTATATTTCACACCTTGAGCTTCCTGGTGTCTCTGCTTTAGCATCTGTGTCCTGTGTGAGTCAAACGTGAGAAGGAAAGAGTGTTTCTCAGAGCTCGAGTGTAGATTGTGAGTGTGTTTTGTTTTGTTTTTTGAAACCCCATATTCACCTGTCAGTGAATTTGTTTGTTGTCAGACTGGCAGGAAGGTATTGCATTGTAAGCTGCTTCAAACAAATATTCAGATGACAGATTAGATAGGACAGGGTAGGTGTAGCTGGCAGTTTACAGCAGTCTGGATGAAGTTGCTTAAAGTCAGTGGGTGGAGCAGCTTCTAACCCAGATCCTGTAGATGTGTGGGTGGGAGAGACTGTGCGTTCACACCAAAAGCTTCCAAAGCATCAAAACGCCGGAACTTTGACGTCAGTCACGCGACGAGCGATCAAAAGCGGCTGAAAATATTTGCCGTTTTGGAAGCTGTCTTGTCTGAAGCGCATCCTCGAGCGTTTTTGATGCTTTGGAAGCTTTTGGTGTGAAAGCACAGTAATGTCCTACTAATGTGAACATTATGACACCAGTGAGGGGATGGGTAGGATGAGCATTATTCAATATGAACACACTCCATCCTGCTGTGTTTTCTAGCAGTAGGATAAAGGGATTGACAAGTGAACCGCTGTAGCTGAGCCACTCGACTCAGACTGAGATAAGAGGCTGAAACAGGGAAGGAAATGAATTGACAAGAATAGGAATCAAATAATCTTAGTGTGAAGATTGACAGTGTGCTGCTAGCATCAGCATTTAGCTGCACGCTTCAATGCGCTTACAAGTGCAGGGTCAAAGAGCAGCTAGGGGGCACTGGGCCAAGTCTGGAACTAGGTGACTTCCTCAGGAATCCTCTCTGGGATTGGAGAGCTTTCATGCCAGCAGGTTCTGGTGCTTCAAGAAAGGTGATCATGTGTCTGGTGAAGGTCTTCAAGCTGATTAAAGGGATATGCCAACATTTTTTTGTCTTGCCTCACTCCCGAGTCCATGACCAGCAGATAGACACCATCCTTTTGACTGTGCGTGCAGTAACAAGGGAGATACGGGCAGAGCTGGCGCACCGCTAATTAGCTTAGCTCAAACACTGGAAGTGTATAGATAGTGTTAGCCTGCCTCCACCTAAAGTCATCAGAGAAACTCTTCAGCAACTCTAAACGGAAAGTGGCGGGCCGATCTTCGTCTCAGAGCTGACAAAACTCTCCGGTAAGGCATCTTGAGCGGTCAAATTCGAGCTAAGCTAATTAGCGGTGCGCCAGCTCTGCCCGTATCTCCCTTGTTACTGCACGCACAGTCGAAAGGATGGTGTCTATCTGCTTGTCATTGACTCAAGAGTGAGGCAAGACACACACAAAAATGTTGGTGTATCCCTTTAACATCTAAAGTCAAGTCTAAAATCTGAGTTACCATGGTTTCTAATAAGGCAAGTGACGGAGAAAAACACAGAAGCTGAGAATTGTGCATCTGTTCTTCTGCTTCCACAAGTGGCACAAGGTTAAGTTTTTCCCTGACACTCCTGTCCTGCCCTGCTCAAATGAGTGGCATTGTATGCCAAATGCACATTACACACACACACACGCACACACACACACATATTCACAGCCTCACCCCATCTCACTCAAATCCATTCATTCACCAACTGGCGCTGATATCATCATTTACAAAGACAAGATTGTGCCACAATAAACTTAAGTAGTCTGTCATCACAAACAAAACCTTACCACAGGCAACTACCACACACACACACACACACATTTACACACTCCCACCCACAGCAACAACAGTGTGAAAGACAATCCCCTTGAGAAACTGAGTATTTTGCGCCAAAAGCTTGAGGGAGGAAATCGTGTTAAGCGACGTGTGAAACCTCCATAGAAAAGTAGATAAACTGAATGCAGCTAAAATTTCATACTACGGTGGGGGGAGCGGCTTGACATCAGAGGCAGGGCCATCACAGAGAGAGGGGGCTTTTTGGTTAAGAAAGGAATTTGTCACTCAAGCTTCTAAACTCTTAAATCTCCTCTAATACAGTCCAATCAACAGGCTCTGATGTCCAGGAGGCAGCCAGACTTCAGACTCTGCTCTGATTTTACGCCTCCTCTCTGAGGAGGAAAAACAGTCTGAGTTCCCAACATTGTGTGTGTGTTTGCACATGTGCCTGCCTCTGTGTGTGTGTTTGTGTGTGTGCATGCACATTGATGTGGGTCTAAATACCTCCCCCCTCCCTCCCTCCCTCCTCTCTTCCCATAGTGTTTTGGCTAGTGGTTCTCAAATCCTTTTGAAGTGTCTGGTGTTATCTGGGTGTCAGCTGTGGTGAGGATAGTCAAGGTGGTAGGACAACAACACACAAACCTCTGTCAGACAGACAACTGGAGATGGTAAATGAAGGAGAACGTTCTGCTTTTCCTCTCAAGTGTTTGTCGTTGCACTCACACTTCCTCCACAACACAACCAACACAACACAGTGGGTCTCATTCATGAAACGTGAGCAGCACGGATTTGTGTGTAAACCCTGAGCAGCGCAAATTTACGTGGATTTCCACATTCATCAATCTTTTAGTAGTGCTGATTTTTTCGTAGCTACTCACAAAATCTACACCTGCTCCGGACTGTGTGTAGCGCTTGTGTAAATGTAGGAATGCAAATAAATACTGCTTGTTACTGTTGAAAATTACAATTTTAATCCGTATTACTCTCTCTCATGTTCAAAATACGCCGACGCCTTTGAAACACGTAATTTAAACATGACAAACAATTAGAAATATTTGGAGAGATAGACGTTTTAGGGATCGGACACGCACAAACACGTCAAGGCTCCATCTAATGATGATAATAATCTGATATAAAACCGGAAAAAAGTTTTTTGTGTTGCTACACGCTTGGTGGGCGCACACTTCACCCTGCACAGCAGCGCAGTCGGCACCGGTTTGGATGGAGCTGTGACAGACGGCTGGTGCTTCTGTAACAATATAACCTGCCTATATAACTTCATGTGTTGATACAACCATGCTCCTCTACAGCTGAGGCTGTGAAGAGCCTCCTCCTCCCGTCGCTGCTGTAGCTCTGTAGTTGTGTTTTTTTTTTTTTTTTTTTTTTTAATGTTTCATATCGAACTATTCTGGCTTTACGTCTTAAACAGTTCTTTAATAAACCAAGGAAACTTAATTCACTAAATCTGTTACTTCCCTCCACGCCTTTGACCTGTCCCAGTCACACCACCACTAACAGAAGAGAATTAAATATTTTTCTGGACTCCACTTCACCCAAAATGACTTCGATCCGCAATCTTTCTCTTTTTTTCTCTCTCTCCCTCTTTCCTTGATTGCGTCATGGCTGCAGGTGAACAGGTTGCACCTACCTCCTAATATGGTGGCAGGATCTCCTTATATGGCTATTCATGTATGGAGATCTATGCTAATTGCTGATCACCGGGGGCGTGTTGTTAGTTTACGATGGGTTGGCATTCATCATCTTACACACGTGTTTACGATCAAATCTGAGTTTCCCGCACCGTTCATGAATCCGGAGTAGAGTTTTAGTAGAGTGAGCTTTTATGTGCAAATCTACACACAAATTTACTCACGTTTCATGAATGAGACCCAGTGAGAGCAATGGGCAAGAGCATGCCCCTGTATGTGTGTGGACATATACATACAACAAGAGCACTGAAAACTACGGAAGAGGATTAGAGCCATTGTGGGGGGAAAAAAGTGAATTCTGACTTCAAACTCAGAATTTTGATTTTTCTTTCTAAGAATTCTGACTATAATCTCAGAATTCTGACTTTAAATTCAGAATTCTGACTTTAAACTCAGAATTTTGATTTGTTTCTAAGAATTCTGACTATAATCTCAGAATTCTGATTTTAAACTCAGAATTCTGACTTTAAACTTAGAATTTTGATTTTTTTTCATAAGAATTCTTACTATAATCTCAGAATTCTGACTTTAAACTCAGAATTTTGATTTGTTTCTAAGAATGCTGACTATAATATCAGAATTCTGACTTTTATCTCAGAATTCTGACTTTAAAATCCTGAGAAAAACAAGTCAGTCATAAACAGTCACAGTTTAAAGTCAGAGCTCCCTTTTTTTCACAGTGGTCCTAATCCTCTTCCGCAGAAAACTGCATGTATTCTTCAGGAGACTTAAGTAGTAGACGCCGTAAGTATCAGCATGAATCATTTGGAGAGTCCAATCATCCATGAACACGTACACAGGAAGTGCAGCAGGACAGGCTCTCACTGTGTGTGCACACCAACATTAGTGCAATGTGCAGAATATTTTTGAATCTGCTCATACACACCCTGACAGTGGTTGGTTATATGAGTTATAGGTTTGTTTCCCAGAAGGCCGTCCATGACACACACATGCACACACATTCGCTCTAAGTTTGGAACATCATGTCAGCTCTCCAGCGTTCAGACTTCACTACCCCACACACACCAAGGATGACATTACCCACAAGAGACAACGCTACTGAGACATCGATCGAAGGCAGAAAATATTAAAAAATATTTTACAAATACAAGTCGATATAGTACAATACAAATGATCAGTAATCAGGTTTCCATGATCGTAAACCAGATTAGATGCATTTTATATTTGATAGTACTCCTGTTTCTTGATTTGCAGCAGTGACGCACACACATTTTTTCCTTCGAGGGCAAATTCATCAGAGTTTTACAAACAGTGCACTGTTCAGCTGTGCAAGCCGACTTAATTACAACTATTTACTTCAGTCTGAGTTTTAGTCAAACTTTGAATTTAATTATTTTGGATACATGGACACACAAGTTGAAGTAATGGTTTTTCTTTCCAGGCTACTGAATCACACAATAATACTCCATGGGCTGGGACAGTGTCATTCACATGCAGTGTTGTAGAAACCCTTGAGCTGAGATGTGCTTTAGCAGAAATCTGGCTGTAGTAGCCACTGTCTCCTGAACCAGGCTTCTCTTTAATAGGACAGAAGACTGATGTTCTTCCTCCTCTATCCTGGCAGAGCTAAGCCATGTTTATGACTCCTCTAATGTACTTAATGTCTCCATCATTATCATTCTGTTAGTGAATCCCTACAAAGGAAAAAGAAGCTCAGATTCAGCCTGTTGTGCAAATTGGAGATTTATACATCATTAAATATCATTAACTACAATAACTGATCTTATTCTGCTTATAAACCGAGTGTTATCTTGCTAATATATGGTCCAGCTAGATTGAAAAGATCTAAGACAGGAAACTGGGAGGAGTTTAAATTACATTTGACTGAATATGACTGAATAATATCTGTTAGGTCAGAATGCAGTCTAAAGTGCTTTGATACCATTATCTGCTAAATCTGTGTCACCAGTGTAACTGTAGCTATGGTTACTAAGAGCTAGGAAGGATGGACACTGCATCTGTCCGTCAAAACTTTTAGTCTTGAATGTTAAAGGGGACATAACATAGAAATACCACTTTTGAAGGCTCTTTAACATATACTGTATCTAGGTGTTTGTCTTGACTCCTGGCCCAAAAATGTGAGAACTGAAAAAGAATCAATTTTCAGGCTCCTCATGTTGAAATCCATGTGGTTTTCTGAGGTGTTCCCTCAGTTGTCTTGCAATGAGGTAATTAGTTTTGGAATTTGCATCATCCCAGGGGACCAGTAGACCAGTAGAAGGGGCGGGGCAAGCAGTGGTTCATTTGCATTTAAAGGGACAGGCACTGAAACCAGCCGTTCTGAACAGGGCTGTTTTGAGAGGATGAAAAGAGCTGAGATGTTTGATCCTTGGGGTATTTTGACCAAAGCATGTCACAGACATGTCTTTAAGACACCTGGGAACTATTTAAATTTTGGGAAAAGGGGCAGACTATGTCTCCTTTAAAGTGTTTCTTCTTCAGTTGTGACCCTGTCTCTTCCTTCATTATGAGCTTAACTATGAGCTTTATCCTGAGTATACATCCTGTGGTCACTGTAAGGATGAACTTGAGTGATGACTGGCATCTGGCACAGAGTCGTGGGGGTAGTAATGGGTGGGAAAACAAATGTGATTTATCATCTGTCAACATGCTTGTTTGTTGCTTGTTCATATTCTGCTTTTGTTCATTTTGGCTCGTTGTGTGTCTTTGAACTCGTTTTGTGTGTCTTCAAAGTGAAACAACATTTACAGAGTCAGTAGAAACATTTCGTCTCCTCTGTCCTCAGATATGGCCGGTGTGTCCGTGTGTCCTCCGGTAGCCATGGACCGGGGCCTGGAGCTGCTGTGTCAGCTGTTTGAACAATGGGGCCAGGTTCCTTCAGGGTTCCTCACTCTCATGCAGTGGCTGCTGGGAGATGGAGAAGGCAACGACGAGGCAGTTTCAGACAAAGCTTCTAGTCTGGTGAGTTTCTGTTATATAACTTGGTCCTGGGGTGGATTAACCTTATGTGTCCTCTTGGTGTTAATGACAACTTACATTGTTACACTGTGGTACAAGAACATCACACACTCTAAGACAGTATGTTTTCCTCCAAGTCAAATTTAGGACTGTCATAGTTACGGTCTCTGCCAGGAAAACACCGGATGGAACAAACGGGACATTTAAATTGATCATGAGCAATTTAATCAACAAGTTACTTTGTTGTAACCACAGCTCATATAAATATTAATAGAAAGAACAGAAAAATCCACAAATGCTGCCAGTGAAGGCAACAGCTCAGTTCAGACATTAAAAGGTTGCTGTTATTGACTAACTTGTGATTCTTGTTGGTTGGGCTCAGATGACCAGAAATGTTTGCCTGTGTTTAGTATTAGTAAAATATTTATATTCTGCAATAACAGCTTTCAATGTCAGCTGTGCTTTTACAACTTGCTCAATTGCCCCAAGTGGCAAAAACTCCACTAACTGACATGTTTGCAATTGTCCAGGATGAGGAGGACTTCCTGTTTGAGAAGGGGGAGCTGAACTTGTGGGCCGAGCCCGTCCAGTGGGTGAAGCTGCTCCACAGGAACCTCGGCTCCCTCGTCCAGACCTTCAAGCAGACCCAGCAACACACAGGCCCAGGTCCAGACCCGGTCCAGCTCCACTCACTGTCCACCCAGGCCCAGGCCAAAGCCCTCAGCTCCCAGCAGGCCCTGGACGCCCTGCCTCCCCTGCCCCAGTTCTCCTGCCCCATGGAGCACGCCCGGCTCACCCTGCAGCACCAGAGAGCTACGCTGGCTCTGGATGTGCTGCAGAGGCTGAGCTAGAGGAATAACTAATATTCAAAAATGAGAATGTTTTCAGATACATGACATGACACATGAGACCACAGACTGGCCTCCTGGTCTTCTAATTATGACATGAAGGGAATGAAGGCAACTTTTTTTTTTTAATCTGTACTTGTCTCTTTTATTGTCTTAAGACTTTACCCTCACTGTTTAAATTTTTATGATCACTGTTCCTTGCTATCTTTATAAATAAATAAATGTCTCAAATCACAATTTTGATTATCTTGCCTTTCTAAAAGGAAAGACAAAGCCTGGTGTGTCCCTTTAATTGTAATAATTAAGCAGGGGAGGGACGTAAGAGACAATGTTAGCATTATGGGAACACATGTGAGGAAGTGTGGCAGTTGTTAAGGCATAACAATAATTCAGGCCCAGCTTGTGCACTGCAACACTCGATGCACTGTCCTCTTTATCACTGGGAATGTGTCACGCGACAAATTTCAACAGTGTCAGCATTGAGTAAACAGACTGTTGTGCTTCCTGCGTGTCTACCAGGGATTAAAGGTTTGGAACAAAACAACTTGGAGCCTCAAGCTTCAAGTGCTCACTTCAATGGTGTGATTGTGCAGCCAGCCAAGCTTTATAACCACAGTATGGGATTGTGATAGTAAGTGTTCACGCTGACACGTCACCAAAGTTGTATTTCAGTGTACGCTTTTACCTCTACTGTATGTTTACACAAGGTGTTATTTTCCTGTGATATTTAATTTACTGCAGGATTCTTCCCATTGGACTGTGTTTTATGCTTCCCTTCAGTTTTTGCCGGTTATGTAATTAGGAGGACAGCACAATGGGCTACTGTCCTGTGTGTGTGTGTGTGTGTGTGTGTGTATGTGTGTGTGTGTGGGGATTCATGCTGCTCGCTCATACAGCTGGACCCTTCTCCCTCTCTCCCTGGTAGCCATGTTCCCTGTTACAGTAAAACTGACGTAATGTTTTGGAACAGCTCGACATCCCCCAATAAAAACAGAGCCGTGTGATGGGAGAGCGGTTTCTGTGGACGGGGACATGTTCGAGGGATTTCTCAGGAGAGTCGTCGTGTCTGTCCTTTGCATTAAACTATTTATCACAACTTGCAAAGCGCAAATAGTCCTGGGGCAGCCCTCAGCCTAATTTTAGGCTTGGTAGTAGTAGATTCCAAGCTCTTATGTCACTTGTTTTTCGCCTGTTGCTATTTTCCGTTTTTTTTCCCCCCCTAACCTTGCTCCTTCCTTCAACCAAACCATTCAGCACTCCAGAGAATATTGAATCATGTCACAGAAAGAAAAATGATTTTTAAACCACTCTCTCAATTACTCATATATGGAAAAGACTTAGTGGTTACCAGTGTCGCAAAACCTGCAATTTCTGGTGATATGTTGTTGCACGGCGTATTTACACCCTAAACACAAAGATATGAGGAGTTTGGAGCCCTGATATAGAGTCTCATGCTGTGCGGCCAACTCTGCAATCTTTCCACTGTGGTTTTTAAACTTGACATAAGTCCAAGAGTAGAGAGGGGTAGTTTGACATCTCCATGGACATTTTGCCATCCCGTGATGGTAAAATCATGCTAAGAAGGGGGAGGGGGGGTTATTGCATGCAGCTTCACTCCACTCTGGCTGTATGAACTGTGGTGACTCTACTGTCAGTGGCGTGTTCAGGGAGTGGCCTTGGGTGGCACAGGCCACCTCTGAAATCTGACTGGCCACCCCAAAATGTAATGCTCTATAGCCCAGAGGCATTTTATACATTTTTTATACTGGCTTTTGTTAAAGCAGAAGTAAGCGGAATGTTTGTGTTAATATAATAGTATAATATAATATAATAGTTATATCTTCCGACAGCAATCACTTATATAGAGCGTTTGGTCCGAAACACGGGTCTGTCAGTCACTCTGCTCTGCTGTAAGCCGAGGAGAAAACTTTCCTTGTATCCTACAGCCTTTATCCAATGAGGAGAGAGAACGGCATGAAGGGCTGTGTGTGCAGCCAAGGGATGCGCGTGAATGTGGTGACGTAGGGACGAGGGCGGGGACTGCTAACTCCATCGACTGACAAGAAGTTAGCCAAAACGACTGGATCGCTTACTTCTGCTTTAAGTTTTTTTTTTTTTTTTCCAAGAATAAAATCCAGCAGCTTACAAGAACATATGACAAAAAAGATAACACACACAGCAATAAATAACATAAATGCAAAGTGTGAAAAAAAGTGTGAGAAGTGTACAAAGTATGAAAAAAAAGTGTTTATTACAATTGTATGTTGCCACATTGTATTTTGACTAGTAGGTGTAGTGTTTCTTGCAGTGTTAGTAATTGAACTAGATATGGGTTTTGCAGACAAAACTGGGTATGGTGTAGGTGTGTGTTTGCGTGTGCACGTGCATACACGAGTAGGCCTACGTAATGTGTGGGCACAGGCACTCATGCTCACGCTTCATGCCACCCCCCACCATAAGTCAGTGCCCCACTTGGGCCACCTCTATCAAAAATGTCTGGACGCGCCCCTGTCTGCTGTCACACAACAGGTTTTGCAAAAAATAACCAAAGCAGCCCTACTGATGGCTGTGACCTGTCTGTGTGGATACTCTGCAGAGAGTAATGTCATGACATCACTGCAGCCAGTTTGGGCTCAATGTACCTCTCCATCCTGCTCCAGCTCTGCTCAGCAGATGGCGCTTCAGTCGTTTACAGTCACTTCTCCTGTTGCTCTCATGGGGGCAGTGTTGCGCCGCTGTATCACAATAAAAAAAAAACACACATTCCTGCAGTCTGGGCTCCCTCACTGGGGAAAAACAAGTTAGAGAGAGAGGCTGAGAGTGCTTGAAAAAAAAAAGACATAACCAAAGCAACTCCTCTTTGTGTTTATAATGATTCAACATGCTACGCTTTAAGAGAGACACTTTTCTAATCTTAAGGTGAAGTCAACATTTCCCACTTTAGTTTTGAGACAGTACAGAAGTAGGTCATGTGAGCACACTAGGTATTAACTGTCTATTTTTCCATGTGAAGTAGACTGGAATAGGCTGCTGCTGCAGTGTGGAAGTTGATTATGCAACCAGTGGAGGCTAAAAATTGTACTGCACTCTGCCTGGACTCCTCTCTGCTCATACTTGTGGTCTCACCCCATCCACAGGGAGAGAGAGAGGGAGAGAGGGAGAGGGAGGGAAGGACAGTTTCCTTCCATTACAAACACATGTGTCAGCTTCCAAGTGTGGTGGTCCAGAGGCTAGTGGGGTGGCCCCTTGCCACTGGAGGGACAAACTCCGGGACATGACAGAGGGAGTTTGAAGAACCATTTCACTTATATTTTTAAGTTTAGTTAAGAAGTTTTAAGCTTTAGAGCAAGGCAACCCCCGCCCCCACCCTTACCCCTCCACTCACTGCTCCAGAAGAGGACCAAAGTGTCAGTGACTATGGTTAATTGGACGGAGAACAGCCTGTAGACATAGTAGACTTCCCTTGACGGCTCTACATTCTTTCACAGCGAGAGACAGCCCAGAAAGCAAAACCAACTTCCACAAAATTGGATGTGTGATTAAAAGAGCAAAAAAAAAAAAAAAAACTAGGGAGCGGAGGGAGAGGGGGGCCGTGCTGGGTTAGATTTCAAGGCGTGGTGTTGAAGAATAGGTGGCCAACCGGTGAATGGGGAAGGGGCGGCTCCTCGCAAAAGTTTGTACTAACTTGAGTTCGCCCCTCCCTGGACACCGACTAGCATTTATATTGGTGCGGAGGAGCCGGGGCGCAAAGCGAAGCACCCTGGCTCTGCGCTTCACGAGGGGACGAACAAACCCACTTCCAACCCAACAACAGTACTAACCTTCTCCCCTCCGCCTGCCTTCCTCTGCGGACTTAAGACTGCACACAAACTTTTTAAAAACAAACTTTTTCCACAACCAAAACCAGTCGTGGCACAAACTACCGCTCGTCGCATTCAAGGATCCTGGTCGGTCCTCCATGAAAGAGGGAGCGCGACAGCAAACTTGGGGAAAAGACATGTCTTCGGCCGTCTTGTCTGCTTTCTACGACATGGATATGCTGTACAAGGTAAAGATATTCAGCAACTGGAGCGGGTTTCGACTTGTTTTCGAGTGCAAAACATCTGGGCTGGAGCAGGATTAGCATGCCTCGGCTAGAGTAAAGTTAGCATTTAGTTTTGCTGCAACAAGTTGCAGCCTGCAGTCAGAGTCTTCAACACGCCATGTGCTCTGTATGGTCGCAGAGGTTGTTTGCTAACTTGTGTCTTTTCCCTTTTCCAGCAGCAAGATAAAATGAACATGAACGCCCTCCACATAAACAGCATGCTGGACAAGAAGGCGGTGGGCGCCCCCGTCACGACCCCGGGCACCGGCGGCTCCTTCGCTCCGGGATTTTTCCGCAGAAACTCGACCAGCAACGTGGACGCGATGAACAACGGCAACAAGTACCCGGTGGGCTCCTACAGCAGTCTGAAGGAGAACACGCCGAGCAGCAACAGCAGCAGCGCCACGGTCCTCATGAACAAGGAGAACAAGTACCGCGACCGAGCTTACAGCGAGAACGGCGACCGGGGCGTGCTGCAGCAGCAGCAGCAGCAGCAGCAGCAGCAGCAGCAGCAGCAGAAGCCCGGCTCTCAGATCAACTCCACCCGCTACAAGACCGAGCTGTGCCGGCCCTTCGAGGAGAACGGCGCGTGCAAGTACGGGGAGAAATGTCAGTTCGCTCACGGCTACCACGAGCTGCGGAGCTTGTCCCGCCACCCTAAGTACAAAACGGAACCGTGCCGCACCTTCCACACCATCGGTTTCTGCCCGTACGGCCCCCGGTGTCACTTTATCCACAACGCCGACGAGCGCCGCCCCGCTCCGGTCGCCAACGCCAACGTGCAGACCGGGGAGCCGCGGTCGCCTCGCGAGCTGTGCGGCTACGGCCACAGGGAGTCGATCCTGCCGCCGCAGCAGCAGCTCGGCTACACCCAGAGGGACAGACCAAAGCTCCACCACAGCCTCAGCTTCTCCGGCTTCTCTACCCACCACGGACTCGAGTCTCCCCTGCTCGACAGCCCCACGTCACGAACCCCGCCGCCACCCACCACCGCCTCCTCCTGCACCTCCGCCTCCAGCTTCTACGAGGAGGTGCTGTCCCCCTCCTGCATCAACAGTGCCTTCGCTTTCCCCGGACAGGACCTAAAAGCCTTACTGGCCCCCCTGGCTGTGCACAACCCCGGCGGCTACGCTAACAACCACTCCACGGTCGCCTACTACGGGAACATGCAGAGCAGCGTGTGCCCCCCCTCCCCTCCCGCCTACAACATGAGCCACTTGCAGGCGCTGCGCCGCCTCAACGAGTCGCCGGTGTTCGAGCCTCCTCCCAGCCCGCCAGACTCGCTCTCTGACCGGGAGAGCTATGCGAGCGGGTCCCTCAGCTCTCCCGGGAGCCTCAGCGGCTCCGAGTCGCCCAGTCTGGACGCTGGACGACGTTTGCCAATCTTCAGCAGGCTGTCGATTTCTGATGACTAATGTTTTGTTTTCGAACGGATTTATGGACGGGTCAGACATGGGGGGTTAGAAGTCAGGGGGGTTGTCAGTGTGTGAGGTAGACTGTCTTTCTAACAGAGGATCCAGGTCGAGCACCCCCCTTACCCCCCCACTTCAGCAGCATACATCCTGCTAAAGTGCCTTTGAGCAAGACATTGAAATCCTACCAGCTGACCCGGCTCTGACCCCCCTGGAGGGGGGCATGAGGAGAGAATTACATCCACAGGGATCAACGAATCTTCAAACAGTTTAAAGTGTCCTTGACTTGGCATTAGTCTAGTTTTTTTTCTGTATGTAATATAGCTGTATTAAAAATAGATAGCAAACAGAAGGCATTCCAACAGTGCCTTGCCCAAGGGCTCATGGCAGCCCACTCTCCCTTTTGCTCTATCAGGCAAGCCACACTTTTCCTGGGATTAAATGTGTGTAACATGACTTGACAAGAAGAAGAGACAGTAAGCGGTTTCAGATTTCCCATCCTGCCAAGAATATGCCTTGACTCAAAGTAACATTTTTTTTTCTTTATCAACGTGTGTTTTTTCCCTTTTCTTCTCTGAAAGCTTCAGCTTCCATTCCAGATCTGTCTCCTCCCAGCGCCACCCAGTGGTTCGTTTGGTTAGTCTAGTTTGTTGCTTGGTTAAAAAGCACTCTTGAGTTGGGTTTGTTTGGGGAAATCACTGCTGATGGTTGAATATATATTTTTTTAGCTGTTTTTGAGTGATTTACATAGCAGTGCATAACTGGCTATGGACTATTTAACTTATTTATTATCTTGTGAAAAAGTATAGGCTACATTGGTAATTTGTGTCCATACTGTATTTATCAAGTATGATGAAGCAATAGATCTATATTCTTTTATGTTTAAATTATGATCGCCATTATTAATCTGCATAAAGTGGAGTGTATGTTCTTTTCACAGTAATATATATATTTTGTTTTCTCCTTTTTTTTTGTAACTTCGCTTGGTTATTTTTATTGTAAATGAGTAAAAAAAATCTTAATTTAAGAGAACGTATGAGATATTTATTTCATTAATTTTGTTTCCTTGTTTACGTTATTAAAAAGTTTGCGTGATTGCTGTTTGCTCCTGAGGTTGTGTCAGTGCTGTAGAAGGCTCTTTTTTTTTTTCTCTCTCTCTCTCGAGGATCCCTATTTAGATGTTTCTGTAGAATGTATACGATGTGGTTGTACAGACCGTCCAAACCTTACTTCTTTTGTTGATCTAGATCAGACTTCAGTGACAAAGAACCCAAGTCAATAAATTAACCAAAAAGTATTTTGTTTTCCTTCTGTTTGCACGAGGACACACTGTGATTCCAGCCACGTGCTAAAGAATGTAGCAATCCCTTGTGCCCCAGTATTATTGTGTAGTGCCTAAGGGGTTCACCATCTTGACATGCCTTAAAATTAACCAAATAAAGTATTTTTCCTGCTTGGCATCTTTTTTTTTTTTTTTTATACACAAGTCGAATTGAATGTAGTGTTGGATTCTGAGAGTTTTTTTTTTTTTTTTTTTTTAAGGTTGTTACCACTCAGACACTCTGATAAACAACCATGACCTTTCTCTAAACCCCCATTCCTCTTATTTTGGTTTCCTATGCTTGTTTTTGTTTTGTTCATTTGTTCTTTTGGTATTGAAATCTAGTCTGATTCTTGAGTTTGCTGGAGGGGGAAGTGGATGAACACGTTTGGTTTGTACATAGTAGGTACAGGGGGATGCGCACTATGTACTTTTGACTACTTTATCAGAAGTAAAGCTTTTTGAATGTAACAAAAAACGGACAAAAAGACAATGAGAGTTGTAATATTTTTGGGGGGAGTCAGTTCACTACAACTTGAGTGTGAGACTGTTAACTTTGTACTGTACATTTTTTTTGTAGTTCTCCCAATAAAAATCATTTTGAAAAAAAAAAGTTTTTGACTGCTTGGCCTGTGATTTTGAGAATGAAAACATGAACTGATGATGTTGAGGAGTCTCTGGTTCTCATGTTGCTCTCATAAATACGTCAGATGCTTCAGTGTGATTATAGTCTTTCTTCAGTGGAGACAGGCAGGAGGGAGGGACTGTAGTGGAGCTGCCCTGTCACACAACTTGGCCTGGGACCCTCAGGGGGGCTTTGAAGCAAGTGTTGGCCCCTTGTCCTCAACATACAGTAAAAGCACTGAGTTTCCAGAGGAAGGCACGACCTGAAATCCGGCTGCGTCCTGTCCAGAGTAGGAACAACTGAGATGTTGGCGTGGTCTGTGACGGGGAAAAAAATCTGATTCAGGAAGCAACACCACCAGAGAACTGAGCGCCATGAATAAAAGCAATTTAATATTACATAATGTGTAATGTTCTGTTGTAAACAGAGGGCAACGACGTCTGCACCATGTGAGGAATGAGGTCTGGAATTTTAAAATGGAAAATGTGCAGGAACACAGCGTGTTGCAGCCACAGCAAAGTCAGCTGAACTGTGTTGGTGGCTGAAGCTCTAAGTCTGTCTGGGTCTTCGCCATCACAGTAAGATTTTAATCTTTTAATAAGTTCAGCATTATGATCCCATTTTGTGACAAAAGTGTACGCTGCCAGCTCTGCAAGGCTTCCCCATCCCCGGGGCACAGAAATAGGAAGTCTATATGAAGATTTAGCACAAGCTTTGATTTATTTCAGAGAAGGGAAATGTCTGTTTGATAGATCTGCTCATAGCACATGTGAAAATAAGATGTGGTGACATCACTGCTTTTTGTGAGCCACAAATAGTGGGAGTCACAGGTGACCAGAGTATTTTATAAACTCACACTGCAAAAACTTAAAATCTTTCCAAGAATATTGGTCGTATATTCTTGTCAAAATGTCTAATTTCTAGTCAAAACTAACCTCTTTCCACTTAAAATAAGATTCATTACCTAAAAATGTATTTGTTTTCAGATCATTTTCACTTGTTTCAAACAAATTTTCAATTGAAGTAAGTAGTCAAATCTGCCAGTGAAAGCAAGTTTTTTGTGCTTGTAATAAGAAACTCGCTCCACTATCAGATTTTTCTACTTATTTCAAGTGAAAATATGCTTGAAAGAAGTAAAACATGTCTAAAAACAAGCTATTTTTTAATGTGATGTCTTATTCTTAGTAGAATTTGATTTGTTTTGACTAGAAATAAGACAAATATTCTTGGTAAGATTTTGAGTTTTTGCAGTGCATGGTTTTCACCTCAAATAGATGAAGCACAGTAATAGTACACTTTTCCTCAACCAGACTTATAAAATAGCAGTGGAAATAACAGTGTCTGAGTGAATGTTAAGAAGTGATTTGTAAGCAACAAGCTGTGATCTGTAGGCCTACAAATGAACTGATTGCTGTGAAATCATTGGGCCTCCCCTGAATGATCTTATGTGTCGTTTTACTGACTAATCTTTCAAGAAAAAAAAATCCATGCGGAAGCTGTTAGTGTGAGTGATATCATGGTGTCACTGAGGTCAGTCAGGCTGAGATGGATGGACCAATGGGGGAACTGAACATCAGCTATCAACCCATAACTGATTAACCCAGCAGCTGTAGATGTGTTTCTACTATTGGCCACTTGAGCAGGTAAAACAGGGGCAGTAGGGAATTTTTCAACTCACCGAGCATGTAGTGGGGCAAACAAACATCTTTCCCCCCCCTGCCCTGTTTGCACTGTCATATTCGGTCACGTCTAGACCAAATAACAGCCCCTGATGTTATTCTCCCTCGATTTCCTGGAGCTTTCCAAAGAAAAACTCCTTTCTACGGGCCATTCTGCAGAGTTATCAGTGGCGGCAAAGGCATTAAGAAAATAAAGGGCTAAAGAGTCATGCGGTGCCTGCAGTTCACGCCAAGATAAGGCAGGGTGATAAGGGCTCTGGCAAATATTTACCGTGTCCTCAGGATTTCATAATGAAGTGTTTATCAGAGCAGAGCCAAAGAGCTGCACAATGCAGCAGGCCCGCCAAGTAGATCCACACAGCTATGACTCAGAGTGAGTGTGGGACTCAATCAACAAACACTCATATATATTTAATTGAGTGTCTCAACGTTCATATATATAAGTTATGTCTGTGAAAGGTTAAGCGTTTCTTTAAAAGGATGTAGCCAGTGTGTAGTGTTGTTTGTGTGTGCACACAGGGGTCTTTCTGTTTAATGGGGTCTGGAGCTCCTACAATGAAAGGAAACACTCTGACTTGTGATTAGAGCAGGAAGAGTCACACTTCCTGGCCACCACCCATTTCCACCTCTTCTTCGTCCTGCTGTTTTTCCTCCTCCTCCAGTTTCCCTTCTCCTCTGTAGTGGCGGCTCCTAGAAGTTACTATTTGTGTTGCTGTACTGGGAAGCGAAGCTTGTCCTGGTATTGTTTTGGCATGCTAAGCCCCAGACCTAGGGTCAAGTAGTAAGAGCACATACTTTTGAGACTTTGTTTCAGCCTACATGGGTGCCAGATGGGTGGCTGTTTGCCAGATAGAGAGCAGAGAGCTGAGGCTGGTCATAGTCTGTATCAAAAAGCCAAATTAGAAACAGATAAGGCCTTAACCCTGCATTTCACCCCAGTTTCCCTCAGGTTCTGTTCTTGTGTATTTAGTGAAAAAAGGGGGAAAAAGTAGCTGATTACAGAGATTTAAGATCTCCTCCTGTTTTTAATTAGCTATAATTGTGACTTATAATTAAAATGAAAGTCAACAATTTCTCATTATAACTAAAAGAGCCCAGGGCCCATAGGCACTGGTGTCATAAATTAGAGAACTGTACAAGTCTTTCCTGTTTGCTTTTCTGTGATTGCCAACTTTAGGTGACGCTACTCTAGTTTCACAATAAAAGAATATGAAGCATGTGCTTGTGTGTTTGTGTGTGTGGCTAGAAACCTCACCCAACTGTGTGAGATGTAACTGCAACACAGTTTAAATATCTAGAGATGACTAAGAATCCATTTTTTATGCTGTTACTGTAATGTGAAGGCGGATGGTATAACTTCATTTCAAGGTAATAATAAAGCTGAAAATGTGATCAGTGCTCTGAATTCACAGCCAGGAAGCGGCCTGTAAAGCACAACCATGTTCCCTTTGAGCAAATAAACAGCATCTTCTTCCTGTGTAACGCATGAAGAGATGAATCAGTAAGAAAAGACACACACACACACACACACACACACACACACACACACACACACACACACACACACACACACACACACACACACACACACACACACACACACACACACACACACACAGTCTCAGGTCAATAACAAACTGTTTGCCATTACAGCTTGACTTGGTCTGGTATGACTAAGAAGCAAACTGAATACCGGACCAAGTTTAACAAACTCTATACAGATATTTCATACCTAACTTGTACAATTTGTTGTTTTCATGATGTTGTCTGTTGCACCACAGTGACACATGAGATCTAAACAGATTTTATCACAAGAGTTTGAAAAGGAAATAAACACACATCATCTCAGCAGGAAACATGTTTGGTCTCGTCTCCACTTACACTCCTCTTGCCATCAATTAAGTCCACAAAATAATAATGTCTTCAAAGCTGCACTCATCAATATCTTTTGTATTATCGACAAATCACACTAGGCTATATGTGATGTTAAAGACGTCTCATTGTCACAGCTCCCTTTTTTTGGTTTATTCCCGACCATTCTCCTCTCCTCACCTCACCATGACAACTAGCACATCACTGTTGGCATTAACCTTCAGTCTATCGCTGCCTCTTTGATTGTGAGGAGCTACAAACATAATATTAAAGGAGACATATCATGTCCCTTTTCCACAAATTAAAATAGTTCCCAGGTGCGGTGCTGTGCGATATTACGATATATAGCCTATCGTAGTGCAATATAAAAATGTCTACCGTACGATAGAGCTCTCTATCGTTTATATCGTAATTTTGACGTGTGGGGTACTGGGTTAGCTCTGTTGCTACCGCTAACAACAACCGCTAACATTACTACGGTCGGGGGCGGGGTTTGGCTCAGTTGGTAGAGCACCCGCCCCATGTGTTGAGGCTGCGGTCCTCGCTGCAGGCGGCCCCGGTTCGAGTCCCGCGTCGAGCGGCCCTGTCCTGCGTGTCATCCCCCCCCTCTCTGCTCCCATTTCCTGTCTCTCTCTCAACTGTCCTGTCCATTAAAGGCAAAAAGCCCCCAAAAAAATACTTTCCTACGGTCGGGGTCGCAGTGTAAAACTCAAGGATGTGGGACACTGAATCATCCCTGGACGCTATGAGTGACAGACAAACAGCCGAACTCCACACGTGAGTTTGTTTACAACAGAACAGCTGTAGTGAGAACATGACGCTGCAGGAGAGGAGACTGTAAACTAAACAAGACACTTAACTCTTAATTATTGTGCGTCTGCCCCGACTCTGAAGCAGCCTCTCTCTTCCTCCTTCCTGTCTCTCTCCAGCTGTCTTTTCAAAATAAATGCACAAAAAGCCAGAGGGAAAAAAAAAACCAAAAAAACACTCATGAGCTGGTGGCGGTGAGATATTTAGAGTGGCAGCCGCCACCTAATTATCTATGCAGGAACAACCCTGTGATTTTAAGAGAAGATACTACAGTGTTTCCCATTAATTCTCTCTCTGGCGTGCGGTACGTACACACAACGGTAAATGCACTATATTGCGCAAACTGTAAAGTGTTCAAATTAAATTTTCACATTTCGGGGCCGGAAGGCAAGACAAACGCCTATGTTAAAGAGCCTTCAAAAAGTGATATTTCCATAATTTGTCCCCTTTAAGTTGATTTCCAGGATGCAGCTGCTCGGCTGAGGTGACTTCCCAGGCTGCAACAAGGTAAAGCAACTTAAGCTACAGTGCACTGATGCTGAATAAGGTTCTGTTGTTTGCCCAGTGGATCTGAAGTCTAATGATGGTCAGTGATGGGGCTGGGGGGTGGAGAGGGTGGAGACATGAGGAGAGGAGGGGGTTGGCTGAGCTTGGTCACGGTCAGCTGGCGCTGCTCGGTCCGCCATGTTGCTCTCCCCTCAACGCCTGCCGAGCTGTAAATATTTACAGAGCATCTTGTCAGGGCCCTGAGTGTTTACCACCGATGCTTGTGGCTCTTCAGCACGTGGTGTGTGTGTGTGTGTGTGTGTGTGTGTGTGTGTGTGTGTGTGTGTGTGTGTGTGTGTGTGTGTGTGTGTGTGTGTGTGTGTGTGTGTGTGTGTGTGTGTGTGTGTGTGTGTGTGTGTGTGCAAGGGAGTGCGTATGAGCAATACAGAAGATATGCATCTCTTAGTCTTAATGCAGTGTAAACCCTCGGCTGCATGTGTGTGTCGGATGAGGTATTTCCCTGGGTCTGTCCACAGTTTACTAACACTGGCCCCAGCTCTGAGCTTAACAAAGAGCACTAATGAGAAGACAGGCAGTCATACCTCACTCTACCTTCTCTGACCCCTGCAAATGACAGAGAGGGGAAGATGGGAGAAGTGTTTGTTTACCTCACCCCACCCTGTATACGAGGCTGTGGCTCTGACATCACGTCTTGGTGGGTGGAACATTCTCATAAAACATGTTTTCTTCGCTCCTTTTGAAATGTAAATAATACAGATGGTGTAAATACTGTAAGGGCCCAGTTAGGCCATTTTTAGGTAAGCAGCTCTGTATAAGGATGTTTCCAGAGTCATGAAACTAAGGCTGGGCACAGAGGTATGGAGATATACACACAGACACACACAGCTGCTGTTGGATACCCTTTAATCTACTGACACACTAAACCTACCATGCAAGAAAGGACACAGTACAGAACAAGTCCCAAACTCATGCATGAAAAAGCTAATTATCCTTTGACGCACAAGGTCAGACACATAACGTGCATGGACTGTCTGCATCAAGTGATGAGTAGATTTTGCTGCAGTAAAAAGCAAAAACATGAGCTCTCACCATCCTCTACATTACATTAATACGATCTGAACATTGTTTCCCATCCCCACACTGCTCTATTACAGAGCTCATAAGTGACAAATTCAAGGAAAAGCTGATTAAATGAGTGAAAAGTGTAACAAATGGTTCCATACAGAGCATGAGGATGTCACTAACTGAACTATTAAGTATGAACATGATGTGACTCGTATGCTATGACCAGGCTGTAAGTTGTGTAAGACTGAACTTGTGTTTCTGATGATGTAAGTCTGACATTAACTCTCCTTTTAGCTCTTTTTTGCCCTAATGCTAACAAGGATTTTCTGCTTTTAGCTCGCTGGCTAGACTGTTGTGACAAGAGCTCTGAATCCACTGAACCCAGCAGCAGTGTGTTTTATTACTTGTGAATTGAAGTTTCATTTGTTGTTTAATCTCTCAGATGTTTATGCTAAAACACACTCACAGTAACATGATAGTCATTCATTACTGCTTCCTAATCTTAGCCACAATCAGCTCGTAGACATACCAGACTAACTGTGGGTGCAGTAGTAGGGTGTGTTTTGTGTTGTTATGAATTCAACTTTTCATAGATGAAAGATGAGATAAGATAAGATAATATATTCCTTTATTTGTCCCATAATGGGGACATTTTCTGCTGCAAACAAAATGAAAAAAGGAGAAAAGAATAGAGGACAGTTAATAACAAATACAATGTGATAGAAAACATTTGAAAAATGTATATCTACAATAAAATAGACATGATGCACAGAGAATATATAATAAGAAGATGTGGTGGAATTATAGATATTAGATAGAGATGTAATATTGGTGCAGTGGATACAGTTTGAACAGACCCTGGAAAACGGTTCTATCAGGCCACATTTTGAAAATACACAAGTCCAAAGTCCCAGCCCCTTTCCTCAGACTGCTCTCTGAAGCCACGCCTTCACCTTCTGTGGATGTGGGTGAAGACACCCAGCGTGCATTGTCAGAGCTACACTGCCACCCATCAGACTGGAGTGGCTTTTCCGTGGACGTAGGTGAAGACTCTGGTCGCACAAGCAGGAGGAGAGAGAGAGAGACGACAGCTTGATTGGGCGTAGGCAGAACTAGACATGAAGGCATCTGATTGGTTTTTCCTTTTCGGAGCGAAAAGCATGGATTGGTCAGAGTTTTGTCAGTCCTGCAGCGGCCACAGAAGTCTCACAGGTCTACAGGTTAGAAGGACCATTTCACCCAGTATAACACAACATGTTTCTGAACAGGATTACCAATCATAACATTAAAGGGATAGTTCAACATTTTGGCAAATTGGCCCATTGCCATAATCGTTATTATATATATTATTATATATAGCAGTAGGTTCATTACCTTTATTTGTCGGTGTAAGCTATTTTTGAGACGATGATGGTCCACGCTTGAGTGTGCACAATGTTAGACTGAAATGGAGCTCAGCAGAACCAACATTAAACTTCTATCTATAACACTACTTTCACAGATTAGCAGCTTTGAAAACAGATCTGATTAGTGAACAGTTCAAGTGCCTCCGTACAAAAGAGAGGAGCCTGGAGATAACAACCACTATCTCTGTGCTATATATTATGTTGTTCACTGCCTGTTTAGCTTTTGCAGGCCAACATGACTCCTGGCCTGAAACTGAAGAGATGAAGGACAGGTAGACATATTTGTAAAACTTTGCATGTCCTAAAGTAGAGTAACAGACTTTACTTAGACCAGGCGTGGTCTAAAAAATGTGATCAGCAGCCGAGCTGAGAGGGCGATAAGGAAGTATCTGTGAGATGAGAGCTTGGGACTAGTGAATGCTGGGAGTGTGTGTGTTGACATCGTGTGGCCTACTTACATTTTCTGACCAATGGCGTTGAAGACAGAGGGAGCCACACATGAGATCTAGGCCATGATGAATGAAGCTTCATGGTCAGTGCTGTGGTTTGAGAGTGAACAGAGACTAAGAGAGAAGGGAGTATGGTAATAAGTGACTTAACTGACAAGAAAATATTTAATTTGGGTGTTTATTTGGAGAGGATCTTGGCAGTGAGCATGTGCCTGACTTCTTTCATTTCCCCTATTACTCAGTAAACACTTTTCGGCATGGAAGAGAATCCCTGAGGTCAGTGTGTGCAGGTTTGCGTCCCTCCGTTTATGAGTGTGTGTGTGTGTGTGTGTGTGTGTGTGTGTGTGTGTATGAGTCAACGTGGATGTCCATGCACCCGTTCTGCACGGGGTAATTACATATAATCATCCAAAATGTTTATACTGTACAAATAGCATAACTATGCTGAGTGAGTGGCTGTGTAGGATGGGTAGAACTGGTGTTGTGAATGAGCCGGCCACTCGGTGATTACCCAAGGTTGAAGGCCAGGCTAAAATTGTCATGCAGCAACACAGAGAGAGCCTGCTAACACATTTTATGACCACCAAATCCATAGTGCACCAGACAACATAAAGACATGCTCCATAATGTAGACATCATGCTTTAGGGCCCACCCTATAGTCTACATCTGCATTTAGAACCTCAACTTCCTCCACAAAACGTCAATTAGTCCGTTATGTTTTTTCAAACATATGTTACCTATTAAACTGTCCACACTTTCCCTTTAATATTTACATTAAATGATATTTTAATGATGGTTACTGGCCAGTGCAGTATGTTTGTGTCACTGTATGACTCACACTTTGCATTTCCTTGCTAACTAGAGTGTGATGTATGGGATGTATCACTTCCTCTGTGTTAATCAAATTTAATCACAACATTATGTTTCTCTCAGATTATATAAAAAGGACTTTTTAGAGCTCCAATACTCACATTTTTGGTCATGCTATGCTAGCATTGTGGTTCTTGGAAGGACTGTCACTGATATATCTCAGCAGTTGTTTGATGGATTAGCATGGTCCAGGTATCAGTGGCCCTCACAAGTTGATTCCCAACGACTTTGGTGATCCCTTGACCTTAAAGCCCGGTACCGTCAAATCTAAACAAAATGTCTATACAGTTCAGCTCTGTTCTATACCTGATGTTTTGTTCTGCTCGTTGTTGTTGTACATCGTCCAATGCTGTCTGTTTTCATGTGTGACAATAGCTGTACTGATCACTGCTATGTTAACACTGTGGGAACTGACTGACTTTAACTAACTCACTTTCCTTGACCATGGAGTTGAGATTTTAGGTTTCAGTGAAATGTTTCATTGAAGTTTCCCTGATGTTTTGACCTATACAACACCATTATCAAGGATTTTTAATTTTGTCTTTGGTTTAGTACACATATAATAGCATCTTTAATTAGGCTTAGCTGTACTGGTGACATGACAGCCTCATGTCATCAGTACAGGTGGTCAACATAGTAAATGTTATATGAAAACGTAAACATGTAACATATAAACCATTCATGTAAGGTATAAATTTAAGTCCTTTGAATAAAAATGATTGTGTATCACTTACGTATCTATTTCACGTCTGCCCGTCCTGGGCCCTGCCCTGAGGTTTCTCCTGTTGTTTCTTGGGAGTTTTTCCTCAGTGGATGTGAGGGTCTAAATTGTTATGATGCTGTTTAAAGCCCTTTGAGACAAACTGTTTTTAAAAATGGGCTCTACAAATTAAATTACCTTGCCATAGTAGGCTCTCCACAAAGCAACAAGATGAACGCTCATATATTAAATGATAAAAACAAGGTATGGGGGCTCGTGAGTTATGAGTTCAGCACATCTTTGAGGTTTGACCTACATCTGGCAGAAAGTTAAAGGGGGCTGAGGGTCATCTAGTCCCGGATGTGGCGGCTGGTCAGGCCATGTGTGCTAACAGAAGAGGAGGGGTGTTGGTCATTACTTCTCAGTTGAGTTGCGGTGCTCTTACTCACGTCCATATTTCATAACTGAGGCTTTCAAACAAAAGCCATATGTTGATACAATCTACTGGCTAGTCAGAGGAAATGAGTGTTTGTGTGTTCACTAATGATGTTTTTATTTCTCTTTCTAATGTGTTCCAATTTTTTTTTCCATTGAACTCATTAGATTGCCATGTTTCATTTCTCAACACAGCCAAATATCTATTCTTTTCCGGGCAGACTGTTTCATCATACTCATGTGATGATGAAAGACACATGTGGTGTTAACAGTACTGTGTAGGTGAGACTGTGTGTTTTTCTGTTTACTGGAAACATGTTCTGTAACATCTGTCAGCTGTGTGGAGATCAGACCTGAGACCATGAGGTTTCCAGTAGGCTTACCATGATAAGTTCACACTAGGTGGGATGAATTGAGACAAGAAAACCTGAAGATAAAACGGCATCTATTTAAGGAGGGAAACGTTTTGGGATCATGGGACCAACATGGTAACAATTTATTTGACGCCTCTCTCTATAACGCATTACAACCATACTTATAATGAGTTATAATGCTGTTATAGCACTGTATAACTGTAGTTGTAAACACTCATAAATGATCATAATGCTTTATAACAATAATCATAACACACTATAGAGCATTTTATCATGACTTATAAGGTCAGGTATTATAATACGTTATAACTGTTAGTAACTGGCTGACAACACCACATCGATAATGCATAATGTGTTATGATTGTCTTATAAACGTGTATAACTGTCATTATAAACACTCTTAAATTATTATAAGACTTTATAACAATAAGCATAACACATCATAGAGCATTATAAAATGCTCTGTGATGTGTTCTGTTTATATAGTTATACAGTGCTATAACTGCATTATAACTCATTATAAGTATGGTTATAATGCGTTATAGAGATAGGCGTCAAATAAAGTGGTACCAAAAGGACCACCAATTGGACCACCAATTGGGAAACCAGAGCTCTTGTGACCCCAAAGGCTCCATACTGGAACAAACTACCAGCAGAACTGAAATCAGCCCCAACTGTGAGCACTTTTAAATCCAGGTTAAAAACATTTCTCTTTTCATGTGCTTATAGCTGAGCTCTTTTTTAAGAACTTTTAACTTTTTGTTTTTATGCTGTTCTTTAAAAAAAAAAAAGTGTTGTCTATGTAAAGCACATTGAGTTGCCTTGGTATGAAATGCGCTATATAAATAAAGATGCCTTGCCTTGCCTTGCCATATTTATTGCCTGGTGTGCAAATGAATCCGAACAGTGTTTTGGAAACACACTGTTTGAAGCACGATACAGACTGGTTATGATGAGGGCCAACATCTAGTTTGAGATTCTGAAATTTCAGTTTAAAAATGAAATTGCATATTTCACAAATTAAGTGAAGGTGGAGAAGGCAGCAGTTGAATATCAGTCTTGCATCTGTCGACCATTAAAAGCCAGTCAGTCAGTCTTTATAACTGTTCGCATTGGTGTCCATGTGCAGGGCCATACATCAGCCTGTGTTGGCCTCACATACTGGAGGTCTTGGCTGTGTTTGCAGGCTGAAGGATCTGATGTTTGGCAGCTCTGGCCATGTTCACAAACTCAGTGTTAGACATTTTATTTTACAGACCCACCTCCTGCCCCCCCCCCCCCCCCCCCCCCCCCCCCCCCCCTCCCTCCACTCTCTCCATCCATCCTCTGCCGGTGTGCTGCAGACAGATGCAGGTCCTGGATCTGCAGTAGCCAGCCGCCCTCCCATCAATGCTTCCTTTAAGGGTAAGTGGAGCTGAGCTGCAGCACAGACCACCTTTATCTAGTACTCTCAGGACACTCATTCATACTCCAGAAAGCGGGAGCTATCTGAAGCAACACACATACATACACGCACACAAACACATGCAAAGTGTATGTGTGTACTTACTTATTCAAACACCATCGGGGAGCAAGAAAACACACCTCCTGTGCTCATTTGCAGACTCCGTATGTGCATCTGTGTCTGTGTGTGTTTTGCATCTGGGACTAGGCATACACACACCTCTGTTTGCTCTAAATAAAGATAGGTTTCATTTTATAAACAAACTCGTGTTTATTTGAATGATCAATCTCAAACCTGTGCTTGTGTGCAGGCATTCAGGGCTTTGGTTTTTTTTGGTGGGCACGGTGTGGCCAGTGCTCCAAGATGAACAGCAGATGACGTTGGCTGTTTCCCATGAAGTTCTTAGTCAGATTTCTCAATGATGCATTTCACTTCAATAAAAAGGAAGGAAGGAAGAAAGAAAGAAAGGAAGAAAGAAAGAAAGAAAGAAAGAAAGAAAGAAAGAAAGAAAGAAAGAAAGAAAGAAAGAAAGAAAGAAAGAAAGAAAGAAAGGTTTTCAAAAGATGATTCATCTTGATTCTCTGTTGAGTTTGTTTGGGTTGGACACACACAGTGACCCACTAACACAAGCACAAACATACCTCTGTTGTTACTGTGGCAAATGGAACTAACCTAAATAATCTCTTATTTAAAAAGTTGAGTCACGTTATAAACACAGAGGCAGAACGGCCTCAAATCACCCCGAGTCAACACAAAACAGGAAAGCAGAGTAACTGTGTCCTAAAATCATTTCTTTTTTGTTATCATTTTGTTTGTTCTTATCGTCATACAAATCCGTCTTATACTGCTTTTAATCCAGCTGCTAAACTGGAGCGAAAATAAGCTCCATTACATTTCAACTGTTCTGTTCATGTTAGCTAAAAATGTTCTAAAAAAATTGAAGACAAGCCTAAACCAGCTAATTAGCTGGTTCAGGCGCAACGTGAGAGCAACAATGTTGGCGTGTTTTTACGCTAACTGACTGCAATAATGAACACAATGACAGATGGTGATTAGGCCCAAAGCGTTAAGACTGCTTGACCTAAATCACAATCTTTCTCTCTCATTCCTGTGTGTGTGTCGCTATAGTACAACACATCCGTTATTTACCCAGGGCCCAGACCTTATGCAACATTCATTTCCAAAAGCGACTGTTTTGGAAACTCCTTAACCCCATTTACTGAAAGTGAGGCCTGCAGAAAGTCACAAGTGTCTCATCAGAGAAACCTGATAAATGCAACAATGACAACAGTTTTCCCCTCAGTTATTCAATCACAACAACGTAGCATTTCCCCTCCATGATGTAACAAAATGCAACCTTAGTTATGGCTGCTGCAGCTGTCAACCTTTCAATTGTTGCACGGGATATAAAAGTTTAAAATGATAACAGGAGCATAACACTCAGTAGTCTTGGTAATGTGCTCTCTCAGATACTAAGTCACTGCCTATGGAAGATATGCTCAAAAATTAGCAATTAGCAATAATTTGCTCGATAATTAGGGGTGTGGCACAGGGAGTACATACAGCCACTTTGTCCTAGTATTAAAGTGTGATAGGGAATGTGTTGGATTTCTCTTTCATCCTGTTTTGCTGGATAAGCTAAGTTTACTTTATCTAATTCACTTTTAAACCTTAAAGCTTTTAAAATGAAGACTAATCCTTGTTTTTGAAAGCTAACACTTTCACAGGTGATGACGATAAATCCAAATAATGATAGAATAACTACTAGTTAGCAACATGTGCTACCATTAACACTTTTTTTGTCTTCTTTGTTTTCTTTTTGGTTTTGGAAAGGAAACTTTTGAAAAGAGACATAACAAAGTCATGTAGAAATGCAGAAGAGCCCCATGTACAGTAGGCTATGCTGCTTCAACAGGGGAAAAATCCAAAGCTTTTCAAAGGCCTGTAATGTTAAGTCGCGGTTGCTGGGTGGTGTTTTAATAGTCACTATCCAATAGAGTTGAGTCATCACAAGATGGTCACCTCCAGCTGGAGCCATTCACAAGCATGTATCACTGACATGTTATTGATGGTACAACACATAATACCCTCCATTCCTCCTTCCCACATCCAAATCCCCAAGGACTGCAGCTCTCCAAAGGAAATGAGAGGTTTGAGATCTCCCCGATGATAAGGTAGGAAATCTGTCACTGTGTGTTTACACAGTGACAGGTTTCACTGATTCCCCTTCCTTCAAGGACTTTGGCAAGAACTTTTTTATATAAATCATTTCCCATGCTGCTGTTTATTAGAGGATCAATAGATTGGCTATGTATGAAAAAAAAAGTTGTTTTCCTTTCTCAATCCGAGAGAAGTGTATGAAGTGATTCATTAATGGCCTGTGTGTTTTAGCCACACTCTCGATTAATTCCTTGTCAAACATTTTGGCATGTGAATTCATATTCATAGAAGTAGTTTCCAGCACTGAGGTTGAAACTTACTGATGGGGTCTTTTACTCTTCTAAAAGTCTTTCCAACTGAGGCCAAGAGGCAAAATGTGTGAAGACTTTGTGTGAGAGAAATTACTGTATGAGCTAGGTCTCACCAGGAACTTAAATACTAACATATTTGTAATATAATATATATATTGTCATTGATATGTGATGTGTGATGTGATATGTGATGTGATATGTATGTAAAATTAAGTTTTTTCTAACAGTTTATATTGGAAATGATTCAATAAGTGAATTATGCTGTCTCTCTTCTCTCTGCACTTCTTAGGAATACCACACACAGGATGTCCAACTCTTATCTATAAAGAGTTCTAGAGCCACAGCCTGGTAAACTTTTGTTTCAAAGGTCTTTCTTCTCTCCCGCCAGCTATTAAATCCTGGAGGAAACATTTATTTACCCATGGAGTTTTCCAGGGAAATAAATGATCACATGTTTATTATGTGATCGCTGGATCAATAAACAGATTACTGCTGCAAAATGTCAATCATTGATGTGCCTACAAAAAGCATGCACCATTCAACCAGGGAAAACACAAGGAAATGTGCCTCTTCACATTATTAATATTCAGCTCCCTTCAGTCCCACTCCCTCTGGCACTGGGGCTAAAACTGGATCTTGTGAGGAATAGGAGGAGTAGTATAGTATTGCTCTGAAAATGGCAAGTCAAGTCAAAGTTTATTTGTAAAGCCTGATAACGTATAAAGAATTCTCAGTGGGCTTTACAGAGCTTAGCAAAACTTTCTAGGAAAACAAGGAATCACAGACAAAACATTAACACGAAGAAAAGTCAGAATCACAAAGAGGAATTTCAAAACAAGAGTTGCAGGCAGGTTTATTGTAAATCACAGAAGAAACGGTAACCCACTTACCAGCTGTGTTCACTTCACTCCTGCCCCGCATTGTACCCCTGGTTGCAACACTGACCTACATTCCCATCTAAAGTGTGTGTGTGTGTGTGTGTGTGTGTTCACATGCACGAATGTAAAACGATAAGAGACGCAGATGGTCACGTTGCTGCTCTCCATCAGGTTCAGTGAGACCAAGTACAGTACTGTACAACTAGGCCTCCCATAAACACACACGCTGTACTGTGGTTATTGACTCACTAATACTGTAAGCCTGTGCTTTACAAACACAAACTGCACATGATGAAATGCACAAGGAGGACTCATGTGACCAGCATCAGAGGGAACCACTGTGAGAAATGAAAGGAGATGATGTAATCAAATTATAAAGATCATATACAGTCATTTGGAACAGTGTATAATCAGATTTCAACCAACAGCATTATCAGATTTACATTGCCCTCACAGTCTCAACAGTTTTTTAATTTGTGTTTCTAAAAAACATGAATTATCCCCCCCAATAAAAAATACCCCAAATTATTCAAAACTGAACAAATGTATTTTCAGACTTCACATTCTTCACATTTTAGATTCACATCTAAAAAGAAATTATTGAAATGGTGGAACAAATAATGTTTGACAAAAATATTTCAGACTCCACATCCCATCTTTGGTCTCCTCCACTATAATGCAAATGAATGGGTAGTTTCTTACACAGACGCTGATGACATCACCAGGCTTTAAAAAAAAAAAAAACGACCCCCTTAGGGCTTCATATTTTGATATTCATCCATATCAATTAATTATATAAAGTAGTCCCATACACTGGTAGTGGGGCAGATAAGCAAACTAATTGTGCATTTTATGACTAAAGCATGAAATGTTCAGCATTTCATCTACATACCCCAAGGTTTGCTTTCAGACGTGGAACCACTTTGGTGGCTGACCTTTGGTGACCTTTAGGGGTCTCTGACCTCAGAATTGCATTTTTCCACATTATTCTCCATTGGAAACATATGAAAATCTGGGAAATAAATAGTTTACAAGAAATGTCTTCACCATTGTGTTTAGGAAGGTGTGTAATATCATGTAATAAAATGTTGAAATCCAACTCCAGTGGGAAACCCCTGAAAAACTACTCAAAATTGGGGTACCCGTAACTAGATTTTTCGAAAATTCCGAAATGTTAAATTTGACTTCCATATATGAGCTTATGTGCCCCACTATGGGAGAAAATGAAGATGGTGAGAAGAATTGGGGATCTGGGAGGGTCGGTGGGAGGCGAAATAAGATAAGAACGTGACCCTTAAAATTATAATTTACTAATATAACAGCAGTGATACGCGTTGTTGGCTGTTTAGGACAAATAAACAAGAAAGGTAAGCACAATAAATGATTCCCTGTGCAGTACTTTATGAATGATATGCCGAGCCTCTGCAGAGTTGTGATTTATGGTGGCATGGTATGAGTTGCATCTTGGCAAATAAAGAAAAAAAAAATCACTTCTGTGCCCCCCCAGTCCTGACATCAGATCTGCCCCCCTGACACTAGTATTAGATCCCCAACAGTGCGACAACATGTTAAAGTATTTAAATTCCTCTCTCTTGCCCCGGGGTGTACACAGAGGAATCTCAGGCCCATCCAATAAAACAGAGTGTGTTTGTACAACTCCTGACTACTAAGGGCTGCTTTTCACATTACCAAATACTGTACATTCCTCCAAATGGTAAACACATCCCCGTCTCTCTCTCTCTCTCTCTCTCTCTCTCTCTCTCTCTCTCTCTCTCTCTCTCTCTCTCTCTCTCTCTCACACACACACACACACACACACACACACACACACACACACACACACACACACACACACACACACAGAAGCTGAGACACTGCTGTGTTTGTGTGTGTCAGTGCACAGCACATAAATCCTGTGAGTCACAGATAGCCGCTGAGATAACAGTGGTAGTGAGCGTCCAAATGAGTGTGTGTTGAGCACGTGTGTGTGTCATTAGCGCTAAATGCCACCCAACCCACCTGAGGAGTCAGGTAGGTAACAGCTGGTAGCACGTCGCAACATCTGTCAGTCGCCTCAAACACACCCTGTCTGTGTGTATGTTTGTGTGTGTCTGTGACTGTTGGTATACCCATCAGTGTTAACCTCTGACACCGTTCTCGCCCCCCCCCCCCCCTCACACCACTCCAGCCACACAAGTGCAAAACCTCCAGTGGGTTTGGGGTTAAAGTCATATCTGCCCTCAGGCCCTGATACTGCTATCAGCTGCAGTGTGTTTGGTCTCTGTTGGGATGGATGCATGCTGCAAATAAATATCATAATGACAATGACAAGATAATCTGTCCATCAAATAATTCAAAAGGTCTCATCAACTACTCTTGCACAGTGGTTTGCACAATCCTTTTTTTTCCCCACAAGACCACATTGTTTATTGTATGACAGTGTAAGAAATCCAAAGATCACATCCTTTCATCCTCTTGTTTGACTGTGATTTTTTAAAATATATATATTTTTATTTTCACAAAATCAAAATCATTGCTTCAAATCCACAATTGCAAACAAATAAACACGATGAACAGTAGAACCAAACCATAAAGAGGACAAAAATAATAAGAAAAAAAAAAGCAGCAACATCAACCACAAACACAGTAGCAACAACAACAGAAACACAATAAAGGTGAAAATGATGTATAGAGAAAAAGAAAATAAAGAATGATAGAAAAGAATTAAAACGGCCCTCCATTACAATCATCACCATTTCAAGGTAAAGGTTTTAAGACCAACCTTCACCCTAGCTCAAAATTTCCCACCCACGTTCGAAAATTACACTCTGTTCTTTATTTCTGTTAATGTCTTTTTTGAGTGACCACTGAAATTTCAGGAATATTTTGAAGCTTTCTAGATTTAAATGTTGTCTTTTTGTAGCTTGGAAAATAAAGGCTTTTCCCACCATAATATTAATATTATTCAGGTCTTTTCCTTCTGTGTTGATTTGCACAATCCTTTCATTGAACCACTGCATCACATGCATTGTTTTTTACTTTTATTTGAAGTTTCCTATTTTAAAGTAAATTATGTATTTTTTAATGCAGCTCAAACTTATAGTAAAGAGATGAACCTAGCTTATCTAAACTGGGTTACGGACCGGTTATCCACAAACAGGTGACAAATTAAGGGAAAAACCAACAAAGTGTCTTTGTGTGTCAGAGTTGGGCTGTCACAGGCCACCAGAACAACTTCATTGATTCTGGAGAGCACCGAGGAGCTCAATGGTCATTACATGTTGTAATTAACATTCCTGACTTCATTAAGTCACTTATTTAACCACCTGAGTATGAAAATGTTACCAAGGAATTTTAAAATGGTATTTATCTTTAAATATGTAATTGTCATTCCTAATACACAACAATCAAGGTTTAAACATTGACATTAGTTTTTATTTACTAAGAAGTTAATGTTAAAAAAAAAATCAATCAATCTTTAGTGTTTGCAACATTAACAAAAATGGTTGGTGCATGGAAAAAAACAACCAAAACTACAGAACAAAAATACTGAAATGAGTTGTGATGAACCAGAAAGAGCAGACATTCATTGGCACTGTGTCTTTTCTAAACCTGAATGCAAGAAATTGATCTGATTTATTATTCTAAGACCAACTTCCAAAACCTGGGAAGTCTGAAGTGATCAAATCAGTTCAAACCAGTTCAAACCGGTTCTAGCTTTTGTTTATATCACAGCTCAGAGAATAGATTTTGAAAAAAAAAATGCAGTAGTGCTGAAACTGTAAAATCAATGAAGCAATGCTCTGACACATTAACCCAGTGTGTGGTTTAATAACTACACAGTCTTGACCCTGACACTCCAGTTCAGATACTGTTCAGAGATTTACAACTGCTATGACCTTTAAGTGTCACAAACACATATATTACATATGTTGTCTGTGATGATGGTTTCACCTCTACTGAATGATTTGAAATATCGAAGTCTACCACAGCCTCAGTGCAGGAATCAGTTCAATCTCACTTATTATGTTTCACGTAGCATAGAAGTTTTATTTAAATTAGTTTTTATCAATTGTTTAATTTTTGTCCAGACAGACAGCGATTAGGGGAAGGTCAGGACACGCTATAAACTACAACTTGACCCCAGATGTATAGTTCTCTCCTCTCAGGATGTAGCCTATGTATAAAGTTGCACTAGAGTGAATACATTGATTATCCAACCAGGTTGCTATTCCTGCAGATGTATGATGGGAAATAAGTCTGTCTCCATGTATCACATGCTGGTTCACAGAGTCTCAGAGCTCTCTTACAGCTCAGTCACGTCACCATTTATTCAACTGCTCTTTGAAAACAACACCACTTCCATTCAGTATTTATCAGTGCATCAACAGTCAGGGGAACACATGGCTGTCCTCACACTGCCGTGTTCTCCCTCGATCATATTTCATCCTGCATCTGCTCCTGAGAAAGAGTCTATGTGGTTGCAGTAAATAGTTCTATAGGCCTGGAGCAGAATATATCTTTATCATACAGACTCTTTTTAGAAAGAAAAACACGTTACATGTTGTTAATTTGATCGTTTTTTATTAAAAACCTGAAAATAAAACTAAGTGAAGGTTATTACTGTAACTTATCTAATATCCCACCCCACCACACACAGATCGATATATATCTATCTATCTATCTATATAGATATATAATATAGATAGATAGATAGATAGATAGATAGATAGATAGATAGATAGATAGATAGATAGATAGATAGATAGATAGATAGATAGATAGATAGATAGATAGATAGATAGATAGATAGATAGATAGATAAAGATAAAACGCATCAGATGTTCATCTAAAAACTAAAAATACCAGGGGTCTCTGAACACTCAGGATCCTCTCACGATCAGCGCTCCAAGGTTTTTTTTTCCTTCTTTTTTTGGACACTTATGGCATATACAATATCCACACATATATTTTGGACCAGTGTGTGTGTGTGTGTGTGTGTGTGTGTATGTGTCCTTTTTAAGGCGCATGACTGTCAAACAACTATTTTTGTTGGTTTCGGTTGAATGTTTGTCTGTGAGTGGGAGAGAATGTATGTTTTCCTTGTGTGGTTTTCCTCTGGCTGTGGAGTTCTAGCCTCAGCCTCCTTCTCCATCATTACAGCAGACAGAAAGGGACGGAGACAGAGAACATTACATATCAAATTCATGAAGAAATCTTAGGAAGTGAGATTTTAGGAACTCTCAAGCTCACAAACTTGTCTCAGCATGAGTGGACATGATGGCTAAGTGTTGCCTGAGACCTTATTGTTTTTTAAGCATTAGTGTGGTTGTCTGCACATTTTTGCTAAACAAAGAAGCTAAATGCTAACACTGATTTCTGGAGCTTCACACACACTAGCACACAGTAGCATGGTATTTATTTATCTTTACAATGTGTCAGTCTTCAGACATGAAATTTGAACCAATCAACCTCAGACAGGTTTAGGGTTTCTGAGGTGACACACACTGTCTTTCACAGCAGGTGCTAAAGAGCCCAGTGAGTTTGTGCGTGTGTGTGTGCTTGGGGTCAGGGAGGTCAGTGGGTGGTAGCTTGGATTCGTTCATGCTAGTATTTAGCATCGCTGCTGCAGACTGTGTGTTTAAACCATGACAGCTGCTAATCCGTCGTCCCGATGGCCACTGACAACCGGACTGACTGGAAATAGAGGCGTCTGTGCCTAGGCCTGTGTGTGCATGTGAAATTTTGTCCTTCAGGTTTACATGCTTGAACTTGAACAACATGTAAGCTGACACAGAAGAGGCCGTTTCAACAGCCCCGGGGGTTAAACATTTTGAAAATTGCCCGTTTGATTTTTGGTCATTTTCTCCAAAACCACCGGCCTGATTTCAATCAAACCTTATGCGTTGGACTCCCCCTCGGAGAAATTTGAAGAAATTTTAAATTTTGCCCCCCCCAATATACCTTTTCCCTCAGGGTAGCTGTGGGTGACATGAGCTGTATGTGCTAATGACCCAATCAGATAAATACACAGAACAGATGCAGACGTCTTATCTATATCATTATTTAACACTCACTCTTGATCAGTGGTGCAGATGCATGTGTTCACCAAAGTTGAACTCCTGCAATGAATTATCTTGCATGTATTTATCCTCACAAGTGATCAGTGATAACAGTCTGAAAAACAAAAACAACTTTTAATGCTTTCTTTAATTCCTTAACCAAAATTATATAGCAAATATCTAAATATTTGCACCAACCAGTTTAGGTAAAGCCTTAAATGGAGGCTCCAGCTTTTTTGAAATGGGGTTGTATGAGGTACAAATGGCCATTAAGTATAATATGCGCTGTATCACTCCGAGACCTTTCTACTGCAGATACTTAATGGCCATTTGTACCTCATACAACCCCACCTCAAAAAAGCTGAACTATCCCTTTAAGAGGACAACACAGGTAGCACCATGAAGTTTCTTGGTGTTGTGATGAAGTGATTTTTCCTGTATGCAGCAGCCACTCCACATCAACATGCCTGTGGGTAAGCAGATAGCTGACAGCCACGAGACTCAGCCCTTATGGTAATATATCATTCATATCTTGGATTCCCTGGTGAGGGTCCATATTAAAACTCAATGACACAGTCTCTTATCCGCTACAATGTAGGTCACCAATCTACTATACAGTTAAAATCAGGGGTTTTATTCCAGCTCTTTACCCACAACACTTTATTTGATGTATTTCTATGCTTATTCAGCACAGAACCTAACGACAGCCTAAGTATATAGTATGTATGTTCCTCTCCCGCTGTCTCCCTGTTACCAGGCCTCTACATGACGTGCCTGAGTGAGTGGCATGAGTGGGGTGACTGAGTTCACAGTGTATGTGTGTGTGTGCATGAATGAGAGAGAGAGAGAAGGATGGACAGAGGGAGAGATAGACAGGACAACCGGGGCTGGCTGACCACAGAGGAATTCTCCCTGCAGGCCTCAGGGCCCACAGCTGATCGCAGCACATGCTAATTAGTTTACCTCAGTGTATACACACGCAGTCGCACACACACAAGAACACCACCACAGTCTAACATAGCAAAAACACATCTTTTACACACATATCATTTATAGACTTCCCTGAAATCCATCAGGAGTTATATGTGACTGGGCTTTTTCTCTCTCCCACAACCACACGCACGCACACATCTGGTTGAGCTGCACACACACACACACACACACATTGTCTGTCTCTTTCCTTGGGGAACATAGTGGCGCACTCAAATGACATAGAACTTTGTCACACACATGACATCGCAGTGTGGAAGTAGGTGTGGAAGTAGGTCAGACAGTATTTGCAAAGCACAATGTTTGCTTTAAAGTGTGGAAACCAGATGGGCGGAGTCAGCCGGAGCAGAACGGGCCCAGGACAGTTGTTGTCAAACATTGTTAAATTTAGCAAGAAAAGGACATAATGTTGATTTTGCCGTGAAAAGCCAATGCACTTGTTTTATTGTGTTAGTTAACGTGTTAATCAGTCACAGTGTGTGATGTCCGTGACAGAGATGATCCAACTAGTTAAATATGATGTTGCACATATTTCTTGGTGAAAACAAACATCTCAGTGTGGGGAATATACCTTTACACATATTATGGGGATACATTTTGGTACTTGCCACCAATACAAAAACATGATATTTTTTTACTGGAGTTCACCAGTGAAATTATGATAGCAACTAATACTTACTTTTATGATGGAGTCATCTTTAAACAACCTGGTAGAATATCAATTTGGCTTAATTCAGAACTATGTGGATTCAATTCCAGGTCCTTTGCTCCAAATGAATGTTTTTCATCTGACTAATCATCTAACTGATAAAAGTGATTGTCTTGGCAAAAGAGAGGAACATATGAACACATTAAAAGAAGAGAGGAGCTGTGCTGACAGCAAAATGAACAGTGTTCAGTGTGAAATGTTATAGTCTGCTGCCAACACTATGAAAAGCACAATTTCAATTTGTTCATTCATCTCATCCTCGTAACATCTACTGTCCATGCTGTGCTAAGTAAATGCTGTGTTTGCTGTGTCACAGCAGGTAATGTGTATTGACCATCATATGACCGGACCTCTGCTCTATAAAAACACAGCCACATGATCTGCGACGTTGACGCAACGATTCTTTTTCTCTTGACATTGCGCACCACACCCACTGTCCACTTGACAACCCTTGATGAGTCGGTCACCATGGCCACCTTGACTCCACCCTCTCTTCTTCTTGGTGTGATCTAATTCATCATGAGACTATGGAAACATGCAAGAGGGAGGGGGAGAGGGCTGGGGAGAGAGCGTGAGAGATGACACACATGAAGAGAGAAACAGATGTAGATACAGAGATAGAAAAAAGATGTGTGTGTGTGTGTGTGGGGGGGGGGGGGGGGGGGGGGGTCGACCACTTAAGGACTGAGTTGATTTCCATTTATGAAATAATGCTTGGCGTCAGTTGTTCAATTACTTTACAGTTACCAGGAACCTGAGAAACTATGAGTTTGGGGAAATAATGTTTCCTGTTTGTTAGTTCTAATGAAACTGAGATTTAAATATTTTTTGATGAAACTGAATGATAGTCAGAATGATAATGATTTCATAGCTGTGGCATATTTACATGACTAGACATTTTTACCACTTTAAACTAAGAGACAACAGGAAAAACAAGGTCATCAGTGCCTTCTCAAGATATCCTTGTGACCTGCAGTGTACGGTTACCTAGGTTACTGCTGTGGCCCACTCATGTCCAGCAGTGTGCTACAGTGACAGTCCATTCTTCTTGTTCTGTGTACAGTTTATTGGAAAAGCCTCTGGCTGTAGAATCCTGTGATGACTATTACAACTTTGTGATGCATACTTACATAACATAACACACCACTGGGTCAATGCAGTCTTGTGTAGCTTAATGGTAAACACATGACATGGGCTGCAGCAGGTCACAAAGTTCAATAAAGTTAAGTTAATTTGTCAGTATAAGAAACAGCATGACAGCATACTTCCTGTCTGCATTTAACCCTTTTTTTTCTCTCTCATATCAACTCCTTGTATTCTTATGTATGACAATGTTTTAGCAGCAATATCTAACTTTCAGAGTGGCTGTGCTATTGAACCCTCTATTTCCCTGTTATTAAAAGGGTATCTTGACATATTGGTTTATATCCTTTTATAACATTTCTTGTGAAAAGTCATGGGAGAATCATTCATGTCTGTCAGTGAATATGAGGCCGGACCAGCTGGCTAGCTTAGCTTGGAAAAGGTGGGCCTTGCTCTGCCCAAAGCAACAACTCTATCTTCCAGCGTCTCTAATGTTACTATTATCTGATCTGTTTTTTTCCACTCAAAATCCATAAAAAACAAAACAAAAAAGAATCTAACAACAATTTAAGCAAGTGTTTTTCCTGCCCCTGCCTGAACTATTCCTTTTTATAGGTACATGTCTGAACTGCCTGGGGCTGGAGCTAATCCCGGCTGACAGAGGGTGAGGGCAGGTTAGGGTACACTCTGGACGGGTCTCTACATGTCGTAGGGCCAAAATATAGGGACTAAAAACAAACGCACATCACAGAGTGATTGGATTGTGGGAGGCAGCTAGAGTACCCAGAGAAAACCCTAAAGACAAAGACACTATGAGAACATGCTCCACCCAGAAAGGCCCCAGGCCTGGGAACCAACCAAGAACCTTCTTGCTGAGAGGAGAGAGGCCTTACCACCACACCACTGTGGACTGTAGGCAATGTGAAGAATTATGAAATCTCAGGGGTCAACTGGCATGTGTACATGTGTGTGTGTATGTACTATAATGTGTGTAGGTGCAGTATCATATGATTACAATAGTCAAAAAATACAACCCAGTCGCCAGAAAGAAACGTTCACTATGGACTATTCTGCAAACTCTAGAAAAGTCCAGGATCAACGTTTCCGAGCGAAAATACGTTATACGCCAACATTACGTTGCCCATTCATTTAACGTGAGCCAATTGCTGCGTTCATTATCAACGTTTTCTACATGTGGCTGTACAACGTTATTTTTTCGCTGGAAAAACAACATTTTAGGATATATTTGGCATGGTTTTGATGACTTTTTTAGCGAGAAATGTGTGTTTTAGTTTCCAAATGTATGTTGAATTAATGCAAATAAGCTTCTGTTTGTAACATATTCTGCGAATTTGAAAATTGAAAACGTATATATTCAACATTATTCATTAAGCTTTCTGGCGGATAAAATGTGATTATTTGGCACTATTTGAGGACATTTCTAGCGAGAAATGTGTCTTTTACTTTACAAATATGTTGAATGAATGAAAATTAAGTTTTATTTGTAGCCTACTCCAGCGATATTTTATCCGACTGATTGGGGCACTGAATTATGATTATGACAACCTGATACTTTTTTCGTTTTGACGAAGATTTTTTCAGCTTGTAGTTGCTGTCGTGGTTGTTTTAAACGCTATTTTATGAATGTAATTTTTTTTTTCATTATTGTGGTAGGCCAACGTTTGGTGCATTATTTTAATCATAAACGTTATATTTATTCAGTTAATGTGTATTTCGTTTGTTAGTTATTACGAAGATTGCTCAGATTTCCATCGTTGCTATGGTTACAGTGAACGATCAGCTGATTTCATTGTGACTGACGTAGCTTCCGGCAAGTCCGTCATCGTCTCACCGACAGGCAGCCCCAGCCCCCGTTCAGGTAACGTAAACAAACAACATGGAAAATTGTGATAAAATAATTAACAGTTATAGCTATTTTACCTCCAAAAGCCAGCCAGTGTCGTCAACCACAAACAAAGTTTGACAGATGTGGTTGATCAAAGTTGTTAAACTGGCTAACTTTACTAGCTGCACTGTTTGATGTAGATTTTAATGATTAGGCTAACGTTAACATAGCTAGGCTAACATTAATGCTACATGCCAGCCCTCACTGTACTTTTCTCACTGTTTTACAGGTAACAGATAATACCTACAATGGCTACAGCTGAAGCTGAGTTCAATGAGATGCTCAGTAAAACGAAGAGCCTGACACAAAGGTAATTTAAATATCTTATTCCATGCATGGGGATCAGATATTATGATGCATTTGTGCAGGAAGTCTGTGTGGTTAACTGCATTACTTTGATTATATTGTGTTGTTTTTTTTAGGTCAAAAAAGAGGACAAAGGCATCAGACCTGCCACGATGGAGAAAACGTGATGATCATCTCTGTGTCCTTGAGGAGACCGGTGTGGAGATGCTTGATGAACAAGAGCCAGGATTTGGTATGTGATTGTGATAATTTGTGCATCATTATTCTTATTTTGGTAGAAAAACATCATGTTAGGATTTCTATGCGGATGTACCAGTCCAAGAAGCTTTCTGAAGTCTGTAGTAGTTGTAGTCGTAGGCCTGCACACCTCAACATCACCATAATACTTCATTTAGAATGTGATTTTCACAGGGCCTGATTTAAGCCACAGTACCACCTTAAATTAGCTCAGTGCAGCATCACACCGGTGCTCTTACCAATCATATTTCCAACACACGCAACATAACACCACCTGAGAACTCTCTCCTAAACTTCATATGGATGCTGGCAGAAAATGGAGTATGCCAGGGTGGGCTGGCTTAAATGCAATATTTACAGAGTTTTATGGAGTGGGTGATAAGCTCTTTCAAGGTGGACAAGCTGTGCGCAGAAAGAGGATGACACTTGTTGGAAATTCCCACGGGTCACGTGATTCCCGCGGGATGGGAGTCAAAGTTTTATTAATCCTGTGATTGGGACGGGACGGGAATAAAAAATCAACGGGAGCGGGCAGGAGCGGAAACTCCATTAATAGATGATGATTTTCAGCCGTGTTAAACTACCAAAAGGACAGATGCGTCCATTTTTGCCGTCATCTTTCAGTGAGCCAAAACTATTTTGGCTTGTGTTAGTTAGTTAAATGGGGAGTGGGCGCAGGAGACACACAATAACAACAAAATGCAACATTTTTGCAACATGTTTGGGTTCATTCAACTGAGATGGACATAAATGGACATGGTGTGTACTGTTTTTATTTTTTATTTTCTCCAGCTCTGAGGAAGGGGGCTACTTTGACGGGTGCTTCTCTGCAATGATGATGACATCCAAATGAGGGCCAAGCATGTACAGTAAGTGTTTTTGTGTATTTTCCACATAGATTCTCATTGAACTTCTTGTACTACTTGAAAGTTTATTTTTAAAATAACATTAGAAACTGTTTGTCTTTGTATGCACCAGGAAAGGGCATCTGTGGTCGGTCTCAGCTGAATGCAGCAAAGGCGAGGACAACGAGGAGGAGTAGCTCCAGCCTTGATGAGCAGGTGTGTATCATATAAGAGTTATGCCATCATGGCATTATTCTTTGTGCTCTAAATATGTATGTATATCCACACATCAGCTGACCCACACTATAGGCCCAGTTCCAATCCGCCCCATAAGACTCAGGCCCTGAACCCTCACTGACTAAAGTGACGTCAGATCTAAGACAGAGTGTGAGAGACTGTGAGGGTCCAGATGCTGTAAACATGACTGGAACAGCACTTACCCACTCTCACGACACGTTACCTTGACAACAAAATGTTGTTGACTCCGGTCATGAAATGATAATTCAATTTGCCTTGATGAGCAGGTGTGTATCATACAAGAGTTATGCCATCATGGCATTATTCTTTGTGCTCTAAATATGTACAGGCAAGTACCGTATAATAACATTCTTATTCTTGTTGATATAGTCCTCAACTATATTCTCCTAAATCTATGCAACCAACATGTTTCACTGTTTAAGCTGACACACTATACTCTTCTCTACAAGTCATTTTGCACTTCATCTATTCACAACCGTACTACACTTGAATAATTGATTAAGGTTTCACTAACTCACTTTCACAGACTAACAAAAACCCAGCAGTTGAATGAATCTATCTATTGGGCTCTTTTGGTTTTGTTTTGTTTGTTTGTTTTTTGAAAGAAGACAATAAGAGTTTAATTGCAATTTTACTTACTACTTTTTGTGTGACTGTTAATATATTTTCACCATCAGTACAACAATTACTGCTATTAATGCTGTATGCAATCCTACAGGGGAGAGATCTTCGCATATCCCATGTTCTCAAGTCCTCCAGTCTTCTGTATGGACGTAGTTGGCAAGTACTGGTCCTACATAAATGAAGCCTGCCCAGAATACAGCCACCTGACCACCATGACGTCCTTGTTGTCTGTGCTTTATGCCAAGGCATATGGCATCAAGTGAGAGGTAACTGTAACTGTTTCAGCACTTTCAGCTGACTGACACTATACTCTTCTCTCCAAGTTATTTAGTACTTTATCTGTTAACAACTGTACTACACTTGAATGAAAATCAGTGTTGATCAAGGGTCAAGATCTTGTATACAGGGATGCACATGTACAGGCAGGTGTATATGCATTCACACACATCCATTATGTAGATAGCATCACTAACATTAAGAATTGCTCAAATTATTTTCTAAGTATTAATATTTGTATTCATGTCATTCATGGATGTCTCTATCAAAACAAGTGTTTTAGTCATTTCAGTAATTTAGCTTTTTGTGCTTTTATGCTAAACTTACAAACTTTCACTCATTTCCAGACTGTGACGTCCACATAAACCTGTAGAGCTTCCCTTATTCCAAGATTGTGGGGCAAAGGATTACCAAAGTAAGTTGTCCTTGTGGTGGTTGTTGTTTCTGTTGTTTTTAGTTGAATACTGTTTACTAGTGTGCAGATATTACAAGGGCTTCTACCAACACTTCTCATCTTTTCAGGGTTTTATGTAGGCTACATGAACCATTTAATATACACATTCACCATGCAGAGGAGAATTGGGCAAGTTGAGCATAGGAGCATCTAAGTTGAGTCCCCCCCCCGACCCCCACCAGCTCCCACCTCCCCCTTTACTTCATATTCCACCTGTCCAGGTGGCAGGTGAACACAAACTGCAGTGACCTGCTGCTGAGCCACCAACTCACTGAGCTTTGGGGAGTTTTGTGATTACATTGCATCTTGGGAAGAATCCTTCATCTTTCTCTTTTAAAGTAATACATGGCTCACCATAAACAGCAGCTTGTTTTCAGCAGCGTACTTATTGTAATCATAATCCAGAATCCTGATTTAGTAATCAGGACAAGTAAAGACAAAATACATTCATTTAGGAGCGTCAAGTGAGCAGATGCCCCATATGTAGAGGCTACAGTCCTCACTGCAGGCGGCCCCGGTTCGAATCCCGCATCGGGCAGTCCTTTCCTGCATGTCATTCCCCCTCTCTCTCTCTCTCTCTCTCTCTCCCTCCCCATTTCCTGTCTCTCTCAACTGAACTAAAAAAAGGAAAAATATAAAAATACATTCATGTAGTGTATGTGGCAGGTGGCACAACGTACCCCACAGTTACCATATTGACTTTAATACTTCCCACAGCTAAAAAGTTTCAACTGATGCATACTACACATTTATAATAATCTCTTTTGGTCTAAACACAATTCTCATGAAACTTGTGATTGACAAAAATTCACTTTCGAGAGTAAAAATGTTTTTTCGGACATAGATGTCTAACCGTTTAACCCATGTGGTTCTTACGTCACAAATTCCATGAAATGATGCCTTCCTCGGTCCTCCTAAATATTTGGTCACATGCTCTATTTTTCTTAATGGTTCCCTAGCAACAAGGGGTGGCTCAGCTTGCCCTATGCTGCGTACCACAGTCTCCCCTACAGATTTACTGCAAACTTTCTATAATCACCATTTCACCACACACAGTTTAAAGTTAAGATCTTATGTTATAATAGCCTGACAAGCCAGACTATATCATTAAAATGTCTAGTCTGGCAACGACCGGTAGACCTCGGCTCAATCCAGGGGGCGGGATGAAGGCTGTCTTTCAAACTGCCTCTGCACGTAATGGGGTAGTGCTTGAGCGCTACGACTAATCAGAGCAAAGAGCAGGATGACGTTAGCCTGACAAGCCAATTAAAATGTATGTCGTCATGGCGTTAAGCCGCCCAACGACTCTCTAAACAGATAGAGCGCTGTGATTGGTCAACACAATGTTTTTGCTGCCGCTAGGGTGCGTCTAGATTTCTAGGCTAATGTTATAATAGATATTATTATAGATTATTATTTCTGCTTATTTTTTGTATTAATTTTCAGTCATTTTGGTTATTGCTTGTTTTTCAGGGGTTTAAGGGAGGTGAAGGTGAAATGGCTGCCCTGCTCGAAGAGGTACAGTATGTATGTTGTGTCATCATAGATGCATCACCACAAATGCAACATCTCAAATTCTGTGCACAACTTTGCCATGAAGCGTAGCTGTATGAGAGGCTTCTGGGTTACAGGGTGAACATTCATGCTGGAGTAACAGATATAGTTCAGAACACTGTAGTTACCAATCAACATTGAATGCAAGTAACACCATACAGTATTTCTAAAAGAAGTGTGTATATCATGTTCAACATCATGTTTAATTCATGATTCATTGATACTAAAGCAACTGTTACTAAAAAGAATTTCTCTTTTTTCCATTTCTTCTTTCTCGTAGCAACATGATGGAGAGATTCCTGGGTGCCACACAAACAGCTTAAAACAATGTACAATTATGTGGTTAATGATTATAGTTACATTGTTATGAATGATTGAGTGGTGGATCAGTTGATAGATTGGTTAGTTATGCTTATCCAATTGTACAGTTTTTGTGTGTTTTTGTCCTTTTAATCATTTTTTAAACGGTAGTCCATGAGTTCATCAGTTGTATACTGTATTCATGTTTGAAAATCTCTTCCCACAGATAACAAAATAAAAGTATCTGCATTCATCAACCCGAATGGAAAATATGCATGCCTGTTAATTGAAGAAATGTAGTACATTTGAAACATTATGTTCTCCAGAGTACAGTTTACCTTGTAGTATGTGTTGAATAAAGGTTGCCTTAGACTGTCATCTTTCAGATTTCGTTTTTATGAGCATTTGCATATAAGCCCATCTTGACAAGTCCATCAGTGGAAGAAGAGAAGACCAAGAAGGAAGGGCTGATCTCACTCAACCAACACGATTGACTGCTTCATGGCTAGAGGATATTTCAACAGTGATCCAACTTCCCAAACACAGCCACTGCAATACTGACAATAACTATAGACAAAAACAATGGTTTCTGTGTGTGTGTGTGTGTGTGTGTGTTTTGTACAAATGAAACAGCAATCACTAATACCTTTCACTAATGCCTTGGAGAAAAGGAAGGTGAGGAGACCATATGGCTTTCAGCCATTATAGAATAAGGTGTTATAACAGACTTATAACAGAGTTATGTAATATTTTTTTATATACTTGGGGAGGAGGGGTATCCCATCCAACATACAGTGCACTTGTGATTGTAAGACTGTAACATATCCTAAATTTGGGGGAGGGGCTAACACAAATCAAAACTGCAGTATCAATTTGGTGTAGATTTATAAGAGAAATTTAGATTTATAGATAGATTTTTATCAGGGCAAGTGGGAAAATTGTATAGAATGATTGGTTAGGCTATTTAAAGTTTTGTTCTCTGCTGCTGACCTCCTTTCTCAGAGTCAGGGCATCCTAATTAGAGAGAGGACAGCTGGTCTTCCTTGTCTGACCTTTGTGTAGATGTAGATTATGAGGAAAATTAGTCTAAACTGGTCAAAATTTTAAAGTCTAACAGTGTATAAGTCAGACACCAACATCTTGAACAATTTTTGGCCACTCACTACCCCTGAAAACATGTTTAACTGATTTCATCCAGTTAGGCTCATAGATAGGGCTAGGAACGTATATCTCAAAGGGCCATAGTTTTCAAGCAAGATGAAAATTAAACTTTGTCGTAGGACAACAATGAAGACATCGTTGGAAAGGTCTTGACCTAGGGAGTAACATGTGTCAGTATGAAAACTGAGGTCAGCTCTTGCTCCCCACAAGTGACCTTTGAACCTTGATCCTGACACACTTTTAAAGGCTTCTAGAGCAGCAACAAAATGTGCTACAGACAAGTTATACACATTTTTGGAAAGCTCTTGACCTCTACTATCAGGTCCAATGGCAAACCAGCAGGAAGGGGTCAAGAATAGGGTCAAATATGGCACAAAACACATTTTCTCCCTTTTAACAGGAACACACATCAAATCTGACCAAACACATGTGCTCGGCACCCCAGAAAACCTATAAAAAGATTACAATGTTCCTGGTCTTAGACAAACATAATAGGGAAAACACATTAGAACTACAACCAACATGGCGGAGCGCACATACAGTCAACGTGTCACTATGGCAACATGTAGTTCTTGTGTCGTTCTCCTGGGTTGGGGTTGGGGTTGTCACACTAGGGTTCAAAAAGCGTCTATTCGCTCATTCTTTAACAAAAAACGCATAACCATGACATATATGTTTATATCGTGAGAGATTGTATGTTATAAAATATAAAAATAGTAATGTATTAGTGCTAGTTTAGACGTGATTTCTGCCACGCTGTTTCGCGGTCTGAACGGGATGCGTTCAAAGGCAATAGGATTAGGCAACGTTTCAAAACGGAACACCCAAGCATCATTCCTCGACACATTTTTGTTGCTATAAAGTGAGAGTGTTGTTTGAAGACTGTGTTCATAAAATGTGGCTTAAAAAATATGCAACCAGATGGGTTAATAGCCAGTTTAGCTTACATTAGAGCATTGAGCTATTGAACGCAGCCCAAGGTGTCCAAGGCACACAACAGAGAGGTTACAAGAAGTTGTCAGAGAGGAGATTTACTATATCAATTTTATCAATAAAAGATGGCTACATCTATCCAATGCAATATGGTGAAAAACTCAAAAGATTGCAGATTTCAGTGTAGCCTATTGAAATGAAATTATTATATATATTGGAATATGGTGATAGAAAGAAAATTGTGTTTTAAATACTAACGTTTCTGTACATTTGCAGGGTCAAGAAGTGAAGGAATCAAGGTCATTTGATTTGAATTCATTTAATTGTCATTTTATAACACAGGGTGGTAAAAACAAAACTTAAAGAGTCATTTTCATACTACAGATAAAGAATACATACACAGATCATTACAACTAGAATAAAACATGGTTAAGTAAGACCATCTACACATATTTATACACACATACACATTTAGTGGTGGAAAATCTAACCACTTACGGCATTGCAAGTTTATCTGTATAGCCTGTTTTTACAAACACTTTGTCTCCAAGGTCATTACATAGCAACAACATCCTCTGCCCTTAGACCCTCACATCCACTGAGGAAAAACTTCAGAGAGAAAAAAACAGGAGAAACTTCAGGATGAGCAGCAGAGGGATCCCACACCCAGGACGGCCAGACGGGACATAGATGTTGGACATAGAGTATACAGGACATATAGTATACAGAGAAGAAAACAGTTCACAACAAGCAATAGGAAGTACTAACCTTTACAGTTTTGAGGAAAAACGTTTAATCTACTTTGTCGTTGACTACAACCCAACAGTACTGTGGTGATGAAAAATGGTCACGAAATAAACAAAGCCCTATACACCTGGCCTGATCTGTTTCACAAGAATGTATTAATTTATCTCCTCCTTGTGGGTCTCTGGGCTTTGCCTTTGCCTGTGGAGATGCTGGTGTGTCTGGTGCAAAGAGAAGCTAAAGACTTTCATGAGCCCCTGTTGGTCACTTTTTGAGTCGGGTTTTAACTGTTTTAGTATCATGTTGTGCTCACTTACTGTAACTAACAACAATGTAGTCGGACTATTCCACTAAAATACCTGAAATACAATAGTCATGTAATGCTAAAATGTAGTGAAATGTAAATCATAACTCTATAACAATGTGTAACAGCCTAAAACAAACCTCCCTTACTCATGAGCTTAGTGATAATGGCAGTCCTGGAGAGGAAAGAGTTGCCCATTTCCTCCACCAACGTAGATCCAGCTCCATCCTGGTTGTCTGCTCCCCACTTTATCTGTAATTAAAGAACAGTGCACATCATTAGTCTGAGTCTGAGTGGAACATTCATCAGTTTGCTTGAGCGTTGTAATCCAGCACGCTCACTGGATTTGAAACTTTCCAATGACTGTCAGCATTATCATGCTGAGTTTCACCTTTAATAATGATAAACCATGTATTACCTTGTGTCTTATGGGTTGTAGAATTCAATACAATTATGTTAACATCATCAAATTATAGCTAATAAGAACTGTTAAATATCACTGTAATTGGATATGAAACGAATAATAAATAAAATGATATTGCACTTGATGCCATATGCCTTGGGATAAAGCACAGACAACAAGGACTTCATGGCAGTCAGGTGGCTGCATTCTGGGCAGGCTTCACTTATCATAGTTGCGTACACCCTTAATAGCAGTAATTGGTGTTGTACTGATGGCAAACATATTAACAGTCACACAAAAAAGATGAAGCTAATATTGTAGTTTCAAAAAAAGAGCCCAATAGATAAATTCATTCAACTGGGTTTGTGTTAGTCTGTGAAAGTTAGACAGATTTTCATTCAAGTGTAGTACAGTTGTGAATAGATGAAGTGCAAAATAACTTGGAGAGAAGAGTATGGCCCAATTCCAATCTGAGCCCTTACGGACACACTGACTAGGGTGTACTCACACTAGGCACACTAGACTAAAGTCCTGATTCTATTGCCAGTGTGAGTGCAAGTGTTCCGTACCTGAGCACGGTACACTTCCCTGGCTCGGCACGGTTGGTGAGGTGTGCACGGTACGCTTGGCCAGGAATGCGCACACATAATGCGCCGCGGGCTCGTTCTCCACCTCGTGTCTGCAACCGCGTGTAAACAACAGTCACGATTGCGTCGCGCCATAAACATAGCTAGTTGACATCGCTTTGATTAAACTTCAAGATGTTACCATGACAACCGGTCAAACAATTAAAAAGCGCTGTTCTTTCTGCAGTCAGAGCGCATCCGCCGTGTTGGTATATTATCAACGCGATGACGTATGTGTCGGAGGCAACCGTGCTTCAGCATGCTTGGGTTCGAGGTAGTGTGAGTGCGGGCCAGCGGGGGACAGGGGAGGGGGGGCATTCGGGCTTCAGCACGGTACGGATCAACTGGCCCTAGTGTGAGTGTGTCCTTAGAGGCGCATTAACGGGAATTCCGTGAGTGTGTGAGGGCTGTTCCGTTGTCAGATCATCAAGTCAGTGAGTCAGTGAATGAGCTGCCCCCTTACCGTAATTTAGCACTGATGCATGGTGATGCCGTTGGAACGCAAGTGTTCAAAAAAAAAGCAAAAAGCAAATAAACAAACGTAGTCAGAGAGAGCTCCGCCGGTCTCTTTATTGTTAATGGACAGGGGCAACAAAAAAATAAAAAAAGAAGTTTACCGTCAGTATTAACATGTGCAGTTTGCACACGTTAATACTGACGGTAGTAGTACTGCAGAGTATTGATGATGATTTGATCAGATCTGATCCAGGAACATTTTGTTTTGAGTCCGTCCCCCTCACACACTTTGTGCGTGTTGAAATTACAGTAAATTATCATTTCATGACCGGAGTCAACAACATTTTGTTGTCAAGGTAACGTGTCGTGAGAGTGGGTAAGTGCTGTTCCAGTCATGTTTACAGCATCTGGACCCTCACAGTCTCTCACACTCTGTCTTAGATCTGACGTCACTTTAGTCAGTGAGGGTTCAGGGCCTGAGTCTTATGGGGCGGATTGGAACCGGGCCTATAGTGTGGGTCAGCTGATGTGTGGATATACATACATATTTAGAGCACAAAGAATAATGCCATGATGGCATAACTCTTATATGATACACACCTGCTCATCAAGGCTGGAGCTACTCCTCCTCGTTGTCCTCGCCTTTGCTGCATTCAGCTGAGACCGACCACAGATGCCCTTTCCTGGTGCATACAAAGACAAACAGTTTCTAATGTTATTTTAAAAATAAACTTTCAAGTAGTACAAGAAGTTCAATGAGAATCTATGTGGAAAATACACAAAAACACTTACTGTACATGCTTGGCCCTCATTTGGATGTCATCATCATTGCAGAGAAGCACCCGTCAAAGTAGCCCCCTTCCTCAGAGCTGGAGAAAATAAAAAATAAAAACAGTACACACCATGTCCATTTATGTCCATCTCAGTTGAATGAACCCAAACATGTTGCAAAAATGTTGCATTTTGTTGTTATTGTGTGTCTCCTGCGCCCACTCCCCATTTAACTAACTAACACAAGCCAAAATAGTTTTGGCTCACTGAAAGATGACGGCAAAAATGGACGCATCTGTCCTTTTGGTAGTTTAACACGGCTGAAAATCATCATCTATTAATGGAGTTTCCGCTCCTGCCCGCTCCCGTTGATTTTTTATTCCCGTCCCGTCCCAATCACAGGATTAATAAAACTTTGACTCCCATCCCGCGGGAATCACGTGACCCGTGGGAATTTCCAACAAGTGTCATCCTCTTTCTGCGCACAGCTTGTCCACCTTGAAAGAGCTTATCACCCACTCCATAAAACTCTGTAAATATTGCATTTAAGCCAGCCCACCCTGGCATACTCCATTTTCTGCCAGCATCCATATGAAGTTTAGGAGAGAGTTCTCAGGTGGTGTTATGTTGCGTGTGTTGGAAATATGATTGGTAAGAGCACCGGTGTGATGCTGCACTGAGCTAATTTAAGGTGGTACTGTGGCTTAAATCAGGCCCTGTGAAAATCACATTCTAAATGAAGTATTATGGTGATGTTGAGGTGTGCAGGCCTACGACTACAACTACTACAGACTTCAGAAAGCTTCTTGGACTGGTACATCCGCATAGAAATCCTAACATGATGTTTTTCTACCAAAATAAGAATAATGATGCACAAATTATCACAATCACATACCAAATCCTGGCTCTTGTTCATCAAGCATCTCCACACCGGTCTCCTCAAGGACACAGAGATGATCATCACGTTTTCTCCATCGTGGCAGGTCTGATGCCTTTGTCCTCTTTTTTGACCTAAAAAAAACAACACAATATAATCAAAGTAATGCAGTTAACCACACAGACTTCCTGCACAAATGCATCATAATATCTGATCCCCATGCATGGAATAAGATATTTAAATTACCTTTGTGTCAGGCTCTTCGTTTTACTGAGCATCTCATTGAACTCAGCTTCAGCTGTAGCCATTGTAGGTATTATCTGTTACCTGTAAAACAGTGAGAAAAGTACAGTGAGGGCTGGCATGTAGCATTAATGTTAGCCTAGCTATGTTAACGTTAGCCTAATCATTAAAATCTACATCAAACAGTGCAGCTAGTAAAGTTAGCCAGTTTAACAACTTTGATCAACCACATCTGTCAAACTTTGTTTGTGGTTGACGACACTGGCTGGCTTTTGGAGGTAAAATAGCTATAACTGTTAATTATTTTATCACAATTTTCCATGTTGTTTGTTTACGTTACCTGAACGGGGGCTGGGGCTGCCTGTCGGTGAGACGATGACGGACTTGCCGGAAGCTACGTCAGTCACAATGAAATCAGCTGATCGTTCACTGTAACCATAGCAACGATGGAAATCTGAGCAATCTTCGTAATAACTAACAAACGAAATACACATTAACTGAATAAATATAACGTTTATGATTAAAATAATGCACCAAACGTTGGCCTACCACAATAATGAAAAAAAAAATTACATTCATAAAATAGCGTTTAAAACAACCACGACAGCAACTACAAGCTGAAAAAATCTTCGTCAAAACGAAAAAAGTATCAGGTTGTCATAATCATAATTCAGTGCCCCAATCAGTCGGATAAAATATCGCTGGAGTAGGCTACAAATAAAACTTAATTTTCATTCATTCAACATATTTGTAAAGTAAAAGACACATTTCTCGCTAGAAATGTCCTCAAATAGTGCCAAATAATCACATTTTATCCGCCAGAAAGCTTAATGAATAATGTTGAATATATACGTTTTCAATTTTCAAATTCGCAGAATATGTTACAAACAGAAGCTTATTTGCATTAATTCAACATACATTTGGAAACTAAAACACACATTTCTCGCTAAAAAAGTCATCAAAACCATGCCAAATATATCCTAAAATGTTGTTTTTCCAGCGAAAAAATAACGTTGTACAGCCACATGTAGAAAACGTTGATAATGAACGCAGCAATTGGCTCACGTTAAATGAATGGGCAACGTAATGTTGGCGTATAACGTATTTTCGCTCGGAAACGTTGATCCTGGACTTTTCTGGAGTTTGCAGAATAGTCCATAGTGAACGTTTCTTTCTGGCGACTGGGTTGAAAAATAAGTGCATGTCAGCTTTTACATTAGACTTCTGGTAATAGAATAGAATTCTCTTGTTTTAATACACAAGTAAAAAATTATAGGTCACCTTCTCACTGCAACATTTTCTTAGCATCATGTAAATTTATGAATGTGTAACTGTGTATTTGTTCATGTACTCAGCACTCAGAACAGTTTTCCCATACTTTGTTTATTCATTTTGAAATGACCTATTTGTAAATTGACCTAAAGAGCTGCATTGTCATAGATGTAGCCTCACAGGTTCCTGTGTTACATTTGCATGTGGTGAATTTGCCTGTGAAACCACAAAGCGACAGAAACTATGGTTTAACCCTCAAAGCACTGACTCATATTAGCCCACTAGGGCACTAGCTTTGTCATGCCTTGCAGCTACTGCTGAGAAACACCCTTTTATCTCTTCTCAGAAGATTCTGGATGGATTTATTTGAAACGTATTAGATCAGTGTGAAACTGAAAGAGTTCCTGTGATATAAGCTGTTTGTGTCTTATCTGTTCACTTCCTGAACTTGCTCTGACTCAGACTCTGGCTTCTCTCTCATTCATGCTGGCACGCAACAATGCATAGTGATTATCATCATGAGCAGATGTCTCCTCTGTTCTTTTTCGGTGGGGCAGGTAATTGAAAGCATCCTCTGTTTTCCCTATGCACACTGAGGAGACATAACAGACATGGAATTTATGATAATACTAATGGTTAATAATAACACAGGATGTTAATAGTACACAAGTGGTGAAAGTATACACATTTTTATGTTACTGTATCCTCAGTATATTTTGGCAGAAATTGTACTTGCCACTCCACTTCTTCTAAATGAACCATAGTTTATTAGTTATGATGATGCATTGTTAAATAAGCTATTTGCGAGTTTTGTTATCACTGCACACCCAGTGTTAGCCACAGCTGTTGTACTACTTTTGGTGGGAACAGTTGGTTTTCTCTCTGTAACAACGTGAGGTCTTGATATTCCCCTGTGAAGTGCTTTGAGGTTGTGTGTCTTATGGTGTGGTGTGCAATCAGCTAAGATAAGCCCCCACAAGCTTCTGATCATACTGTAGTGGTCTAACGTATGTTCAAATTCTCACTCATGTATTTGTGTGAATATCAAGTGTTAGCCTTAGCTGTAGCTAGCCAGCAAACTGATACCAATCCACCAGACACAAATCGTTACATATTGTTACATTTTTCCTATTTTCCCTCTCGTCTCGGCATGTAGCAGTGACGCAAGAAAGACGGGGAGACAAATGTGGAGACACAGAGAATTAAAGACTTAGCAACACTTAACACAGTGTAGATATGACAGACACATTTATGAGACCATTGCTTGTGGTGTCACCAGTTCTGATACGCTCTGAGCTGATTATGGCTTTTTATCCAGCAGCTGTTCTATTCAATAAAAGTGACTACTACTGTAGATAAGCTAACATGTACCACATGACAAAGCAACAGATATCTATTCATTACAAAGTGCAGCTGTTGCTGGCTATCACCTTTTAGTTTTGTGCATACAGTACTGTATGTGTGAGGCAGAGTTAATTCAATTCTTGATACATATTTCCTCTATTTCCTTTCACTGTGTCCGTGTCTGTGTCTCTGGCTACAGAGACCCATGTGGGACAGAAAGCCCTCAGGGGGGAGTGGGATAAAAGTTGGATAACTGTATCTGGTTGTGGTCAGACCAGTCATAACCTGTAATTCACCGTGAGGAACATCTCTGGCCTGGAGGGTAAAAACTTATGAGACAATACTGGCTAATGCTTTTTAATATGGCAACCAGCTGTCTATCTGGACCTCTACCTGCCTGCCTGTCTGACTGTCAGTCTGTCTGTGTCTAATATTACATCTTTTTAAAATCTGCTGCTGCATACCTGATCTGCAACTTGTTTATGGAAACTCTATCCTCCCTGATGTGATTGCTTCCTTGTCTCAGGCCTCCCAGTCATGCTTGACTCACTTTATGAGACGTCCCCGCGGACAAACAGGCTTTCATGCTTCACGTTACTTTTTGTGTGTATGTGTGTGTGTGTGTGTGTTGGGAAACTTTTACTCACTCTTTAATTGTTTGTGAGTGTGTAGTGCACTAGGACACGTCTTGTGGGTTTACAAAGGTCTGGAGAAGTGCTTTTTCTTTGCACACAAGAGATTCACAAGTGAACGATGTCACTTCCATTTTGATACTGTTTGCCCAGAGCACATGAACTGAAGGACATAGCATGGTTATCCAGAGGTTCACTGGTTTGTACACATGAATCCTAATCACGTGACAGTATTACAAGATTTTAAACACGGAAGTTGTCAAGAACAACAGCTGGACATTGATGACTGACATTATCCGCTATATCTTTTTTTTTTTTTAGTTTAGTTTAGTATGTTTATTTCGGTCTCATAAAAACAAATACAGTAGACAAATATAAAGGTATAAATACAAAACAAAATAAATCAGAACAAAAACACAACAAGCAAATCAATTTACTTTGACCGAAAAGGTGTAGGCTGAAGCATCAGCTTATTTTGCCTACCCTTCTTAAATTAACATTTTTCGTTCACTCAAAAGGATATCTAGAGCTTGTAGCTGCATTTGTGTCAGTATGGCGTGACTGACACACACACACACACACACACACACACACACACACACACACACACACACACACACACACACACACACACACACACACACACACACACACACACACACACACACACACACACACACACACACACACACACACACACACACACACACACACACACACACGCCTTGCCCTTGCTCCTCTGATGTTACGCTCAGTCCAGTATGTAGGCCAGCCAATAAAAGCAGTGGCAGCAGACAAGTAGTAATCAGACAAAGGAGACTCATTTCTAATCATCTGTCAACACAGTCCTGCTCAACCGCTCCTCACACTTTTATGTAAGAGATATTCAAGAGTTATTCACCATGTTAAACTCGTATTGATTGAGTAAGTTGTCAAAGGCAGGTCAATTCCGGTGTCTAGAGGAAATAAGGGCTATGTTATCCCTTTCACCAAGAAAAAAAAGGTTATACATACAAGTCCTAGCTCAGGACTGTAACATAGGTCATATGCATAGAAAGGACACTGTCTCACCTGTATCTTCAAGCTTGGGTTGACACACAAGGTTTGGTTAAAATATAATTGGCGACCTTTGCAATCTCAGCCTCTACCTATCTCATTACTGTAAACCATGCTCAGAGAGGATAATGGTAAAAAAAAAAAAAAAAAAAAATAATAATAATAATAATAATAATAATAATAATAATAATAATAATAATAATAATAACATAGGCTTTCAAGAAACCCAAGGTCGCTTTACAGTGAAAAATAAAATAATACATTTAGTTAAGTAAAAAAAAAAAAAAACTAAAAACTAAAACTAAACTACGGTAGAACTAAATGACTAATTTGGAAAGACCATGCAAGGTGAGTCTAGAGGGCTGATTTAAAAGAGTCCAGGGTTGGGGTGTGGTGGAGTTCAGCAGGGTGAGAGTAGAGTGGGGGCTGCAACGCTGGAGGCTCACCAAAGGTCTATAGTCTGGTATGGGGGATGTAGAGTTAAGATGAAACCAGTGTCTTCATCAGTCTAACTGTGAACTAACCTCAGACTGTAAATGGCTGTAAACTAAATAAAGGACAAAATCTAATCATTTCTAATTAGATGTTATGTCCGTTAGCAGGCCAGGCCCCTCACTTCCTGGAACTATTGTATCTTACAGCAATTTAAGAGTAAGTCAACCCCTCATAGATAGATGGATATCAACTTAACATGTAAAACCTACATTATCAGCAACCTGACAGCTGCTAAATGGGGTCATGCAGAACCAATCTAACCTCATCTAACCTCATCCAACCAGCCTCCATGACGCAGCACCATCAATCCATCCAGTATTCATCACCATCTGTGGGACCTCGCTGCAGGCAGAGCATCCAGTGGTTAATATGGAAGTGTTTGAGAGATGCATGTATGAGGGATTTGCAAGGATAGAGTGAGTGGGCAGGAGGGCCCTGATGGAATAAACTGGGTTGGAAAAAGTGAATTAGTCATTACTTAAGATGTATTTTGTAGATGTGAAGGTGGCTTGGGTTTAGAGTTGGAGCACCTCAGATCAGCTAAAGGACACACGGAGAGATAAAGTTGAGAGAATCCACAACAAGAAATGAAGGAACAAGAGGAAGCGACATCACTGGAAAGACACTTTACACCAGTGAAAATGTGATTGACAAGCACAAACAGGTTAACCAAACTTTCAGCTGGTGCTGTGTGTGTGTTGGGGGGGTTGGGGCTATCTGCCCCCTCTCTACGTCAGTATGTGTATTTGGTTGTGGTATGTGAATGACTGTGTGTGTGTGTGTGACTCAGTGTGTATAGTGTCCTGCTGACAGCAGTGTCCTGGCTGTAATTTGGACAGCTGGAGGTGCTGACAGGCTGGGGTTGTTTCATGGTGCTGTTGGAGGCTGTCAGGGCAGGACGTGGTGCAAGTGCTGCAGCCTGCTCCCCTTCTGTCCTCACCATTGGCCGACATGGCGGTTAAATGTGGAGCCTCCCTCAGAAAACCTGTTACCTCCTCAGTACTTACCCTCGAGGGGTGTTTAGCCACTTTGGTGGTTTGACACTGAAACACAAATTTCCTTTGGCGTTGACCACCTTTAATGTAAAGTTGCACTAATCCATTTTTATCATTGATTAAAGGTATAATGTGTAGGAATTACGCCCATCTAGCGGTGCGGTTGCATATCTGAACTTATTCTTGATGTTGCATTCACGTGAAATCGGGCAGACATCAGACAGAAAACAGACGCTGCATGTAACAGGCAAAACAATACAGGCGTGACAATATGTTGTCATGGTGATGTCGTATTGTTTACCTGACCCACGTTTTACCGTCTTTCTCTCGTCGAGTAAAATGACATCCGGTTGGTTTGCCGACAGCTGTCTGCCTGACTGCACCTGAATGCAACATCAGTGCCTCCGTCCTTCCTCACACTACACAGTGGTGACAGTTTTAACAGGCGCTACCTGGAAAACTTTCTCCCCGAGCCGACAGCTCCGCTGAGTTTCCGTGGTTATACGGTCACGCTGCCACTGAATGTAAAAAATGGCAATGCAACATGGCAGCCTCGGTTCGGTGCATCGCCCATTTATGTAACGACTTGTAACAACTCATTCTAAAGTACGAGAAAGCTTTCATTTGTATAAGGCTGTAATTCGACTTCAGTGAAATACGTATTTACTGAAAGCAATATTTGATTTTTGCTAATAAAAAGCCAAATAAGTTACACACTGGGGCTTTAATATATGTTTTTGTGTTGAATGACAATGGGCACTCATAGAGATGACACCACAGAAAATAATCACAGTTCACAAGTTGATGTTAGTTTTGGTTTGGGCTGCAACATTGCTGTTTAGGTTCAGTCAATATCATGACACACTGAATGGCTAACTGTAAGGCCCTCACTCGTCTCTGTGTGCTATGTGCTCAGGTTGCTTTGCCCTCTATCAATCTTCCATTGGCATCATTTTATTTTACTATCAGCTCTTTTTGCACACAGGTAATATTTGTACAGTGTACTGAAGGTCCAAATGGAGTTTGGTAATTGAGCTTTTACGTAAGCAGCTCCATGAACCTTGTGGCAGGTCATTTGTTCCTAAGGGCAGGTTTAAAGATTTACTGCAAAAACATTGTAATCTATCTGTCAGTATCAGGATGCCTGCTGAGAGCTTTTTACACTTTACATCGGTGCTGGTTTTCATTTCATGATTGTGTTTTGTTGTGTTTTTTAATGGTTTTATGGTAAATTTTTAAGATGATAGAATACATGTGTTTTAACCATTGAACTCCAACCTTATCAATAGATGTACAGCTGTGTTCTGTGAAGAGAGAAGGGTTTGTTCAGTGGAAAAAATATCCAGATGTGAAGTGACATTTACATGGAAAAGGTGGACATTTGATCACAGTGGTAGCCCCACTGACCTGTGTGTGTGTGTATGTGTGTGTGTGTGTGTGTGTGTGTGTGTGTGTGTGTGTGTGTGTGTGTGTGTGTGTGTGTGTGTGTGTGTGTGTGTGTGTGTGTGTGTGTGTGTGTGTGTGTGTGTGTGTATGTGTGTGTTTGTGCGTGTGCGTGTATGTGTGCAGGAACATCCCCGCCAGTGAGAAGGCCAGGGAGTCTTTCCATATCTGTCATATCCTGTTGGAACAGGCAGAGGGGACATTGCAAGCACAGAGAAATCATATAAGCCAAAGTATGCCCCCCTCCCCCAAAAGCCACACACGCACACATGCACACACGGCATCTATATATATGTGTATGAAAGTTTTGTTTTATTCATCTGTCTTTTTGTCAAACATCTGTGAGTGTTAATGGCCACAGAAGTTTGGAAATATTGTGGTTTTGGTGCCTTTTTGTCATGCTGCAATGATATAAAACTCACTTCTGCTATTATTTACACTTACAGCCGGTTGCATAGTAGCCAGATGAGTAAGCAGAGAAATATATTTACTTGTGGACTTTTTGACAAAATTTGGCGCTCTCCTTTAAGCGGGCTGTCATCCACAACCATCCTGGAGTCAGGGGATGGAGCGGAAGGATGGAAAAAGAAAGGGAGGAAAGAGAAATGAGGACGAAGATGATGACAGATGTTGAGAACATCACCCCTGACTCATGAGAGAAGACGGACGAGCCAAATCTGACATTTGTATCTGATTTAGCTCTGAGGCCCAGTTTAAATCTCTCTCAGCGCTCCACTTCTTTTCATTATATTTCCATATTTCCACCAATTTCATATTCATTCATCATACTCCAGTGATTCTGGTGAGAGAGAGAGCAAGAAAGACCACCCTATGTTCTCTCTTTAACCTGTTTTTCACCCTTTACTCTTTTACTGATCATTTCTATGTGAGTTCCCCCCGCCCGTCTTCAGGGATCACACAGTATGATAAGAAATATGCCAATTTGTAGGCCACTGTGGCCAAGGATGTCTGCCATAATAAACATTAAACGGCAAACACGGGTACATGGACTTAGTCATGCACTCTCAGTGTGCCACCCGTTGAAGCTATCACCGCAGAGACTTGGCAGCAATGTTTCAAAGAGGAGATAGTAAATAATAGATAGGCTGAAGTCTCATGTCATCTGTGTGTGTGAGTGCCTGTTTACCTGAAGTCTATGTGAAGCTGGATTAGTGGCTAAATCAGTGAATAACAGGCTATTGAAGTTCATAGTTGAGTTTCCTTGTTTACCATGCTGCTGTTCATTAGTTAGATTTAAATATATAATCTAAATATAATGATTGCTAGGTATATTTGGTAGGGTAGGTTTCGGTTCTGTACGTAGTGAGTGAGGACACATTTAAGCGAAGTGTGTTTCTGTTTGGAATGCAGCCCAGGAGTCTGGGAGGCCATCTGGATTGAAGATTGACCTGTCATACCTGCAAATGATCTACAGCCCGCTGGAATCTAGCACACACACACACACACACACACACACACACACACACACACACACACACACACACACACACACAGTATACACGTCCTCGCCTTTCAGAAGATTTACTAACCTACATCAATACATAGACTTTCATAGATCTATACAGACATCAATGCAGTAATATGCAAGTGTACACAGCTCAGGCCATTAATGACACTACAGAAAGTAATGTTGACTTTTTAAAATCTGACTTGTATTACTGTAATGATGCACTTGATATAATGAGTGGAGGACAGAGGTGGAGAGCATTGGTTTTTCATTGGATTTTTCCTTTGACTTGTACAGAATCAAAGGTTAACTCCAGTAAAAGAGTGGAGGTTCGCTCCTTCTCAATCTCAGATTTAGAGATAAACATCCAACAGTGAGAGGAGAGGTTGTTTCAGCATGTCCACCAAGAAGTCACGCTGTTGGACCTGCAATAATTAGGTTTAATTGCTTTGAAAGGAGTTATACTGTACGTCAGGTTTAGCTACTGCTGCATAGCCAATGTTTGCACTGGTAGCAGTGTAGCCCACTTCCTTGCATCTATTTCTTTTACTCCCCCCACTTCTACTGTTAAGTTAGTATGCAAAACAGCTAGCCCCGGCAAAGGGTTAGTTGATTGCTCAGAGGACACCTTGTAAACAACAATGGCTGTTGCACTTAGCAAGTAGCTGTTAAAAGGTTATTTTTCTGTTATTGTGGAGCTACAGCAGGTAGCTCCAATCAAGCCTTTTCTTCTTACACTTAAAATTCTTTCCATAAACTATTTTATGTTAGTTTTTATTCTGATGACAGGATGGACTTAAAGGTAGTGTAGGAATTACTCCCATCTAGCGTTGCGGTTGTATATCGCAAGCAACTCAATCGTATTTTTAATGCTACATTCACGTGAAATTGGGCAGACGGCAGACAGCCGCTGCACGTAACGACATAAACAAGTGGTCCGTCAGCACGAGGCAAAACAATACACGTGACAATATGTTGTCATGGCGATGTCGTATTGTTTACCTGACCCACGTTTTACCGGCTTTCTCTCCACTTCTGTGACTAAAATGACAGCACGATCTGATATCACCAAGTAATCAACAGCCCAGGACTAACCCTAACCGGTTGGTTATAACAGTGCTCCTGGGCTGTTAATTACTTGGTGATATCAGATCATGCAAAATTACATCTGGTTTGTTACCGACGGCCGTCTGCCCAACTGCCCGTGAATGCAGCATCAGTGTAACGCTCCATTCCTCTTCACTGCGTTACCGCGGTGACTTTTCACAGACGCCACCTCGACCTGAGCCGACAGCTCCGGTGTCTCCGGTGAGTTTCCGTGATTTCCTACCGTCACGCTGCCACTTGTAATGTAAAAACATGGCGACACCACATGGCAGCAGCACCGAGCTTACCCGCTCCATGTAGATATGAATGATATGAACGACAAATTCAGAGCTGAAAGGAACACTTCAGTTTGTTGATGGGGGGGATTACTGATTAATGAAAAACAGACTTTTGAATGAAATAATCGATTTTCGTGAATAGATAACAGGAGAAGTTACACAATGTCCCTTTAAATAAATAAAAAAAACAAGAAAAAGACTTATAAACTAATAAACTACCTCACTAAATAATTGTTGTGTGTAAAATCTTAGCAACCAAAACTGACAAGTGACCTATGTTATGTAGTTCAGACATCAAACGGCAACCGTGACAGGAATGGCACCACCCAAACCAGTAAGGTTCAAAGACCAGTCAAGGGTCACAACCACACTTGCTGCGAGCGGCAGTCATAAGAGAAAGACAGAGGAAACAATCTACCATGCCTGTTTGTCACTGGTCATTCCATCAGACAGACTGGTATTTTACATCTCCTGTAAATACATACAGAGCTGTCACTTCTAAACATAAACTCTACAGCATGTAATATACACTTAGTAATGGGGTTGTGACACCACGTGTGTGTGTGTGTGCTGCCTGTTGGCTGTGTGTTTGGCTTCATGGATGGGTTAAACACTTCACTTGCTGTCTTTTCAACAGCAGCTAACAGCTATTCAGCTCATGTGTGCATGTGTATGTGATAGTGAGTAACTTAGTGAATTAGGGGGGGAAAAAAGTCAGTAGGAAGCTACTTGTGATCCTCCTGTCCTTGGGCCTTTCAGCACATCTTTGTCCCTCCTGTCAGGGTAGTCATAAAAGCGTATGAATCAGCCAGTGTGTGTCTTTGCTCGTGTACACACAAGTGTGTTTTTCCATTCAAGTGTGAAAAAACAGACAGCGCTGTCAGGGAAGAGAGGATGACTCACCTGACCTGCATTTCTCACACTCATTGCACTTGCCTGGGAAACAAACATATCACTGTTATTTTCAACACGTCTATACGTCTCATGTGAAAGGATATGCTGAGGGCTATATAGAGCGTTCAGGTATTCAAGGTGACAATCTTTCTGAACATCTAATTGTGTCTCTAACTTTGCAATCTATCTATTCTGTCTTGATGGATCACATTAACTGGACCACCACAGCATGTCCTATGCATGAGTGACTGACTGAGTGATGGAGGTCATTGGCCAGCTGAATGCCATGTGACTGAAATAGAATTTCCCCATTTGCAACAGGGCAGCGTTTACAACCTGCAGGTGTGCCGAGTTAACACATTTATCACCAAATTTGGAGGCTTTCTTTTTAGAACAATGTTTCAGAAAGTGAGTGACTGTCTCTGCATGTGGTGCTACAGTGAAATAACAGGGTTTGCATGCCTATACTCAGACATTGCAGGGGCCGGTGGCAGCTCTCTGGCATCACCAGCCCTCTGTGGGGTTACACAATAGAGTTGTTGTTTTTAAGCTGTATTTACACTGATCTGGACATTGTGATTGAACATTGCAGTACAACAGTACAGGAACAGTAGTTTGCCTAATTAACAGGAAAAATTTGCATAAAGAGCAACAGTCAAATCACAACCAACGACTGAAACAGACAAGTAACTGAATGAGAACAGTCCAACAGTGGGTGTGTGCCTTGAAACTCACTTTTGGTAATGATGGAGCGTAAAAGAGGTTTAACTGCTAAACAAATGCTCAATTTCATATTTCCTTTGAGGGGAACTATGCAAGATTTAACAGATTAAACAGCTTCAGGGTAACTGTGATGGTTAAATGACTTGTTTCAGGGAGAATAGAGGCTCTCTGCCTCCCAAGTAGCATCTCTTTGTTAACGTTATCCACCTTTAAAGTTTCAGTAAGTGAAAGAGGAACAAGAAGATTTTGCAGATTTTCCCCCAAATGATTAGCATATCAGTGAGGAGACCAAAATGACACAAAAACATCATTTTAGTGGGCCTAGCATGGATATAGCTAACAAACAAGTTTGTTTCATTCACAATACGTACTGTAGATCCTACTTACTTAGTATTCTTGTAGTTGTGAGGTATCAATCACTGAAGAAAATAACTTCAATTTCAACTTGAGTGCTACCGATAACCATGTTGCTTTAGAGCCCGTCCACACCGATACTGGATAAAGGTTTAAATGAATACGCACACGTTTTTCATCGTTTGGACGAAATGGTGTTTTTTTTTCGGGCATCTGTGAATTGATTTATTAATAAAATCATGTTGTATTAAAGGGATAGTTCACCCAAAATTCAAATTTCACTCATTATCTACTCACCCTCATGTCGACTAAGAGCTGTGAGAAGTTTCAGAGTCCTCCGTGCCTTCTCTGAGTTACGAGGGGGTCCACGCAGCAGTATTTGTCCATATAATGGTTGTGAATGGATACCACTTTTCTTCATCCAAAAAGACACACCAAAAAACATCCAAATACCTCCATACTGCTCGTCTGTAATGTCCCTCTTGTATTGAAGCCCCGACATGAGAAATTGTTCTGCCGGTCAGTGCAAATCACGCGAGATTTGCACTGAGCAGTGAACCGAGACACTGGGAGCTTCCGCTACAAACAAGCTTAAAATATAGACTTATTTAATTTTTTTCTGAACAATTTCTCATGTCGGGGCTTCAATACAAGATGGACATTACAGACGGGCAGTATGGAGGTATTTGGATGTTTTTTGGTGTGTCTTTTTGGACGAAGAAAGTTGGTATCCATTCACAACCATTATATGGACAAATACTGCTGCACGGACCCCCCCGTAACTCAGAGAAGGCACGGAGGACTCTGAAAATTCTCACAGCCCTTAGCTGACATGAGGGTGAGTAGATAATGAGTGGAATTTGAATTTTGGGTGAACTATCCCTTTAACATGATCGTTTCTAGAGATAATATTAGTTATTCTTGTCATGGATATCATTGTAACATACAGTATTATAGAGCACATCTACATAAAACACACAATTCTACACTGAGGTGTTGGACTGTTATAATCAAAAATAAGATCTGATGTCTGTATCTTTGCATTTGGATGACAAATAAAATTGCTTTCTATTAAAAGCTTTTACTCCTAGACCATAACCCTTTTTTTTTTAGTAATTTCTAGTCATTACATTATTATATGTCTCTTATTAAAATGGCATTATTGGCCTCAGCAACTCAGATTTCTGTTTTAAGACTACTCAGATTGCTATAGCATGTGTACTCTTTAAAAACATGTAACTCTATGTTGAGATACACCTGACCTTAACCCCTTTTTGGCTACTTTTCTCTTTGTCATTTTGCAGCTTGGACCGACACCACAAGCTCAACTCTCTGCTGTCTCTGCCATGCCTGGAATGACAGAAATGGCTGTGTCAGTCAGCTGAGTCACTGCACCCATTTCCCTGAGCATTAAACACACTGAAGCTCCGCCCCTTTGGTTAACCCTTTGGCCCAGGCTGAAAGGTCAAAACTGGCTTAGTCTCAAGTTTGAGCTTTGTTTATCTTTTAGAACCAACGAGCATGTTAATTTGTCTGATGCAGTGGTTGTTTGTGATGACTTTGTCTCGCTGTTTTACCACTGTGACACCTACCCCATGACAGACACAACCATTGCATGTGATTAAACTGAAGAATACAAATCAAACACAGCCGGCCACAAGCTGAAACATGTCCCTTGGAATACACGCCCATGTGTATAGTTCCTTGTCGTTCCTCTAAACACTCTAAAAGTACTTTCACACTGTTTTTGTTACGTTTAAACAGCAAGAATATCTCAGGGTAATCCTGGAACTTTAAAATATGACAGTCTCATGAAAAATCGGTCAGACAGGACCCGTGTGAGAAGTTAGACAACCAAACAGGTTGTAGCCTACATCAACTTTCACCCATCAAACTGATTTATGACTTTCGGTAGGTTCTGAGTTTTCAGCTCACCAGAAATCAATTAGCCGCATGACAAAAGTCTTATACTATTGTGATTAGTTTTTAGTCACATTCTCCCACCACTGAACCATTATAGCTATGCTGCTAAAGGCTCTGCTGGGGGACACATCCGGTTACATGGAGCCCTCTCCTCTCCTCTCCTCTCCTCTCCTCTCCTCTCCTCTCCTCTCCTCTCCTCTCCTCTCCTCTCCTTCCAGCACATTTTGAACTGTTATCTTTATCTATTGCACCTTGTAAACTACAAGGCCTTGGTGTCTCGCACTCTGTGTTTCTACAGATCCACCGGAGCTCCATCTCTCTGCACCAACTACCGCCTGCATAGCCCCCCTTCCCCCCTGCTGTTAAACCGGCCTGCCCTCACTTCCCATGAACCAGTCTGCCATCCAGTCCTCCCATTACAGGCAAGGCAAGCCGGTCTGCTCTCCCTGCCTTTCCTCCCACCAGAAGCTGCCTTCATCAGCTCTTGTTAACCATTTCCACATCTTCCCATTTTCCATGTTGTAGAACTGTTTTCTTGTCAGAGGATGTTGTTATGATGTCATGTAAAGCCCTTTGAGATAAACTGTTTGTAAAAATGGGCTATACAAATAAAATTGCCTTGCCTTGCCTCATTGGGTTGTTGCAGCATGTTCTGATTTTCATCTTCCCCGGGTTGACCCTGGACAGGTCACCAGTCTATCACAGGGCTGACATAATAAACAGCCAGTATAGTAACACTATGTTCATGCCTGACCCTGGGGTCACCAGTTATGTTAGGAACAGTCTAAATGTGGTGCATCTAAATCACCTGTTATACCAGACTAAAAAGACAACTTTACAAAGAGGATGTAATGTTATAAATGACAGCAACCTATCCCATGGATATTTTACACTTTAATGCACTGACTGGCATGAACACACACTCAGATACACACACACACACACACACACACACACACACACACACACACACACACACACACACACACACACACACACACACACACACACACACACACACACATGGCATTGTTTTTGGCCAGTGTTGCATGCCAGTGAAAACAATGACCATTTGTGAGAAGCAGGTTGGAGCCAACCTGTGTTTGATATGACAGGTGTTATAGCAAAGCCTATCACATATACCCATAATCATTAACTACTTGTGGCCCAGTTTGTGTGTGTATGTGTGTGTGTGCATGTTGTCTCAGTCAATCACTCAGCCCTGCTTTCTTATGCAACAGGTCATTGGTTTTGTTGACTAATGACCTTATCAGGTCTCTGTGCACAATGATGTCATTTCCAGGTGTGAGAGTGTGTCTGAGACTAGGAGTGGCAGTGTTCTGTGTACTTTAGTTTGTTATTACCAACTCTACTACTCATATCCACATTCAGAAATGCACTTGAAGTGCAGCTGTAAAAGCAAAACTTAGTATGAATAAGTCTTTAAAGGCTCAGGACAGATATTATTTAACCCTTGTGAAAGGCCATCGCTTTTTTCGTTTTTTTTTTATCAGTCACTGTCTGGATCTATATGAGTAACTGATAACCTGATAAGAGCAAAGATGTCAGATATTTGAACCCTGCAGCACTGAGGCGCTGCACAAGGCACAACACATTAAACCCACTTGCAGCACGGTTTTGTGTTTTTTTTTATGTTCATGGGTATCTATCTAGGGTTGAACTGATTTAAAGCAGAAGTAAGTGGAATGTTTGTTTTAATATAAGTCTTAAATAGTTATATCTTCCAACAACAGCAATCACTTCTATAGAGTGTTTGGTCTGAAACACGGGTCTGTCAGTCACTCTGCTCTGCTGTAAGCCGAGGAGAAAACTTTCCTTGTATCCTACAACCTTTATCCAATGAGGAGAGAGAACGCCATAAAGGGGCGGTCCTCTCTGTGTGTGCAGCCACAGGGATGCGCGTGAATGTGGTGACGCAGGGACGAGGGCGGGGACTGCTAACTCCATCGGCTGACAAGAAGTTAGCCAAAACAACCGGATCGCTTAATTCTGCTTTAAGGGATTATTTTTGTAAATGTATGTTTATAGTGATCACAAACACACATTAGTTTTAATGTTGCTTCAGCTGGATGCAAGATTGAAGTCATAGCAGTGCTATAAAGAAGAAGAAATTATAATATACAATCAGTTTCAGTGAGCAGGTCTGAATGACGCTGAAAGAGTTAAATGCAGTCAGTAGGTGTTGCATTGGTTATTTTCCATCCACTTACTGAGATGTAGCATCCGATTAACCTGCGGTATGTGTCTAATGTTAGTCTTGGAGCAGCATGGGGGAATCTCCGGCTGCCCAACTTTGTTTAGTCAAACACCTGCTCATTACCGCACACAAACACACACTCATGCACAATCCATTTTCTCAACACACACTCGCTTAACAAAACTCTGAGGTGCCAAGAAATTCCTGTCTAATTGTAGAGCTCAGGTAAATTAACTACGACAAGTGCAAACCAATCTCTCTCTTTCTATCTCCCTCTAACTGTCTGTCTCTCTTAGTGTTTGTTTTTGCTTGGCCTCCATTCAGCTCTTACGTAACCGTGTTGGTGAGAACCTGCTGGCTGTCCAAACAGGTCGGCATCACAGAGGATTAGAGGGTGATGGACACGACCCACATACTGAGACACTTCCCCGCAGGTAGCTGTCAGCCTGTCAACCCTGCCCTCTCTAACACACAAACAGACTTACAGATACTGTGTACCAACTCATACATGCCCAACGCGGAGGAATCTGCTCTTGTCATGTTTGAAGATCAAGGCGATACAAAGATAATAAATGGAATCAGGTGACTGTGGCGCTCCAAGTCCTGTGTGAAATCTGGCTAAAGGCCACAGATAGGCTTTCCATTGTTCTACCTCGTCTTTTGTTTGCACCATGACTCATGTCAGATAGGTGGCAAATTTAGTTTTGTGCCTTGTGACTTGCAATTGTGCTGCTTTTACTTGTGATCTATGCCCAGTGTTGATCAAACCACAGAAATGGGCCACTTACTGTGTTGTGGAAGCTTTTAGTTAAGATTTGTAACATTTTTGGATCTGTCAATTTGTACCTTTAATTTTTTTTTCTTAATAATTCAGTATCTTTCATTTTTCTATGTTAATTTGTTTTTCTTTCTTTTCTATTTTTTATGTTTTGAATGTTATCTTCTTACTTTGAAGACTACCACTGTTGTTGTTGTTTTTTTTTACATAGGGGAGGTATTTTTATAGCCTTTTTTGGCTTCTACCTCTCCTGCACAATGTTTAATTTTACTATTTTCATTGTTTATGCAGGTTATACAATGTGCAAATAAAAACTAAACTAAACTTAACTTTTTGAAACTGTTGTTACCCAAGTTACAGCAACTCTTTATTAGAACTGCACAAGTTATGTGATCAACACTGTAATGTATTCTGTGTTGGTTAGCGTCTGTGCGTATGATGTCATGATATAAAGATGCATAGAGGAGTTGGGGATGCATTAGTGATGCAGAAAACTACACTAAAGCACTTGTAGCGCTACACAATCATGCCAGTTCACCTCATATTGGCGGGCACATCTGAGAATCATTTACAATTCTTTTCTGAGTAGCAGTGCTGTCCTGCTGTAGAAAAATGGAAACATTACATCATTTAGAAATGCAGCATTGCCTCATGTATTTTCACTGCTTCCCATCATAGATGATCATGGATTGATTATCCACTTCATGTCATTTCCTTAATCAACATACCGCAAAACTGAAATATTTTATTCTATGACTTTGGCGCTACCTGGGCTGGGGATTTAAAGCAGACACCAGAATTTTGCAATATTTTATACACATTAAACCAATCATATTTCTATTGTGAGAGCTACATGCATAACATAATGGAGCTCACAATCAAGCAGTTATAGTCAGTATCCATGCATATGGAGCTTGTTTAAAGCTTAATCCAATAAAATAAAATAAAATAAAAATACATCACATTTAGTTACATATGGATAAACATCCATCGTGAATGACAATCACAGACATGACAGTTTTTATTGGAGATAGAAATCATAGGGTTGATGAGGCCTTGATGAGGCCTTGCCTCATCAACCCTATCAACGTAACAAGCAGACATAAAAACATAAAGTATGAGTCACACAGTATAGATCTGTGCTCTCAGTTGAACCCTGCCCAGGAAGCCAGATGAGTTAGACTGGAGTTAGTACTGATCTATGTAGCGTTTGAAGCTTCACTGACAACAGCATCATGAACCTGTCCAGTCTGAGCTACCAGCCTTTTGTGAGCTTACAGTAAGACACAGTGGTGCACAAGCACTTACCATCATCTGTGTTTACATAATAAGTGTGTATTTGAATGTGGTGTAATCAATGTGCACGTAGCCTCGCGTCACCAGGTTCTTCAGAGTGGAGAAGAGCCTGGTGTCTTTTAACTCTGGATTTTGTCTGCATTCTGGTTCCCGTCTAGAGAGTGGATCCAGAAATCATCAAATTCGCCAAAGTAAAAGTGTTACCAACATAAAACTTATAAAATGGACAATAACTTGTAATACAATAAAAGCAAAAGGTTAACTTAATGGCTCAGGGACTTTCTTGTAAATTATATTACTCAAATTAAAAAGTTTCACCGCATTTTATTAGATTGGTGCTTTTATTTTGACGGAAAGGCCTGGCCCTCTCGCCCTGGATCCGATTCCTTACCAAAACAGCGAGTTAACGGCCCCAGACTAATGTGCACGTGGTCTTTTGCCTGTTTGCCAATGTTGGCAAGAAGGAAATAAGAAAAAGCAGCTCAGGCTGGAATGATGTCTGATCTTAAACAATCCACACAGCCTAGATGAACATCAACAGTGGAAGAGCATCATGCTGCTGTTCCTGGCCTTGACCCATGTCCATAAAACAATAACCAAATGCTGTCTTTGTGTGTGTTAGAGGTGTAGGTGAGGGGGGATTGTTACCTTTGGATGGAGTCAGGGAAAGGTGAAAGGGGGAAACATTGCATACATTTCACACGCTGTTCTAGGTAGATTTGAGTCAAACACCCACACATGTTTTCACATAAAGCAAATTAAAATGTCATTATTAATAAAGATAACATAGATAGCTCTGTGTGGAGGGAGTTACTAATACAGTACACAAATGTGTATGACGTGTATAGAATCAGTATGTTTTTGGGGACGGGGGGTAAATACCCGTAACTACTCTTGGTTTCAGCAGATGCTGGTTTCATTTTTTGGTGAGACATGACGGTTAAAGACTCCCTCTGAGATTCATTTCAAAACAAATGTTATACAATATCTTGGAACTATACATTTCACAAGCTCCACTGACTGACTGCACCTTAAGACGTTTTCCCCTACATGTTATTGTCTGTGGTTGCTTCTTTCTCAATTTAATGTAGAGTCAGAACTCAAAAGTAAACATGTGATTGATGTGGTTAAGTTCTTATTTCCATACCTGTCTTTAAGGCTACAAGCTATTGTATTTGTTGTTCTTTTACATGTGTTTGTTTGAAGCCTGTGGTGAACAGATAAGACTGTGCGTCATTGTGGAGTCTCCTCAGCATACACACACACACACATACACACAGATGCACAGTGTGAACCAGCTGAGTGACGACTCTAAACCACAACCCTGACTCACCATGCTGCTGTTTTGCTTCTGGTTGCTCATGGTGCTCTCTGTAGCTCGGCGACCCTCACCTTTGGACTAGTTTCTTCCAGCAGTGAGAGAGCATCTCTCTGTCCTCCCTCTCTTTCTTTCTTTGATAATTTCCCTCCTTGTTTTCTTTTAACTGGAGTTGGAGCGGGCTTCCTGCCTAACAATTGGAGGAACCCGGCAGTCAGAGGTGTCACACTCTCTCATCTCCCTGTGTCTCTGTGGCATAGAGAGGACACACGCTAACACAGCAGGAGAGATGAGGGAACTCTGCAGGAAGACGTGCTTCCTGTTCAGGAGTTCAGGGATGATGACGGCTGGAGGTGGGAACTTGTTCTTCGGTCCACCCATTCCTGGGACATTTGAGCCTTGTCTGGTGAAGGTAATAATACCTTTAATTTAGAGGTGCCTTTCATGACACCCAAAGTCACCTTACAGAGAAAAACATCATTAAAAACAAGACATCGTGAAAAAAACAAAACAGAACAATCAAGACAGTGTCTAGTTATAAATTGTATGTGAGTTTGAACAGGTGAGTTTTGAGTTTCTTGAAGGTTGTGATGGTATCTGGCTGTTTTATGTGTGGGGGGGAGGGAGTTCCAGAGCCTGGGGGCCCTAGTTTGCTGGCGCAGCGCAGGTGGCGCAAGGTAGCGCAGCTGGTCTAATGCAAGTTTCGACCAGCGCAGCCGAGCGCAAAGTCAGATTGGGAGATTGGCAGATCGCGCTGCACTGAGATAGGCGTGGCGGCGCAGCAGGGGGAGGCGTCACAGATTCAGCTTGGTGCAGTGGAAGTTTCGTCCGAAAATGTCCCGCCGAGGTTGCGCTGAAAGCTCGCCACCTCCAACCAGGTCTATTCTCAGCGCAGCGCGGAGCGCAGCAGGTGCAGTGGAAGTTTGGCTGACTGACCTGCAGTGCACACACGTCACCAAGACCTCACAGGCAGATCTCCACAGTTCCAGACACATTTCAATGCAATAAATATCCACAATAACCACTATTTAATGCAACTAACGGAATCAACACGTGAATTTATATCTATATAGATTGTCCCGTCACATCTTACGTCAGATCAAAGCAGAGATCAAAGGCTGTCGGCGCGTAATGGAAACTCCACCTGAATTAACACAGCAGGGACGAACTGGCACTGAAAAGCAGCTGTGGATGTCCCAAAAGCAGGACTGAGGGTGGATGACTGCATGTCGCTGCCGTGTTGAGATACCACTCTGCCCTTGTGATGATCGCTGTATTTATTTATTTACTTATTAATTCATAAGCACGTGCGACCGCATCACGCGGCCGTAATGAAAAACAAAACACAAATCATCATCTCTCTTAGTCCATCACAACAGCCTCGCTATCAGATAGTCAGTATATAGCCTACTACAGTACTCAGCATCTCTATCACAGAAAAAAAAAAGAGAAAAAAAGAGACGGACAGAGAGAGAGAGAGGAGGACAGAGAGAGAGAGAGAGAGAGAGGGAGAGAGAGAGAGCGCGTCCTTGCTGATTTCATCCACATGGTGTGTGTTTATGTTGTGATTAGTGTAGCCTACACCTCTGATCTTATACACAGGGTTTGAATAAATGTGAGTTTCTTTATTAGTTTATTAGTTGTTGTTTCTTAGATTGCGTAGGGGTTCTCAGTGTATCAGATCAATCCTGGTTAAGTATATTAGTAAACTCATTATTGGTCACTCTGAGCTCGGACCTCCGGGGAAACAGCTGTTTCCTCCGGGGAGAGGTTCGGCCTCTGGCGTCGCTGTCTCCTCCGTCCATGTCAAAGTATAAAATGACAAACTTGCAGCGCGCATCACCCGCCGCGCAGTTAAAGGTGAGGAGAGGAGCTCCTTTGATTGGTGAAGATCTGACTCGGCTGTGTCAAACCCACTCCACGCCTTTCTCTCCTCCTTCTGTCTCCCTCCCGCCCTCTCTCCTCCCTCTTCGCCGTTTGCGCCGGTGGGAGGGACGAGGGGAGGGGTTGCGCCGGTCTAAGTCTGACTGCGCGGCCCACGAATCTTGCGAAATGGACCTGGGCCACACCCCGTTGACGTGGCGAAGCTGCGCTGACGTTAGACTTCACCTGGTCGACGAAACTAGGGCCCTGGGTGCTGAACAGATGAATGATCAGGCACTGAGGTGTGATGGCACAGCCTATCTACATCACTAGCACAACACAACAACAACATAATACATAAACACTAATGTTGGGTGAAACCAGGGATGGGAGCAGGGAAACATGCCTACCTTCAATGATGTCAGTGAGCAGACTGAAGCTACCAAGAACCCATGCAACTCAGACAGCAGCAACACAATGAAAATCATGTGACAGTATGGGTCAAAATCACCCGACGTTATAGATATGTCTTTATATAGATAGTTATCTGCTGGTTATATGACACAGGAGTGAACAGGCCCATCAGCAGTCTTCCTGATGCTCTCACAGGTTACAACACCTGTCCCCGACACCACCAACGCCTTCAAGCTTGATGCTGTAAGTCATCACACTGTTTGAATATTATACTTTGTTTGAATATTCTTTGGGAAAGCAGAGTCTTAACAACTCATGACTGGACCTTACCTAACACAGTCACACACTGGATACACACACACACTGGAGAACGGCAGGAGGTTGCCCTGGGTGCTGTGGTCCACTCTGCTGATTGACAGGTTACTTAATGGGCCGTGATTGGCTCTAATCTCACCTGAGATGGAGCAGTTGCTGGCCACCATCTGCAGTAACAACACTTGACACACATGCAGAAAAGCAGAAGTCCATACATACATACACACACCTACCTCACCCCCTGCTCCCTACACTAACAAAACCCCCTCAATGTCTCAAATCCACATTTCATCCGTCCCACGTTCATTTGGAAATGAAGACATTCTTCATGATCTGCACAGGAATTTCCCTCTCTGCCATCACTGGGACAAGGACAGAGCAAGAGAGAGTCACACAATGTACCAGTTAAAAAGACTTGGTCTCCATTGAAATTGGGCCCTCTAAACTCCCTGTAGAGCCCCCGGGGCCCCCATTACAGCTCTGGTCTCTATAGAAGGAGCTGCGGCGCTGAACACTGGGCCTCCTTGTATTCTCCTGGTGCCCCAGCAGAGAGCCATTGACAAGCCCCACAATGTCCTGAGCGCTCCTTTACAGTAGAGAAGGGCTCTTTTCTCTAAAGGGTGGCTCAGGACTCAGAGAGGGGGACCTACTTTTTCACAAGGACTCCTCTCCAATAGAGGCATCTGCAATCTGTTGCCTGCCCCAAGCCTGGTCCAACCCCTTTACCCCTTCAGCTCCTTTTTATTGCAAACCGCCCACAAACAAGGACAAATCGACCATGAATTCCTCAGTGCCTGGCAGCCGCTGCCCGCTGCAGCTTTCTCTCTGTTCTCAGCTTTCTCTTCCCCTCTTCTCTGAGCATTCAGTCTCCCTCGCTCTCTAACTCTGTCTTTTGTCCTCCACTACCCCTTACTTCTCCACTGCTCCCTCCTCATGTGTATCTTACAACTGCTTCCCACTCTCTCTCCGGGAGTGAAGTAGCAAATACAGGAGGTGAGAGGGCTAACGAAGAGAGTACCCAGTAAAAAGGCCTTTATACAGAGCTGCTGAATGGGAATCTGTTTTACAGGCCATCTATCCATCTAGTGGCGGTACAAGGTCCCTTTCCACCCTGTGAGATAAACACAGATAAGAGACAAGAGAGGGACAGGTTGTTATGGTTACCGCATTACAAACCTTTAACTGAAAACTTTGATTTGAGCTTTAAAGTGAGGACAATGACATCGTTAAAGATGTTTTCTGTATTGTCTGCTGTCCTAGATGTCTGTCAGTTTGCCATAGAGCAACTTCCCTTCCACTGTAATTTTGAGACATAATTTGACGTATCCACAAGTTTCCGATCATCATCTATGGTCAAAACCGGAAGCCGGTTTTGCATTTCCGGTGGAATTGTACGTTTACGTTTCCATGGTATTCAGTCGTTGTCGTGGTTGCGGTAAACGCATGGAACTATTAACGCTGGCTTTTAACACGGATGTCAATTTGTGTGATATCCATTGTTAAAAGCTGGTGTGATGATCCATGCGTTTTACAGATTTTTCATTGAAAAAAAAAAATCCATGCATTTACTGCGTCTACCGAAACCATGGAAATGTAAACACAAAATTCCACCGGAAGAGCAAAACCGGCTTACGTTTTTGACGTTCGGAAAAAGGTGGATAGTTCTTGCTGTCTGAGCTGTACTTGTTGTTGAACTTCTGCAGCATGTATTTACCACTATATATCACCGGTGTGTTTTATTGGTATGAGATACAGTAACTAACTGTTGAAAATGTGTTGTGTTTTTGCCAAAAGAGTGATTGATTCAGTTGGTTTCAGGCCACAGATGTTGGGATTTTGTGTTTTTAGCATATCAGAAAACTCTAATAACATGAAGAACTGAGGCCACATGAAAACACATCCACAAGCTCTTCATGTGTCAACTGCAGTAAACATAAGCTCTTCTCAAATCCAGGGCCTTGGTCACACAAGCCCTCTGTCAAGGCCACTCTCCTCCTCCCTCTCCCTCTCTAAAGCCCAGGGGATCCAGTCATCCAAGGCCATTCCTCTGTGCACATCTGCTGTGCTGGACAGCCAGGCTGGCAGGCGAGGCGAGGGGCCGATTTGGGGGCCCAGTGGTCAGGGTACTTGGCTTTGGAAAGGCTGGGGTGTAGAGACGGGGAGGGGGGGGGAGGGGGAGGGGGGCTGGCAGCTGGATGGAGATGGGGATGAGATGCCTCTGAGCAGTGCACAGGCTTCCATGGAGATACTGTCTTACAGTGTTTACAACCTCCAATAGCGTGTCCAACCTCTCCTCCCTTTCCCTCTATCCCACCACAGGCCTGCTGTGTCCTTCCTCTTCTAATGTTAATGTCGGGAGCTGGCAAACTGATGAGAGAGAAAGGGAGCGAGAGACAGGGAGGGAGAAAGAGAGGGGGGCTGTGTGTAAGTTGTTTTGGTGATTCTCTGCCTTTCCTCTGTGTCCTTGATGGAGCAGTGCTTTACGGTGTCGGCCTTTCATTTTATAACTCTCCCCCTATCTTTTCTCTTGGTTTTATAAGAGGTTGTGTTCCTCCAGGCCTGCTGCCCACCAAAGGCTGGCCTCGGTGCCATCAGCCATTCACACTGCCACCTATTAAAGTGAATGAAAGGTGGCAGGACTTAAGAGTGCTGTCTGGCCCTGAGCAGTAGGCACCTGGCAGTCTCCATGTGCCAGGCCAGACACCAGGCCAAAAACATCCATCTGACCAGGTCATTTAAACCAAATGGAGTCCTGAAGTGTTGGTTTACTTCGGTCAAAATAATCCAGAGGGAGAGGTTGTACCATCTGCTTTGAACTCAAGTAAAAATAAGTCATCACATCAAATCATGACCAAATTGCACGGATAAAAATGTACATCCACTAGGAAACGCTAATGTTGGTGATTTAATGACAGCGGAGAAATGAATGTATGTGTAAATTCAACATAAATGTTATATTTTGACATGTCGAGAAAAACATCAAGTCTGTACTGTCACTATATGAAATTAATTTTGATGTCAGATTTGAAGAGAGGTTCCCGGGGACCTCCAGCAAAAAGAGGAACTGTTTAATTTCACTATCTCTGGGTTTCAAACACTTTCTGTTTTACTGTTTGTTTGTTTTTTACGATCGCTATGACCCGTTTTTCAATAATTAAAACACTTTTTCAAAACTCTTCACACAGTTAGCACAACATCAGCCTGTGTGGGCTATACAATTAACACATTTATTGTTCTTTTGACACAAATACATACATTTAACACATTTAAACTAAACATTTTAACTTCTTTTACACACAAACTCAACTAAGACCAAAACAGTAGAAGTTAACTGGTACATTTTCAATTGCTTTCACACTTTTTTTTGTCAAAACAGAAAACCTCATGTTCAAAGCCAAACCTAAAGGCCAAAGTGAACAGCAGTTCACATTGTAAACTGAAACAAGACCTGTATTTTGTTTCATTGCTTTTGAAAAACAGTTGATTGAGTTCAGGCAAATACATCATCACAGCTGATTCTTTTTTTTGCTTTTTACAGTAACAGTAATTTCTTCTGCTCCTTTTTCTTTTTGTAGGCGACAGCTACTGTAAATGCTGAATTTTTTCTCTTTACTCTATTTCATTTGCAAATACTCTAATACAGTAGGGTTAGGTTAAGTGTTTACTGCAAATCCTGTCATTTTCTGTCTTTTTCATTTATTCTACATTCTGCAAAGCTGCTCTGAGATGGCTCGTTCACTTTCTGTACTGAGTGTTACAAAAAAAGGAACAAAATTCATGCCCAACAAATGAAAAATGAATAGGGGTTCACAATAAACTACAGCACAAACATCAATTTATGACCTATAGTGATTCAGTTTGTGTTATTTATGACGGTTGTCAGTGTTTTTTTTATGACACTGTGCTGTTACTGACTTCATGTTTCTGTTGGAAGACAACATGTGTCAGTGTTTTGGTAGATTTGGTGAGTTGTGTTAGTGTATTATTATAGTTTGGAAATGTGTGTCTGTGCTTAGTTACAGTACACTGTGTGATTTTGAGCATGAAATTAACTGTTTTGGGAATTATGTGTTTTAGGTGTGATGTGTGTGAAGAGTTTTGAAAAAGTGTTTGAAGTAGATCGTAAAAAACTGTAAAGCAAATGTGTCTGATGGTGTGAAATGATGTCAATGGTACAATGTGTGTTAGTTTAGGCCCCCTAATGTAAACAAGTTGGAGAACCACTGTTCTACGAGTTACTTGTGTTTATCTCAGCATTGTGACCAAAGTTGTTTCTCAGTAATCTGTTAAAATCTGTAAAAGTCTTTATTTCTTTGAAAACGGCAAAAAAAAATATTTTTTGTTGGTACAGTTCTTCTAGAAAGAAACCAACAAACTACTGTAATAGCAAATCAATATGTGGGTTGAAGATCATGACTCACATCTGAGACTAATGTTTGCATTTTGTGCATTCTTGATGATGAGCTGAGTGAGAAACTGTTTAAACTACACTGAGTCATTTCTAGCTCCGCCGCATCAGACATCGCTCTCCTTTCTAAGACTTAGTGGGACTACAATAATTCACCTATACTGAAATAGTCAAAGTGGGAAAGGGACACACACACACACACACACACACACACATACACACACCATTTACACAACCAGACAACTAGCAGACTGCTGATTGATTCCTGTGGGTAAGAACAGAAGCACCTGAACATTAGTGGAGAACAGAGGGGCTTTTTATGAGCCCACTGTGACTGACAACAACACCAGGGAACTGTGTGTCTCTGTGTGTGTGCGTGTGCATGTGTGTGTGTGGGAATGAGAGACAGAAAGAGATGGAGGGGGTGTACACATGCAAGTATGTGTCCCTTTTTTGCAGTGTGCGTGGGTGAAAAAGGAAACTTTCACTATGTGCATGTGCATGAGGGTGTGTGTAGGTGTGTGTGTGCGTGTGCACCTGTGTGTGTGTGTGTGTGTGTGTGTGTGTGTGTGTGTGTGTGTGTGTGTGTGTGTGTGTGTGTGTGTGTGTGTGTGTGTGTATTTATGGTGGGTATATTGTGGGGGAGACAAGGAAGCTCTCATCACTCCCATCAGTCCAGCTGTGCCTCTTCCGGAGCCCATCAAGTTTGCTTTTTCACAACTCCCTCCCAAACCCCTACCCCATCAACACACACACACACGCGCGCACGCACACACACACACACACACACACACACACACACACACACACACACACACACACACACACACACACACACACACACACACACACACACACACACACACACACATTTACCTTACCCACCGCTGCACTTGTCAGAATCCTGGACTACCGCTGCACATCAAAGGCAGAGGGAGGGGAGAGGGGAAACGGTGATGAAAGAGTGAAAGAGGGGAGACCCCCTCCCTTTCAGTCTCTATCTCAGGACCCCCTGCTCGCCTCTTTTGTTGTGTCACTTTTTCTTTTCTCCCCTCCATTTTTTTTTACCTACCTATCCTATTCATTTAGAGGACTGTAAAAAAAAATAGACAAAAAAGGAGATTGCTAAGTTCATAAACGGCTCAACTCTGCTCAGACTGTGGGACAGAAAATCAAACTCACTTGGTGCAATGCAACAGTGCTCCCTCTCTGTAAAGACAACATAATTGACTTCACTGTAAAAATACTAGTTTACCAATAACTCCTTTCCCCCAAGTTATGTGATCATCTTCTTTTCTGGATGAAGTAAATTCAAAGTTTGTTGTTTGTTGGACTTTTGACTTGTGTTTATTTATTATTTTGTAAAGAATAAGCGGAAAGTTGTTGTAAAGTTATGTAAAGTTCATGTTTGACTTAGCCTCGCGTCACCAGGCTCTTCAGAGAGGCGAAGACCCTGGTTTCTGTTAACTCCGAATTTTGTCTGCATTCTGGTTCCCGTCTTCAAGCGGATCCGGAAATCGCCAAATTCACCAAAGTAAAAGTGTTCACCAACATAAAACCTCTGACTTTCATTCTTGATGAATGAAAACATTCTTGGCAAGACGTCCGTCTTGCGCCGGTCCAAAAAATTTCACCGTGGAGGCTCATGGTGAATGTAGTGTGAAAACACTTCGCTTTCCAAAACCCCTCATTGTCCCTTTAATGGCTCCGGGACTTTCTTGTAAATTATATTCCTTAAATTAAAGAGTTTCACCACATTTTATTAGCTTGGTGCATTTATTTTGACGGAAAGGCCTCTCTCGCCCTGGATCCGGTTGCTTACCAAAACAGCGAGTCAATGGCCCCAGACTATATTTGACTAGGTAGTTTTCCTGTTAAGCTATAGGCTAATGTACCCATGGCTTATCACTGTGTAGATCCTATTAGATTTTGTAATAGCAGAAACAGCAGTTATTATACTGTTCCATGTACCATCTCTGTGAGAAACTCTTTGGATCACTTATCTCATAGTATTTACATTCTGTCATTCTATTTTAGGAGTCTGTGTAGGAATTAAAAAGAAAGTAGAAAGGCTCGCACACCGCAGGGCTCCTAAATGCAGTCCATTTAATGTCAGGAACGTTTCGAGCAGCTGCTCTTCGTCAGACAGTCTGTGTAGGAAATATTGAAAATAGTGTAATTTCTCATAAGTCATCATCACCTCCGTTTACTGCAACATGGGGCGTTTTTATGAAAAAAGGGCATCAGCTGTGAACTTTGAGTTTCATATGAAAAAAAAACAAGGGGCCGTAAATCATGTGATCTGAACTCACTGACAGCCCACAGCTCATGCAAATCACCTGTGGTATTTGTCTGCACATCACTGGAGGAAACCTCTTCAAAAGATCTCCGCAAGATTTCAACAATGATGAGAGCTGTGCAGAATGAGCTGTGCAGCTGCTCTGTGCACAAGAGAAGCTGTGGCAGACTGAGAGAAATGAAACAGATAGAAGGATAGACAATCAATGCACCCAAATGATAGTGAGATAAAATTATTATATAGTATTGTATCTGACATATCAAATCACCTATACATATATTCTACAGGTGACAGGTGAATAGTTTAAATAACAGATATCACCATGAAACTTCCCAAGTTTATCACTTACATTAAGACAAATATTTTTTTTACATATTACATATATTTTAAATATTACAAGTTTTGTCAAATTTTATGTTTAAATATGTAAATGAGGCAATATCTGATGAAATATTTGCATACATTTCCAGAACCGAAATCTGAAAAATGGATAAAGCCCCTTTCAAAATTCTTGTTTTATATTGTTGATGTAACCGATGGGTTCTTTTCATTTCATTTCACCAAAAATCACTTTATATTACAACTTTTAGTTTTAATACATGTTTTTCTTTAATATTTGGTTTTGGGGGCTTTTATTTTGTTAGTTTTATTTTGGTAACGTAACCCTTCCTTTCCGTCAACATCCTGTGCACGTTGCGCCGTTTCTCTCAGTCCGAAAAATGGCTGATGAGAAGAGGTAGGGGTAAAACGTGCTAGTGCTTAAAATATTTGTTGATAGTGTGAAATGTATGTTTTCTTTGTGTTTTAACCAGGCGGTTTTAATGCCATGGTTTTTTGAGCTAAACTTGAGTGAATGGGTATGTTATGTATGCAGTTGTGAGTGTATTTTGCACGGTGCTCCGAGTGACGGTCGTGAGTCTAAGCTAAGCTAGTCTCTCATGCAGTTGTTATTTCTCCCCTCCTCTAGAGGTGTGTGAGACTGAGAAGAAGAGTGCTGTGCTGTACTAACAATAATATTGCTGTACGCAGGTGAGCTCCCATTTGCTTTTGTGTATTTTTTTATTGCATTTGTAATGATTTCATATTTCTTATTCACCCTTTTTGGTGTTGATGTTCATATGTGTTCTTATTTACTTACTAAAATATTGCCAGTGGGTCATGGGGGGTTGTTTGATGATTGTATTATGACCATGAGAATGAGATTAGGAGTTTCACATGCAGTCCGAAAAATGGCTGATGAGAAGAGAGGTGTGTGAGACTGAGAAGAAGAGTGCTGTGCTGTACTAACAATAATATTGCTGTACGCAGAATAAATCTCCCCCTGCTGGCTGAAAAAGAGAACTGTGGTCCTTCGTTCCTCAACAACACAACACAACACAACGCAGACCGGTTACAGTGGTGCCGTGACCCGGATCCACGCTGCTTCAGACTGGTTCTTCGTTTCTTCTGGAGCTGTGGATCAACACCAGCTTGGTCACATGGGGTTGCTACCCGCCAACCATCTTCATTAATGTATCTTTTGGTATAGAAAAAAAAAAAAAGAAAAAAATTGAAAAGTGATTTTGTTCAGCTATTTTCTATTTCCTGTTCTGAGGGTAAATTTGATATTTTTCTGTATTTTATTGTGTACAGTTGGGTGCAGTTTAAGAAATTTAAAATGGCATTCTTTTGGGAAAAAGCTGGGAAAGTTGATGATGACAAAATTTCAGCTGACATTTTTAATCTTTCTGTTGGGAGGGGAAGATTTCTCAGTGAGTTAGCCAGTACTCCAGTCAGAGGTGCAGCAAATGTTGGTTCACCCGCTCACTGTTCCACACGTGCACCTGGTAATGTCGCACCTAGTTCCAGTCAGGGTGCCACACCTTCAGGTCTTCCAGACACGACAGACCCAGTGTTAAATGACTTGATAACACATATTGCTCAGCAAGTAGGACAGACTATAAGAGATCAATTGAGGGTTGATTGTGACGGGAGGGACGTTAAAGGCACACAAGCTCAGAGCAGCGTTAGCCAGATACCCAGTGACCCTACTTACCTCAACTTGACTGGTACCAAGTTAGTCCTACAGTCAGACGTCAGAGAGCCTCCAGTCTTCAGAGGAGATGGCTCCGACAAGAACACAGTCTGTGAGTGGGAAGAGTTGATGGGAGTGTATCTCAAGAAACGAGCCACGCCTCCACACGAACAGTACTTTGAAATAATGTCCAAGCTCATGGGAAAAGCTAAAGACACAGTAAGGATAACTCTGAGGAGCAGTCCAGCCATGAGACCTCAAGAAGATCCAAAAATCATCTATGACATTCTCAGGCGACATTTTAGTGATGTAACTTTTTCATGCATGCCTATGGCTGATTTTTATAGCACCGTCCCAGTGCCAGGAGAGACCCCTGTAGATTATTGGCTCCGCCTGAACAAGGCCGTTGATGCAGCAGAGGAAGGTTTGAGAAGGTTAGGCAGACACATGGAAGATCCTTGTCAGGAGGCAACCATGATGTTTGTTAAATACTGCCCTGATCCCACTCTCACTGCTATTTTCAAGCTTAAAGCACCAGATAAGTGGACAGCTAGTGAAATTCAAGAGCACATTGATCGCTACCAACTTGAAATGAAAGAACACACGCTCACCAAATCAAAGCGCCTTAAGCCAGTGACAGCTCAGGTTCAGACTCCTGCACTTGATGATCTTGGGAAAAGCTGTCATTCAGTAGAGTCGCCTGCGCAGAATGAGAGTCTTGCATCATCCAATCCCCCCTGTAATGAGAAATGCCTTCAAGCATTAGTTAGCCTTTTTGAAAATGCACTATCACAGAAGAGTAATGCTGTTCACAAACCAGTCTCCCCAGGACAGTTTCAGCATAGCCCCTGCAGGGTCTGTAAGTCCACGGAGCACTCCACGCTTGCGCATTGCAGGCAGAAGCGCCTGTGCCTGGCATGTTTTGAGCCGAACCACATAAGAAGGAACTGTCCTAACCGTAAGTCTGACCAGGCTCGGAGTGCCTCTCCACCACAAAACCCTCAGCCTTTAAACTAGCGGGCCTGCATCTGGCGAGGGGATGTGCGGGTGAAGAAAAAGAAACCCTCAACAGTGTTGACGAGCAGCACTACATAAAAGCATGTGCGGCAGCACCACTTGGTGCTAAAGTAATAGTCCAAAGTACACAAAGACTGGGTCCTTATGATGAACTGTTTTATACCCCAGTTACAGTAAACAACACATTTCAGGTGCAGGGGATGATAGATTCAGGTTCCATGGCCTGTACACTAAGTGAGCAAGCAGAGCAGAAGATGTTGAGTGAAAATGTGCTTTCAGAACCTTCTCCCTTGACTCAAGAAGTTGTGTTAGTGGGGTGTGGAGGAACATTAACAAAACCTAAGTGTATGTATGAAGTTGAAATGAAGCTGTATGGAGAGACCTGTGTTGTGCCTGTCCTCGTAGTGCCTGGCCAACGTGATGATTTGATCATTGGCACAAATGTCATCAAGTTTCTTATGCATCAACTGAAAGTAACCGATGACTATTGGCGTCTTGTCTCTAGTGGCAGTCTTCTTCCTGAGTGTGAGCAGTTCCTGGACCTCATGGCGAATTCTTCCCGGTGGAGAGGTGAAGAGCTTCCGGACAGGATAGGAACTGTCAAGCTCCAGCAGTCAGTCACTCTGCTGGCAAGACAAGAACATCTAGTCTGGGGTAAACTGCCAAATAATGTTCCCATGTCACCAGGCAGCACAGTAATCGTGGAGCCCACCTCATCCAAGTCCCTCCCCCGTAACATCATGATTGGTCGTGTAATCACACCTTTGTGGGGTGATAGGTGGATTCCCATGAAAGTTACCAACATGTCAGACAAACCTATTACATTGAAGAGAAACAGTAAACTGGCAGATGTGTCTCCCTGTTTAGCTGTAGAAGATTTTGAGGTTTTCCAGGGCACCAGTCAACCTGAAACAGTCAAACATGAGAAAACACATGATGAGGGCAGACCAGTGGACCTAAAGCAGCGACTACAACAAGCTGGGCTCACTGACATCGACATTGATCAATGCCATGCTGGTCCGATGGGAAAAGAAAAATTAGTTGAGCTGCTTATCAAGTACAATGACATCTTTTCAAGACATGCACTGGACTGTGGTGAGGCTAAAGGGTTTGTGCATCGCATTAGGCTCACCGACGAAAGACCATTCCGCCTCCCTTATCGGCGAGTACCACCAGCCCACTACCAGAAGCTGCGACAGGTTCTGTCTGAAATGGAAGAACAAGAAATAATAAAGAAATCAGTGAGTGAGTATGCATCCCCACTCGTTCTAGTGTGGAAAAAGGATGGGAATTTGAGACTCTGCACTGACTTTAGGTGGCTTAACGTGAGAACTCTCAAGGATGCCCACCCACTGCCACACCAATCAGACTGTCTGGCTGCGCTGGGTGGAAACACCTACTTCAGCACAATGGACCTGACATCAGGTTTCTATAATATCCCGATGGCAGAGGAAGACAAAAAATACACTGCATTCACGACCCCCATGGGACTATATGAATATAATAGGATGCCGCAGGGTCTCTGCAATAGTCCTGCCTCATTCATGAGGATGATGCTGAGCATATTTGGGGATCTGAACTTCAGTAGTTTGTTGTGTTACCTTGATGATTTACTTGTTTTTGCTTCAACAGAAGAGGCAGCTTTGCAGAGGTTAGAGACTGTGTTCCAGCGGCTCAGGCTTCACAACCTCAAACTGAGCCCCAAAAAATGCCACTTAATGCGGTCATCAGTCAAGTTCTTGGGCCACATTATAGATGGCTGTGGTGTTGCGGTGGATCCGGCAAAAATTGAGGTCATATCCAGGATGTCAAAAGCGGATCTCATGGAGGAAGACGGCTGCACACCATCGGTCAAGAGGATAAAATCTTTTTTAGGGATGGTTTTTTATTACCAACATTTTATCCCCAATTGCTCCTCTATGGCCAAGCCCCTTTTTGCACTCACTGCTGGGCAGAAGAAACGTGGTAAAGTCCGAGCCAACTCCAACGCTGGCTCTTACAGAAAGCTCAAACCCTCTGATTGGACAAATGAATGTGATGTAGCCCTGTGTGACTTGAAAGAGAGCCTTTTAAACTGTGTTGTCCTCTCACACCCAGATTTCTCTCGTCCTCTCATCCTATCCATCGATGCCTCACTGGACGGACTGGGGGCTGTATTGTCACAAATTCCAGCTGGTGAAAAGAAAGCCCGCCCCATTGCTTTCGCCAGTAAGACTTTGAGCAGCTCTCAGAAGAAATATCCAGCCCATAGGCTGGAATTCTTAGCCTTGAAATGGAGTGTGTGTGAGAAGTTTAGTCACTGGCTGAGGGGGCTTCCTTTCACAGTATGGACTGACAACAATCCTCTCACCTACATCATGACTAAACCAAAGTTGGATGCGTGTGAACAGCGCTGGGTGTCCAAGCTCGCCCCTTACACCTTCGACTTGAAACACATACCTGGCACTAAGAACACAGTGGCTGATGCTCTCAGTAGAGATCCCTTTGCAAGAACAGTCAGTCATAGGCTCATCACTGAACATTACAGCCACCTTCTCGCTGAAGCTGAAGCTGTCAGTCAAGATGGCATCCAGGACGCCTTCCGATTAAAGGTCCAGTCTCATCAGGTGAAAAGAACAGCTTGTGGTGTTGCTAGGTCTCAACATGATTTTTCTAAGTGTAACTGTGATGCTGTAGCTGTTAAAGCTTTGTTAGACACACATGATCAGTGGGAGGCTGCTAGTGAAACCAGAGCTGTGGAGCTGATTCAGTCAGTTCAGAACCTGCTGTCGCCTGGGCAGGATGCCCTTCCTGTGTTTACATTGGAGGAACTACAGCGCAGTCAGGAGCTAGATCCCACTATTTCAAGCATCATGTCATTTGTCATCCGCAAGAGGCGTCCCTCTAGGCGTGAGAGAGCAAAACTAGACGGGAAAGCTATGGTGTTTATTAAGCAGTGGGAGAGACTCAAGGTTCAAAATGGTATTCTTTACAGAGTCATTAAAGATCACATCAGTAAACAAAGGAGACACCAGTATGTTTTGCCTGATAGTCTCAAAGAGAAAGCACTACATGGCATCCATGATGTTGCTGGGCACCAGGGGCAGGCAAGGACCCTGCATTTAGCAAGACAGCGGTTTTTTTGGCCCAAGATGGAGTTTGATGTGAAGGAGTATGTTAAGTGCTGTCAAAGATGCATTCTAGCCAAAACACCGGAGCCCTCGGCCCGAGCCCCACTTGAAAGTATCAGGACTTCCGCTCCTATGGAGTTAGTGTGTCTGGATTTTTGGAGCGCAGAAGACAGTAAGCAGCGCTCAGTGGATGTTCTCGTTTTAACAGACCACTTCACAAAGTTAGCCCATGCTTTCCCATGCACAAATCAGACTGCAAAACAAGTAGCTAAAAAGCTGTGGGATCACGTCTTTTGTGTGTATGGTTTTCCTGATCGCATACACTCTGATCAGGGGGCAAACTTTGAGAGCGAGCTTATAGCCGAACTGCTGTCACTTGCTGGAGTTTCAAAATCACACACTACAGCCTACCACCCCATGGGAAATGGAGGAACTGAGAGGTTCAACCGAACACTTGGAAACATGTTACGGTCTCTCCCTCTCAAAGAGAAACACAAGTGGCCTCAGCAAATACAAACCTTGACATTTGCATATAATGCAACAGTACATGAGACCACGGGATACGCACCGTTCCAGCTCATGTTTGGTCGTATCCCAAGGCTTCCGGTAGATGTGATGTTCAAGCAAGTGCTTCAGGATCCAGTGGTTGTTGATCACACAAGTTATGTAAACACGCTGATGTCATTTCTTCATGAGGCAGTCAGAGTTGCACAAATACACGCAGTGAGAGAACAAGACAAGCAGGCAAGGAGCTACAACAGAAAAGTAAAAGGCACTCACCTGAACATAGGAGACAAAGTACTGATTGCAAACAAGACTGAGAGGGGGAAGAGAAAACTAGCTGACAAGTGGAGTGCAACAGTGTACACAGTTAAAGACAGAAACCTCCAAACTCACACATACAAGCTGGAAGACAGTAGAGGTGACACAAAGATAGTACACCGCAACCTGGTTTTGGACATCAGCTTTCTGCCTGTGGTGACAAGTGAAGAAGGGCTGTGTGACACTGAATCTGAGGACCTGGATTGTGAGGAGGAAGAGGATACAGGAGACAGAACAAGTGATTGGATAATGAGTGGATCAGAGGACATTCAGAGTCAGGAGACTAGGAGTGAAGGATGGGCTGACACAGACCAGTCATGTCAAGATACTCCAGAGCTGGACTATGACGAGCCATCTGGAGATGACCAAAGCAACCACTCAACCAGAGACAATGACATGGACAGTTTGATAGTAGAACCTGACTCAGACTCCCCAATCCTGTCAGATGTGTCTTCAGGACACCCAGACACTCAGTTATATCCAGAAGACTCACACGCTGACGCAGAGACTAAGTCACATTCAACCAACCTGAGACATGACACTGACACACAGTTGCATTCTTTAACTGACACAGACAATGTTGTCAGGACACGGGTGGGTCGGGTTAGTAAGAAAGTCAACCGGCTCATTGAGTCCATGGTTCAGAAACCTTTTTATTTTAGCGACTTGGCAGGGTCAGTCAGCAGAAGGTCTCAGTCACTCCTCACATTGTTTTAAGAGGGCAGTCTCTCATGTTTTTTTATTTTCTTAAGCTGTGAAGATGTATTTAAGGGACACTGAGACAAATTGTAATGTGTTTGATAGAGGCAGGTAGTTGTATGGTGTAAAAGGCATCATATTAATCTAAGAGATGCTAAGGCTTGATCACCCTTATGTTTTCTCTGAACCTATATTAGTAGGTGGCTCATATGGCCGATGTTAAAGCTGAGATGCTTTCAGTGAGTCCTGGCCGGGTTTAAGCATTATGGTTCAGGTGTCCCAGTGCTTTACTTTGATTTATTCAAAAGTATGGTCTGGATTTTGGTGAAATTTAGGAGGGGAGGATGTAACCGATGGGTTCTTTTCATTTCATTTCACCAAAAATCACTTTATATTACAACTTTTAGTTTTAATACATGTTTTTCTTTAATATTTGGTTTTGGGGGCTTTTATTTTGTTAGTTTTATTTTGGTAACGTAACCCTTCCTTTCCGTCAACATCCTGTGCACGTTGCGCCGTTTCTCTCAGTCCGAAAAATGGCTGATGAGAAGAGGTAGGGGTAAAACGTGCTAGTGCTTAAAATATTTGTTGATAGTGTGAAATGTATGTTTTCTTTGTGTTTTAACCAGGCGGTTTTAATGCCATGGTTTTTTGAGCTAAACTTGAGTGAATGGGTATGTTATGTATGCAGTTGTGAGTGTATTTTGCACGGTGCTCCGAGTGACGGTCGTGAGTCTAAGCTAAGCTAGTCTCTCATGCAGTTGTTATTTCTCCCCTCCTCTAGAGGTGTGTGAGACTGAGAAGAAGAGTGCTGTGCTGTACTAACAATAATATTGCTGTACGCAGGTGAGCTCCCATTTGCTTTTGTGTATTTTTTTATTGCATTTGTAATGATTTCATATTTCTTATTCACCCTTTTTGGTGTTGATGTTCATATGTGTTCTTATTTACTTACTAAAATATTGCCAGTGGGTCATGGGGGGTTGTTTGATGATTGTATTATGACCATGAGAATGAGATTAGGAGTTTCACATGCAGTCCGAAAAATGGCTGATGAGAAGAGAGGTGTGTGAGACTGAGAAGAAGAGTGCTGTGCTGTACTAACAATAATATTGCTGTACGCAGAATAAATCTCCCCCTGCTGGCTGAAAAAGAGAACTGTGGTCCTTCGTTCCTCAACAACACAACACAACACAACGCAGACCGGTTACATTGACATAAGTCAGAAGTTTAAGTTATTAACCCTAAACCTAAACAGTGTTTTTGCCTGCAGTGTCTCGCCTTATAATAATAATAATAATAATCACAGGAAATTATTTCAGACTTCAGCTTACAACTTCACATGATGCTACTTATTATTGACATGCACACTGAAACTACCCATAAAGGAACATTACAGAGATTCCAAAACAGTTTTCTCCATCTACCATGTCTGTTTGTTTTTTTGGAAACTTCAAACAGGTAGGCCTATTGATAGTGATTTTTTTTCAAGAGGAAAGAGAGAAAGTAAGAAAGGGAAATAGAAAGAGATGAAGATGGGTTAAGATAACATCAGAACACTAAGTTCCTCTATCTGTTGGTGAGTTTGGTTGCTGAGCAGATTGACTGGAAACCTCTATGATGCTGCATGGTTGAAACCACATCACACACACACACACACACACACCTACTTACATACATACACGCACGAGTGCCGGGTTGCCAGTGATGTGGTGGAGCAGAGACAGAGACACGTTTTAAAGAAAGCACTGCTCTACTCGCTGTTGCACATTCAGAGGAGGTATGAGAAAGAACAGAACAGCGAACAACAAACACATGCACAGACACCACCACCACACACACACACACACACACACACACACACACACACACACACACACACACACACACACACACACACACACACACACACACACACACATACACATGTGAGCAGAGATTATGCTGATGCTACACCTCATACAAAACCACACTGCTGGCAAAAGACTACAACTGCAGCCACACTTCCTGTACCTGCACTGGCAGATGTGGAGCAGACACATCACTTTGTGTACATGGGCATCATGGTGTGTGCATGTGTGTGTGTGTGTGTGCAATCAGTTCCTACCACCAGGTATGTTTATGTTCCTTCCTGTCTTTATGCATGTACGTGTATATCCATTTTCTATGTCATTGTATTTGATCATGTTTACATGACGTCTCTGGGAAATGGGACATGTCCATATCATATACACAACATGACTGTCTATACCCAGTGTGTGGGTGCATGCTGTCAATCAGCCGGTCCACTGGCTCAGTGTGGACAAACAGAAACCAGCCACATGCATGAGAAACGCATACGTGCTTCCCCACGTCAAATACCCTTCATGTTGCCCTTAGCCCTTTGGGAAAACATTGCAGTGTTCTATCACCCCCTCTTTCTAGACACATAGTTGTGAATGAGGACACTCTGTACCAGCCTGAGTCAAGATGGGATGACTCATTCATGGACTGTACAGATGAGACATGAGATGCTCAGTGACGTGGGTGGGATTCACATGTAGGCACACTGTGCATAATCACATGCACCAGCTAAAATAATCTCCATATTTCCATGCACATGGATGCTTGTTTTAGACATTTCCAGAAAAAAAACTTCCCCTGTCTATATGGTAAAAGGTAAGTACACATATCTACACACAAAAGCAATAACAAAGCACAAACATTTTTCTGAATGCATTCAGTCTTTCAGGTTAAGCTCTTCACACACTGGCACATACACTTCCCATAATGCAACAGTCATTAGTCATTCGAGACAAGATGTAAAACCTCCACAAATATATCTCCGTATGGATCAACACTTCAAATGAAGCACTGGTCATGTGTAAAGTATGACACTTATTACTAAAAAGACTGGACACAGTGTTGAACTAAAGTAATAATAACATCAGTATAATGCACCAATGACATGAAGACCAAAACATAAATAGTGACCTACACAAGTAGCAGACAACATAGAAACATTTTGTGCACAATGTCACAAGTTCATACAAAGTGAAAGAAAATCAGCAAAGGTGCATGCAAAACACAAAAACAAGAAGCAGTGACACACAGAGAAATTGCACACACGCATACAGCACACTGACATTACAACTTACAACAGTAAAGATGAATAGCAAACATGTCTTATCTCCTCTATGCGTTTTGCAAGGTGTAATCATGCTTCCATGCATGTTATTGTGCTTGTGAGAAGTGTTCATGGCGCTGTATGTAACTGTGCTGGTGTGCTAATCGTAACCTTGCATCTCCCTCACATCAGCACACTCAGCATGTGTACCTGTCTGCTCTCTTACGTACACTGTGGTTTCTCAGTCAGCCCTGCAGTACGCTTGCACAGATACAAGCTGTTTATCTGACCGTGGTGGCTTCCTCTCCTGCATACAAACACACTCCTCTCTCTCTCTTTTACTTCTCCTGGTGTTGATGCAACAGTAAATGCTGCCGCACTGAATATGTTTTGTTGAGCTTTTGCTCTTGTGCTAATCTTTCCTGCCTGAGTGTAGATAAACATGTGAAACAGGCTGATGGTGTTTGTGATGGCTTTTGTGCCAACACACCCAAATGCAACAAGTTTCTGCAGGCATTCTCACACAGACTCCGACAAATGCTGCATGCGTGCACTGACAAGCACCCTAACAGAATCCAGGAAACAAAAACACATGCAAAGAGAGAGATGCATGTCAGGAATCCTCTTACACAATCACCCCACATCACTCTGCTGACATGGGAAAGTCTACACTGGAAGACAGATCTTGAAAAAGAAGGCTAAAGCCAAAAAGCCATTAAGTGCACTGATGATTGACAGCCTTCTGCTAATTTATGCTCTGTGTGTGGATTAAAGAGCATTAGGCTAGACTGAGGTAAGTGTTGCACTAATGCCTGAAAATGTGTGCTAGCATAGAGAAAGGTGGAACTCTGAGGTTGTCATGTAGATACCTTGAGGAGGCCTCATCGTAGATCTATTATCTATCCTCTGAGTAACAGTAAGAGAGGAAGTAAACCCTGCAATCATGTGAATAAAGTAAATACATACAGTATGTTTCATGCTTTTGTATACAACGCCTTACAAGTTAGGTGATATGTAGGAGTGGGGGAAAAATCGATTCATGTAAGAATCGCTATTCTTATCCTCTACGATTCTGAATTGATTAATAAACTTCAAAAATCTTTTTTTTTTATTAACCTTTCCTCCGTCTCTCTGCGCCCTCACAGGCTTCCGTACACAGCGTTGTAGCAAGCTGTGTTGTTAACATAGAGGTTGTTAAGCTAGTTAGGTTGGCTATAGGGCTTTTAATTTGAAGGGCCAGATACAGGAAGTCGGTGTTAAAGTTGGCTAAAACATATTAAACTAACTGAAAATTCAAGTGCTACTGGACATATAATCAATGTTAGGCATTAAATGACTTGTATTTCATATTTAATCCTTATCTCCTAGTGCATTGCATTTTTTCATGACGGTATTGAAACTGATAGGCTACCGTTGCTATTTTTAAACACCTGCAGTATACGGTATTACCGTAATACCGCCCAAGCCTGTGCTGAGACACCCAAAGATTCACATCCCTAGTGATATGGTAAGAAGACTGAGTCAAGACGAGCTGTTGGAGAGATAAGAACGGATGTTGCCTGGCAGTGATGCTTCACTATTACAGTTTGTTTGTTTTTTTCAGCTTTTAAACTTGACACATTGACTTCTGACCAACTTGGAGTCAGGATCTAAACATTGTTGTAGAATTTCCAACATGTGATCAGGGACGAAGTTTTGTGGGGATATAACTGCAGACAGCCAGGCCCTAACAGTATGTTACAGACTGTGTTTTCAGTTTGATTAGTGAAATTAACCTTGAAGAATTGTTGCTTCAGGCTTCATTGTAGTTCCATCATGGAGACAGAAGGAGTGTTTGGCAGGTGGGAAGCAGAGGAAGAAAAGGACAATAAAATGAGAGGAAAATGAGTTGGAGATAGAGGGGGGCGAACAGAAAAAGAATAGTGGGGTAACGGGAGAGTGGGAACGATGGCGTGAGAGAGCACCTGTCCTGCTGGAGTTTGGGTCTACTTGTGGTTAACCAAAGTTGGCAGCACATCAGCTTGACCTTATCCCCCTTACGCTGCTGCTCCCCTCTGATCCCATTAGGGGCCAGGCACAATGGCAAGACCCTACCCGCCATACACACACACACATACACCAACATGGGCCACCATCACTTGTCGACCCCTCCCGTATCTTTCCCCCCATCTTGAGCTGGGCATGGTTTTACGGGGGCCCAGGACAAACATCAGGCCTGTGGAACAAACAGGCTGCTAATGTGGGCAGACAGGACAGACAATTAGAACCAAGCACATGCTGTACATGAGTGTGCATAGGTCTGAGAAAAGGGGAAGAAAACCCACATACACAGAATAAGACATTAAAGGGATATTTCAACATTTTGGCAAATTCGCCCATTGCCATAATCCCTATAGTCATGAGTGGTAGGTTCATTACCTTTAATTGTCGATGCAAGCTGTTTTTCGATCGGCGGGGCAGAGATGCAAGCTGCTCAGCTAACGCTATGGTGGCATATGGTATTTCCAGGTTTCCCCCATCAAACTCATCAAATACACAATCTAACAACTCCAAAACGCTCTGTTGGACAAGTTGTGACCTGCACATTCACCACGCTATGAAATGATAATGTAACGTTATGAGACGGAGTTGTCACAACTTGTCCATGAGAGCGTTTTGGAGTTGTTGGATTGTGTATTTGATGAGTTTGATGTGGGAAACCCAGAGAGACCATATGCCTCCATAGCGTTAGCTGAGCAGCTCACGTCTCTGCCCTGCTGATCGAAAAACAACTTGCACCGACAATTAAAGGTAATGAACCTATGTCTATGGCAATGGGCGAATTTGCCAAAATGTTGAAATATCCCTTTAAGATTGACCTACTACCTTTTATGTTGAACTCATTATGTTTTTGTTTTTTTTAAGTATATTTTTTTCACGGCTTTATTAGAGCAGTTAAGAGAGACAGGAAATGTGAGATTCAAACTAGGGCCGCCTGCATTGAGGACTGTAGCCTCTATATATGGGGCCCCTGTTTAACCTCCTGCGCCACTCAACGCCCCGTGTATAAAGCAAGGTTATAGGTACCTGCTAAAAATGTCAAAAGTCACACACATGCTCAGACTGACACGTAAAAGCTGACCCAACTATGCATGCATAGCAGAAATTTCAAGGTCAGTAACCCACAGCAGAGGTTCCTAAGCACTTCAGGCATCATCATCAGGCCTCAAATTTTAGCCTGCCACAAGATTGTGACCTAGATAATCGCATTATGCAAGAATTCTACAATGGGCCAGGTGAAGAAGTGAGACACACACTTTACTGACAGACATACCAAGAGGAGGGTGTCAACACAGAGAAGTTAAAGCAAAAATTATTTTGTCACCAGACTATGCAGGCCCCTTTTGTCCCTCTTTACACACTTGTCAGGGAAACCCAATTTTGGTTTGTGCTGGTTTGGAAGCTCTGACCTAGTTGGTTAATTATGTAAGACTATAAAGGAGGCTGCAAAAAACTTGAATTCTTATGTACACAAAGTGTTTGACCTCACCTAATACATTGACAGCCTCATTCAGGCATTTGCATTCCTGTCATAAAACATATATATATATGTATCTCCTCTTCTCATCCTCAGCTCTGCTTTGCTTTGGCTAGAATAAAATAAAAAAGCCCCTGACTGGTTGAATATATAAGCAACACATGAATGTAGCATGTTAGCATTTGTCTGGCACAGTCACAGTTCTATAACCACAGATTCAAAGACATCCAGCCATATACATCCAAGCGCACAGTGTAATACCATCCAAGAATGCAAAGCAGCTGCATGGGAAAAAAAGTGCAGCCTGGGAAGGAACATGGGATTCAATGAAATGTATGTCACTGTGATTCCTATTTGATCCCTAAATGACTGCCTGTGATAAACCAATACAGATATGTATACATACATGTGCATACACCCCCAAGAATCCAAACACAGACAATACAAGTCAGTTTCTCCCAACATTCGCTCTCACATACTCCCTCACAGGCTGATGTCTGCTGCTGAACCTCAAGCTATCGGTCAGTCTCACACACAGAGAGTCATATCTGCACACACACACCCCCAGTGCAGTAAAAACTGCCAACACACCTTCAGTGTGACACTAGATTAAATCACACATCTTTTGGCTGTTCCGACCAAAGAGAAATTTTAAAGACAAGATATTGGACCCATCAAATACTAAAGTTACACCAAACACAGAGAAAGCAGGCCCGCATATAGCAGCACCATGGGACAGGAAGCTCAAATGCCAGTGTGGCTACAATGAATAAAAGTGGAAACATAAACAAACAATACACTGGGCTGAATCCAGGATATGACTATTATTTCCTATAAAAACAGTTAAAGTATTCTGGTAGGCTTGAACTCACACCAAATGGAAAAACACGGTTTCCTACAGGTCACATTTCATGTGATAATGACATTGTAACTGCTAGTCTTAATGTATAAACTGACATGCATTTGTACTTGTTTCCACTGAATAGCTGGTGTTGTTGACAGCTGCAGTGGTAATAACATTATTTGATTTGAAGCATCCTTGATTTTAATTGCCTCAAGAATAGCACAATTTGAAAAGTAGCTTAATAAGGTGCATGTGAACCACAATTTGGACTCTTAACTGCTTGAATTTACACTGACCATGTAGAAATTCCCAGTTTATGCTATGTATTGCTCGGAATCATATTCAATAAAGTTTCTCCGTGGAGGCCATCCTTACACCGAAACAACATTCAGTTTATAAATACTGTCACAACTCCAGGAAACCAGATGAAGCACCATAAAGGTGAACTCCCGCCTCAAAGGCCAGACATGAGCTTTGTCACTGGGCTGTGGGCAGTGAGCTACAGCATCCTGGGGCTCCTGCTCCCTCACACAGTAATAGGATTAAGGCTTCCACAGAGCAGATTAAGGGGCTCTTGGTCCTACCCTGTTCCCCCTGTCATCCTAGGTAACTCACATCCAGATTTATGCATAATAGCAGAGTGGGACTGTTCCTGCAGTTGGGGAGGAGGACGTTCATAATGACACGAACATGAACTTGACCTTCTTTAATATATTGTATATAATGACATGACATACTTTTACGTTACATGTGACATAATATAAAACGTACATTTCTATAATGTAACACGTGTAACATAAAGTAACTTATACAGAACTTGTAGCACCTTATTCATGGCAGTTGATGGAGCCAGCAGGGCTGGGAGATTACACTAGTATGGATGTCATAAATTGGTCATTCTAAATATAGGTGGATGGGGTTATTATTACACAAGGCATGTACAGACATGCTTTCACAGGATTAAATGTACACAAGCGTGTGTACACGGACTCATACAACCACATCAACGTTTCCATGCATACAGAGAACTATGATTACACTGAGAGAAAGGCAAGGGATAAAGTCAGTTTGGTTGTATTTACTTGTTTTCTGTGATGGATTCCACAGTGACAGGAGAACACAGTGATCACAATTAGGACAATAAAGCAAGTAATGATAAGAGAGAGTGAAGTTATATAACAGGACATCATTAGAAGGACTATTACAGACAGGACAGGGTTAGATGCCTTTCTGTTAGGCCCCTGTCTAATGGTCTGGCCTCCAATGACCGAGCAGAAAGCCAGTCTGACTCATACAGGATGATGGGTGGTGGTGGTAGTAGCAACTCTCTTACTTGTATAGGAACACCGCCCCCTAGTGTTCATCAAAAGGTCTTCAGAAACAAAAGCAGAGAAAAACCTCCCACCTTCCTATTAAATAACATTAAGGAAGATAATGAATGGTGGCACTTCATAAAAGTTGTGTTTGACCATTAAAAAAACAAAAAATAAAAAAATAAATAATAGTATAATTTCAGGGATGCTTCATTATTTTTTCCTTCATACATATGTATATATACATATAGTGAGATTAAAAATAATTCTGTCATTCAAAGACACTGTTATGTAATGTTTGTGAATATATATGTGTCCTACTTCTTCTTGCTGCTCTTTGATCTCTTGCTGCACACTCCACTCTCATGTGTTTTTGGTTCCCTAATCGAATTTGGTGAGATGCATCACATCACATCACACACACACACACACACACACACACACACACACACACACACACACACACACACACACACACACACACACACACACACACACACACACACACACACACACACACAAAGGCGCAGGACCCTGGGCTGTAGTGTTTCTGGCCCCTGCTATGTTAAAGTTTCCCTCTCGGCCCAGCTGGCAGAAGTTACAGCAGGGTAACAATGTGCCTGCAGGACGGGCCAGGACGGGTACGGGACTGGGGCCCCATGGCCCTGCTGAAAGGCTCCTATTGTCTGGCCCCACCTCCATCAGGGACCATTAATTATGGGCTGTGGAGCACGGCTCTGAGTCAGAAACACACACACACCCACACACACACTCACACTGGTTCCCCTCCCCCCGTTACAGTATAAACACATGGATGGGGTTTAGGGGATCCAGCTACAACCGCCCCCCACCCCTCCATCCCTCCTCCCCTCCACTCCTTTTCCCGTCTTTGCTGGTTCTTTTAACGAAGCCAAGTTGAGAACTAAGCAGAGAGCCATTACAGCTCCTACTTATTTTTTCCCCTCGAGAATTTATACATGAGCATTACAGGACATGAAGAACCAAAGAAAGAGGGGAGATGTCATCAAAAGTGTTTTCACTCTCTCTCTCTCTCTCCCTTCGTTTTTACAAGGGGGTCTGGAATCCTGTTGGCTTTTCAATGAGTCTCAACTGCTCAGCTTTCTTGTATTCCTGCTGGCTCAACTTGGCATGAAAGCACCCACAATTTTATACACATTTCATGAGACAAGAAGTAATGGCAACACGATCTCAAAACATTCCAAAAGAATAACAGAATGTAATACAAGATGGGTTACATAAAAGGCAAATTATTTAGGATTATATGATAAATCCAAAATGACATCAACTAGTATCATAATTACCCTTAACACTGTTTGATCGATCCTGGGGGATGACACATAACATTACACATCCCTCAATAATGTGACGCCACCCAAGAGTGGTGACTCAGTGCAAAACTACATTTTGATTAGGACAATAACCTGTGGTCTAACTGTAGCCAACAGACCCCAAATTCCCCCAGTCCCACTAGCCCCAGGGGGTTGACTTCATTTATTTGTGGCAATATTACAGTTTTTTTCAATTGCTAACAAGTAGTGGTCGAAACTGAAGTCACATGTTCAAAACTCTTAACACAGCCAGCATTTCCATCAGGCATCTCAGCTAAACAGTTCATCTCTTCCCCAAAACGGTGCCTCACCAACAAAACACTTCATACATGTCTCAAAATAAGCTCATTCAACCACAACACTAGCACATAGTATCACTTTGGAAACAAACACTGTCACTCTTAGCACACTGAACTACAAAACACTAACAACAAAGAACATTACTTCAAATAAATTTGATCTTTGAAGTTTGAATGATTTTTTTTTCAAAATCAGTAAATCAGTTTTATTATAAAATAAATACTGCAATATCTTTGCACTTTGAGTGTTCTAGATAATATATTGCAACAAGAATGAATCAGGAATGCAGCAATTTACGTCAAGAAAATGTATTTTCTCTGTGCCCTTGCATAGGTAGGCAAAGGGACCTTACAAAAAAATAAAAAGTTTACTGTAAACCATGTGATCCATATTTCCAAAGAAAAAACAACCAGAAGCCCCCCCCTCACACACACTTTTTATATGGTTTCTAATGAGGCCAAACACAGAGATCACCTGGATCAGTTTTGAGCTGGAAACTAACTTCACCTGTGTTTGGAGTTGCATAATAATTTTATTTATGTTATTCAATAAAATATTTTTGATTTGACATTTTATATATTTCAATGTTCCTGCAACATAAATTCCCCACGCCCCCCCCCCCCCCCCCCCATCCCCTCCCTCCCTCCCTCCCATCATTGTGTTTTGATTGTGTTTTTAACTGTTTTGAACAAAGTGTGTTAGCATTTGAAAAATGTGCTGTAAAAGTCTAGTGTTTTGCAGGTGGTGAACTAGTAACTGAGAAAAGAGTCCATGAATTTTGGTGACTGTGGTCACTGAATGCATTTAGTGTGAAAGCAATGAAAAGTGCTTCACAGTTTGGTCCACATGGACTTGTGTTTTGCAAACTGTGTTAAGAGTTTTGAAAATGTGACTTCAGTTTCGACCACTGCTTGTTAGCAATTGAAAAAAACTGTAACATGTTCACATCATAAAAGAGTTGCTTAATGGCACACATGAGGGCTCAGTGAAACAGTGTGAGAAAGACAGAGGGTTTCCAAAGCACAGACCTGAATGAACTGTTTTGGGCAGGATGTGTAAAACTGATGGCCAGATGCGATTCACATTCAAGCATATGGGCTTCAATGAAAATTAAAGCCGCAAGCGGCGATGGCGGGCCCTCGCTCGCCCATGCCACCGCGGGGCCTGAGGCACGCCGGGGCCGTGGCGCGGAGCAGAAATGGAGAAAAAACCCCGGAAGGAGGCCAAAAACGCAATGTTTCGTTCATCCACCAGGGGGCGGTCACCGCATGTGGTGTGGTGCGTTCAGGGGCCGCCCCTCATCACTCGTGTGAAGTTTGGAGTGAATCGGACAAAGCATGAGGGAGTTATGAGCAGTTAAAGGTTCGTCCACTAGGTGGCAGTAATGGGATGCGTGCAGGTGTGTTCAGGGTCAGCCCCTCATCACACATGTGAAGTTTCGTGGAAATCGGACAAAGCATGAGGGAGTTATGAGCAGTTAAAGGTTCGTCCACTAGGGGGCAGTAATGAGATGCGTGCAGGTGTGTTCAGGGTCAGCCCCTCATCACACATGTGAAGTTTCGTGTAAATCGGAGAAAGCATGAGGGAGTTATGAGCAGTTAAAGGTTCGTCCACTAGGGGGCAGTAATGGGATGCGTGCAGGTGTGTTCAGGGTCAGCCCCTCATCACACATGTGAAGCTTCTTGGAAATCGGACAAAGCATGAGGGAGTTATGAGGAGTTAAAGGTTTGTCCACTAGGGGGCAGTAATGGGATGCATGTAGGTGTGTTCAGGGTCAGTCCCTCATCACACATGTGAAGTTTCGTGGAAATCGGACAATGTTGATGCAAAAAATGGCACTTCCTGTTTCCACTAGGGGGCGAATGAGTGAGATCGTCTATGAGCACATAGAAACGTTGAGGTCGTGACCCTGGACCTGTGTACCAATTTTCATGTTGATACGAGTTCAATAAAGCCATCCAAAGGGCAAACGTATTGTCATGGCGAGGAATCATAGCCACGCCCCCACAGGGACGCCATTACTCGTAGCTTCACAGCGTTCATAATGTAGCTTCACCAACTGGTTCTGCATGTTGTAGAAGTGGAATGAAGTTGATGGGGCAAAGTATGTACATTTTCAAAATTTTAGTACACTTCCTGTTACCACCGGGGGGCGCTATGAGTTACGTGGGAAGTGAATATATCTGGACGTTCAGGGCGGAGCCATCATCATGTCCAGCAAATTTGAAGTTGATTGGATGAAGTATGTGGGCGTGAGAGCCACACGTATGGACATGGCGAGAACGCCAAAGTCTGATGAGCGCTGGCAGCCACGCCCTTTGACCTACGGACTCACGGAGCACAAGATAAGCTCAGCTAGGACTGGAGATGTGGTGTACCTAATTTGAACTTGATCGGGCGAACGCTCTGGGAGGAGTTAATTTTAGGCGGGAAAAATCAAAACCAAAATGGCCGACTTCCTGTTGGGTTGAGGTCATGAGGTCAAGAGGCTTTTTTGCATATCTGGGTATAATACATATGTGTACCAAATTTTGTGAGCGTAGGACAAAGTTAGCAAAATTCCCTATGGGCATTTTTGGACTTTGTAGGGGGCGCTATTCCGCCATTTTGCGTCGACCGTGTGCGACCACTCAAAAATATCGCTTTTCGGATCCGGCCGGACGCCCATGCAAAAGTAGACGCATTTTCGCCTTTGGGAAAGGGGCGAAATTGGGGTTTTAAGAACGCAAGAATAAAGAATAATTAAAGCCGCAAGCGGCGCTGATCGGGCCCTCGCTCACCCATGCGACCGCGGGGCCTGAGGCATGTCGGGGCTGCAATGTTTTGTTCATCCACCAGGTGGCGCTAAGCAGTTGTGGGTGGGTGTGTTCAGGGAAGGCCCCTCATCACTCATGTGAAGTTTGTAGTGAATCGGACAAAGTATGACGGAGTTTTGAGCAGTTAATGGTTCGTCCACTAGGGGGCAGTAATGGGATGCGTGCAGGTGTGTTCAGGGTCAGTCCCTCATCACACATGTGAAGTTTCGTGGAAATCGGACAATGTTGATGTAAAATATGGCACTTCCTGTTTCCACTAGGGGGCAACATGAGTGAGATTGCCTATGAGCATATGGAGACGTTGAGGTCGTGACCCTGGACCTGTGTACCAATTTTCATGTTGATACGAGTTCATTAAAGCCATCAAAAGGGCAAACGTATTTTCATGGCGAGGAATGGTAGCCACGCCCCCACAGGGACGCCATTACTCGTAGCTTCACAGTGTTCATGATGTAGCTTCACCACCTTAGTCTGCATGTTTTAGAAGTGGAATGAAGTTGATGGGGTCAACTATATGGCATCAGTACACGTTAAGGTAAAACCTGGCCACTTCCTGTTACCACCGGGGGGCGCTATGAGTAACGTAGGAAATTAATATATGGGGACGTTCAGGGCGGAGCCATCATCATGTCCAGCAAGTTTGAAGTTGATCAGATAAAGTATGTGGGTGTGAGAGCTGTTCGAAGGTGAAATGGCGAGCAAACGAAAAGTCGCCAAAATCCTCAAGGCCACAGAAGCCACGCCCTTTGACCTAGAGACCTGCGGAGCACAACTTTTGATTAGAGTGGCATCTCGGTGGTCTCCAGCCAATTTGAAGTCAATCGGACAAAATCCCTAGGAGGAGATAGATCAAACAGGTCAAAAATTCAAATCAAAATGGCCGACTTCCTGTTGTGATTTCACCATGACATAAGAGGCTTTTTTGTGTGTCTTGCCATGTTCTATAAGCCCACCAAATTTCATGCGTCTAGGTGACACACAAAGGCGGGGCTGATGTTTTGAAATTTTGTAGGGGGCGCTATTTAGCCATTTGGCCACGCCCATTTCCAACGACTTTAAAATATCAAATTTTTCGCCAGTCCTGATGTGCATGCCAAAATTTACGCGTTTTGGGGCATGTTGAAGCCTCCAAAAATGCGATCCTTTTGAGAGAAAAAGAATGAAAGAAAGAAGAATAATAATAAACAGAGCAATTACAATAGGGCTTTCGCTGGGCGACTTGCAGTCGCCGCTCGGGCCCTAATAATAAACAGCGCGATTTCAATAGGGCTTTCGCTGGGCGACTGCAGTCGCCGCTCGGGCCCTAATTAATGCTACAAGCAGCTATGAACGGGCCCTCGCACTCTTATGCAGGACACAGCACTTGTAAACAATGTCTCTCACACTGACACACTGCACTGTAAGGTCGACATATCCTGCATGCATGATTCATACGTAGGGCTCACTGTACAGCCAATGCAGACAAAATGATGAAAGTTTATTGTAGGCCTAAGTCAAATGATGATCATTACTTCCTGTATCTTTTAGATAATGAAGTCATATTTTTAACCCTAGAAACTGAATTCTATTTGGGTTGTTCTCAAATTTGTTTGAAGTTCAATTCTTAATCTGTTCATGAGTTGTTATTTTTTTCTTATTTTATTGTTTGTGTGCTCCAGGAAAAAGCAGTTGCAAACTTTACACAACAACTAATAATGCCATGCCCTCTCTTTCTTATTTCTCCCCCAGCTCACAAAATAAAACAGAACTGCCTTCTTCCAACACAGTACAAAGACAGGCCAAGCCTATCAGACACCCCAAAATAATGTGACTTCCATTGGGGCCAATGTGCAAGGAAGTAACGTGACAAGACAATACTCTCAAACATGGCAGTTGACAGTCATTAATATACAGACAGAAGGCAGAAATGCAACAGTGGCTATAGAAATGACTTTGTTTTGTAGTTATGTTGTCAGTGACACAGCAGGACAAATGGGTTCTTTATGAAAAGTGCCATGCTTACCCAGAAAAACAGACACATCTAAACTAAAGCAATGGTGAAGATATTTATCTTATCAGTGACCCTTCAGGTTATATACACCCACATGGGGAATCATTGAAATATGCTGTGTCATATGCCCTCTGACAGAAAGCTACATAGCTACAGGAAATAAATTGAACAAAGGTCAACCTTAAATCACACACAACGTTCACAATGAGCCAACAACCAGGAGCTTGTGCACAGTCAAATATATTCTGCTTCCTCATGGCAGGTGAAGCAAAGATGTAGAGTTTCTATTCATCTATTTTCAGAAACACCTTCAACCACATAGCTATTACTGCAGTGATCAAATTTTACATTATTGTGAGACCCCCTCTGCCATAGACACGGGGTTGACAGGTGTAAACAAACCCAGGAGTAAATTCATTCTAGGGGCTAAAAGTCATGAAGTTGTTGTAACATTTCTGTAAAACACAGAAAATCCAACTTTAGCTGTTAGCTGACGTTAGCTGGCCTAGCTAGGCTGGCTAACACACTGTGGTCAACATGCCATCCAGAGTTCTATGAGGAATGAGTTGTTAAGACCAGATGGGTTGCACTGGTTTGGACTTGTTGATGTTAAAGGAGCTGTGTGTAAGAAATGTATGGCAAGTAATCATAAAATCACTCAATATGTCACCAGAGACTAAGGAATCATGTTAATTTGAAATACTGATTGTAGACTGTGTTGACAGTTGCTATGTTACTGCTACAGCGTGATGACGTCAGGGGCACGGGGAATGCTGGGTACGCGTGGTTGTTGTGGTTGTTCATTATGGGCTAATAAAGCTAACGGGTGTTTCACCGTAACGGTCCTCAGTCTCCCTCATTCATGCACATCTACATGGTGTAAGAAGTGAGCCGAACTTAATCTAAGATGGCACAAGGACTCCGCCGGATTGACCCGCTCGTCTTTAACGAGGATATCGCTCACAACTGGGAGAAGTTCAAGCGGGAATGGCACGTCTACAGCAACGCCGGGCTAGCAACGGCTAGTAAGAAAGTGAAAGCCTACACATTTCTCAACCTCGCCGGTCCGGAGGCACTGGATAAATTCGACACGTTTGATTTTGCGGACGACGAAGATCGCGAGGACCCTGCCGTGCTGGTAAAGAAATTTGAGGAACTATGCCTGCCGGTAAAAAACGTAATTATGGACAGACATGCATTCAACACTACTGACCAGAAACAGCACGAGTCAGTCCAGTCATATGTTTCCACGCTGAAAATAATGGCCAAGAAATGTGACTTCGGGACACTGCATGATGAACTGATAAGAGACCGGCTGGTCTGTGGTATTCAAAGTGACGCTGTCCGTGCACAGCTGTTGAAGGAAAAGAAACTGACACTAAATTCGGCCATTGAAATCTGCATGCTACATGAACAATCTGAGAAGGGCAACAGAGAACTAAAGAGGGAAGCAGAGGTGTGCACAGTGCAATTCAACCCATGCACAAACTGCGGCGGTCAACACGCACCTGACCGAAACAAGTGTCCAGCTCTCAACAAGCGCTGCAACACATGTGGAAAAATGAACCATTTCTCAAGATGCTGCAGATCGGGCAAATCGTTTGCCGCCAACAGGCCAGGGCAGGTTCCGCCCCCCACTGCACGCCGGGGCAGATACACACACGTGAGTGAACTTGACACGCAGCCAACACAAGAGCCAACTGATGTGTTTCGCTGCGAGACTGTAGAAATGTTTTACTGTGAGAGCATAGACAAGCCAAAGGATGTGCATGAGCAAGATGAAAGGTTTGCTGAACTGTCTGTTTGCAACACTGGCAGACAACTGACTGTAAAGATTGACACTGGGGCCAAATGCAACGTCATATCCAGGGCTCTTCTTCAGCACATTGATCCTACTGCTCACATCAACCTCAGCAAAAGAGCAAATCTTGTAGCCTACGGAGGTCACATAATCCAGACTCTTGGTGCGGCAGACATGAACTTTAGCTGCGGTTTGCTGCGATTCCAAGTTGTGGACAGAAACGTCAAGCCATTGATGGGTCTCAGAGACAGTGTCAGACTCGGCTACGTGACTTTTGGACCAGAGGTGCATGCTGTCGTCCAGCAGGAAGCGCCAGAGCTGACAGAGTACAAGGACTTATTTGACACCAGCACCATCGGTAAGCTGCCTGTGGTGTATCACATGCGCCTGGATGACACCGTGCACCCCACTATATGCGCTCCGAGACGGGTGCCACTGGCCATGAAGGACAGGATTGTGGCAGAACTGCATAGGATGGCCCGACTGGGAGTCATCACACCGGTTCAGGAGCCCACTGAATGGGTTTCAGCCATGGTGGCTGCGAGCAAACGAGATGGTAGCATCAGACTATGCATCGACCCCGTCAACCTCAACAAAGCCCTCCTCAGACCACACCACCCGTTGAAAACTGTGGAAGAGGTGATCGCTGACATGCCTGATGCCAAAATGTTCAGCATTCTAGATGCTAAGTGTGGTTTCTGGCAGGTGCCGCTCAGCAAAGAGTCCTCAAAACTCACCACCTTCATGACTCCTGTGGGCCGCTATGCTTTCCTGCGAATGCCTTATGGCATCACCACGGGGAGTGAGGTTTTCCAAAGGTGCATGGAGCAGCTTTTCGAAGGACAGCCGTGTGCAATTGTGATCGATGACATCTTGGTGTGGGGCCGCTCGAGGGAGGAGCATGATCTACGTCTCCGCCAAGTCATGGACAGGATACGGACTGTCAATCTCAGACTGAACCCTGAGAAGTGCCGTTTCAGGGTCACGGAGGTTGCTTATGTCGGTCACTTGCTCACCAACCAGGGTGTTAAACCCGACCCTGCCAAGACCGCTGCCGTCCGCCTGATTTCCCCGCCGGAGGACAAGCGCAGTCTCCAAAGGTTCCTAGGCATGACCAACTACTTGGCCAAGTTCATACCAGACTACAGTGAGACCACAGCGCCCCTGCGTGAGCTGTTGCGCCAGGATGTAGACTGGTGCTGGCTGGAGCACCACACAGCGGCTTTCACCAAACTCAAAGAACTCATCGCAGGTCCCCCAGTGCTGCGGTACTTTGATGTGCACCAACCTGTTGTACTGTCAGCTGACGCCTCGCAGCACGGACTGGGTGCTGTCTGCCTCCAAAACGACAGGCCGGTGGCTTTCGCTTCAAGGGCCCTCACAGAGACTGAGTCACGCTACGCTCAGATCGAGAAAGAGCTCCTGGCCCTTGTCTACGCTTGCACAAAATTCCATCACTACATATATGGACGGGCTGTGACTGTCGAGACTGACCATCAGCCGCTCATTACCATACTAAAAAAGCCACTTCACACAGCCTCTGCACGCATCCAAAGGATGATGCTCCGCCTGCAGCGTTACAACCTCGACGTCATCTACAAGAGGGGCAGGGAGCTCTACGTCGCTGATGCTCTCTCCCGTGCACATCTGCCCTCCACTGACCAGGCTGAGGAAATGGAGGAGTACGAGGTCATGGTGGTGGACATCCTCTCCTCACACAGGGTTGAGGAACTGAAGCGTGAGACGTTGGCTGATCCTGTGTGCCGGCGTCTCTCTGTGGTCGTTGCTGCAGGCTGGCCTGACACATATAGGGAGGTTCCACGTGACCTGAGGCCATTCTACGCCATGAGAGAGGAACTCACGACCGACAGTGGCTTGCTCCTCCGTGGACAACGGTTCATCATTCCACACTCCCTCCAGCGTTACTACATGCAACAGCTGCACCAGGGCCACCCTGGTCTCGAGGCCACAAAGCGCAGGGCCAAGGAGACACTGTTCTGGCCGACCATCTACAGTGATGTTGAAAGAGAAGTTTCCAGGTGTGCCCCCTGTAATGCTCTTAAGCCACACCAGCCTAAAGAGCCCCTTCAGCTGCATGACATCCCTGACCTACCGTGGTCCCTCACTGCAGCAGATGTTTTTGACTGGGAGGGAAAGGAGCATCTTGTGCTTGTTGACTCTTACTCTGGCTGGTTCGAGATAGACCGTCTCCCAGGAACAACCAGTGCCACACTTGTAGCCAAGCTTAAACGCCACTTTGCTACTCACGGAGTGCCACAGCAACTCATGACAGACAATGCTGCTTACTTCACAAGTAGGGAGTTCCAGGAATTTGCTCGCAAGTGGGACTTCTGTCATGTCACCAGCAGTCCCCTGTACCCTCAGTCCAACGGGCTTGCTGAGAGGGCTGTGCGCTCAGCAAAGCACCTGCTGGAGAAATGTGCACGAGATGGAACGGACATAGATGCAGCTCTCCTCAGCCTACGCAACATGCCCAGGGACAAGCTGCCATCGCCAGCTCAATGCCTGCTTTCTCGGCGCACCAGGGCTTTCATTCCCATGACCAAAGCCAGGTACTCACCCAGAGTAGAAACACAGGTCCAAATGGCCCTGACACAAGCAAGACAGAGAGGAAAAGCCTACTACGACAAGTCAGCTAGGCCGCTGGCTCCACTGCGGGCTGGGCAGACAGTGAGAATGCAGACACAGAGAGGACATGACAGGCTGGCAACAGTGCTAGGAACAGCACCACAACCCAATAGTTACCAGGTCAAGGCTGGAGATGCTACATATATCAGGAACAGACGCCACCTACTTCAGACACCTGAAACCTATGTGTCTAACTCCACGGCAGGGGATCCACCTGCTGTTGCCGCAATCGCACATCCACAAAGCCCACAACATGACAGTGTGGGACCAGCACTGTCACAGGGACAGCGGCCTATGATTGTTACTCGCTCAGGGAGAGCGTCAAGGCCCAGCTCTCTCTACAAGGACTTTGTCACAGACCAGCTCTGTGATGTGCAGGCACACTGACATTTGACCCCCCCTCATGTTGCAGCCTGTTCTGGCTGAATGGACTGTTGGACACTCTAAAAAAAAAAAAAAAAAAAAAAAAAAAAAAAAGACAGATATGTTACATGTTTTGCATTTACACATTATATGCATAATGTGCTATTTTCTATTATGTGCTCGTTGACATATAACTTAAGAAGGGGGATGTAGACTGTGTTGACAGTTGCTATGTTACTGCTACAGCGTGATGACGTCAGGGGCACGGGGAATGCTGGGTACGCGTGGTTGTTGTGGTTGTTCATTATGGGCTAATAAAGCTAACGGGTGTTTCACCGTAACGGTCCTCAGTCTCCCTCATTCATGCACATCTACACTGATCGAACTGACAACAATAGTAGCTACAGCCAGAATATGCATATTTAAAATTTTACTTGCAGCCCACAAATCATGTTTATGTTTTGATTTTTGTGTTTGGCCCACCCACCGCTCTCTCCCAATCACAGCGTCAGTGGCATTTTGGCCTCCCGGTTGCCAGTTACAGTAAGCTACAACTGAGCTGCGGCTATGGCTGGGATCTCCAATTGAGCTCAGGATGACATTTTGATCGATTATCGGTATTTTCTTGATATCATATGGGAGAAATAAGCGGCCTGTCACTCTGATACACCGCCTCCCTTCGTGAGTTAGTTTGAACTGAATCAGCTAAAGGGAAGAATTACAAAGTGAAAGTTGGAAATCAGGGAGGAAATGTTGTGTAACGGTTCATGAGATTAGTCCGGCCTGGTCAGTTCGCTTGTCTCCGGTCGTCGTGTGTTATGATCCGACGGTCAGAAAGAGGAGAAAACTCTGACTGTGAAAACACGGAGCTGCTTGTGTTGTTTTTTCTGCTGTAACACGTCTCTGTCGGCTCATCTACGGCGTCAAGAACATGCACTAAGGCTCCTGTAGATGCAGGGTAACAGTGTGTGTGTCTGTATGTGTCAGCGCTACACACACACACACACATGGGGCGTAGCGTCAGAGTGAAGAAGTGAAACAATAACCTGCAGATCACCTGAGCTGATGTGAACTCTACTCGTAGTTACTGTGAGTCAGAGCAATAAAACAGTCAGAGTAAAAAGCTAAATATTCATCAACAACCTGTTCAAACTACAGAAACATGAACACATAGGTTTATTATGATATAGATGTACTGCTGCCTTATCCCTCTGACTAATGCAGTCTATCATAGAGAGGCATGATGATCTTTACTTTGAGACTGTAGAGACTGTGTGAGTGAGTCTCGGGGTGCCATGGCCACAAAGCTGGAGCAGGGCAGAGGTTAGTGTGTGGCTATCTGGCAACCACGAGTCTGGGGCCGCGGGGGAGGGGAAACAATGTGCTGCAGAATTTTGAATTTGACTGCAGCAACAGTTTTGGCCACAGATACAGCTCCTTTAAAGTTCCGCTGGGATCCACAATGGGTATATGATGGCACAGTCTATATAAACAGCTGATTAACCTATTAGTGCTGTCTGCACTAGGGGAAGGTGAGGGGCATCTCCCTGTTCTGTTCTAGAAAAGATTACTATTATTCCAAATACAAAGAAATAATTAAACAAATAAATAAACAAAACATCTTTCAACATTTGTCCTAGGCTTTCACTAAATACCTTCAGGGTTCAGAGGGTTCGGTTCCCCTCTGGCAGCACCTGACTCAACTCAACCCAAATTCTGGCTAATCCAAAAAAATAGGCGAAGAGGTTGGTCGTGTGTGGACATAGACTCTCCAACCTGGGTTCCTCCATGTCTGGTTTAAGTGGGGGAAGTCATTTTAACGTGATGGAGAGTCTGTTTAGAGCAAGCCTCAAGTGGTCAATTGAGGAATTGCAGTTCTTTGGTGGTGGTGCTTCATTATTCAGCTGTTAGAAGATGCTGCTTAAATGAACATGTTTACAGCATTGTACAAGACATGGTTGTGGTCTAGGCTTATCATCTCCATGACAACTGTATAAGAGGAGCAAACATTTATAGAATTCACCTGTTTTATTTGTTTTTCCCCCCCAATTTCTTTATTGAGTTTTTGCAGACAGTACAGAAAAATACATCAGTTTCACATTATGTTAGAGCGTCTGCATTACTGTTTTATCTTTTATCAAGGCTTGAATTAATGCATATTTTAGGATGTGGCCTAACAACCAAATGCACTGGACGAATGCTTGGTGCAACTCATGGCTCACTCACTCACAGTCATGGCTAAAAGGAATTTATATGACATATTTATATTAGGGTTGGAGATGTAGTTGTATACAGGAATAGTATGTGTTGGGGTGTTTATGTAAGAAGCATGGTGTGTGTAGGAGAGAAGGATATTGTGTTAATACATGAATGAGGGACGGCAGAGCAACAGAGAGAGGTCATACAGTGAAATCATACAAACTCACACATACCTCATACCAATAAGATGAACTGAGAGGAAAAGTTTTTCTTTCCTTTTTTTTCCCCCCACTCCTGCCACTCCCCTCTTCTTCTCTTCTCCTCCCTCAGTCTGACCTTCCCCTCTCTTTTCCCCAGAGGGGAGGTTACATAACATATTTCCACACATGGAAACACACACACATACCCACACACGGACACACACACACACAGAGACTTGTCAGCTGTGAAATATCTCTTCAGCAGACCTCCTCTGCTGGACATTGAACAGACTCTCAAATGCGTCGAGAACCTTCTCATGCCCTGATTCTTCTCTCTCACTCTACATTCTATGCTGCCCCCTCCCCCTCCCCCTTTCTCCCCTTTCATCTCTCAAACAAACACCCAGTTGCATTAATCAGGGTTTTTTTCCCTGCCACTCTGACAAAGGTTCTGTTTTACATCACTGATTGGGGATGTGACCCCCCTCACACACACATACATATACACACACTCACCCCACCTTTTCTTTCTCTCTCTTTCTCTCTTTCCCACAATGCTGCAGCAGAAAAATTGCATCCCAACTCCACGGCTTGGAGAAGGGGTCTCAGGGTGGGGTGCAGGGGAGGTTGACACCAAGGTCAGGTTTGTCCGATCTGGGCCCAGGGGTGGGAGGGAGAGTGGTTTTCAAGAGCTGATGGAGGCGGACAATAAGTCTCTCTGACACCCCAAGAGAAAACATGCACTTTAGTCAGAGGCTGAATATCAATGACCAGTTTGACAGTGTTTTCTGGGATCCACTGTTTCCACCAGAAAGGACTTTGGGGGTCTTTTGTTGGGTCTTTTGTTGGTGACAAGTATGATGTGGGTTGAGAGGCCACTTCAATTTATTCATATATTCAGCTACAGTATGTATACAGAAATGTAGTATGATTCGATACCTTCAAATTAAGTATCAAACATTAAGGTACCCAGAAATGAGTACCAATGCCCACTGCCATTTGAATGCTGTTATAATTATCATATTCAATATTAACAAAATTAATTTCAAATAACAATGAATAACGTTAAAGATAGTGACGAGAGGGAATTATTGTCCAACTTGTCTGTTTCTCTTAAGATCTTTGGAGGACTTTAGTGTGTTGTGATGTGAGATAGGATTGGAAGCAGTCAGACAATTATATGGATATTGGATTACCCAAAGGTTCATTTTTAACCCCCAATGTTTCTTGTGCAATATTATTATATAACAGCAATGAGGCCTAAACTACAAAAATAAAGTCGTAATGAAACACAACGTTCATTTCAGTTGCATTGATCCAATTCTGTTTCAATTGAAGTGATCCAATATATTTTGCGTTGAATAAGTGTTTGCTGAGCATGCAGGTGGTGCATATCAATAGCATTAAGATGAGGAGCTTACCTGTATCACTAAGAGCTGAATGAAAAATGTGGCAAACATAAATATAGCCTACTTGTTTGTTATTAAATCAAAGTGTGTCTGCACATTTGAGGGTCAGTCTGCTCTCTGACAGTCTAACATCACATCCTGACATACAGCGAGTGAGCAAATGGCAACGAAATCTCGCGCGAAGGTGTTCTGATATGCAGTGTGATGATTTTGTCATGAGTATATTATACAGTGGACGCATTCAAATACTTGGGAATAACTCCGGACAATAAACTCACCTTTGATCAGCACACCACGGACATCCAAAAAAGAAGCCAACAAAGACTGTCAGCCATTCGCAAACTTAAAGGACTATACGTTGCACCTCACCTCCTGTTGTCACTCTATCAAAGCATCATTCAACCCATCCTTCTGTACTGTTCCACATGTTTCTTCACTATGCTTTCCGTCACCAACCGGGCCAAACTCACACGCATCACAAACACAGCTGCTAAAATCATTGGTCTCCCCACACCCAACCTCTCAGAGCTAAACAGAAAGTCCATCATTCGCTTAGCAAACATCATAGTACAAGACATCACTCTCCCACTGCACCAATACATCATCCCACTAGGGCACAGGTACAGAACCCTTAAGTTTAGGAGGGCTCGCCTTGGGAGAAGTCTAATCCCTGCAGCTATAGCTGCCCTGAACAGCAGGCCCCGCTGATCTGTCTGTCCGCTATTGCACTGTGTCCTCACGTATTTTGTCACTATTGTTGTGTATGCTCTTACTGTTGCTGTGTATATAATTACTGCTGTTGTCTGTCTTGTGAGTTCTTAACACAACTTACATTGGCTCCCAGTCAGCTACAGAATATATTTTAAAGTTCTGCTACTGGTCTACAAATCACTGAATGGTTTAGGTCCAGAATACATGAATGACATGTTAGAAGAGTATAAACCCAGTAGAGCTCTGAGATCTACTGACTCAGGCCAGATAGTGGAGCACAGAGTTCAAACCAGACATGGTGAAGCAGCATTTAGCTGTTATGCTGCACACAACTGGAACAAACTACCAGCAGAACTGAGATCAGCCCCAACTGTGAGCACTTTTAAATCCAGGTTCAAAACATTTCTCTTTTCATGTGCTTATAGCTGAGCTCTTTTTAAGAACTTTAAACTTTATCTATTTCCTTTTATTTTACTTTTTTATTCTTCTTTGCTCATGTTTTTAACTCTGTGTTTTTTGTTTTTATGCTGTTTTATGCTGTTCTTTTTTAAAAATGTTTTGTCTTCATGTAAAGCACATTGAGTTGCCTTGGTATGAAATGCGCTATATAAATAAAGACGCCTAGCCTTACAATGTCGTCCTTCATTAACGTACAGTCAGTAAAGACGAATCTCCCCATGGGGACCAATAAATCAAAACAATCAATCTGTTTGTACACAGATATATGTTGAAACGATGCTGTGTTTATGGAAATCTTTTTTTTTCAAAATGAACATGAAAAAGATTGTTTTGGGAGAAGCTCCGTTTCTGTGTGGACAAGACCTAAGTTAAAGTCCTGAGCAGTCAAACTTATTGAATTACATTTTGAAGATATATTTTGGTTACATCACACTACTGTGACTGGCATTTTGGATTCAAGGCAGATTGTGCATATGTGCTCAAGTGTATTCAGTGTGTATGTGACAGCCTACATGTGCTACTACCCTTAGCAGGTTTTTCCCATGCCTCATCCTTTGCTGATCATCATGAGTTAAGTTAAATCTTTGAAAACCACAGTGAAGTAAAGCTGTATGGGCTTTGTTAGGTGTTAGACTGAGTTCACCACAGTCTGGGTGGCAGACTGAGGGCTGAGACTGACTCAGCTGAGAGCCTTGTGACTTGTGTAGTGTGCCCAAGATTGGACGGCTTCAAGTCTCATCAACACGTCTGACTGAGAGGCAGAGAGACTGTAGGGTGGGGTGGGGGGGGGGGGGGGGGGGGGGCTGTAGGGTGGCACAGTGCTTGCTCAGACTTGGCACGAGGTATAGGCACAGAGAGATGAGAGCTGGGCTGATTTGGGATGCAGCTTCATAGCAGGGAGTTTGGTGCAGGGGGATGAGAGCTAGGTGAAGAGGCTGAATAGGTATCACATTTTGATTCTCTAAAAGCCATCCCTGACAAAAAGAGGGGCGTTGGTCCCCCTGCCTGACCTAATAACACACAGCAGGACCCAAACAGGGACGCCATGCTAATGACTGCGTGCGATTACCGCAACAGAGCGCACTAGCGATGTGGAGGGGGGAGTAGGGGTATGGGATGGGGGTGGCTCTTAATGAGAAGTGAAGAGACCCCCTTTCTAAGCAGTGGCCTGGTTTTTAGGGGGGTCATTTCGGGCTGTGTTGCAGATTAATGACAGGCCACATACCAGCAGATAGAGAAGGCTGCGGTGGGGTGGCAGTGGCAGTGGGGAGGGTTAACTAAGACAAAAGTAAAGCTGTGGAAAAATGCTAATTCACTAGTGGCTGGGCAAAGAGGGGTGGTAGGGGGCGAAGACAAAGAGGCAAGGGGTGGAGGTGGGATGAAAGGCAAGAGTGTAGCGTGTGAGAGATATTTTGGGAAGGGGGCTTAGAGAGAGAGAGAGAGAGAGAGAGAGAGAGAGAGAGAGAGAGAGAGAGAGAGAGAGAGAGAGAGAGAGAGAGAGAGAGCATATTTGAGCGTGGGCACGGCTGCAAACTAGAAACAAAGAGTGAGGCCTCTGACTCCTGTGTTGCATGCTGCTCTGAGAGTTATGATGGCTTTTACCCAGAGATTGTTGAACAGTGACATAAACAGTTAAACATCTTCTAAAAGGTCCAGTGTGTATCTATTAGTGCAGCACAGGGCCCCTGGTTCTTCACCACTGGCTTTGATGTATCAGTGATTTATGTGGAGAACAGAATTAAGCAATTTGTAAATGAGGATGAGATTACAGGTTTGTTCCCAAAGCAAATTTTTGAATTATTATGAGTGATAACTTTAACTTTCTTTGTTGCTGCAGCTGTACTTAGGAGTGCAGCAGGTAGTGATTCAGGGTCTTAATGTCCCAGTGATCTTTGAATGAGAAGTAGATGACTCCACAATAAGTTGCATGTCCTTGTTTAGTGCACGGTGCATCGCCTTCATACACCAGTGTTAAGCTTAAAGTGGATAAGTAATGAAAGCAGAAAGTGTTTCTATTTCTGTCATAATATTGTGTCGATGCCTTTAGTATTTTTTCAATAAGCGAACAAAACTCAATTAAAACTAATTTAATACATTAAAGATACATGTGTTTGTTTGTTCTTGTATTAATACAGTGTCATTGTCTAATCATTTAGCCTCTTTGGTCGCTGACACTATTTCTTGTGAATGAGACTTTCCACCTGTAGCATTGGCTATGCTAATGCTAACCATCAGGTGTCATGGATGTGCAACAGGCTTTCAGTTTGGAAGCAGAGAGAACAGACATTTAAACTTTAAGCGTTGGTGGATCTGACTTACTAACCCCATAGATACAAAGAGAATTTGTTGATAATCATAAGTGTTCTCGCATGAGGGTTATTTATCAGAGATGAAAAAATGAAAAGTTTGTTACTGTTCTTATGAAGTGTGGACAAATGCACTTTGCTTTGGTTTAAGGGTTAAATCATGAAAACTCAAAACATTTGACACAAAGTATAGTGTGAGTCCTAACAGCCACCTGTGGAGTCAGAGGAGCAGGAGATGGTCCTGCAATCCTGCTGCTTTCAGGTGGTTGCAGTGTGGTTGCGTTGACCCACTTTCCCTCCTGTCTGCTGGCTGCATACGACTGCGGTTTCAGCAAACAGAGTTCACACCCTGGGAATAGCTGGCAGCCATGGAGGGAGAGACGTTGGAGGAGCAGACTACTGTAAGTGTGTGATTAATGAGTGAGTGTTATGGCAGCGGCTCAGAGAACAAAGAGACTAATCTACAGCACATGGAGAGTGGAAAACACTGCACATACCAGAGCATGGATATAAAAACTAACCTTCATCTGCTGGTTTCTAATAGAGCTGGGAACACCAGGTAGACACATACTAAAGGTGAACACTTGGCCGCTGATGTGGAGTTACATAATGTATCCCACAGCTTCAAGGTAGCAGGAGTGTGCTATTTCTCCAGAGTCTCCACACTGAAAGTAAATGAAACAAACTTGTGCACATTCTTGTATATCAGAATCAGCCTTTATTGTCACTATACATAAGTACAGCAAAATTACAGCAATCAACCCGTCCGTACATTTACAGCATAAAATACATAATAAGACAGACATAACAGGATGACTGGGCGGTAAGAGGGGGGAGGAAAAGGGGAGAAATAAATGGAGAGGGGAGGAGAAAAAAAGCAGCTCCCAGACTATGCTCCTATGCAGGGGTGCAGATCCGATGTCAGGATTGGGGGGGGCACAAAAGTGATTTTTTATTTATTTATTTGCTCGTACAGTATGCAGCTCATACCATGCCGCCATAAATCACAACTTGGTAGAGGCTCACCATATCATTCAAAAAGTACTGCACAGGGAATCATTTATTGTGCTTACCTTTCTTGTTTATTTGTCCTAAACAGCCAACAGCGCGTATCACTGCTGTTATATTAGTGAATCATAATTTTAAGGGTCTCAGACATATAATATCTGCTCACGTTCTTATCTTTCGCCTCCATCCGACCCTCCCAGATCCCCAATTCTTCTCCCCATCTTCCTTTTCTCCCAGTGTATGGAACTTTATGCATGATTAATTGATATGGATGAATATCAAAATATGAAGCCCTAAGATTGGGGAGGTCATTTTTTTTAAAGCATCGTAGTGAAGGAGACCAGAGACCAGAGATGGAATATGGAGTCAGAAATACATTTGTCAAACATTATTTGTTTCACCATTTCAATCATTTCTTTTTAGATGTGAATCTAAAATGTGAAGTCTGAAAATACATTTGTCCAATTCTGAATAATTTGGGGTATTTTTATTGGGGGGGACAATTCATGTTTTTCAGAAATTGGGGGGGGACATGTCCCCCCCGTCCCCCCCGGGATCTGCACCCATGCTCCTATGGGGGAGTACAGTGTGGGACCGGGAAAGGCATTGATTGATGTTGAGTGAGATGGCACAGGTAATCTAGACATCTGACAAAAAGCAGCGCCGGCGTGATGTTCAGTGTGATGTATTTCACAGTAAGAGTCTAAGAGTCGTGCACAATGAGAGGTGCTTTTAGACTGCAAGGGAATCTCTGATTCCTCTAGAATGTCAAAAGATCAATAGTGAAATATTATATGTTGTGCTTACATTTCATTGAATAAAAAATGCTTTAGAACAGGTTCAACTCTTAAGATGACTTCATTCAGGATCAGCTGCAATAAGCATTGCAGGTCAACCGATGGATTTTCCAATAATACATTCCTGTAGTGTCTCATTGTATTAAACCTGTTGAAGCTCGGCCTCCATGGACTTCAATGGGCAGATAATTGTTTTCTTCACTGCAGTGAAACTAGATGCTCATTGGATAAATACATGGACGTTCAACGTCTCTGGGAGTGAATGGAGAATAGGCAGACCTGGACGCTGGGCTTCTGAATGATGATTGGAGGACCTGTCTACTGGTATTTGCTTGGTGATACAGCCCATATCCATTGTACATATCATACATTGTAAATAAAACACAATTGTAACATTCCCTTGTTTCAGTTTAACATAATTCTCACATTTCCTTGTTCGAGTTTAATATAGTTTGTTAGTTCCATGTATGTATGATAATGTAGGCCGAAAATTAGCTCCCATCCTTTGAAAGACCAGCAGCCGCCACTCTTTAGATTTTTTAAATCCTTGATGTGGTTTGTCAGATAGTTAAACTGTGATGAAAAGCAATATGTGAGTTCTATTACATCATCTAAAACTTGCAAGCATAGTTCTTTCTTCATTGTTGATATTTTATGATTTGCTGACAGCTTTCTTTGAGTGACTGTTTGCCTGTCTCTTTTCTTTTGGAGTTGTTTGTGGGTCCAGTTGGAAGCGATCTGCAGGCTGGCAGGGAATGAAAGAGTTTCCTAGTTCATCCCTGATGCTCCCCCTGCCGCTCCTGGACTGACTCTCTCCTCAGGCCTCTGTATCCAGCCCTCCCCAGTGTGCTGAATCCTAGTCAAGGTCCCCTCTGTCATGTGGACTGCCCAATAAAAGCCACTGTTAGATTGATTCCCAGGCCCATTTTCCCCCCGAGTCTTTATCTTTCACAGCATTGGCTGAAGGTGAGTGGCTGCCAGAGAACTAGGTTTCAATCTGCTTTTACAGACTGTCTCGTTCTTTGCAAAACCATGGATGGTGAAAGGAGCTGAAGCAGCCAGAGGAGTGTGTGTCTGGTCAGGTTTCCATCTAGGCTTTTTCCTTCAAATCAAGACTGGCTGATCACAGAATAATAACTCAATACTTTTAAATAGTTTTTAAAGCACAGGGTCTTTTTTCTTTTTTGTCTTTTTTTTCTCCAACTGATTTCATGCAGCTTCAACATGCCATAAATAATAGTTTTAGATCATGATATCAAGCCCTATGTTAAAACCATTAAGTGCAAGTGTACCTGCATGCGCTGTAAGCAAGGAGAGATAAAACCGACAATCTTTGTTCTGTGTAAAAGCCCATTTCAGTGTTGGGCTGAAGTTGGGCAGTCTTCTCTTCTTGTCACTGTGTAGTTATCCTGCTTGTGTCAAAGTGCGTTCACACCGGACCTTTTATTTTTGTCGCCGTCACTCATGTCGCTCCAAAAAAATCGCTCGGTCGCTGTCGCTCAGAGCCCCAGCGATTTTTCGCCTGAGCTAAACGCTCAGTCGCTCGTTTGCATTGATGTAATATAATATGTAAACTCGTCGCCAGCGACAAAAAGGTCCGGTGTGAACGCACCTTTAGGATGAAGGCCACCACGTCCTCAATAAACCTACAACTGTATATTAGTTTCAGATTAACTTTAAAAACCTGTTTTATTCATTCAAATTTCTTCATCTAAAAACAGTACTTTGTTCTTATTAGCTTCTTACAGCTTACAGCCAGTGTTTGCAGCAACAAACAACTCTTGTTCAATTATTAAAATATAGCAACACCAGAATTAATGGTGATTAGATGGTGATGCAAGATTTTTCTCATGCATGAGAATGAGCATGCAGGTGAAGGATGTTTTAAAGGGACATTGTGTAACTTCTCCTGTTCACAAAAATCGATTATCGACAGCATATTGTCACATGTATTGTTTTGCCTCGTGCTGACGGACCACTTGTTTACATAGAGGCTTGTTTATGCCGTTACGTGCAGCGGCTGTCGTCCGTCTGCCGTCTGCCCAATTTCACGTGAATGCTGCATGACAAATACGATTGAGTTGCTTGCGATATACAACCACAACGCTAGATGGGAGTAACTCCTACAAAATGTGTACCTTTAACTCTAGCTTTAACTGTCTCTAACAGTAATATTTTGAATTCTGAAAGTTGAAGTTACACACCAACATTCATCATTCTGACTTTCACAGCTCAGATGTGTCTGAAAACTTATTTGAAACATACAAATGTGACGCCATGTTGCTTGTCCAATCAGAGTTTACTGTCAGTCATAGAGCTTCCTCCATGTGTCAGGAGCCATATTTAAATAAAGCTCCCAGCTGCAGTTTAAATACAAGTCTGACCTTTCTCTGATGCAACCTGATGACAGTGAAGAATGGGCCTCCAGTAATGTACATGTTTGTGTTTACAGCAGCATAGCAGCTGCCCAGACTGCCCGCTGCTTCGCTGTCGAAACAGGAAAAGCTTTATATAATACTTTACACACAGTAAAAGATTAACATGCAGTGAGTGAGTTAATCTATTGCACAAACACAGACATAGAAACAGGTGTGCACACAAACATGCGCACAAATCTGCTTGAGTTGAGTTGAAACAGACATTTATCTGTGTGAGGAAACATGCAAACACACATGTGTAAAAAAAGGACACACTAGGACAAACAAATCTCAGCTGAATCTATAACATAGTCTGTCGTATACAAAAACACACACATCCCTGGACAGAGTTTACCCAGTCATTCCTTGCAGCAGTGAAGCTGTTTTTCCATCACTAGGCTCTTAGTGTGACATCACAGTCCAAACAGCAGTGAAATATTACATGGGCCGGGGTTATTAAAACTGTTATTAGCATGGCCAATTGGGCCTAAACAGGACCTGACTGTCACCCTAATGACAGGGTGGCTGAGAGCTGGGAAAAGACGGGAAGAGGGGATGGTCTGCTGAAACCTCAGCCCCAGTGGATTCTCTGCCACTAACATCCATCCACCACCAACCAACCCCTTAACTCTCTGGATCCTCTGTTGCATGGGAAAATTAAAAATGTGGTGTTGACACACAAAGCTGCAGATGTGAGACAGACATGGAGACAGGCAGGAAAACAAAGGAAAATCTTTTATACAGATAAATACTGACGTTAATTCCCATGCAAATATACAAGTTTTAGAAAAAAATTTGTTTTCATTTTTCACAAGTCACTTTTTTAGTGTGTCCGATGCTATTTTATACATTCAGGACGAACACATTAGTACAGTACATTTATCTGCAGTTACTTTGCATATGTGCATAACGCTTTCTGTATGTTATCTTATGCACTGTTATAAACTAAAACAACTGTGAATCAACATTTTTAAGTACAACCAAAAACAAAAAGTGTTTAATTATTTCCCACCAAATCTGTTATTCTTGTTTAATCAAAAGAAAACAAAATAAAGAAAGTTACTGATGGCGATGTCTGATCCCTCTCTAACTCTACTTATCTCAAGTGTTTGTTGACACAGTCACTTTCTCATGAGGGAAAATGTTCTGTTTTTTTATTTTATTTTTTGTAATATTCCTAAATTATAACCCTAACCGTTTCCCCCACTATTTTACCCAAACGGCACAGAACCCTGTAATCTGTAACTTCCTATTATTTCTTCCCACAAGTATCTGCTTCACAGTAATGATATGAAAGACTCACAAATTGACCATGTGTATTTAAACAAAAGTAGACAGTAGCACAGATCAAATCTCTCTGTCTTCCCACTCACGCTTAATGTTTTCTGTCTCGCCCACAGTCTCAGCCTTGTCTTCAAGTTTTCCCTCATAGAGTGAGGCCTACAACGCAATAAACTGAACTGAATATCTTTAGACAGAGCACAAAACATACTGTAGCCTTAGCCCAGTGGTGGCCGATGCTGACCAACTATTGTGGGGTTCAGCTGGAGCCAGAGAGACCACTGTGGTTATCACTGGGCCTCTGGTATCCAAAACAGAGTTATGCTAACCCCCCTACCCTCGTCGTCAGCCATCTCAGACTCCACTACCAAGGCAAAACCATTCAAACTTCCAAAGACACAGTGGAAATAAAGTCTACACACCCTCAAACTTTCTAGTTTAATTTAAGACTTCAGTGCAATAAAACTAAAGGGCTATATATCACAGTTTTCCCAGTTGCACTTGGACAAAGGAAACAGTGGAATTTGTAAATAGCCTACTTACAACTGGTGAAAATATGAGATCGAAAGACTATAACTCACACTTAAGTCAACTACTATATATATTTTGCACAGATTTCCATGTGTGTGTGTGTGTGTGTGTGTGTGTGTGCTTTTACAAATAACAAACTTTAAGATTCTTATCATTGACTTATTATTGACTACACACACACACACACTCCTCCATGATCCATTCATTTTCTCTAGACCCATAACACACATGGTTGGCGGTTGAGGAGGGGTGAGTAGGCTAAGGGGTGACACTTGTGTAACAGTGAGTTGTGGCCCTCTGGACACTCAGTGCAGATGCAAACGGTAAATATGTGTCAACAGGTTGTGCACAGATTGTCCTTGGGATTTATCCACAACCACTCACCTCTTCTGTGTTTTGTGTGTTTTTTGTTTTTTTTCGGTCTCTATAATGGTGACTGTCATGGGAAATCACCTAGGCTGCCCACTGATTTACTCCAGGTGGCTCTTTGGCTATTCTCCTGCCCAAGGAGCTGCCCTGAACCCTGACCCTTGACCCCTGGGGTCAGCCCTGTCCACCAACCAGAGGACAGGGCTGGAGTTGTTGCTGAGGGGAGAGGCAACATGGCCATTAGACCAGCTTAAATAGTTTGTATGTGGAAACTGGAAACAGACCACAACTCCAGACTCACAACCCCCAAAGACCCAACTAGTGATTATATACATGCATTTTAATGGTGCTGCAGGAGGCACTGCTGTTTACACACGTCCGTATCATGAAGCTTGTCTTTGATCGTATTAACTATACTATGAGTAATACTTGGATAATTGCCGTTTCATCCTTAAACACTGTTTTAGGAATCCAGGTTCAGAGTGAACAAATCTCAAAACGCCACCCTAGTGTTTGCGTGAATAAAACCAAAAAGCAACATTTATGAAATGATGATGTCATAGCCTAAGCTCTCTAACCTCAGCCACGCTGCTAGATGGCTATTGAATGTCAGGTACCAACAACAACAATGGCAGACTACAGGCTTGTGTTTGTGCTGCAGAAGCTACTACAGCAAAATATCCTGCTCCTCTAAGAGCCCGTCCACACGAATACGCGGCTTCACTGAATCCGATCTTTTTCTTAATCGTTTTGAAAAAAATCTCCGTAAACACGGCATCGTTTTCAGAAATATCTGCGTCCACATGGATCCACTGAAAACGACCCAAAACGCTGTAGTACTTACTCCAGGCGTGTGTGGAGCGCATAGACTGTAGGTGGAGCGTGTGTGTCGCTGTAGCGCTGCCACACACAAACACTTAAGACAGAGAAGAAGACGGGAAGTCCCCGCTGAAATTCAATAGAAGAAGAAGTCCCCCGCTGTATTCAAACTCAAACATGGGATTAAATGTTGACAGGGAGTCGTGTCAGTCAGAGTAAATATGACGATCAGTGATGATTAAACAGGCGCGATTCAGCCGCAGCGTCTGAGCGACCTGACGATAGTCGGCCGTTGTTGTTGTTACGTCCATATAGGCTGTTGTGTAGCAGCCTGCTGTAGCGGTGTGTGTGTGTCTCAGGTTACAGGTAGAGCGGTGGGGGGTGTGACATCATCGTTTCAGAAAAAATCCGTATTGGCCGCCCAGACGAAAACGCTGGGGCGGCGTTTTCAAATTTTCCCCCTCTGGGACCCGTTTTCACCCCCCAAAAACGGCGTATCGAATACAGATTGAATGAATCCGCATTTGTTTTTTATCATTTTGGTTTTTGTCCAGACGGAACGGCCTTTTGGTAAATACGTTTCCAAAAACTGTATTTTTTGATATGATACAAATTACAATTTATTCTGTGAACAACGCGTTTCGCTTGTAGCGTCGTCAGGTTCATCTCTGACATTGCTGGGTATGTCCCACTATATATATATACAGTATATGTGTGTGTGTGTGTGTGTGTGTGTGTGTGTGTGTGTGTGTGTGTGTGTGTGTGTGTGTGTGTGTGTGTGTGTGTGTGTGTGTGTGTGTGTGTGTGTGTGTGTGTGTGTGTGTGTGTGTGTGTGTGTGTCCTGCATGGAGCAAGATGATTGTTGCTTTCACACTGTGTTGGTACATTGCTGCAGCTGATGACAGAGAGCGAGCAGAGAAACAGCAGCTGTCCATCTGGCTCAGTTTCAGCAAAACACCACCAACACTGATACTACTCACTAATACCCTGAGGTCCACGTCTCTAGAGTTCTCTCTAATAACTGCAAGTAAATGTAATAGGGTTTCTTATTGATGGCTTGTGGGCAAATTTCCTCAAACTTCTTTACATTGTAATATCAGTGTATCTTACATGAAAATAACCATTTATTGTGAAACCACAGAAAACCCCTAAAATAAATATCAAAAATAGTTCAACACATTAACTATAGAAGTTCCATTAATGGAGTTTTCTTCTCAATGAGAGATAAAGATATAAATACATTTTTAATGAACCAGAGGTAGTCAGTCATGATTTACCGTTACAAGAAAAAGTGTGTTAACCCATTAGACTGACCTGAATGCAGCATTAATTGTTGATAAAATGTGATCTCTATCTCTAACACAAAGTGCGCTACAGGTTCAATCTTTTGTGAACACTCACCCATACAAGCAAAAAACACATACCAGCTCTACTAGTAAGACTCATTTCACAGCATGTCTACTGGATTAAGGCCTGGACTGCAACAAGGCCAGTACAACAGGTGGATTTATGAGGCTGAAGTCATCCTGTAGCGGATTTACTTCCATGTTAAAGGTCATTGTCTGGGATTTGCTGTTTAACCTAGCCTCCTCTACTCTACTTCAACTTTATACACAAGCATAATGTGACATCCAAATTATTCAGCCTTATAAGTCCTACATGGCAAAATTCAGGTGCAAAGTAATGCATTTTGTTGAGAGCAGGTCCTGCCATGGACACATGATACAATTATATACTGTATACATACATACATACATACAGTACATATATACATATATACATACATAAAGGGACATTATCACACTAATTTCAATATTTTCTGTCTCTGTGCTTATATGAACCTTACTGCATGGATCAATTTACATCCTCCCAATACTTCCATGCTCCGCCTGACTGGCATGGAATGGACATGGGACCTTTGTTGTACAAGCTGAGCTTACAAAAGCGATATACACCGGCTGGAGCTGGGTAGATGTAAAAGAGCCCTCATCTACAAACATAAAGTATAGACCATGTATATAGCTAGGTCTTGCTTGAGACTGAAATGTATAAACTGGTTAAACAAACACATATACTCGCATGTACATGCATACAGATATCAAGAGAATGAGAGAGCTATATAGATAAAGGAAATGAAAGTGAGAGAGGGAATGCAGGGGGTTATGAGAGAGGACGTCTGGAGTAATAAAGGCTGATACCAGCATTCAGAGTTTAAGGGCCAACAGGGCTTCGGATATGAATCTCGCCCAAGCATGGAGACCTCTGACCTTCTCCCAGAAGCCCCTGGGGGATTTGGCAGCGTTATTGTCTTCATCATTCCCTCCCAGTTCCCCCCTCTGTCTTCCATCTTCCACAAGTCCATTACATTTATGTCATGGTTACAACTATCTGCACATAAACTGGGCTTTTCTCCACTGCTCTATTCAGAACCTTGCCATTCCCATCCATTCATGGCTTGAACAGAGCCATCGATTCATCAGCAGAACATGACTGTATTGTGATAGAATGCAAGGATGAGAAAGGGAGAAGAGGGAGAGTCAATTTGGCCATTAGGGCATCACTGAAAAGCGGAGAGTGGTCTTGGGGGTCAACATAGAGGAAAGAGCACGAGGGGGAGTGGGATCTACACTGGACCAACTTTAGATTGTCTAGTGTGTTGCAGCACATCCAGAGCTGGGCGACAGTGGTTCAAAAGGACCTTATGTGAAAAGGTCTTAGCTTTGTGTGAATTGAATGCCTATTAACCTATTCACTAGTTAATAAGCAGAAACAAAGATGTTACATTTTGTCACAAGGAGATGTCTTGTGTGCTCTTTGTCACTAATAATAACAGAACAGTATATCCATTTTTCCTGTTTTGTCTGTTGCTAATGGTTTCATATTGTTTGAAGTGGTAGCTACATGATTGTATTAGTATAACTGCCCCTTCCAAAACTTAGTGGTATGTCATGGGAAAAGCCTTCCAGGGATCTTCAGTAGACAATAGCGGAGGGGAGCCGCAGAGCAGAATTTTAAACTTCTGGGAATGATTTCAGTACAAAGACTGTTGTTGTCGGGATGTGAGCTACAGCTAGCTTCAACAAGACAGCACTGTCCAACAGGAAGATATTTCACTGGCTCTTTGTGCTGCACTGCTTAGCCTTACACTGATCAGATTAGTTTATTTGTTCTACTGACTCTGCAGGGTCAGAGAACTAGGGTTATATTGCACACAGTAGGGACGCATGGTAGGGGGTGAACAAATAAATTCTCCCTGTTTTAAATGCAGAACCTCTGGCCCTGCGGTGATCTTCAGCCTGGAGGGAAAAGATTGAGCGCCAGCATTTATTTCAGCGGCTCAACACTTCCTCTTGACATCACCTCAGTGCATAACAACAACCAGGCCAAAATGTAACTCAATGACCTTATAGCTAAGCAACCATCAACAGTGCTTCTTGGACTCATTCTCCTCTTCATCATCCAACTCCTCCAAGACCTGATGCTCTTTCCCCTCGGGTCTCCAGGGACCTCCAAGTCACAGATGAAGCAAGAAGGAAGGAGTAGGCTCATAGCTGGGGTAATACATCTGTAGCTGGGTCTATGAGAATGACATACTGGCAGGGTTATGATAGAGCAGAAAGTTTAAAGGGATATTTCAACATTTTGGAAAATCTTCCTATTGCCATAGTCTAAAGTAGGTTCATTAGCTTTAATTGTCAGTGCAAACTGTTTTTAGATCATGCATGAATGTGCAGGTCACAAGTTGTCCACTAGAGTGTTTTGGAGTTGTTGGATCGTGTATTTAGTTTGATGAGGGAAATGTGGAAATACCATATGCCTCCATTGCGTTAGCTGAGCAGCTCACATCTCTGCCCCGTCGATCTAAAAACAGCTTGCACCGACAATTAAAGGTAATGAACCTACTGCTATGACTACAGGGATTATGGTGATAGGATAATTTGCCAAAATGTTTAACTATCCCTTTAAATACCTTTATAAACTATCGAGGAGGTGATGGAGTATACACCAGCAAGTGAGGACAACTTCTTTAGAACAGGTTTAAACACCATGGTTGCTCAGTTTGGTCAGGACATTTCCAACTCCTTTTTCCATGTCGACCCTGCCCTGATCGGGCCCTGCAACAAAAATTCCACTGCATCATGGGACATATAGCTTCACAGGCTAATGAAGATGAGGTGAGGTGTGATGGGAGAAAAAGTCATCAGGCGAAGGGGGGTGGGGGGTGGGATAGCAGTGGTGGGAGTCATAAATCAGAACTCATTATCTATGGCGAAGAATGTGTGTGTGAAGGGGTTTGCGACTCAGGGGGTGGAGAGAGTTCTGAATGGGGTTTCGGGAGGAGGGGGTAAAGATGTCAGGGAGATCAGGGTGCGGTCAGTGTGATGTAATCCACTGGACATCTGTGCTTTAGTGACAGACAAGACACACCATGTTCCTGCTCTAGGAGTTCACACACATACATATACACACACACACACATAGATGTGCACCTCCCTCCCCCAGGAAACTGCGGTGCGGTGCTGTCCCTGTCTGGCAGCCAGAGACTTGGTACTAATGAGACTAAATGAGGCTGGAGCCTCTCTGTGAGGAGGTCGCAGTCTGTCAAACAATCAGCACACAGCTGGTTGCAATACTGATTCTAGAATACGCCAACCTGTTGAACAACCTGTTAGATATTCAGTCGGTTAGCCAATCAAACAGCCAAGAAAAAGATCCCTCAGAGCAGTCAGTGAGCCAACGGACTAGCTCTTTTTGTGGTCAGTAAGCAGGTTAGCTCATTCAGTGGTCACCAGCTAGCTATAGTCAACCAGTCACGTTGCTAGGTGGAAAATGCACAGTTCAGTAAATAATTTTGTCAGTTAACCAAGCATCCAGTCAACTGGCCTGACTGCCAGTCTCCAGGAGCTGAGTTTAGCCATGCATTTACTGATTAAAGCGATGGGGGAGATGGGGGCAGGCTGGGTGAGTGAGTGAGGGGCCGGACGGCACTAAGCTTATGTAAAGGAAAGGCTAGGCAGAGCAAAAGTGACACAGGCCAGGCTTTAGACTGCCTCTGCATGGGGCAGAAATGTGCTGACCAAGGATAAAGGCTGATTGAGATTCCAGGGGGGGTCGAATGGGATTGAAAGAAGTTTATTTGACTGTGGGTAATATAGGCTTCCTTTAAAAACAAACAGGACTAATTTTGTTTGCTGTGTGTTTTAGCAGCTGTGACCTGCTATATGACTCAACCTGACCTCGTCCTTGCAGCCTGTGGGGGGTTTCAGCTCCTCAAATGTCCGTCACTGAACGACACATATGTGAATTTACCCAGTGTCTGTTAGTGTGTTTAAATTTGTGAAGTATGGGCAGAGTTATGTGTGGACTGTATGGATTACATTACATCATCCTCTCAGGGTTGGGAGAAAACCAAGGTACAGGTGCAGGATGGAAAGATACTGGACAATGAAAATCACCGCACGCACGCACACACACACACACACACACACACACACACACACACACACACACACACACACACACACACACACACACACACACACACACACTTGATCTCTTACATCTCAAATAACAGAGACAACACAGCCACTCTGGCCCTTTTTAAAGCCAAACCAACACTTGGACCTGACTATTCCCATGACTTAAGGGCTGGGATGATGATTACACTGTTGCCATGGAGATAGTTCAGATGAAAAAATATTGTCAGTGAACTATTCATGACAAAGTATTGCAGCAGATGTTTCATGACCAAAGAATTGTAATAGTAAACTACCAGTGGATAGAAATAAGCAAAATGACAAGGATTTGTCAGTCAAACGTTCACAGTTCACCACAGCAGACAGTTTTATATGAAACACACAGGGCTCTGAGACACACTCAGTCAAGTACACAAGTCGATGCCTATAATGGTTAACTTTAATTGGAAATGAATGAAGAAAATGTGTGTGTTAGCTACTATGAAGGATATATGCGAGAGTAAAGTAGTGCATATAAATATAGCTGCAAATGGACATGTTTTCCTGATTTGCTCTGTCTACTATTCTCTCTCTTCCTCTCTACTTCTTGATTCTAATCCTTCTAATTAAATTTTGAGAGCCTGTGGGGCTCCTTCCTCCCCCCCGCCCTCCCATCCTCATCTCCACAACTTTCTCACAGGGACCATAAAGGGCTGGAGGAGAGTAGAGAGAGGGAGAGGGAGAGAGTGAGAGGCTGAACAGAGGGTGAATTCATGGCAGCTCTGCTTCTTATCAGTATCCTGGCTCTGTGAATGAAGCTCTTCAGAGGAGCTGCTAGCCCCTCGACACCCAATACACCTCCAAAGCTATCTCTCAATCCCCGCTGCATGTCCACACACACAAACACACACTCACACACTGAGGTACACGCACAGACCATATTTATACTGCATATTTACAGACGGATGTTGCAATGGGACTAAAAATCACTCCATGCAATGGTGCAAAATAGGACAGCAACTTACAGCTAGAACTGGTCATTTTGTCAGTTATTTTGTTGAAAAGTCACTTCATAGTAACATCTTCAAGCAGCTTGCTTTGTCTAAAGACAATGAACTTTTGAACGCCACAGTGTCCATGTGCTAAGGCAGAATAGAGATATAGTACTCTAATGTTGGAACAGAAAATGATAACTTACGCACAGTCGACTTTGATATTAAAGATGACACTGTGTAGTGTGTTGTTGTTGTAGATTTAACTTTGAAACTTAAAATGACGAAGCGAGACGTTTTCTTCCATTCAGACGTACTTTAGTTACTGTAATAATAATAAAAAAGAAAGGAGAAAAACATACAGCGTGTGCAAGTTTGGCAAGGTTCAACATGGCTGCATTCCACAACAACAAAACTCTGACGTAATCACGTTATGTTCACCTTCTTGCTCCGAGAGCATCATGGGTAATGAAGTCCATTTGAAATGTAGTCTCCTTTTTTAACCATATTCATCATATGAACTGTTTTTATCAATATTACGTAATGTTAACTTATATTTTAACTCATATTAACTATTTATCATTTATTTATTCTTCTGAAATAATGTCCCAACAATAAATTCTCAACAGTTGTGTACTTACCACCATTTGAATGTGACAAGGGCATTTGCTGGAAATGAGAATTACTGCTGGCACCATTTGGTTTCCTGTTATGAAGACTTGTTACACAAGGAGCTGTGTGGACAGAGGTTTTGTGTGTCTGTGTGGGTGATGGTTTTTATCAAAGGAGTTCTTTAGCTCAACACAACACTGAGTGTTAACTTTGCAGACTTCTTATTAAAATGACATTCATCCTTGGCAGGCTTCTGGCATCTCTCTGCTGTCTGTTTGTGTTCTGTTACAATGCGTATAGGAGTATGCATCAACATTGCTCATTTATCTTTGGCAGATTAACAATGAAACTAACCACCATGTCATAACTTTGATCTAGCTCTGGTTTATCAAGGCGAACAGCACCCTAAAACCTGCTTTTCCCAACGCTGAGACAAACCAACATGCCATTATTTCCTGATGCTCTTGCTAAAGTTGTTGCTGGTGCTTATTTATTTAATTCCCAGTAACACCTACTTAGTGGCCCGCGTGAAATGACTGGGAGCTGTTTTGGAGCTATGCACGGGATAAAGCCAAATAAAAGAGGGGGGATATTGGGTATCCACGCTTATTTGCGGTGTGGGCAGCCCCCCCACCACCTTCCATTCCCTGGTGGAGGCTGTTTTGGAGATGGTGGGGGGGGGGGGTTATATTATAGGATATTAAATGGTAATAATGGGCCTGGAAGCACGGGTCCATGGGAAAGTGGCTGATGCATCTCACTGTGGCCCAGCGTCAGACCTGAGACACTGGGAACCAGAACCGGGTCACCCTGCCGCAGAGATTATTACAGGGTGGGGAGGTGGTGGTGAGGGTTGGGGGTTGGGGGAGAGATTTTAATGCCAGACCCCATCCACCACTTTAACTTCCCCCCTCCCCATTCTGAGCCCTCTTCCTCCCTCAAAACCAAAGTCCACTGACCGCCCCTGCCTGCCCTCTGGAAAAAGACTCGCCACAGTAGTTGGGCTTCGCCGACCCTGTCGCCATGCGGACCGAGCATCCAGACAACATTGAGCAACTACGAGACGGACAGGAAACCGCCAACACCAAGACAATGGGGGTGGGGGGTGGGGGTGGACGTCAACCATCGTGTTCATCCCATGAATGTCCATTGAGGAGATGGGAAATGGACTGTAAAACAGCAGCACGGAGGAAGAGGAGGAGGAGGAGGAGGAGCTCCTGTTTCACTACATTCCTTTAATTCAACCATGCTTCCAGCATATTACTGACAAAGTCCATACTGACAGCTCCCCACAGTGTGTGTGTGTGTGTGTGTGTGTGTGTGTGTGTGTGTGTGTGTGTGTGTGTGTGTGTGTGTGTGTGTGTGTGTGTGTGTGTGTGTGTGTGTGTGTGTGTGTGTGTGTGTGTGTGTGTGTGTGTGTGTGTGTCTGCATGAATATATGTCTCTGCATATATTGTGTTGGTAACAAATAACTCTTACAAAGTGCGTTATGTAATCAAGTGCAAGTTTGTTTATGTGTGTGAGACAACATACATCACACGTGTTACACTGCATGAAACATATTTTGTAGTGTGCTCATGTGTATACAAGATCTCCAAACAAAAATCACAGCCTCCTCCACAAATGTGCATGCCTGGGGTTGGCTTTAGCTGCGTGTTAGTGATGGGAAAGACAGTCTATTGACTCTGACCCTATCTGCATGTAACAGCTCGCTGTTTAAAAAACTGACTTTTTCATTGATGGTGGAGAGGTTAAGGAAAACAGCACCTTTGTAGGTCTGGATACTTCAAATAATAGCTGCATCAGGCTTTTATTCCAGGAGACTGAAAGTAGGCTCTTATAGTTTTGCTTCATAATAATGTCACTTCATATAGCCTACTGTATGTCATGACATGTTGCATCAACATCAGTATTTGCTTCGGTGTTAGATTAAAATGAAATCCTGCAGCAGATATTCTTGGTTTCATTTTCAAAGTAAATCCTGAGGTTGAAAGAGACGACATATGACAGCATTCACAAAAATATGGGGAATAGCTTATTTTTATCGTTATTGCATCCACAATGACCAAAAGCCACTAGTTTAGATTACTAAATTACTATTTTAACAGTGCAGGTGCATTCCTCCTTCATATGGGAGACTGGGGATGGTTGTAACATGGGTCAAGTTATGAATTATCTGATTCACTCTGTATATGCTCAGTTTAGTCCTGAAGTCATGAAGAAGTAGCACCCCGTGACAGACACAGACAATTTTAGAATTTGGGGCAGTTCAAGTACATTTGAAATTTCTACTTGAACTACAACATTTGAGAACATTGTTGTAATTATATCACCAAATAATTTTCAATGTCATCCAATGAAGATGATGAATCGCCAAACATTTCTGTAAAGTCACCATAAACTCATCACTAAACAGCATAGACACAGTTTAAATACCCAGAGACATTAGAGCAAAACATGCCAGATAGAAGTGAAGATAAACTCAGCATCCCATACCTAAGACATACTGTAGCATTATAGGAATGTTACACTGTAGGAGATTAGACCATAAAGTATCATATAATTGTTACTGGTTGAAATGGGCTATGCACGTTATAATATATACCCAATGAAATCCTTTTTTAGGTTACTGATAGGAATATGAAAACAATCTCATCAGCTCGACGTGCTGATCTCTTTCACATTGTCACTGTATTATTAGAATTATTTTCCATATAGGGAAAGTGCCTTGGCAGCCTTACTCTCCTCCTTCTCCTCCTCCTGTATCACTTCAGCAGTATTTTCGACCCAAACCCAACCATCCCAACATGATCCCTATAATTAAGCAGGTTTAAGGCCAACTGATCCCTTCGGAAAGCCTCGTCTTCCATACATTCCAATTAAAAGCAATTACACACAGTGGTCTTTTACTGCTGAAAGGCCTCTGTCAACTCTTCATCACCCCCGCACCCCCACTCCCCTATCCCCTTCATCCACCCACCAGCTCTATGTATTCCCAGGGTTTCAGCTGACATCAATCTCAATACATTTTTTTCCGGCATTTTTTTTTGGGGGGGGGGGGTTTGTGAATAATTGTATGTTTCGTGTTGGTTGCTTGTGCTAAACTAGTTCAGATATTTTCTCTCTCTTTTCCAATCATTGTCCTCTCCTTCTGGCCTTTACATTCCCCACTTACCCACATGCCTTTTATGACTGCTAATTCACATGAATAAGAGACACACAATCCTGTATATTCACATTTAAAGACAGGCCAAGACAAAAGCTTGAGCCACGCAAGTCCTTAAATCTTGTTATGTCTCTCTCAAAGCACACACCCCATCACCACCACCACTACCACCACCCATCTCCCATGGCCCACCACTCTTCCCTTCCTTATTCTTTTTGGAGTTGAATAGAAGCCCCAAATTTCCACATGAAATGAGCAGCCAGCAGTGATCGTCTCTCCCCTGGCAAAGTTTACTTTTCTTCTAGCTGTGAGAAAGCTTGGTGGGTCTGTGGTTAAGAATATGCATGCTGGAGGGTTCCCTGTCAATCAGTCAATGAGAGCAGAGGGGGAATTTATGTCTCCAGCGGTTCATTTTGTCAGGGAAGAAATGTGTACTAATTCAGGATTAGGCTGTGTTGTGTTTTTCTGCTCTATTTCTCAATGAATCTTTCTGTCTCTCTCTTTGCTCACAAGCACAACATCTTCATGCTTTCTACTGTTTACATTAAACACTGACTACTCACATCTATGTGGCTACATATATACAATAAAGCAAAGACAGTCTTTTGTTGAAATATAACCATGTATTCAATGCAGCTGTTGGCATTTAATCTGTTAACAAAGAAACTTAAAAGAAAATATATATTATACATTTATTGTACAGGATTTTAAGTCTTGAAACTCCAGTGGTTTTACATAATGCAACTGCAGTCCTTTACACTATACCTACAGGTGGCATTTGCATCTCCCCTTTTTTTTGACAGAAATTCTCAATGCCTGTGGAATTGATCATGTCTAAAATAACCTGGATCATATCCTCTGTTGTGAAGTGATCAAAACAAGATATCTGAGTGCTGGCTATAGCAGTGGTGTTGGGTCCCCAGATCGAGCCCCTTACCAGATGGTGTGGTGTCTTATGCTGGGTTTCCACTACAACACAGAAAAGAGACGGTCCGTCCTCTCCCTGGTCCGTCCAATTTGGATCCCCAGTATATGGTCAGATCATCCAAATAACGCACTTTTGGACATTTACTCTGACATGGAGATGTGAAGAGCCACCAATGGGACCAGCTTGCCAGCCGGGAGCAGCGGGAGCAGCCAGTCTCTTGAAATGATCAGCCAGTCAACCTCCGTTGTCATCAGGGAGAAAGCGATCCAATGAAGTTACCTGCAGCTTTTTGGAAATTTACAGCTGGCTAATATAATTAATTCCTTTTGGAAGATAAATGTTGGTCTCTCAGGTGAAATCTAACAACTGTGGCAGCCACATTAGTCTGTCTTGATGTAAAGGGATGCTTCATGTTTGTACTGTACAGAACAGCAGCGTTGCCTCAGGGGCTCTGATATCACCACACATCACCACTATTGATCATTTTCCGATACAGCCCTATACTACTTTGTCCTGTACACTGCTTCAGATTTGTGTACACCATGTCAGACCTGGCATGAGATTTTTGTGAACACTACACTCATGATGAGTTTAAAAAATGTCAATCCTTGTGTCAGATTTACCGTACACTTGTTTCTTTGGTGTATGCACGTTTGATAAACGAGGGCCAGTGAGAAAAGATGAGAAAGAAAGAGGGGTAGAAAGGGAAAGCCAGAAAAAAAGCACTGCTGGGTACCACTCACAGAGGCATAAATCTAGGCGCTCACAATTGGATTCAAATGCAAATCCAGCACTGAGCACCCAGTGGAAAAGCCGACCTTAATTTAGCCAAGTCCCAGTGTCTGTATGCTACCCCCAACTGACAGGAACACTTCATTCTCCTCACTTGTTTTCTCTTAGTGTGTGCATGTTCATGCACATGCATAAATGTAGGCCTATACCTCTTACTGGAGGCAACACATCGACAGTTTCTGGTTTTGAGACACGGCAGAAAACCTTTTTAAAATGTTACTCCATAGGTTTACTCCCGCTACACCACTTGAATATTTTTGTTTGATTTTTGTGTATAAAGTGTAATAATGAGGTTAGAGCTGTAGCCCATCACTTACACACTCACATGCGTGTCCTTGCCCATCCCCACACTCCCCTTTCTGTTCCCACCTCCCGGCCCCTCCAGCGAGGGAGTCAGAAATGAACCTGAACTGATTGAGAGTCAAAAGCAGTTGCCGGGGCAGGTTCAGTGGGGCAGAAGCAGTTGCCAGGGCAGTTGTGGTGGTTGGTAACCAATAGAGGAGGGAAGGGTAGGTAGCCAGTTTGTTGCCAGGGGGCAGCCCATTGGTTGCTTGGGAGTGCCGTAGCAATTGAGCGAGTGTTAAAGCCATTAGGAGGCCTTACCATATGAAAAGCTGGGTGGGTGTGGCAGGGCTGAAGATGAGTCCTGGGAGGATAGCCCCACTGTCAAAAAGCTCACAAAAGAGCCTTTCACCACGCCCCGCTAGGCACATTTAGGCTCAGCTACCATGGCCACAGAATAGGGGAATTCCCCCTTCAAGTATGGGAATGACAGGGCAAACAGAGTAGAAAGAAAGAGAAAGAGAAAGAGAAAGCACAGAAAGCACTACCAGCTTGTACGCTGATCTGTATTTTCCAATAAGTTGGCATCAGATAGTCAGATAAGTCCCCAGAGAGTCCAGTCCAACACCCTGGTGCTCTCCAACCTCTCTGAGAGTAGATAACTTTATTTTCCTAAGTTACAAGCTGAGGTACTGCACACAGCAAACTAAAAATAGTATGAACTGTGCCGTCTAACAGCCAGTGAAGGAAATATAGGTATATATAACTGTACATAGGTTTTGTGCATGCGCGTGTTGACACAGGGCAGCAGTGGGGAGAAGCAGTGATAAAAGCCAGCTCTGTTTCCTGTGCTTCATGGGCTAATGCTGGGATTTACTGGCCTTTTATTATGATTGCTCCAATTAGCTGTTAAGACCAGTCCTTTTACAGCCTGTTTGTCTTTCTGTCTATCAGTTTCAGTTTCAGTAATGAATGGCCTCTCTGTGGTTTACAACAGCTGGCGATAGATAATCTGTCAAACTGTACAACAAAATGCAGAATACTTCGGCTATATACTGCAGAAGAAAACCCATTCCCTCAACCTGGAACTCACAGACTAACCAAAACACACTGTTGACTGTGATGCACTCATGATGCAGGATGGTAAAAACAGGTTGCAGAACTTGAACACTAGTACAGCACAGGGCCTTGACACAACAACTCAAAACTGTTAATGCTTAATTTTTCTACTCTGCTCCACTATCTCAAAACCACAGAGAAATACACCCCAAATATGCTGACACTGTTCACAGGGAAAGGTACCAACATCATTATGGTTAGGACCACATCTCAATATGAAACTGAAACAAAGGAACCAACTGGCAAAAACACTATAATTATGTAACTTTAAGACTCATGAAGCAAATACTCACAACTACTTGCACTTTTGAAATCACTCCACCAAGCAGCCATGTCTGGACTCGTAACGTTACATGATTATTTCATAGTGTGGTGAATGTGCAGGTCACAACTTTTCCACCAGAGCATTTTGGAGTTATTGGATTGTGTATTTGATGAGTTTTGAGGGACAGGGGACTTTGTACCATTACCTCAATTGTGTTAGCTGAGCAGCTCGCGAGCTGTAATTAACCTTCCCCTATGTCTATAGGGATTATGGCAATGGGTGAATTTGCCAAAATATTGAACTACCCCTTTAAATTAGCAGTTACTAAGTCGGCTGTTTTAGCATGCACATGTACAACAGTGTCATCTGTGTACATCCTACATCAACACACTGTTCAGCCAGATCATTAATATAAAGGCAAAATACTCCTTGTGGAACACCCATAGTGCATTTCATGTAACTGGACTGTGCATCACAAACTTTGACACATTTCCTCCTGATAAATATGAAGACATCCAAGCCAGAACTCTAGGAGAAAAGTTAAATTCAGAAAGTTTTGATTAAGACACTGTGTTGACTGTATCGAATGCTTTACACAAGTCTAAAAATACAGCACCAACTATTCCTCCTTTGTCGAGCCGTGATCTAATTTGCTCTATTAAATGTAAAGTAGCAATCTCAGTAGAAAGATTGTTCTCTAAAACCAAATTGCATATGGTGCAGCCCAAAATTGCAATTGTTTAGGTCAGTTGTTCAATGACAACCTTCTCAGCAACTTTTGAGAGTACTGGCAGCAGTATGCTTATTGGTCGGGAGTTACTAGCTTCAAGGCGATCTCCAGATTTAAAAACAGGTGTGACAATGGCACATTTCCAGTCCTGAGGAAAAAGGCTAAATTTAAAAGACAGATTATTTAGGTGAGTAATAAGACAGGATAAAACATATTTGTGTGACTTAATAAACTTGGTTTCAAGATAAAAAAAAGCACCTCTACTTTTGGAGCTTTTTTAAGGAGGTAATGATTTTTTGTACTTGTGGCACACTTGTTACTACCAGTTCAAATGGTCTGTTGTATCTAATGGAGAAATAGCCAGTTTCCTTGTTGAAAATTCTTTCCCGAGTTCACATACAGACTCAAGAAAAAAATGACAGAAGCAACAGCATGATTATATCTTCAATGTAAGATCTAAAGATTTTGGGTTCCTCCTTGTGAGACTATATCAATCAATTTATTGTTGCCTTTTGCCTCATTCAGTCTATTAACATAAAAATTATATTTAGCTAACCTTAGCTCTTGGATAACTTTGTTCCTTAAACCTTTATAAAGCAGCATGTGAGTGTCTCTTCTAGTTTTAATTGCCTTCCTTAATGCAGCATCTCTAGTTTTCATCAGCTTACACAAATGTACATTAAACCAAGGTAAATTATTTATCTAAAAACAAAGATTTTCTTCTAACTTCTAACGGCCTCTTGGTTTTGTTTTACTTTCATGTCTTCCATTTGTGCGTGATGGTGTTTGCTATTAATTGCTGATATGCAGACACAGGTGTGAATCAATGAAGAAGTAGTCTTCTATATAATTTCTTGTCAGTGAAGTAGTTGCAAATGAACTCTAGCTAGCTAGTGCTGTAGTTAGTTTTAGGCACTCATGCTTTCTGTTTTCCTACTATCCATCTGTGTGTTTGTATCCAGTACTCTGAGCTGATCTCAGTCCAAACATCTGTGCTGAACTAATCTAAATGCAGCAGTTTTGGTTCTTGTGTTGGTCTTGTTATAAAACCGCTCACCACATTTTGTAACATCAAGACCAAATACATCAATTATCTGTCCACATGTCAGCGTAGAACAATAAGTATAATAGAACCTTGAATTTCTACTCTGTGTTTTTTTAGGGTGGGGGGGGGGGCTTTTGTTCTCAGTGGTCAGAGGGTTTTATTGCTAAAGGAGAGACCAGAGTAGATGCAGCAGACTGATTGGGATGCAAAAAAGGGAAGAAAACGTTTGGTGAAGCTTTGTTAGAGTTTCACAGCAAAACCACTGAATGAACCTTATACTATTTGATCCAAACAGTCATTTCGCAATTACTAGTTGGCAGTGAGGCCATATGAGTGAGTCTATGTCATGGCTGGTGTGTGTGTCTGTGTCTGTGTGTCTGTGTGAGTTGGAGGTTGGAGCTATGTGGCCGACAGTATGACTAAGGGGTGAGGGAGAGAGGGGGGGGGTTACAAGTGATTGGCCAGAGACTGTACAGACACTGACCACAACAGAATAAGAGTGTTCCTTTACCCAACATTGGATGTCCTTCATAAACAAAAAGGAATGTTTAACCATTTGTATGTAGAGTATATATCATGTTTTGATGAAACTTTTAGAGTTCTGGCTTTTGTTTTAGAAAGAGTCCCACACATTGCTTCCAAAAATGTCATTAATAATATGTTCTCACAGGACACCAATCAGGATGAAATTATGGTAATCTTGATCTTGGAAGGGAAATGAAACTAAAACCATTTCACATTGTGTGTCACAGCAAACTCACTGCAGTTAGTGGTGGGGGAAACCGGAGTACCCGGAGGAAACCCACGCAGACATGGATTGACATGGATTCGAACCCAGGACCTTCTTGCTGTGAGGCAACAGTGCTAACCACTGTGCCACATGCCTACATTGCTTTGCTTGAACGAACTGTTTATCAGCTAAGCTCTATATGGAGCGACTACTGAGTTTCAGTTTCAGTTTTTATGTGAAGTGTCTGCCTAGGCTCCTTCCCCCCTTGTTAGATATGTATAAGGAGACTCTTTATAATGGGAAACTGCCCGATTCGTTAGAACAAGCATTAATCATCCGGTGTGGCCCCCCCGGCGTTACGGTGTGAACCCCCCCACCCCGTCGATCAGACCACCCTCGCCGCCACTCTTTAAAAAAATCCTGGAGGAAACACTGTATTCGGACACTGCGAGCTTGGACCGGACCAGAACATCAGTTTCCTCCCGTCTCACTGCTGCCTCCCTCTTCTACTGTGAAATCAAACTTGCGCCTCGCGAGGAGAGGAGCTCATTTGATTGGTGAAGATCTGACTCGGCTGTGTTAAACCCACTCCATGCCTTCTCCCCGCCCTCTATGCCACTTGCGCCAGTGGGAGGGAAGGAGGCGGGATGCGCTTCGCCATGCATTGAAGGAAAATTGCAAACTGCTCCTGGACACGCCCCGTTGGCGCAGGGCAGCGCAGGGCAGATCAGCCATGCCTGCACCTAGTCTAGGAAAATAGAGCCCATCATGTCAAGAGTACTGAAATATAGGGTTACCACTACTTAGATTACATTTTTTTCAAGTAAAAGTCCTCGTCTAAAAATGTACTCAAGTAAAAGTAAAAACTAGCTCATTTAAAATTTCCTCAGAGTAAATGTTACTTAGTTACTTTTTAAGAGGGTTGGGTTTTTTGGACATGGGGTGAAGGAGCTGAGTCTACTTGAAACTACTGAGATGCTTGACCAAGGAGTAACCTGCTCGACACGCCTCTATTGTTTGCTGCTGTCACACCCTGCCGTTTTTTTTGGGGATGTGTTCAGCAAGAGTCCAGACGCCCTTCTTCTGTTGCAGCACGCTGACCATTTATTCTTTGGTGTGAGTGCACGTAGTCCAAGTCCATTTCTTTACATTTCCATAAATAAACCGAACAAACAAAACTTCAGCATGAGGTTATTACACATGGGGTATCATGGGATGCAGGTGGGATGATGCTGCATTAAAGACAAATCGGAAGGAAGGAAGGAAGGAAGTATTGATTCAAAATGGGACTCGCTATTTAATCCTCAAATACTAGACATTTTTAAGTGCAATAAAATACATACTTAAGTAAAAGTAAAATTACATATTTCTAAAATTACAAGTCCACAAAAAACCTACTCAATTACAGTAACGTGAGTAAATAAATATAATTTGTTACTTTCCAACTCTGTTTCCTGGTAGTATTCAAGTCACAGAACAGACTGTTTTGGTTCATGCTATGTCAAAGTGATTGTGTGTTAAAGAAAAAACAGACAACAATGTGCTGGCATGAAACAGTAGCAGACTGGCGATGCTGCCATTTTCTAGTGGGGCCTGCACACTTTAGTGACCTGGACACACACACACAGCTGAACACAGCAGCGGCCAGAGCGATTAGTCACAGGGTTTCGTTCCCTCCCTGTATTTATCAATTAACACTCAGAACGTGGGAAAGGGAGGAAGAAAAAATCCAGAGGGATTAAAGACAGACTGACAGCAGCACATGTTCCCCACCTCCTTCCACTCTGTCTCTTTCCTGTGTCTCCTTCCTCTTCATCCGTTTCGCTCTTTTTCTTACTTAATCATCCCCCCATCTCTCGATCTATGAAAATCCTTCCCCAGCATTCCTGCTTGACCATTTGTTGATTTCAGCCCGAACACATGACAACCACGATAGTATTTGCAAAAAAAAGTTTGTTTTGTCCAAACTTGATGGCAACTGTACAAGTCATGTGGGACCCTATGAAGATTACTAGAAGGTGTTATGAACAGTTAAAGAAGTTATTGGAGAATACTATGTGCATGTTAAACTTTTGTAGGCTCTATATGTGAAGACATACATTTTAAGCACTGCAACACAAACGGGGAGCAATGTTACTGCTCACAAACCATCATTGCTGGTTTAATCATTGTTTGGCAGAGTCCAGCTGTGGTTCCAAAAGGATTTTAAAATAAAAATTAACTCTTTGTTTTTGAAAAAGCACATATCTAATGACATAAACATGGCTAAATATTTGTTTATAGTCACTGTATACAGTATATATATATATATATATACACTGTGTATATAGTGTTGGAAAAGTTGACTTTCTACATGAAGTTCAGTTCATAATTCAGAGGCTCATGGTTGCAAAAATGAACTAGTTCATTTTCTCTTTTTCAATACGTTGCTGCAAGCTTATTTCTTAAATAAAAAAAAAAAGATTGCCACAGCAATTATTTTATCAGTTTTAACACTGAAACTATGTGTCAGATTTCATCTTCTTATCTAATTTTGAATCATTATCCAACCAGGGTTTACATTAGTGGTGTGACACTGTGGTGGCTGGTGTTGCCATTGAGTGGTTTTCCGCTACATATTAAGGCCTGTTTAAGGTGTGTTTTAGCTGGGGTTTCGCCTGGAAGGCTCTATGGAAATCTGGCACACTCTGGAACAAAGTCATACTGAGAGAGCCCCGTTCACAAACACCAGAATGAACGCATTCACAATAACGTTCCCCAAATGGAGACACAGTACCGCTTGATGAGTTCAGTTCACGTTCACCCAAAATATGAACGAGTTTATGAACAATACGTACATATATAGTGCATATATGGTGCATTCACATACTGCTTTTCTGCTGGTAGAGTTGCAGACATGATTGAGCACTTTTCCCAGAACTTTTCAATCTCCATCCTTCTGCTCACATTGGGATTTTCCACATTTGTACTAATGAAGTCTTAGACAGACAATCAATCAGGCTACATGACTTACTAAAGTCACTGGCTGTCGCTGTGTTTTCTCTGGCTCCATCCCTGCCCCCTCTAAGAGAAGTGAGCATTTCAGCTGTCTAGTCCAAATTCATGACTGGTTAAAACCTTCTGCACTGCAACGGGGCATGGTTTCATTACTAAATGTGACTACTTCTGGACCAGACTTGACCTCTACAATGATGGCCTGCACCCCAACACTGTGAAGGCACCAAATTGCTTACTCATAACTACATACAACATGTTGCTTTCTGCTCTGACTTGAAAAACTGACATCCAACCCAACATAACCCTCCCTCAGGAGTCACCCACACTCATAATAAGGAGGAGTGTCTCTCACTGGGTCCTGCCAGGCCTTCCTCATCTAGTTTGAAAACTGCTAGCCAACTCAGCTCTGTTTCTATTACTGCTGACAGACCCAACTATTCTGCAAGCACCCTCAAATGTGGACTTCTTAATGTTAGACCAGTATATAATAATACTTTCATTATTAATGATTTTATAACCTCTCACATGCTCGATCATATTCTCCTTACAGAGATGTGGCTTTATAAAAACCAGTAACATGGAGTTGAATGAAGCATGTCCATCTAATTTTTCATTTTCGTATTGTTCCGGGGTTGAAAAGAAGAGTGGTGGTGTTGCTGCCATTTTTTCAGACAATTTATCATGTAAGGTAATCCTGTTTGGCAGGTTCTCTACTTTTCACTATTTACCCAAAGCCATGTAATCTCCTTTCTTGTGCTCACTGTTAACAGTCCAACAAGGTTTAAGAAGGGTTTCATAGATAAATTCACAGAGCTGCTACCTAGGACTATATTGGATATGATTCAGTCCTCATTTCCAGAAATTTCAACATTCACATTGATAATTCCACAGATTATCTTGCCAACCAGTTCACTGACATGGTATACACCTTTGACCTTATAGCTGTTCCTACTCACAATAAGGGTCACACGCTTGACTTTGTCATTTCCAAAGGCCTTGATAGAACCACAAACTGCATGATGTGGGGATATCTGATCATTTCTGTATTTTCTTTAATTTGTCCTGCCTGACCAAACGTTGAATTTAAGGATACCAACATTAGGATCAATATTGCAGTTAACTGTATCAGCAGTTGTATAAGCATATGTCATAATAATTTATTTGACCTTTACCGGTCTGATTCTTGAATTAATCACAATAAGAAACCAGCCCCTGTAGTTAATGACCTTGAAATTGATTCTGATAATCATAAAGTCTTCGTCTTAGTCCTGCTCAATCTCAGTGCCACCTTTGACATGGTACACTGCTATTCTGCTTAGTCGCCTCAAAAATTGTCTTGGTTTCGAAGTTCCCTAGTGACCCCTCTTTCTGTGATACCTAGTGAGCACGTCAAGAACACTCAGCTCCAAGTGCAGAAACATTTTTTTTTTTAATCTTTTTTAAATGACATTTCAGCTAGAAGCCTGTGTCAGGTCCTTGCTCTTGTACAATAAAATGTCCTTGCTGTTAGGTGTGTATGTTTTTGTGTTGCGTTTAAATTGCTTTTATTTTAAGCACATTGAGCTAAGCTTATTGTATGAAGTGTGCTATACGAATAAACTTGACTTAACTTTCTTTCTTTCTTGCCATTTGTTTAAAAATAGCTTAGGCCTTGATAGCCTAAGCTATGATATACGATTTACATGTCAGGTGCCTTGTATTATTAAAAGAAAGCCTTGGCTTTCTCACTGTCTTTTCATCAGGAGTAATACCAGTAGTGTGGCAGCCAGCAGATGTGTTGGTCCAGAGGATAAATTGGGCTCAGAGGTCTGTTGTCCTGGTTGCAAGTGTAGTGTCAGGGAGATGGGGTAATGCATACTGATGATGTTTGAACTTCTCCTAAAGTGATTATTTATGCACAGCAAGACTTGCTTGGCGAGGTGGGATTAACTTCATGAAAATGCAAAAGGGCATGCAAGCAGTCACACACACACACACACACACACACACACACACACGCTTTCATGGCCCAGTGCCTTGCCACTGCTAAACCCCCACAGAGCCTTCACACCAACATCTCCATGGAGATGCTAAAGAGATTGTGTGTGTGTGTGCATGTGTGTGTGTATTTGTGTCACCCATGATGAGGGCAATCCCGCATGGTTTAAACTTTAACCAAATAATTTTTCTCGCTATCAATCAACAGGTTGCATTCAGTGAAAGTGAAGAAAGGGACTGACAGTTGTCTATAAACCAGCCTTTGTCCAAAAGAAAAGTGACACTAACTGATTTTCTTAAGAGATGAAATGTAAGCTCCCATACACCCATCTATCCCTTTATTCATCCATGTATTTATGCCTCAGTGAGTGAAGTGAAGCATGAACACTCTCTCAGACTAGTCCCACCAACCAATAATGCTGAAGATGGATGTAAACATGTCTATACTGTAATGTTGAGTAAATTCATCAGCATGATCAAGTAAACAGAGATCAATCACTCACTGACACACTGAGAAGGGTAATTAACTTAAAACCAATCCAGTGGTGGATGATGTGGGGGTGCCAGGGCTTTTGGTTCAAGACATTTTGACATTTTGTGCCTCTGTTACAAGAATGGGACTTGTTGGCACGAAATCAAGCACATTCTCTGTTTGTACTGGGCTCTGCCAAATCTGTGCCTTTTAACTGGTTGGGTCTTGCGTTTCAGTAGCAGAGGGTGGGAAGAGTGTCTAGTACAGGAAACCTTGTTTTTTTGTGGGGGGATGGGGACGTTTGCAAGTGAGTTTGAAACGGGGGGCAACCGCCGTTCCGACATCCCACCAGTCTGATGTAGGCCTCTAATTGTCTAAATGGCAACACTTAATTCAAATCCATCAAATGTCCCGTCATTCTGACAATTTTTGCCTCCTATGGTCGGAATGACAATATTTTTTTTGTTTTTTAAACATCCTGCCTTTCCAACAGTTCCTTTAATAGGGTTTTTTTCCCAAAAGATTATGCACTAGTTGGGTTTAGGCAATGAAGAAAGGAGTTGGTTAAGATTAGTAAAAAGACCAGGTAGAGGCTAGACAGGCAGACTAGTCCCTGTCTGCGCTCTGCTGCGCACAACCATGTGGGTATTCCTCTATCAGCATGTCTTAAAGAAGGGAGTTACCTGTTGAGTAACGCACATTTCCTTATATTAAAGCCTTGTCGGAATGGTGGGATGTCGGAATGACAGCATGTAACTGTTTGAAACAAAGCCAAGGCGGCTTCTTTGCATCAGGAACTGGTACCCAAAGTGAAAGACACCAAGTATTTTTGGGACTTGATAAGTGAGGCTAAGATGGAACAGGAGATGGACAGGGGGACTGATGCAATGTACAACATACCCATGTAAATAAAAGTGTAGTTTTGGCTGGTGGTCAAGCTAGCATCCCAAGATAGTAGCATACTGCAAGAGTGTCCAGCAACTTACGAGATGAATGTTAACAGGCAATATCAGATCCCTTATGACAGTGGTTCCTTGGAATGTGTGTTTCTCTTCTATTATACACATTGTACATCTCAGAGGCAACATCTTTCCACATATGTGGGCTTCCTTCACCTTTCAAATGGGGCAAAGCTCCATGGGAAACATTAGGAGACACACTGAGGCAGAATCGGGGTCTAACACCCACAGGAGAAGCAAGTCTGTGTGCTGTGTGCCGAGTAATGGGTTTGTGCACACAAAAGATGATACATGTTGTAACTAGGTATGGCAGGGCAAGGCAAGTTTATTTGTATAGCCCAATTTAACAAACAGTTTGTCTGAAAAAGCTTTACACAGCATCATCACAACATCCTCTGCCCTAAGGCCCCCTTAACAGGGAAAATGGTGAGAAACCTCAGGGTGAGCAACAGAGGAGGAATCCCGCACACTCTGGTGACTCAGGACTCTCAGGCTAGCTGTAAACTATGTCTGAGTGTTTCCTGTGGTGAATGGAGGCCTGTCAGATGTACCGCAGCTTCAGGAGGACAACACTCTTCATTCACAATGAAGCCTGTGATGATTTGTTTATGATGGTTGATTTGTTTAATACACTAATCAACATATAGCGCTGTAGTGAAAAAAAAACAACAACTATGATGTGTTGTTATTTTTCACCAATCTGCAAAATTGCATCCTTAAATTCTTATGGATTTACTGTAGGTACATAAATTGCATCCTATAAGAAACAATGAAAGAAAATACAAGTAATATTAGACATTTAGTATTTTAATCGTGATTAGTCACAGAGTATATTGCTATTAATCAAATACATTTTTTAAATCATTTGACAGCCCTAATATACGTACAGTATATGCGTGTGTGTGTGTGTTCTCCACTCTATTCTATTTTGGAAACTAATATCTCAACGCACTTTTATTTCTATGGATGTCACATTGGGTGCATGAGCTGCTGCTGCTGCCATTTACCACTACTTCCATAACTCCGAAGGGGAATACTACAAGGAGACAATGAAGGCAGCAAAGACAGGAAAATATTTAAACACACTTTACCCACCACATCAGCCGTTGTCCCTTACCTCCTGCAATCACAACATCCTGAAAATCTGACATCTACCCTGAGTCCGAGTGTCTCTGTCTCTCCAGAGGGTGTAAGAGCAACAATTCCATCATCTTTGAAGTATCAGGCAATGTTTTGTAATATGGGGGAAAAGAAGGGTCAGGTCTGTACAGTACACACACACACATGAATGCACGCACGCACACACACAATGTCAGCCTTGGGTAAAATAGACAGCAAGACTCGTGAATTAGAAGGGAGCCAGGTTCCTCCCTCCACTCCCCCAAAAGCCCACCTCAGGGTGCTTTGAAATGGGAGGAGGGTGAGCATATACAAACAAGGGATAAAGAGGAAGAGCAAGAAGGCAGAGACACACATGTTGCACCCCATAATAAAGAGGTTTCCCTTCTTACCTCTGGAGAATGAAAACACACTGATAAGAAAAATAGGGAGGAACACCTTCTTCCTGTATGCTGCTGAGAGGAGAGGGGAGGAGTAACACAAACTAGAGTAAGGTGGACACAACAAGAGTAAAGATCCAGACTGGGCAGCAATTGAAAGATAAGAACACAGGAAGAGAGTTGTGAAAACTACAGCACAAGTTAAAGAAAAGAAAAGGTAACCGAAGAGAAAAGTCTAATAAAATCTGATAGCGTATAAAGATTAAACAACCGACAGTGCATCTCTGCTAGGCTGGTTAGCTTTGGCAGGACTATGGGCCCTAGTTTCGTCGACCAGGTGAAGTCTAACGTCAGCGCAGCTTCGCCACGCCAACGGGGTGTGGCCCAGGTCCATTTCGCAAGTCTGGTGGGCCGCGCAGTCAGACTTAGACCAGCGCAGCCCCTCCCCTCGTCCCTCCCACCGGCGCAAACGGCAAAGAGGGAGGAGAGAGGGCGGAAGGGAGACAGGAGGAGGAGAGAAAGGCGTGGAGTGGGTTTGACACAGCCGAGTCAGATCTTCACCAATCAAAGGAGCTCCTCTCCTCACCTTTAACTGCGCGGCGGGTGATGCGCGCTGCAAGTTTGTCATTTTATACTTTGACATGGACGGAGGAAACAGCGACGCCAGAGGCCGAACCTCTCCCCGGAGGAAACAGCTGTTTCCCCGGAGGTCCGAGCTCAGAGTGAGCAACAATGAGTTTACTAATATACTTAACCAGGATTGATCTGATACACTGAGAACCCCTACGCAATCTAAGAAACAACAACTAATAAACTAATAAAGAAACTCACATTTATTCAAACCCTGTGTATAAGATGAGAGGTGTAGGCTACACTAATCACAACATAAACACACACCATGTGGATGAAATCAGCGTAAAGGACGCGCTCTCTCTCTCTCCCTCTCTCTCTCTCTCTCTCTCTCTCTGTCCTCCTCTCTCTCTCTCTCTGTCCGTCTCTTTTTTTCTCTTTTTCTGTGATAGAGATGCTGAGTATACTGTAGTAGGCTATATACTGACTGTCTGATACTGAGGCAGTGGTGGTGGACTAAGAGAGATAATGATTTGTGTTTTGTTTTTCATTACGGCTGCGTGATGCGGTCGCACGCGGTTATGAATTAATAAGTAAATAAATAAATAAAGCGATCATCACAAGGGCAGAGTGGTATCTCAACACGGCAGCGACATGCAGTCATCCACCCTCAGTCCTGCTTGGGACATCCACAGCTGCTTTTCAGTGCCAGTTCGTCCCTGCTGTGTTAATTCAGGTGGAGTTTCCTTTACGCACCGACAGCCTTTGATCTCTGCTTTGATCTGACGTCAGATGTGACGGGACAATCTATATAGATATAAATTCACGTGTTGATTCCGTTAGTTGCATTAAATAGTGGTTATTGTGGATATTTATTGCATTGAAATGTGTCTGGAACTGTGGAGATCTGCCTGTGAGGTCTTGGTGACGTGTGTGCACTGCAGGTCAGTCAGCCAAACTTCCACTGCACCTGCTGCGCTCCGCGCTGCGCTGAGAATAGACCTGGTTGGAGGTGGCGAGCTTTCAGCGCAACTTCGGCGGGACATTTTCGGACGAAACTTCCACTGCACCAAGCTGAATCTGTGACGCCTCCCCCTGCTGCGCGGCCACGCCTATCTCAGCGCAGCGCGATCTGCCAATCTTCCAATCTGACTTTGCGCTAGGCTGCGCTGGTCGAAACTTGCATTAGACCGGCTGCGCTACCTTGCGCCACCTGCGCTGCGCCAGCAAACTAGGGCCCATCATCTTAATTCCCAAATAGTGGCCAGGCCTCCATGTGGCTCAGCGTTAGGCCTTGATTCCGGATATTCTTTTATGACAGCAAGGACTTTACTGCTAATTTTCCAAGTTCCCAGCTAATGCAAATCAAAACTTCTGTTGTGTTTTTATGGTTTGTCTGGATACATTCAATATGACGTTCATTTCCACAGAGCTAATTCCATAAGGACAGTATGTTCTCTTTGATCTACAGGTATTAATGTGGTATGACAATCAAAATGTGTAGTTGGTATGTTTTGGTTTTGAGAAAGTGTAAAAAAAAAACCTATGAGGGGAAGTGAGATTAAAAAAGAGGAAGGAGGAAAGAAGGAAATTAAAAGATAGGAGAAAAAAACACAAGAAAAGTAATACCAACAGGTCAAAGGAGAAGAGAACAAGGAGGAAAATAGGGTGATGACATAACAATCCAGTCACCCAGAGTAGACAGAAAGGAAAGGAAGATTCCTGTAGATTTTGCTGATCCAAACAGGTAAGAAAGGATAGAACAGAACAGACAGTGAGGAGCAGTAAACTCTGTTCACTGTGGTAGAGCCATTACTGCTGCATTGTTCTCCATCAGCCTCTGTACTGGCTCCTGACATCATTATCTCACTGCTATTGTCTCAGGACCCTTAGGTGATGAGAAAATGAACTGGACAGCACTCTTTGTGACACACACACATGCATGCACAGACACACACAGACATATCATTTGACAGACAAAAACAGAGAAGAAAGTAAGGACAGTAACCCTGTAAAGTCTGAGTCACATGTTTAAACTACATTATAGCTAGCTCACAGGGCAAAAGGTTGGTAATGACGGTGATGAACAGGCAAATATCACTATGTAGATGCTGATTAACACAATACCACTCACAAGATAGTTGCACATTATATAAGAAACATAAATTAACTCAGAAAAAATACAACTATGGATAAATAAACAATACCAGTGTGTAACTTAAACACATGAATGTTTTCTTTGGATGTACACAGGAGGGTTAGGCAGATAAGATCCAGCTGTCCATCTGCTCATGTTACTGAATCATTCACCTACAGGAGATCTGGGGAGAAATGTGCATGGCCTGTTTGACATCTTGAATAAAATGACGAAGGAAAGAAAAGAAGGAAAGAAAGAGAATTAGCTCGTTAATGTCTTTTTGCACATTGTGTCACTCAAATTACTCCTAGCCTATTAGCATAATTTCCAGATGCATTATTTTCTTTTACTGGAGTCATAAACATTTTCCGTGGTAAATGGACTTGCACTTGCCGTAGTCTCTAGGACCACTCAAAGCACTTTACAATGTGTGTTGCATTTACCCTTTCTCATACACAGTGCTTGAAAGCTACACATTCATAAACCCAATGCACACATCGGGCAGCAAGTGTGGGTTGCCCAAGGACACTTCGACAGCCTGGAGGAGCCAGGAGAATTTAGCCACTGACCTTCCGGTTAGCCACTGACCTTCCGGAGACTCTTAAACAGACTCAATACAGTTATATTTCATTAGTTTAAAAATGGTGTTACATTCAGTATACGTGTGCAAAGATACATGTGTACCAAGTACTAAATGTAAAAAGGTGATAATCAATGTGTTATCCCATCAATGCTATGACTTAAATGTTTATCACACAGAGAGCAAACAACATGCCATTAGGTACTGTGGGATAAATGAAAACCTCTGAAGCTATTTGACCAGCATGTTGAAGCTAGCTGTTTGTTTTTGACCCTCCCTACTCTCTAGCCTATCTTGTAGGGAGTGGGTTGGACAGGAGTGGAAGGACTGGGGTGTGATGTTTTCTGTGCAGCCATAAATAACTATGCCCCTGCTCATTCTTTATGAAATCCAGAGCCTCTTTATCCCTTCCATGCGTTCCATATGCGCTAAGGCCCTGACCTTTGATCTCTGGGCCCTGACTTGGTTATCTCAGGCCTATGAGGCACAATGTGTGTCTATGTGTGTGTGGTATGTGTTGGCGGGTAGAGCTGATCAGGAGTTGATTATCTCATGACCCTGTTCCCCGTAATGCATCACCTTACCCCCCATCTTCATTTCCCAGGCTATAAAACAAATACATACCCAGACACACACACACAAACAGAGGTTGAATGGTTCAGCTGTCACTCTACAAATCACATCCAGGCCGGACCAGACTGACCTCAGCATTCAAGTCTTCCAAAATGTATAAATACATAAAACATTAGGTCTGTACATTGTGTTAAGAGAATTATCAAAAAACGTTTTTTTGTCTTTGGGAAGTGGATTTTCTAATCATTTTTGCTGTGGAGTTTTCAACCTCCTCCGCAATGTGTGGGTCAGTGAAAACAGTAAGTAGATTATCAAGAGCTAACAGTAAACTGTTTATGGAAAGACAGGATGTTGGTGAGGAGAGTAGCAATGGCAGTGTTTTCTCCCCAAATCAATGCACCATGTTGGCCTGAAGTGAAAAATGTTATTTCTGCCACAAACGTTTATGGTCCCAGAGAATTAATCTGTGGGGGCATTTCAACAATTAATGGATTGAAATCAAATTTGACAGGGATATTCATGGTCCCAGAAAACAAATCCTAACAGCTGTGGACATCCTTTCGTTTTTTTTGTTTTTTTTCATGGCTGTAGACTCGTAATCTCTTTTGTCTCTCTTGAGTATCAGTATGTGGTTTTCATTTTATTGACTTGGTTTCACAATATTAATTTACGGCAAAATAAAAACAAAACATTAACCGTTGACCAATGACCATAAAATGTTGATCTGATTTCTGTGATACTGATTTACAACTGAACATTTATGGGGAAATAAATGATTTTGTAATGGACTGTATAGTTAATGTTGTACCGCTATATAATATTATTACTTTAGAACTACTGTATAAACTACTGGTCCAAGTGAAATCTACTGGCGATAATGGCATGGCAAGGCAAGGCAAGGCAATTTTATTTGTATAGCTCGTTTTTACAAACAGTTTGTCTCAAGGGGCTTTACATGGCATCATAACAACATCCTCTGCCCTTATCCTCGCATCCACTGAGGAAAAACTCCATAGAAAACCCTTTTTAACAGGGAAAATTCGGAGAAACCTCAGGGTGAGCAACAGAGGAGGGATCCCTCACCCAGGACGGACAGAAATGAAATAGATGTTGCCAGCAATATAAATATCAGCCACACTGATTGTACTGTACATAAGAAAACTATGAGTATCAGGCTCTAATTAATCCATGGATTGGGAAAGTTAGATAGTTTGGTCTTAACCAGTCTCTCGCACTTCATTTCATTTCACTCCCCACTGAGAAACATTTACTTCCTGGAAGGTGGATAGTCTGTAGAAGTTTAAAACAGTTGGATCTGCCTTTACCCAATCGCTTTTGTTTGGTTGTGTGACGTATGTCATGCTCCGGGACGCAATAAAGCTGCTGCACGCTGTACACAACAACCACCCCCCCAAAGCAAGTGTGTGCTAGATGTCCTTCAACGACAGCTGCAGATTTTGCGCGACAAATTTAAGTTTCCACAACAGAACAAATGGCATTGGAAACATCGATCTCCGCTGCCATTACTCAACTACAACTTCATTCGTCATTGTTCTCAGCCACTCCCTCTGTTCGCTGATTGGGATGTAGATTCTCGGCAGGACAAAAGCCGCGAAAGCATTTCAATTCCGGAAGGAGTACTGAAGGGACATGAAAATTGAGCAGAAAGACGTAGGTGGCTGGAGCCAGGCTACTGGGAAAGTGCACACATAAATATACGTCTTGCATTTGTAGATTGTAGATTTAATCATTTACTCAAAATCAAATCAGCACAAACCTAGAAAATTATGGGATTTGAAATAGAAGTCTTAAAGAAGCTAAGTGAAAAATATATGAAAATATACGTAACAAACTTTGAAGAAGATGAAACAGCTGCATGCTCCTGTGTGTCTTCCTGTGTTTCTGGGTATGTGTGTGCTCACAATCAGTGTGTGTGTGTGTGTGTGTGTGTGTGTGTGTGCATCAACATCCCTTTTGTAGTCTGATGTCCCTTGTGCAAGTCTCGGGTCACTGCAGACCTGTGGTCCAGAGAAAGGCGTCTTTGTGTCAGTATGGGACCAAGCAGCCACTTCTGCACTCTTGGCACCCCCTTAAGCCCCTGGCCAACCTCCAGATCCCAAAACCAGGCCAGGCCTTGCATCTCTGCAGTCCATCCGAGACAAAGAGCCTCTACACTGTGCTGACTCTTTTCTCACCCCTCCTCCCCCACTCCCATCACAAACTGGGTTACAACAGTTCACCCATCTATTAATGTTGAAATCAATACCTTCCATTGATCCAAACTAAGTTTTCCAGAGTAATTCATGATTTCCTATTCAATTATGTTATTTGCTTCAAAGTTCATGAGAGGAATGCAGCTCTTAATGACTGATTTAGGATTTGTGATCACTTCTCTTTTTCTTGGAAATAGTGTTTCCAGATGATTTAAATAAGAAAAATGTGTTTAAGAGGAGAAATATCGGTACCATGCTTTAGATTGTACCTTCCATTGACTTACCATGTAGTTTTGCAGTTTTGGAGTGTACCTCCCATTCACTTACCTCCTACTTACCCCAACTTCCCACGACTTACAGTGTAACTCCCGGTCATTTCCCATGTACTTTTCCGGTACATACAGTATAACCAGTAATTGGGACTTACAGTGAGGCTATAACTTGCGATCACTTACCATGTACAGGATGTAAGGCCCCCACAGCATCAGGTGTACTGTGAGAGGACCCGCAGTTGTTTGAGGTTTCAGAGTGTTGAGCGTACCATTTTCCTACATGCCAATCTCCCACATCCTTGCGCTTTGTGTACACTTAGTGTCATGGCGCAGTCCTTGATTTTTTTTTTAGTATAGTATATATTTTTGCCTTTATTTGATAGCACACAGTATAGATAGACAGGAAAGGGAGAGGCAGAGAGAGGGGGAATGACATGCAGGAAAGGTCTGCCCAATGCGAGATTCGAACCGGGGACGCCTGCGTTTAGGACTGTAGCCTCTACATGGGGCGGCCGCCTTAACCACTGCGCCACGCAGTCCTTGATTTTTAAATCAGTATTTTATTGTTTGCCCAGGTTCCACCATGTGAGAGTTTTGACTATCTCGTTGTTATATTGACTATGACAATGACACTAAAGCACTTTGAACTCTTATGTGGCACTGGTATGCAAAGTCTGCGCAGTACTTAAATGTATCTTTGCATGGACTTGCCTGTCTGAGGAAAGTACATGGTAAGGGACTGAGAGGTACACTCTACAACCAGAAAAGTACATGGTAAGTGAACAGAAGGTACACTCTACATTGAGGGCTCTCTTATAAAGTGTTACTGAAATATCAATCAAAAAACATGCATGGAGTGCTGCATGGGGAGCATACGTCAGTCCGACTGCCCAAAAGTCCAACGGCTCATTTCTCCGACTACCCATTCTACAGTGTTAAGGTTAGGTTTAGGGTAAGGTTAAGGGTTAGGGCTACTTAGGTCGGAGAAGTGGGAGGTCGGACTAATGGACGCAAAAATAAAGAAATGTATGGTCGGAGAAATGGGTAGTCGGACAGACGTCATGCGCCCGTGCTGCATGGGTATTAGTCTCTACCTCTGGTGCTCTTCAGTGTGAGGATCCAAATACTAGATGGTAGCAGGAACTGAGGCACTCAGAGTAGTAAGGTGATTTTAAAAAGCCTTTATTGCAGCATGGCCAAACAAATTAAAACCAAGCCAACGCATTGCGGCCACAGGTTACTGAAATATCTTTTTTTTTTTTTTGGGGGGGGGGGGGGGGGGGGGGGGTTCAGGTTGCTGCAGTGAGGACAGCCTTGTGGTACTTGCTTGACCAGGTAAGCAGGGCTCTCATATTTCTCATATATCTCATTAGATCCCAAATAAGGAGAGCTAAATTGCGTGCGCCTGGTAAAATTTTCCGTTTGGTTTGCACACGCAAAACAGGTGATCTACTAAGAGTAACCCGCTAAATGACAACACAAGCAAACCACATTTAAATGAGGGTTTTGGCATGATAACTGTTTCCGCCATGGAGAGTGTGGACAGAGAGCTGCATGACCCCAGACGCACAATGAAATGATCCAATAGATTAATAGAGAGAGGCAAATAAACATAGGCTATTGTTAAGAAACAGCAAAGGAGAAATGTGGGAGAATATCTGTGAGAAAGTAAATGTGGTTGGTAAAACAAGAAGAGAACAGATGAAGTGAAGAGAAGATGAGGAGAAAAAAATGGTTCATCATAAAACCTCAGCAAGCAGGGAGGAGATGCTCTGACCAGTATTGAGCAGCATGTGCAGCCCACTGTCTTATCTGAGCAGGTAACTGGGACTGAGGTGCGCGCTATGGCACAGAGCTACGGTGATCTAAACGCGAGACACAGGAGATCACAGAATGGGTGACGACAGCATTGACGAGTTGTTGTTGAAGTTGAAGTTGTTTATTTATAGTAGGATAAGCCCCTTGAGTTGTAACAACTCGTTTACGAGGGGGTCCTACACAAAAAACATCAAGACATAACACAACTCAGCACAATACAATGAAAGGAAACAAGACAATGCAATACAATACAGACACTTAAGCAAAACAAACAAACAAACAAACAAACAATCAAACCTAAAGAACAAACAAGACAGACATATACAAAAATCACTTAGACAAAATTGCAACCAGAGTTTGAACAAATATTAGCTGAGAAAATAATAGATGAGAAAATAAAAAATATGGTGACAGAGTTAATGAAAGCAGGAGCAGGGTGTTTCAAGGTAGGTGGATAGGACTTGATTAAAACAGATTAATGATTGCGATGATCTGATAACTACAGGTAGATGGTTCCAGTCGTTTGGACCTTTGAACATGAATGCTTTTGTACCTATTGATTTCCTATTGTGCGGCACTGCAAAGTAAGGATAAGTAGATTGCCTGGTTTGATAATTAGATGTAAGTTGTACAAAATACTGTTTTAAATAAGGCGGGTAATCATAAAAAATACATTTAAATATAAATTGAAACCAGTGTGTCTGTCGTCGAGTATGAGGAGAAGGGAAGTGAAGAGACTGGTACATTGAACAATGGTGAGTATGAAAAGGACAATCCAGTATAAATCTGCAGATTCTATTGTACACTTTGTTAAGAGGAGCTAAAACACATTTAGAAGAGGAAAAAACAACATCACAATAGTCAAATATCGGAAGGATCAGCTGCACAACCAGTCTCTTTCTAACACGATTTGTAAAACATTTTCTGGATCTATGTAACATGTTCATCCGACAATTCACTTTACGTACAATACTTTCAACATGTGTATTAAATGACAAGGTGGGATCCATCCATACACCGAGATATTTAAATTTGTCGACCTTCTGCAGAAGTGTGCCATCTTTACAGGATATAGACAGTGAACTTGATATAGATTTCAATTTCAAGTTAGAACCAAAGATCATAGTGACAGATTTGTTTTTGTTAAGAAGTAATTTGTTGCATGAGAGCCAGTCTTCGAGTCTATTAAAGTCAGATTGAAGGATGGCCTGCACTTCCAGTGGGTCAGATTTTGATGTATAGATGACCGTGTCATCGGCATACAGTTGTACAGAGGAATTATTGAAGATGGATGGTAAATCATTTACATATATAGAAAAAAGAAGGGGTCCCAAGGTAGAACCTTGTGGCACTCCTCTTTCCTGGATCAGACAGTCAGAAAATTTGCCATCCAATACAACACATTGTTTTCTATTGTGGAGAAACGCACTAAACCACAAAATTGCATTCTTAGATAGACCTATATTGTACAGTTTATCTAATAACAAATACCGGTCAACAAAATCAAACGCTTTGGTTAGGTCAATAAATATTGCACCTGTGACTTCTCCATTGCCTGCAGCAGTGAAGATGTCATTTGTTATTTTCAGCAATGCAGTGGTTGTTGAATGATTGGATCTGAAGCCAGATTGAGCGGGTGATAGAATATTATTAATCTTGAGATAATCTGTGAGTTGAGAATGGACCAGTTTTTCAATTTTTTTTGCAATTGAACAAATAATAGATATGGGTCTATAATTATTACAGTCAAGAACATCACCTGCTTTGTGGAGCGGTGTGATTCGTGCCAGTTTCCAGATGATAGGTAATTCATTTGTTGAAAATGATAGATTGAACAGATCTGCAAGAGGATACATAAGAACATTAACAGCTAATTTGATATATCTATTTTCTAGTCCATCAAGTCCAGCGCTACTATTACCATTGGATTCTTTAATAGCATTCAGTACTTCGGTTGGCATGATTTTTCTAAATGAAAAAGATGAACTGACAGGAGGTGAAGTGCTGCCATACCATTCATTGGTGTTCGAGACAGGAAGAAGAGTAGAACAGACAGAAGAAAAATGCTGATTAAATGCTTGGGCAACGGATAAAGAATCATGCAAAATATTACCATCAATTCTTAATTTGTTAATTATATGTTTTTCTTTATCATTTGTAATCGATTTCATCTTCCGCCAAAATAGTTTTGGATTTTTGAATTCAGAGTTCAAACATTCATTATAATAATTAGACTTGGCGTTACGAGTTTTACTCTGATTTCTGACGAGTCTCAGTCCTGGTCCTAGAGCTGAGCAGTACCTACTGGAGAGGGAGGAGAGGAGCGCATCCACTGGGATTTAAAAACAAATGCACTAGGACGGTTAGCAGAGCAAAAGCAACCAGACTTGAAAAGTTCTCCTTTAATGAATTTATGGAATTTATGTGTCAACAGCGCATGTACGAGCTGTGATTGGTTGCTACTATTACCCCCTCTCCCTAACTGGTGGAAATACTCTGGGAGCCGTGGATTTTGGTAAATACGGTTACAGGCTGTGGGTGGAGGGAGAGGAGTTGGATTTTGTCCTAAATTACCCATTTCATGTACTACTATCAGAATATAGTGACAGTTCCTGCAAATATGACTGAATAATTGTTACCAACTGAAGCTTTAAGGCCTTGGAAGCCATACTCAAGTGACTGTTGGATGATATCATCTGATACCACATTACATTGTAATTTGCATATATGCAATACACAGTGATTCTAATTCTCACAACAGCCAAAAATAAACTTTCCACCAGAACTGTGCCTCCAGCACTCTCTTCATGATATTTTATGATTCACTGCAACAACATATTTTATTCAATGTATTTTCAGTTTAAAGTGCTACCTTTGATTTTCACTGGGGGTGACTTTTGTCATGCAAACACATCTGCTTGCAATAACATGCCAATTCTTTTATAGGGTGGATTTCCCCTCGTGGAGAGCCTATGGAGCCCCACTCCTAAGGAAATCAACCTGCTGTCAAAGGTTTTTATTGCCTTCAAATGTGGCCACCAATTGCTGCACATAAAGTATTCAAATCCCAACCAATAATTACTTGTGCCACGTGCTTGCTCGTGAAAGAGATTCACACCTCAGGTGAGTGCTGTGGCAGGCAGTTTATCCCTCGGCAGCAGCTGGTATACTTGAGCCTTTCCCTGTGGCTTCAACTATCTGTGTACTTCGCACATTAATGTGTGACCACACACAGAAAAAGCATGGATTCAAATCACATCAACCTGAGGTCCCTGATGAAGGGCCCGAGAGCACGAAGTTGAACATCCACTAGTTCCAGGTGCAGTTAGAGAAAAAAAGTTAGGAAGTGCTCGAGCCACATAACCATGCCTCACTTCTACAGTGACTGGCAGACACATCAAATCTACCCACAGCTGGCAGGACACTGAGCTTCCCAACTCTGATCCCCAGGAATGTGATGGAATTCATGAAGAGGGACACACACACACACACACTCACATTGTGGAGCAGAAACCAGAAGAGTCTCTCAGGGAACTGTTTATACACCCTCCTCTTGATCTCATAGCGAGTCATTATTCCCCTTTAACCCCTTGCCGTGACATGTCAGTCTGCCTTTATGAATCATAGTATGTCCTGTGTATTTTTGTGTATGTGTATGTGTGTGCAGGCTGGGGGTGGGGGTCCATTAAATCACATGTGTAGACATGTGTGGCTTTCTGAATGCACACACACACGCACGCACACACACACACACACACACACACACACACACACACACACACACACACACACACACACACACACACACACACACACACACACATGCGCAGACAGCTTCACTGTCAGGGCTCTTCCTCATTCACAGAGCGCATGAAGGCATGGAAAATTCCCCTCACAATCGCAATTCCACACCTTTATTGATGTTGTCAGGCCCGTCAGACATGGCTGTCTAGGGATATGGGTAGGGCAGGGGCTGGTTACGCTGAATTGTGTAGAGGATAGGGGCGTAAGCTCACCAGCACATTATTCTCCATTCCATCAAACAGGTTCTGTCATCCATCACGTTGTCCCCCTCTCTACAAGTGGGCCTGAACCCTCTCCTGTCACCTTTGACCCTCTTCCAACCCCCTCCCTGCAAGAAAAAACAGCCCTTAAGGTCCAGAGGAGGAGGAGGGGGAGGTGGTGGGGAGACGATACAGGAGGATAACATAGAGAGATGGATTTTAGTTACATGGAGACCACTACCACCCACTTCAGGTCTGGATTTCAACAGAATAGTGATCCAGAGTTTGTACTGAAGAACTCAGCTGAAATAGGATCTGATTGGCATTTATTACCTAATAACCACATTTACATTATGCGCTAATGTACAAGGATAATGATTAAAATAGAGAATATTTTTCAGTTACTGCATGACAGTCCTCACCCACCCACACTCACAAAAACAGAGAAAAAATGAGACAGAGCCCAGTTGGTTTCACTTATTAACCCAAATGAAGTGAGATTATATTACCAGCAATGGTAGGAACAGCAGGATTTGCTTAGAGCTTGGCACAGGCAGCAAGGACGCTGGAGAAAAATGGTTCAAAACAGACCTTGACTCAGTCAATGAGCTAAACAGAAAGCAGTGTGTCACAACTCATACACTCCATTTCATCAGAATCCACCAAATCCACAAGAGCGTACAGTACTAATAGCTAAAAAAGCAGCCAGGCTACACATGTTTTTCGGCAAATTTGTTTGCTGAGAGGGAGGATGATGGATGCCTGACTAGAGTGTATCATGGTGACTAGAATTCTAACTGTTGGTTATTTGCAGTTTCTTTAATGATTAGACATCATGGTGCAAACCTAATGTCTTTATCAAAGCAGTTGTGAAGGAGAGAGTGAAAACATCAATACCACATTCATATCTATCTACTAAATATTAAAGCAGAAGTAAGCGGAATTTTTCAAGTCTTAAATAGTTATATCTTCCGACGGCAATCACTTATATAGAGTGTTTGGTCTGAAACACGGGTCTGTCAGTCACTCTGCTCTGCTGTAAACTGAGGAGAAAACTTTCCTTGTATCCTACAACCTTTATCCAATGAGGAGAGAGAACGGCATAAAGGGGCGGGCCTCTCTGTGTGTGCAGCCAAGGGATGCGTGTGAATGTGGTGACGTAGGGACGAGGACCAATAGATCCATGACGAGGGCGGGGACTGCTAACTCCATCGGCTGACAAGAATTAGCCAAAACAACCGGATTGCTTACTTCTGCTTTAACCTGTAGCATAGCAGCAAGTTAGCTTAGCCAAGCAAGAAGAGTGAAAACAATGAGACTGGCTCTGTAGACATCCACACATTAGTTAGGGTAGCATAAATAGTAGAAACAAGGGGTAACAGCACAAGTAAGAGTAAAACAACAGCATTTAACTGGAGTTGGTAGGTTTAGAGACTTGGGTTCACTTTGGCATTACACAGGTTTGTGGTTTATACATATTATGTCTACTACCAACACTTTTTATATATTAATGCAGTCACCAGATTCTGTAGCACTGAGAACTTTGGGAGGAATCTCAAACTAGTGAATGATGGATTTATGAATTGCTGGGGCAAACACATTCCAGGTATGTGTTCCTTTTTTGCTGTTCACTTTAAGGTCCACTAAAAACACAAAGGTGACCAAGCCAACTCACATAACCAAGGCTTTTCAATGAGGGAAGTGACTGTGAGACAAATCAGTGGTTAGTGGAGATGTAAGTCAAAGGAATGCCTGGAAATGACGCTAAGCTTTTGTGTGTGAGTTACATGCATGATTATGTTCAGGAGCAACCTCTCCCTGGAAAGGTTTGCTCATAATTTGTGTTTATGGCTTCCCCCTTGTGCCTTGTATATGCATAATTATGCTCCTGCATGACCAGACATTTTTTATTTTAATGGCTTGTGTGCAGATGTGTGTGTGTGTTCATTGTCCAAGTCAAATTGAGGGTGGGTGGGTGGGTGTGGCAGCCCCCCACCCCCATTCCTACGGGTCACCTGCTTTAAGGGGCAACATTCCCTTATATTCCCTCGTTTGGAGGCCATTAGAGAGGAAATGGGGCCGCCAGCTATCTGACCTTCCTCCCCCTTTTTCCTCCATCTTTTCCCAAACTCCCCTTAAGCTCTCAGAATACCGTCATCGCCCCACATCCACCCCCATCACCACGTCCTCTTCTCTGTGTTAACAATCAAGCGGTGGCCCTGAGTGTTCCGGGGGCCTAATTGGGCCAACGGCTGCCATTGATTGTGATGGATGGAGGAGGGATGGAGCCAGGGCCCGCTGTGGACAATTCTTTCATCTGCTAGTTCCAGCCTGTTGCACAAGAAGCAGAGAATGGAAGTGAGAACTACCTGTGAGTCCTGAGTGCTTAGTATCCAGCCGCAGGCCTGTGAACATTGTCAGTCACCTTCAGTTTATGTGTGTATGCCAGTGAGAATATGTCTTTGAGATGTTTGAATAGTAGCTCTAAAGAATTTGTAACTTGCTCCATTTTCAGTTGTCCATTCCCTCTTGAACTAGAGGTGTTTTCTGATCTGGGCAATGTCATTTCTCTCAGATTTTTTTAAATTTTATTTTATTTTTATTTTTATCAATGCAATTATTAAATGTTGAATATGGAGAATGCTTATTAAAAGCTATATATTTTTTTCAAAAATAATACATCCACAGAGCATTTAGAGGGGTGCAGAATACAAGTATTGATTTTCCATAAAAAATTATATTTAGTCTGAATTAATTAATTAAAGTTTTTTTTTTCTAAAGTATTTTTTTTGGCTTTTCACACCTTTATTAGATAGAACTTTCGACAGTTTCGACAATAACTTCCTGTTGTTGTAGCCTGTATTGGGGGATCACTTCTCCGCTGTTTTGCTCACCATCCTCCCGGTTTTCAACTAAACCTATTATAATCAATCAGTGGATCAATGGATTATCATATACGTGTTATGATGTGTGTATTTGTGGAGTCTTATCTCTCATAAACAAGAGATTACAGTTTACCCGGCACGTTTGTGTTGCAGTGCCGCAGAGACAAGAGGTTTTTTTTTTTTTTTTCGGGTGGGGGGGTGGGGGGGGGGGTTTCACTGAGGCGAGAGCTGTGACACCGCATCCCTTGGCTGCACACACAGCCCTTCATGCCGTTCTCTCTCCTCATTGGATAAAGCTTGTAGGATACAAGGAAGTATACAAGACATTTTCTTACAGCAGGCTTACAGCAGAGCAGAGTGACTGACAGACCCGTCTTTCGGACCAAACACTCTATATAAGTGATTGCCGTCGGAAGATATAACTATTTAAGACTTATATTAACAGAAATATTCCGCTTACTTCTGCTTTAATGAAGGTAAAATTCTGCATAAATCCTGCATAACTCTTCTCCTCTTGCCAACAGACTGCATGAATTATTTGTAATTGTTGTAATCCCTATCTTGATCAATAGATGGTGGTATTCTGTTCATTCTTATATTCAACCTTTAACCTTTAGGTTTCAGGCAAAGGTCATGCTTGGGTCAAAACAAGCACTTTATTATTATAATCCTATATTATTATAATTTGAGGAGTAGAATGACTGTGTTAAGGTTAAGGGACTTATGTTGTGACCATAGTTGGAAAAATGGTTTAATATGAGAATCAGTGGTCTCCAGTATCAAGGTCTAGGTTCACTATTAAGATTTTGTTGCTCTGTAACAAAATCACCTGACTTTTTCATTGAGTGTGTCACTGGGGCAAGTGATTCAAAGCAGTGCAATCTCACTTAGCCTGTTCCCAGGAGTTGTAAGGAAATTAGAGTTTCAGTAAGGTGTTGATCCACCGGGAGCCTTCAGGGCAGCTTCAGTCCTCCCTGGAATAGATTTAGGTTTGAACCCTATTTTCCTAAGTGATGACAAGCAATGAGCAAAAACAAACTCCCTTCCTTGTTTAATTGAACTGAAACATCTCGAAACGTTGGCATATTTTCCCTACTTCTCTGACTGTTGATATACCTATACCAGCTATATTTGACTGTCAACTACTGCATATACAGCAGGTGTGACCATTACAGAACAGACATACCCTACAACAACTCAGGCAGATAACTCTGGCAGTATTCCCAGACTATTTCATATGAGGTAGAGGCACACTATTCATCAAAGTGAATGTCACGGGCAGGGGAATCCCAGAGACACTGCTGGAAACAGAGCCAGTGATTTAATCTGTCTCATGCTACCAGATCAAGAGATGTAAGCAGACCAGCACTGACAACCCCCCTCCCCCCCTCACAAAGGTAACTGGCTGTGGGCACTGAATCCTTTTAAAACGAAGCCAGTGTTACCTGTGTTTACAGAGCACTTAGGGCCATTGGTGGCTTGTGGACCATTTGCTTATCTTCAGGGTGAGTAATGTATGTTTTTGTGTGTCTGTGGTTTCAGCCTGGCCCTGGCTAAAGTCATCAATCATTGCAACCGTGGCACAGGTTGAGTCACTGTCTGGGGGTCCTTGAATTGGAGTGGGTGAACTGAATACTATTTATCTTAGAGAGATATAGTGAAATACCGACGTATGCATTATGCAAAACCTGTATGCATCCGCATCTGAGTGGAAGAAGCTACTTCATGGAAGTCACCCTCATTTGTTTAGTCAAAGCACTATTTGGACACTCAATGTGTTAAATATTTTACATGATGAACTTCAGTGACTTTTAGCTATATGACTCGAATCCTTGTTAGTCAACTGTCATACCGGCACTGGCTGAATAAAGCCGGGCTCCGGGAGGGATCTGGGCTTACCTCCTTTATTTTTCCATTCAAACTATAACTATATGGAAGACTATTTGAAGGTATGACATTTGCCATACAATAGTCATAATACTTAACATGTATATATATGGCCTATATATATATAAAAAAATCAGATCCATTAATTTTTATATAGCCTCAAAAACTTTGAACAAGGGGCGGTGCGTGGCGCAGTGGTTAAGGCGTCCTCAACGCAGGTGTCCCCGGTTTGAATCCCGCATCGGGCAGACCTTTCCTGCATGTCATTCCCCCTCTCTCTGCCTCCCCCTTTTCCTGTCTATACTGTGTGCTATCAAATAAAGGCAAAAACGCCAAAAAATATACTTTAAAAAAAACAAAAAAAAACATGGTTCCACAATTCACAATGAATGAAATGTGTCATTGGTCACTCTATGGGCTTTAATTTCGTAGACCAGGCGCAGGGCATCTTCCCTGTGCCTCGCCTGTGTCCATGCGCACTTTGCAATTTTCATGCACAGCGCAGTGCAGCATAGCCTGGCGCAAGCCCGCCTCCGTCTTTCCCACCGCAAGTGGCAAAGAACGAGGAGAGAAGGCGTGGAGTGGGTTTAACACACCGAGTCCGTTCTTCACCAATCAAATGAGCTCATCTGCTCACCTTTAAATACGCTGCGGGCGAGGCGCAGTGCAACTTTCATTTCACCATGGAAGAAGGAGACAGCGGCCAAACTTCTCCCAGGAGGAAACTGATGAGCTTGCAGTGTCCAAATAATATATGGTCACGCTAAGAGACCTCCATAGGCTGATGATACAAAAGTAGTCTGGGAGGAGGTTACTGATATTGTGACCCAGGTTTGCTCTGACATACTGAGAGCCGTTGCCCAGTAAAAAAAAAAAAAAAAAACACACTCAACCCTTTTCCACTAATAAAAACGCTCATATTTAGTAACCTATATTCAGTTTGTCCCTGGTTTCATCCATGTTAAATCAGTCAGATTGAGTTTCCATTACGCATGCCGACAGCCTTTGATCTGTCATCAGATGCGACGGGACAATCAATATAGATATAAATGTATGTGCTGATTCAGATAGTTACAATAAATAGTGGTTGCTGTGATTATTTATTGCATTTAAATGTTATATAAATATCTATTTTTCTTTTATAAAGAAGCATTTTATGGAGCTAATTTATTCCCTCATTCTGGGGAAGATGTACTGGTGTGGGCGGAGTTGTGTTTTGTTTAGTTTGCCTGTGAGGTCTTGGTGACGTGTGCGCACAGTGCACTGGTCAGCCAAATTACCACTGTGCTGGCTGCGCTTCGCCTTGCGCCGAGAGTAGACCAGACTGGAGCTGTCGAGCTTTTGGCGCACCTTCGGCACGAAATTGTCACTGCGGCAGGCTGAATCTGACACCTCCCCCTGATGCCCCGCCACAACCATCTCGGCGCGCCTCGGTCTACCAAATTACCAAATTCGCTGCGCACGTTGCTGTGCCGGACAAAATTACCACTGTGCCACCCTGCGTCACGAAACTAGCCCTATGTGTCTATTGTGTTAATAACTTTATTGTGTTATTTTATTTATTGATTTACTGTTATCATTTGTCATTTTTATCATTTCAGTTACAACAGATATTGGTGGCTTGACTGCTCAGCACGTACAGTGTGTCCCCAGTATTTCCAATCTTAATGTGTCTGGAAATATAAAATTATATGGTGCTAAATTGTTCAGAACTTGCAGCTGATATAAACTGAATATTAACAGTTCTATAAGCACTGATTATCCATCATTAGACAGTGCCACCGAAGAAAGTCATTATCACAGACATCATGGTTTGTGTAACATGTTTTTGCAGAAACCAACTGACAAGGCAAGGCAATTAGCCCATTTTTACAAACAGTTTGTCTCAAAGGGCTTTACACAGCATCATAACAACATCCTCTGCCCTTAGACCCTCACAAAAAAATTCATACAAACAAATAGAAAACTAATTTTCTGAACAATACAAAAAGAGCATAAAATATTCATCTTCAAAATGTGCTGGACTGCATACATACCCTCTCCCAGTGTGAGACATTATAGGCTTCATAAATGTTGCATGGATCAAACAAATGTCAACATGGAAGAAACCAAACTCTACAATAACTCTTCTTGTATAAAAATAGGAGCTCTTAGCCAGCAGAATGTCTGTGCATCTCTTTTAGTGAAGTTGAGTATGAAAACATTTGGGAGCAGGTATCTGGAGGCCTCTGAACCTCTCCTTCCTTCCCCTTGTCAAGCAGAGCTCCTCTGCTCTCATTTGTTCCATATCAGAGTCATATAAACTCTCAACACACTAGGATCTGTATGAAAATAAACAGCCGGGCAGGGAAGCAGCCGCATTGACGTCAAAGGAGACGGAATCTGATCAAAAACAGATCGAGGCAGCGACTACGACCATGATGAGATATGACAGTCAGAGAGAGGATTTTACGAGTGGAAACCCACAGATCAAGATCGTTATTTAGATTTCTACAGCCACTGTTAAGGTGCTGTCGAGCAAGGCATTTACCTTGCAGCAGTGCAGGACTGTGGTGCACTGGATATCTCCCAGGTGCAGGCTTGTGTGCTTGAATGTAACCCGGGGGGAGCAGTCTTACTGACGTCAGGCTAGAAAAAAAGATCTAATCAGAAACACACACAACAGCTGAGGAGGATAAAGTGCTGGAGTGGGAGCTGATCTATATTCAGATTTGGATGTGATATCTGAGGAGCGGCTGGCTAGAGGGGTCTGTGTTAAAGGTGCACTGAGGTGAAGGAAAGAAAAATGCTGAAGGATTTACTTTTAAAAAGTGAGCGTAAAACTTGTGTGTGTGTGTGTGTGTGTGTGTGCGTGTGCATGTGTGTCTGTGCCTGTGTGGGATATTATCCAGACACCTAACGACTCAGCACCATCAGCCTGTGTGGTGATAGGGTTGGGAGGGGCCTAAAGGTTGGAGTGATAGGTCAACCACTGACAGAAGACCTGCTGACAGCAACACACACACACACACACACACACACACACACACACACACACACACACACACACACACACACACACACACACACACACACTGTGTATTCATGGATGTGTATTCTCTGTATTGTCTCTCATATGTGCATTTACATAGCTCAACACAAGAAAACACAATCATCATCAGTCACGCCCATACTTCGGCCAATGTCACCCGACCTCCCATCACCCCCCAAAAAACACACACATCTTCAAACATCAAACAACACCCTGTACCAGCTCAACTGAGTCCTTTACCCCATCCAGACCTTTCCTAACCTCCACCAACTTAACCACTCCCAGAGCCTCACCCCTGACCTCACACTCGCACACTGCAAAACAAAACAAGCAAGGCATTCCATCACAGCTCCACTTGGCATATGTAGAGTGATGCTTTGCCCCTGGTGGATTCTGCATTGCACTCCTAGACCACCTAAACATCCACAAGTGACAAATGTCATGTTATCATACTTATCAATTATTATGGAATCTTAAAGCCCCAGTGTGTAACTAATTTGGCTTTTTATTAGCAAAAATCAAATATTGCTTTCATAAATATTTCACTGAAGTCAAATCACACCCCCATACAAATGAAAGCTTTCTTGTACCTTAGAATGAGTTGTTACAAAGTCCTTACAAATACATAAGTGGGCGATGCACCGAACCGAGGCGGCCATGTTGCAACGCCATTTTTTACGTTCTGTGGCAGCATAACCGTAGGTAACCACAGAAACTCAGCAGAGCTGTCGGCTCGGGGAGAAAGTTTTCCAGGTAGCGCCTGTTAAAACTGTCACCACTGTGTAGTGTGAGGAAGGACAGAGGCACTGATGTTGCATTCAGGTGCAGTCAGGCAGACGGCCGTCAGCAAACCAACCGGATGTCATTTTACTCAACGAGAGAAAGACGGTAAAACGTGGGTCAGGTAAACAACACGACATCACCATGACAACATATTGTCACGTCTGTATTGTTTTGCCTCGTGCTGGCGGACCACTTGTTTATCCTGTTACATGCAGCGTCTATTGTCCGTCTGACGTCTGCCCGATTTCACGTGAATGCAACATCAGGAATATGTTCAGATATGCAACCACACCGCTAGATGGGGGGTAATTCCTACACATTGTACCTTTTAAAGGATGTTTGGATGTGTACAGTGTTTTGTAGAGTTGTTGCACTGGCTATTGGTCAGCTGATTGTTACTTTTGTCAGATACTGTGAATAAAACTTATGCAGGCCTAAATAATTTCTGCAAAATTAAAGTTGAAATTTAACGCTTAAAATACCCATGACAATGTAGAAGCTTGTTTTGCAGTTTACTTTATGTATCACCAAAGCTAAGCCTCTTGAACTTGCCACAGCCTTGTTTGCATTGCATTGTTTAACGACCTCTGCTAACTACTATAGAAGTGGTATGATTTTCCACTGTAATAACAAAAACAGAAAATCATTCACCTTGGAAGTTTTTTTCATAAGAAAACGTGATCAACATGAAAACCAAAATGATACACCCACACATATATACGCACACAGAGTGTTTTCACGACCTAAGCCACATGACAGCAAGGGCCGTACACAACGCACACCACATCCCTATCATAATGGGTCCCTGTCCAAGACACCCAGGAGGAGCCTAGTCTGTCATTGGCTCTCTTAACGCACTGCTTTTCAACAGCAGTGGCATGACACCTCTCTAATTAGCCTCATTTAAGGTTTGTAATCTCAGTAGGGATGACTCTCTGTTAACACACACAATAGCCCCCTATCCTTCTTCTCTGTCCCAGGCTGCCTGTTCGGAGTGGCTATCCCACCAACATTGACTGCAGTGTAGATCTTTGTGGCGAACATGAATTGAACAGTAATGTCGAGCGCATCTGCTGTACATGTGTGTGTTGTGGGCAAGAGTGGCAGACAGAACGACAATAAATTGTTTTTAATATTGAAAGTTAATGTGTTTATAACAATAAAAGTGAGTTTTTGTTAGAACATATACGCATGTCAAAGTTGTTTATGTGTCTGCGAGTGTGTGTATCCGTGCCAAGAGGTCAGTAATTTGGTTAGGTCTGTTTGGCAAGGCTTGTGATCACTCAACCTTAAAGACTGTGATTAGGAGACACACACACGGACACACACACTGACACACACAGCAGAAAGCATATCCCAGAGCGCAGGAGCACACACATGGACACAAATAGACTAACCACTCAGCAGTAGTTGCTTTGCAGGCACACACTTACTCAAACAAAGCTGAACTATCACACACATACACACACTCTTACGCATGGACTTTGTCCAGTGACACAGACACAGGATGCACCCGGATGAATGTAAGTCATGATGATAGATGTCTATTCACTCTTGTCGATGTCTATTACACTGGGAACCTCATCTCATCTCATCACCCTCACACCCATTTCTGGCAGGATGCATCATGCACTGATGGTCAATGGTACCACATACTGTAACACCTTCACCAAATTCATGTGTAACCAATAGTTTTTACAATCCATGCTGAGATGTTTTAGTTGCAACTCAGAGTGTATGTTTCATAACAATTAAGTCCAAATGAAGTCTACAGTTGACTAAGCAAGTGAAAGTTAAGTCCTAAGACAGCAGTGACAGTGAGTTTTCATGTCTTGTTAAAGTAAGTCCAAGTCAAGTCTAAAGAAAAATCTAACCAAATTATGTCGTAAAATATCCAATACAAGCCTAAATAAAATCTCAATTCAACAAAGAACATTTCAGTAATGTTTGAATATTTTCTGACCTGTTTTGTTTAGGAACAACACATCTGTATTCCAGTCTTATCTATTCTCTTTTTCCACAACCCTAAACAGCCCCCACAGCCAGGAAGAGCTTAGTCATAGTTTGTGGATTGAATCATGCATAGCAGGTTTGTAAGACTATCTATTTTGTGAGATTCCATGTCAAATCTGGAATCTGCCCCTTAGAATTTTTGGATGATAGGGTGTCAGTAATAAATATTACCTAAGGGTTCCATTCAGCAAAATAGGTCTTTCTTTTGAAACGAGATTGTAAAGTGCAGTTCAGTTTTAAAAGGGTCGGGGATAGGGTTAGCCGGATTCAGTGTTTACATTTTTAAAACCCTACAATCCCCATCAGCTCTCTGAGGGTCTGCAGGGCACCAAAATGGCCAACCTCCTGTTCCCATGGACTTTAACTATAGGCTTCGGCAGAAAATGACCACCTTAAGTCTGCCTAGACCGCCCTCCATGTTGACTGGCACCCTGGAGACTTGTGATTGGCAGGCTGGTGACAAATGCATGTTTTGATTGGTGGTGCCATAATTCAGGCTGTAATTTGCAAAGTGGAATTGTAGGTGACCGTTTGTTCGTGTGTGTTTATGTATATGAGATAGAGGGGAAAAACAGCCATGAGAAAGTGTGATGAACGTGCTGCAGGGAAATCTGAGATACACTGTCCACCAATTATAACTTTACAATGTAAGTATGACAGTATGTCCTTATATCATTGTTGACATCCTGTGGTCAGGGAGCCTAGGACATTGTAGTGGTCAGGGCTGTGGCACACACAGTCATGAGTGCATCTAACTAAATTATGAAACTAGCCTACAGCCAGCCCTACACAGGTAATGATGTTTTCTGTTTTTCCCTAACCCTAGTCACCAAAATCCCAGCACAGAACAAATCATCACACAGCCACATTGCAATTATCACAGTGTAAATTTAAATACTGAAATAACACACCATCAATACCAACAGAATTCAAACTCAACACTCAATTTCCCCTCCCATTCAGAATCATACTCAGAGTCCTTTCTCAGTCCTTGGTTGGTCACTTGTCAGTCATTGGCTGTGTTTACAGCTGTGGATACCCATTCCCCCCTGTCCTTGTAGCTCCCAGTGAAATCCGTGTGGGTTTGGAGGCAAAGAATGGGGGAGTAAGGTAAGGACATCCTAGAGAAGGTTGATCCAATGAGGTTATCCAGATCGACCGTTGCCTGGGCTATGCGGTACCAGGAAATGGGAAAGTGCCAGATGTATGCAACTCGTCGATTGAATTGGACTGCTCCGCCATATTCGTTTTTTTTTAGAGGCTGCCACCATTCATCAATTCAAACACATACACACAGCTGCTACACATGAAGCACTGTGGGAATCTACCCTACCGGGAACGATCAGTGGTTCCCAAAACAGTGCAGACACCACTACCTGCTGCCAATGCAGCGAGGGAAGCAACACAAGGCAAGAGGAAGAGACGTGCCTCCACCTCCATCAGCAAGAGACAGATCAGCTCCCAGCTTCCTGCCCATATAGGATGCTCTCCCCCAGCCACTGGCTAGGGAGTGAAGTTCCTAATAGCACAGGCCGAACTACCACGTAGCTGTGACAATCTGGCAGTGAGCCCACAGGAAGCCAGCCTCTTTATACTGCTCCTGATGAAGGTGATTTCTCTCAGGGGTGTAGCAGCCAGCAGCAATCTTGGGACCCATGCCCAGCCTCTGCCAAGAGAACACAGAGCCAACCCCCAGCCTCCACACACCACAGTGGGTACAATTCCCATTCGTAACATCGGCTTCATTTCAAAGTACCCAGAATATATTCAGAGCTTGGCAGATCTGCTTTTTCCTAATATGCTGCACCTTAGTCACGGAACAGTCTGCAAGGTTCAACTCAAAACACTACTGACAAACTGTTTATGGGAAGAGTGTAACTGCTAATGCTTAACGATTTTGTGAAGTCTAAATTGTAAGCAAATTGTCTGCCACTGACACCCTGTGCTTTTCACAGATGAGAGCAGGTTGAACCTAAGCACATGTCATGACGTGAAGGGGCTGGAGACGCCATGCAGAACTTTATTCTGCATGCAAGATCATTCAGCATGATCAGTTTGGTGGTGGGTCAGTCTGGAGAGGCAAAGACGTCTACAGGCTAGACATTAGCTGTGTTCCAATTCAGCGACTGCATCCTTCAGAGGTGGAATTGAAGGCTGATTATGTCACAGCGTCGCAACAAGGCCTGTCCCAATTCAAAGGCTCCTCCAAATGCAGCTGACACATCTGGCATTCCTATTCTAGGAGGGCACCCCACTATACTTCATGGCCTCCCGTATCCCAAAATTCTGTTATTATTAGCCACCTAGCATGCTAGCTATCGAATATTGACGCAGCTCCACGCTGTAGCCATGGTAGCCCCGCTCTGCCGCAAGCTTGAAGGCGAGGAAATGAGGAGATGTTGGAAGTGTAAAAAACCCACCACTTTCAAATGTTAGTTAGTTGATTATGTTCAGATGCAATCAGGAAATGCTCCAAAGGCTAGACTGTCCCATAACGGTTGATGCGGCCGTCGGACGTGCCTCTGAAGCTGTTGCCTTTGTAGACCTCGTAGGCTGGGTCCTCCGAAGGATCCAGAACCTGAATTGGGACGCAGATAATGCCACTCTGACTGTTTTTAGGTATTGTGATGAAATCCTTGGACCCACTGTAAGACCCTACACTGGTGCAGTGGGTCCTGGGCTTCTCTTGGGGCATGGCAATGCCCAGCCTCATGTGGCAGAGTATGCAGGCAGTTCCTGGAGGATGAAGGAATTGATACCATTGACATGCTCGCCTGACCTAAATCCAATAGAACACCACTGGGACATTATGTTTTGGTCCATCTGATGCTGCCAGGTTGCACCACAGACTGTCCAGGAGCTCAGTGATGCCCTGGTCCAGATATGGGAAGAGATCCCCCGACGTTGTCGGGCATACATATATACAAGCACATTAACAGCAACAACTATGAACCATTTTTAGTTGCTGCAATGAAATTTCAGCAAAATGGACTACCCCGCCACTTAAGGTAACATTACACTGAACATTATCAGATTTATGACTGCTTGGTTCATAGAGAGTTGAAATGTGTTCAGGTTGAAACTAAAGAGGACTGACATGGTAACCACAGTACAGAAGAAAATACACAGACACAAAGGATAGAAAAGGAGCAAGAGATGGAAGGTAAAACCAAAAATGGGTCTGTGTTTGTGGGTTTGTGGTGTCACCGACAATCAAGGCCGATAGTTGTTTAAAGAGATAAAGATACAGAGAGAGAGGGTTTGAGAGAGAGACAGAGAGAGAGAGAGAGAGAGAGAGATACAGAGAGGGGGGTTTTAGAGAGAGAGAGAGAAAGCTCTCAAAGAATGAGAGGAAAACAGAACAAGAAAGAGACACAGTTCAGCATGAAGAGGACAGCCGGAAGAACAGTGAGTTCATTGTCCATGTGGCCTGGTTATTTTAATGAAGGAGCCTCGTCCAGAATCCTGGCACTAACTACACACTGACTCACACAGTGATTAATACTCTGCAAATATGCTTAGACAATGACACAGCACACACATGAAAACATGCTGACGCATAATGGACACACGCCAATTAAACACACAAACCTGTACCTTCAAAAACGCAGACAGGCGTCCACATAGATGAATACTCAAAGGGTTGTGTACAACTTTTGGTCAGTCATTTCTTGTCCCAGGACACATTATCTAATATGACCTAAAGCCTTTCATAAACATTTTATCACCACTGCTAACATCTTGCTGGTTTATGTTTAATGTATATGACATTGAGAGCAATTCTATATATACTTAAATTTCTGTCTCAAATGATAGAAAACTAGCTGAACGTGAGAAAAATTAGCTAAATACTTACAGTACAATATATCATCAACAAAACTGTAACCAAAATTCTACATTTGGTGCACCATATTTTTCCCTGGAATTGTAAGCGGGAACTGATAAATATCAGAGATATGCTCAGCAAGTCATGTGTGAGACACACTGAATCTGTGTGTTAATCTTCAAGCTGACACAGTTTTCTAACACATATTGCAGGCTTTTTAAAGAAGCCCTCCTAACTTGCCATGGCTTCTTTTGTTTTGTTTTGACAACAGCTGCATGCATCTGTCCTTTTCAACTTGTACTGTATGGTATCTCTGCCTCAAAACCTCTCCAGTGAGTCTTTTTGCCCCCCTTACAGTGTAAAAGCCTCTGGAATTGCGAGCTACAAGTAACACCAGCACATGTGAGGCTTAAATGTATCTATCAGGTTTTGCCAAAAATCAAACCCCAGATTCCATCCTCACAATAATGAAGACGACTGGAGGAAACTGCTTTGTTTGCTGGCAGGGAAAACCAAGTTGTATAGACAGAGTGGAATGTGTTTTTCTTCCATGAAATGCAATTTTCTATGATTAAAAGCAAGTTTTGAAATTGTAGGTGAAATGACTGCTCATGTGGTAAAACAACCATAAAGACTAACATCAGGACTGAAATGCAGCCATCAGCTGTCAGCCCACCACCCCTACTGTTCAAGCACAAGAACCCAAAGATTCCTACGTTTTGGTCAGATGCCTGACTAAATGATTGTCCTTTTAAATAAGCTCAAAAGGAGTTCACCTACCCACACTCTGGCTACTCCCCCCCTTCTCTTCCCCACATACTCAAATACATTATCCCACAGATGTAAATCTGCAAGACATATGTTGAGGGGGACGACATAGGGGTTGTTTTCAAACATGATGTCAATATTTTTGAGAGAAGACAACAGAAACACACACACATGTGTGTCAGCAAAAGTTCAGCGCACCTTCTGCTGCCACTGTGTCAAATTGTCTCTCTCTTCTTCTCACACTCTTTTCTGTCTTCTCATCCTCCTGTTCTCCTTCTTTCATCTCTCTGTCACGTACATGCCCACATGTAACATAACATAATGTTTTCCACAGCTGTCTCTTCAGGGGAAGCAGAACGAGGTGATTTGCTGAATAGAGTAAAAGAGAAGACAAGGGAGGAAAGAGGGGAAGAAGGGGGATGCAGGGTCCCCAGCACTGTAGTTGGATTCCTTAACACCAGTTGCTGAAAGTTTCCACTGCTTACATGTGAACATGCATGTGTGACAGTTGACGGTCCTGTCACTATGCCTCCTATTGATCATGTTTAGTTTAGTTTAGTTTAGTTTAAGTTTATTTCGGACATGTTAAAATAAATAAAACATATGAACAAAAAAAAAAGTGCCCTGGCTACTTGGCTACAGGGATGTCCCTTTGATTGAATGGCAAGCGAACATGACTCTTACCCGGGAGACTAGGGTTCAAACCCTACCCGGGCCTTCCTTCGTCCTGCCACATGAAAACTAACCAAATACTTGCTTCTCTAATGAGGTAATTGAGTTCTGTGTGGAGGTAGGGAGAGACTTGGCTTGATGTAATACACAGGGCAAGTACTTAAGTTTTTAGTTAACAGGATCCTGAGTTCTTAGCTATTGATGATGAGCAGGCTAACTATCCAATATACCAAATAAATATCAGTGCAGGCTTGACTAAAAAGAATAATAATGAATAATAGCGTGGTTATTATTACCCAAAAATATAGCTGCTAGACTCATAAACTACGTTCTAGGCTGTAAGTAAGCAGCACAGAAAAAAATACAATAGGTATGGTGAGAATCAGTATGGTCACTGATGAAATAAGGATATTTAAAAAAAAATGTTCAGGCGTGTAAAGGGAATAACAAAAATAGGATTATTTTCTAATTCTTTCTAGTTCTTTCATGTTGCTTTAACTCAAAAATATGTTTCTTTTTAGCTGACAAACGTAACCACTGTCCTTCCGACACAATTTCCATATTCCAATTCCAAATATGTCTTGACCAGGTGTCTTGGATCACACACACACACACACACACACACACACACACACACACACACACACACACACACACACACACACACACACACACACACACACACACACACACACACACACACACACACACACACACTTTGTCCTGCCTCCCACAGACCCCACATTGAAAGGAGGCAGAGTTTCTTATAGTAGATTTTTTCCCAGAGAGGTATGCAGCGGCAGCAGCAGCAGCAGCAGCAGCAGTAGCAGCAGCAGCAGTAGCAGGTGAGCAGTGGGACTTTCCAGTCCCCCAAGAGAGAGAAAAAGCACAATGGATTAAAATGCTCCCCCAAATCCCCCAGTTGCTTCCCAATGCTACGGGTTGGCCTCCTTTTCTTTCTACTTTCTACTTCCTCTATCATGGTAAATTAATAATTATCATTTTTAGGCCAAGGCCATATGTAGGGCTACATGGGTAAGATGTGTGATGCAAGACTGCAGCCATTTACCAAGAGGGAGGTTAGCAAAACAGTGGAAAAGTGACTGGGACTTGCATCCTCTTTAACTGACAACATTAGTTTGTGTGTTTTTTGTTTTGTTTTATCTTTTTTTTTTAAAAGACAGAACATTGACTGTGCTGGATTTGGAGATGTTTACATCCCAGCATGATGTGATATTATGCTTGGCAGAGACATGAGAGAGTCATCAAAAGTATTTTCTCTTGTTCAAAGTGCAAAAGTCATATTTGGACATACATGTAGTTTGTGATGTTCATTGGAAAAAGTCAAAGCTGCTCTTCAGGCCTTTTGGACAAATGCAGCATCAGAATTTTTTTTTATCTATGGTTAATGCAGAAGTTTTAGCATGTAGAAACAATTTATTTTTCCATTGTGACAATCATCAAGGCATTTAGTCCATTTAAGATAACAACTCGCAGGAAAAAGCATGACATCACTGGAATAAATGTTTAAAAAAAATAAATGTATAAAAACTCAACCCACCACTGAGGATTTTGTTGAAACTAAACATATCTGCCCTGTGTACTGTGACAGCACTGGAATAAAATCACAATATTTTGCAGGAGAATTCCAACTGCATTACATTACTACATTATATGGTCACTATAAAAGTTTAACTGCTCTCCTAACTAGCAATTATTGGTTTAGGGACCGTTTCTCTAACATTCTTGTTCAGTTATAAGATCAGAACCTGTTTTTTTGTCTCTGAAATGTTTGCACCAATGCTCTAAGAACCCATAATATAATATTTGATTTAACAAGTAGATGAAAGTAATGCATTTCATAATTGACTATCTTGAGATACTTAAAGGGGAATTTACCTTTTTTTTTACAATCTGGACTTATCTGGACCTTATTTCTAGCATAAAATACGATCATTTACTCACCCAGATAACGTTGGTGTCATTACAAGTCCTTCCGACGAAATTAGATCCAGGCAAGAGCCACGTATATCCATATAATGGAGTCTACAGGGCAGCGCAATGCAGCCTCTAAATAACACATTATCTGCAGTGAAACTCGTTCATTTCGTCAATATTTTGTCTTGATAGGCTAGTGCTATTCCCCTCTGAGTCCGGGGTTAGCTGTTATCAACATCCGGGGTCTGTAGATTGACCTACTAACCTCTGACCTGGATGATATCATCTCTGAGCACCGCGCGGCGCGGCTTGTTGCTACCGCTAATACTATGGTTAATTTCTGCGCGTTTCCGAATTGTCAGAACAAAATGAGCAGCTGTATGAAGTTCAGCTTCCACAGGCTTCCTCTCCGCAACCTGAACTCACTAAAACTCCGGCTAGTTCCGATAAAAATGGACCCGAAGTGGAATGATTATTGTCAGAATGAGCCGGGCAGGGCTCAGAGATGACATCATCCAGGTCAGAGGTTAGTAGGTCAACCTTCAGAGGGGAATAGCACTAGCGTATCATAACAAAATATTGGTGAAATGAACGAGTTTCGTGGCAGATTATGTGTTATTTAGAGGCTGCATTGCGCTGCCCTGTACACTTGCAATGGATATACGCGGCTCTCGGCTGGATCTAATTTTGTCGGAACGACTTGTAATGACACCAAAGTTATCTGGGTGAGTAAATGATTGTATTTTATGCTAGAAATAAGGTCCAGATTGTAAAAAACGGAAATTCCCCTTTAAGTCACATTTTGTGCCACTTAATACATACATAGCCTATATGGGGTTTTATATTTATATGAGTTTTTGATCTACTGCATTGAGTTCACAAGTAAAACTACTGCTTCCTTTGCAAATTTAGATTTTATATACTGTACATTATTATTAGATTTTATATATTTAGAACAAATGTTTAGATGTTCATTTAAAACAAATACAAGTCTGTAATATACAATGTTCTGTGGGGAATTGTGGGAAAGATTTAGAAAAAGCTAAAATGATCTAATATGTCCCCATCAAATGAATCTCTTGACCCATACACCTTTTGACCCTTTAGATAGGCCCAACACTTTTACTTAAGTTAAAGTGTTGGACTGAAGTGGTTTTACTTTCTTTTGCTTTACTCACTGCATGCTTCTTCCACCTCTGCTACCCAACATCATGTCAATGTTGCAGTCATAATGTCATTGTCAGAACAATTTGTATGTATTAAGCTTCTATGAGACCTTATGCAATAATTTGCAGTGTAATTTAATATCGCTATCACAGTACTGAGTGTACTGACTGAACGGAATGTTCTTGTTATCACTCAACACATTCAACACACACCTTTACCTGACACCTAGTGCTCATCAAATAGCACAGTGACACTGCACATTGGGCTCCACATACTGTGCACATAGACATACACATAAACACACCTACTGTGTGCACATGTGTGACATTTTCCAGCAGGGATCAGTGGCATTTATCTTATCTTATCCGTGCACCATGCACAGCAGCTTGCACACACACTCCATGAATAGATGCATACACAAACTCAAATGATATAGAAATGCATGAACGTACAAGGACGCACACCACACACAAAGGCAATGAAGTAATGGCGGCAATGACTACTAGAGAATATACCTCACACACAGTTCAACTTGCATTGGCAGGTATGTAGAATGTGGAATACTGGTTAGTGTGAGCAGAGCAATGCACCACAATACAAGTGCACACACACACTTGCACACACAGTAAACACATACAGTATCTGTGCATGGCTGGAGGTGCACGGTGTTTCTGACTGATATTACAGCTCACTGAGGCAGCTCCATGCAGCCTCTTGTGGCTGCGGCTCTCATACCTCTGAAGCCACATCAAGGAGCACTAGCTTCCCTGCTAAACAGACACTTCAACATCACTGCTGCTGGGTCCCACCAACATAGACAAACACAGGGAGAGACCTCCACCCCGCAGCATCACAGCCACACCACAGCCATTATGTGCAGACTGAATGGAATCTAATGTGGAGGATGTGGCTGGCTATCTCAGATGTTTATGTAACCGTGAAGAATATTGAACAGAGAATAATGGAGGCCAAAGACAGACCAAAGCCATCCATTCTCTGCCTTTTGTCTAACCAGGCAAATGCTGCAGTGCAGTTCTTCAGCTGCTCTGCACTTTCTAATGGCTTAATGAGAACTAAGCACAGCTGTTATAGACTAAATGACAATTTCTTTAAAACTGGTTGAAAATTGCTAGGTGATTAGAAAATGATGTCCATCTGTATGCATTAAAAGAGGGTTATTTGTGCCATATGAGGGCTGTGCAATATGATACAAGAAGTGGTGAACTTCACGTAACAGGCCTGTGTGTGATCAACCATCATGCAACTCAGTCTCAGTATAGTGAGTGATTCAGGAACACGCAGTCCTCTTGTTTTGTGTTAGACTGCCCCCTAGTGTTGCCACATCCCCTCCCTCATCCCCTGTTTCTGCTTTCTCTCTCTGTCTTTGTCCTTTGTCTGCCTTGAAGTTATCACGTATTAGTGCCGAGGGAATCTTTAATTGAGTGAAGCCAACAGATGTGGCGGTGATAATGACTCAAAGTCTCGTCCTTGGCTCAAGGCGCTTTCCCAGACTTTATGTGCTCAGTCAGCTGAATTAGTAGAACAACGGGTTCTTGGGGAGCCAGAGCGCACTGTATGCGTGGATGGTGAAAGATGGAAAGATCATGCTGACCGCATTTGATCAATCCCTTGTGTTCCACATAAATGATGCTCACAGTGCTCTCGACATCTAAACAAAGAATCCTCAATAAGTTCCAGATGTTTTAGTTATTGTTGAACTGATAAGTCAATCACCAGTGTCACATTCCTTCCTGTCCACCCCCCACCCCCCATAATACTGTTATGATAGTAAAAACAGCATCATTTCTTTTAAAGGTGCTGGTTCAGTCTCTGTTTAACACATTCCCAGCAATGTTTATCTGAGCACAAACCAAGGCCTGATTTTCATTTATTTCCAAGATGTTTAAACTCTCTTAGAGGGAAAGTTTGGGAGCACTGGAAACAGGTGGAGTTATCTTACCACTTTGCCTTGACTGACTCCATTTTCTGAGACTTGATACCCCCTCCCCCAGCAGCTCTTTTCCTCCTCTGGATTAATCGGACAGCTGCAGCATGTGAAACCACCAAGATGAGTTTAAACTGTGCACTGTCACTGTATATTGCTTACTGTGCATGCATGTCCACACAGGTGGTCACTGCAGCACATAATGTACAAGTTTTACTCGAGCACTTATTACTTCATGTATCATTATTTGTAGGCTACTAATGAGTGGCTGAACACTTGAATAAAGTGAAGTATCTTGGTGATCTATATGGCATGTGAGTGTTGTTTCAAAATAAAGTTGGAAAAAGTGGTAGTGTGTCCCACAGAGTTACAGTGTGGGAGTTGATAGGGGCTGACATGTATCTTTTCATTCATTCATTAGCTTTTCTGTGACTCTGGCTTCCTCCCATTTCTGTCAACTCTGTTCACATCATATCCAAGGTGCTAATGTAGCAGAAGTATTAGTCTCCACTGAGAGGTCAGAGTATGGTATACTCTATATATCATGTAAACCTATTGTGGGGCACTCCAGTGGTTCACCCCTAGAGCTTAGTCCATGTTGACATTGTCCTTACCACGGCCCAGCTTCAAATCTCACTCACAGCCCTTCCTTCACAGATCTCCTTAAAGGTATATTGTGTAGGAATTACTCCCATCTAGCGTTGTGGTTGTATATCGCAAGCAACTCAATCGTATTTTTCATGCTGCATTCACGTGAGATTGGGCAGACGGACGACAGCCGCTGCACGTAACGGCATAAACAAGCCTCTATGTAAACAAGTGGTCCGTCAGCATGAGGCAAAACAATACACGTGACAATATGTTGTCATGGTGATGTCGTATGTTACCAACGGCCGTCTGCCCGACTGCACGTGACTTTTCACAGACGCCACCTCCACCTGAGCCGACAGCTCCGGTGTCTGCGGTGAGTTTCCGTGGTTCCTACACGCTGCCACTGAACGTGAAAACATGGCGACACCACATGGCAGCCAGCACCGAGCTTACCCGCTCCATGTAGATATGAATGATATGAACGGCTAATTCAGAGCTTACCGGAACACTTCAGTTTGTTGATGGGGGTGATTACTGATTAATGAAAAACGTACTTTTGGACGGAATAATCGATTTTCGCGAATAAATAACAGGAGAAGTTACACAATGTCCTTTAAAAACAGTTGGGATGTTAGAACTGTATGAGTGTGTGAGGCATGGTATGGTTTTGTGGCTCTTTCCAAAACTCATTCATTTCCCCAAGCAAGGCAGGTTTCAGTGCATACCTCAACACACACACACACACACACAGACACACACACACACACACACACACACACACACACACATTGGATTAACAGTACAGTGTGTGTTTAACTTAGCAGCTAGAACAGTTCCCCAGTGACAGCTGGTGATAGATGGATGTCAGAGGGCAATGACCTGCCTGAGTCTCTTCTATTTCATACAGCCACATTAAATGGGTCATTAATCAGTATGTGTGTGATTTTGAACATGTGCAAGCTCCAAATGGCAGCATTCCAATATGAATTTAGCATGGATCCATACTATGTGCACCAGGGATACACTCATTAACAGCAGGATACATACACACACAAACAGTCAAGGGATAAGGATCTGTGCTAATTGACCTCCATGACCTCATTACAGGCAGCCAATCAAGAGACAAAACATCAAGCTGATTAGTGAAACCTGCACAAATAAACACCAAGACTGAGCAGAGAGGGGGAGGGGGTCGAGGGTGAGAGAGAGAGAGACTGGGAACAGTCAAAGAGAGACATGTGTGTTGCCTGAGGTGAAAGGGGTTTCTCTCTTGTACAATATGACCTCACACTGCTCCCAGGAGCTCAAGCCAGAGGCCCCGTGGATACATGACTATGTACAATTGGGATAAATACACACACGTGCAAACAGACTCACTCTTTTTTTTATTATTATTGTGAAACAGACTCATTCTTAAGTGCATCTGCATTTGTGTGTTTCCTTCCAGCTGTTCCCTACTTCATGGTCCAGTCCTTACTGATACTGAAGTGTGTTTTATAAGAACTGGCTGACTCAATTGTTAAGTGTGCATGTTAGTAAATCACTACACACTGTTCTTTACTGCCTGTAGATTCAAGTGTGTGTGTGTGTGTGTGTGTGTGTGTGTGTGTGTGTGTGTGTGTGTGTGTGTGTGTGTGTGTGTGTGTGTGTGTGTGTGTGTGTGCAGCAAGAAACTGGCCTGCACAGCAGTAAAAGAAATCACACACATGCACACACGCACACACACTCATTTACACCAACAGTGCACACTGTCAAACACACACATCCTCACATACTGAATGGCATTACAAGAGCTGAGGAATCTGGCTGCTGGACATTTCCTTCATTCCTCTGTTAACCATTCATCTCTCTGAGGGGAGAGGGAAGTGAGGGATGAGAGAGGTATACAGGGAGTCAGAGATGGAAAGAGAGAGAGAGAGAGTCTTTTCATTCACCCACTGGCAATCAGCCAAGAACATTCTGTACTGGTTTGTTTGTGAGGGAAAAGGAGAATACATTTCTATATTTCATGAGCATGACCTTCTCATCTGCTTTTCTGTCCATGTACAAATCCTCTGTCTACTTTTACATCTCCATGTGTAATTGCCGGAGTTCCTCATGAGACTGTAGACAAAATCAAAGATTTACTGTAAGGCTCTTACAGTAGAAGACTTCTTGCCTGCTGCAATCAGGCTGTACAATAAGGCCATGTACTTTTATTGCATTTTATATTATTTTAGGTTATTTATAGCTGTGTGTGTTTTTAAGCTGATGGACACCTGTATTTCCCCCATGGGGATGAATAAAGTATTTTTCTCTTCTATTCCTGGATATCTTAAAGGAGAACATAGCTCAGCACCTTTTTAGCATCTCTCAGCTCATTGTTTTCGTTTTACAGCTCTTCATTTGACTGGTTTGGTTCACACTCTCTCTCATTTAATAAGTAACAATGGTCCACCTGCTGGATGCTACCTGCTCAGCACCAACCAGCAAACTATAACAGGTGAATAGAGGAGCATTTACAGTTAAACACTTTGGGCCCTAGTTTGGTGGCGCAGCGCAGGTGGCGCAGCCGGTGTAATGCAAGTTTCGACCAGCGCAGCCTAGCGCAAGGTCAGATTGGCAGATCGCGCTGCGCTGAGATAGGTGTGGCCGCGCAGCAGGGGGAGGCGTCACAGATTCAGCTTGGCGCAGTGGAAGTTTCGTGCGAAAATGTCCCGCCGAGGGTGCGCTGAAAGCTCGCCACCTCAAACCAGTACTACTCTCAGCGCAGGGCGAAGCGCAGCAGGTGCAGTGGAAGTTTGGCTGCCCAGTGCGCAGTGCACACACGTCACCAAGACCTCACAGGCAGATCTCCACAGTTCCAGGCACATTTCAATGCAATAAATATCCACAATAACCACTATTTAATGCAACTAATGGAATCAACACGTGAATTTATATCTATATAGATTGTCCCGCGGTCAGATCAAAGGCTGTCGGCACGCGTAATGGAAACTCCACCTGCATTAACACAGCAGGGACGAACTGGCACTGAAAAGCAGCTATGGATGTCCCAAGAGCAGGACTGTCAGGGTGGATGACTGCATTTTGCTGCCGTGTTGAGATACGCACTGTGACGTTGTGATGATCCGCTTTATTTATTTATTTACTTATTAATTTATTAGAGGGCGAGCAACCGCATCGTCACGCAGCCGTAATGAAAAACAAAATACAAATCATCATCTCTCTTAGCCCACCACAACGGCATCGGTGTCAGTATATAGCCTATACTCAGCATCTCTCATCACAGAAAAAAACATAAAAAAGAGACGGACAGACAGAGAGAGAGAGAGAGAGAGAGAGAGGGAGAGAGAGACCTTTACGCTGATTTCATCCCGCATGGTGTTTGTTTATGTTGTGATTAGTGTACACCTCTCATCTTTCTTACACAGGGTTTGAATAAATGTGAGTTTCGTTATTAGTTTATTAGTTGTTGTTTTTTACTCTGGGCAGCGGTTCTCAGTGTATCAGATCAAACCTGATTAAAGCAGATATCAGCTTCACGGCCGTTTCGGCTAATGCTGCGTTCAAGGCAGGCTTTTGAAACCGTAAGTTACAGCTTCAAGTCACAACTACGACTTGGTAGCGTTCCAGGTAACCCGTAGCTCGTGTTTTTACCATCCTGTTGTCTGTGAAAGTTCCCTATAACGGCCACTCGTAACTTCCGACCCGTGAACTCGTACCAGATCGAACTGGTATGACTTCACAGGAAGGAAAAACACAAAGTACGAGTTTCTTTGAACGCACCATGAGTTAGCAGCCCCCGCCCTTGTCAGGCATCAATTGGTCCTCGTGCTACGTCACCACATTCACGCGCATCCCTTGGCTGCACACACAGCCCTTCATGCCGTTCTCTCTCCTCATTGGATAACACTTGTATCCCACAAGGAAAATTTTCTCCTCGGGTTACAGCAGAGCAGAGTGACGGAGAGACTCGTGTTTAGGCTGAAATACTTCATGTAAGTGATTGCTGACGGAAAATAGGACTATTTAGGACTTATATTAACAAAAACATTCCACTGATATCTGCTTTAAGTATATTAGTAAACTCATTATTCGGTCACTCTGAGCTCGGACCTCCAGACCAAAACAGCTGTTTCCTCCTGGGAGAGGTTCGGCCTCTGGCGTTGCTGTCTCCTCCGTCCATGTCAAAGTATAAAATGACAAACTTGCAGTGTCGCCCGCGGCGCAGTTAAAGGTGAGGAGAGGAGCTCATTTGATTGGTGAAGATCCGAATCGGCTGTGTTAATCCCACTTCACGCCTTTCTCTCCTCCTCCTGTCTCCCTCCCGCCCTCTCTCCTCCTCCTTTGCCGTTTGCGCCGGTAGGAGGGACGAGGGGAGGGCCTGCGCTGGCCTGAGTCGGACTGCGCTGCCCACCAAACTTGCAAAATGGACCTGGACACGCCTCGTTGGCGTGGCGAAGCTGCGCTGCGCTTAGACTTCGCTCGGTCTAGGAAACTAGGGCCCTTAGAGGAAAACAAAACAATGTTGTAAGGAGAGTAAATACTGGACTTATGTTCAGCAGCTGACAGACCTACAACTCAATATTTATGTTGCCCTGTGTTAACTGGATAAATAAATGTACACTGACTGCCATTTTGACCAAGTTCCTCTTGACAGGTAGGGGGCGTGCTGATTGATATACTATTATAAATCTGTATGTATGCAGGGAAAACCCTGACTGCAATTCTGATACTACGCAATTCGGCAGATCCAAGCACCCCTAGTTACAGGGGGAGAATGGAGGCTCTCTGACTTCCACCGTGCGTCTCTTTGGCCGAAAACCAACCTTGCAAAATCAGAGCCTCCGACCCGGTGTCCCAGCTCTTGTCTCAGAGGTACCACGACACAAACGTGCACCGTAACCTGTAATCTCTTGATTATGACAGGTTAAGACTACAAAGATATACATATCATAACATCGTATATGATCAACAACGTTATCCACCGCTCCATGGGTTGCTTTCTCTCCGGTTTCGTCAAAAACAAATGCACATGGCCGAGAGGAGGGTTAGCAACACAGAGAAAAAGCGTGGCGCTGTATAGGTCAGTGGGTTGAGCTGGCGCTGCATATGCAGGGGCTACAGTACTCACTGCAGTTGAGCTTTCCTCCTGGTCCTCTTCATCCCACTTGGTCTAAACAAAGGGACTTCATGGCATAAAGTCTGCCTTGGTTGAGTCGGGTGAGATCAGCTCCTTTTGTATTTGTTTTTTATTTTGGTGTACACCGCATTCCCTGTGCAATCGATCACTTACGGTTTTTTCATAATGTACTTGAAATGTCTGACGAATACACTTGAATCAAATATAAGGGACATGTAATGAGCTTTTGTTTGTGTTGACTGTTCATTTGATTTAGAGAATATTAAGATTCAAGGGAGGAGGCCCCGTGGAAGACCCAGGACGCACTAGAGTGACTACATGTATGTCACTCAGATGGCCTGGGAACGCCACGTGATCATCCCGGAAGAGCTGGAGGAAGTGTCTGGGGAGAGGGAAGTCTGGGTGTCCCTGCTCAGACTGCTGCCCCCGCCACCCGGCCCCGGATGAGTGGAAGAAGATGGATGGATCGGTAAGGAATTTATTTTGTGTGCTGGTGCACAGGAGAACGTTGCACGCAGTGTCGGGAAACTTTGAAAACATTGAAAATCAAGTCAAGTGTCTTACCGAGTATGGATTATTCTGCAAAGAATCCCCCTTGTTATAAGCAATTGATGTCAAGAAAACAAAACTGTAAAACAGCAGCCTTGAAACCAAAACAATGAACCGAAAAAGAAAATATTGAAATATTAAAGACGTTTTGAATTGTCACTGAAACTACTTATTATGATTTAGAACATCTGCAGAAAATATAAATATAAATATATAATGTTCCCCCTGATGGGTGCTTCTCCAAACTTTGCTCCAATTGCCTCAGGCTAGCTGCAGTTTCACAGGTAAACAGCTCAACTAAATGACTGACCACTGCTGTAGTGGAGAGTTGACATTCTGAGGGAAAGGAGAGCAAAATGTCCTCTGCTGCTGGGAAAAAAAGTTGCATATTAGGTATAAAGGTTGCATCTTGCAACATAACACCTGAGGCTGATCTCATCACTCAGGAAATTTCCATCAGGTTTGTTACAGCAGCTAATGAATATCAAACCTCCTTCCTAACAGATAAATCAATTAAAACAAACCTTCAAAACCTTCTCTATATAAAAGATAAAACTGTCTTGGTTTTATCATGAATGTGCTACAGCATGTTTCTTCAACTTTTGATTTTATCCTCTAAATCCAAGCCAAACAATGAGTCTCACAGCACCACATCCTTTTACACATACACGCTCCCTCACACACACAAGAGGTTCACTGTGTAAAAGGTCCACTTTTCTGTCTTTGAAACCAGTCAGAGCATTCAGCAGCTGTAATATGCTGCTGCTGACTTCATGTTGACTTGTGTAGCAAGTCTGAAATCAAGACCTGCAGAACTGTTTGGCTTTGACGAAGCATGCTTTATACACTTGAGCTGGGATAAACCGTTGCACCTCTGACACAGTCCTTGCACAAGTCATTGGTGTGTCACTTAAAGAGGTATATCACATGCATTAATATGAATTTCTCATGAGCAAACTCAGCATCAAATTCCAAAAAAGTGATCACAATTACTCCAGAGCTTTTTAATTAAGGTAAAAATGTAGCATAGCCATGGGAGAAATCCTGCTTAGTTCCCCTTTAAGGGACAGACCTTTCTGTACTGAAACATGCTCTGGGACAGGTGATGTATTTTATGTTCCAAGTACAGATGTTTTTTTTTTTAAAAAGAGGTGCAGCATTGATATAGCTGTTTTTCTACTCTGCTGATAGAGCATCTGCAAGCTCCATTACTCAGAGCTGAGTTTAATTGTGCAACTAGAACTCAGGGACCGGGAAATGCTGAGATGACTGATATACAAACACACACTCACATGAGCATGTGCAGACAAATGTGGTTTATCTCTCAGTTCAGATATGATGTTTCTGCATAAGCTTCCCCCAACAACTGTGTCCATGTGCATCATGTAGGCCTACTTAAAAAAGATGATGATGAAACACATCCCAGTTGCACTATTTATGTGGCCTTATTTTAGTCCACATGTAGTGAGGGGCAGGGTTGCCATAGAGAAAATGTATGTCCTATCCTCTCTTCTCCCACAGTTAAGGTAGGGTGTCAACCAGTCCTGCTCTCCAACTGACCTAAATGCCCTGACTTCAAATAGTCTGGGGCCGTTCACTCGCTGTTTGGTAAGCAACCGGATCCAGGACAGGGAGAGACAAGCCTTTCTGTCAAAATAAAAGCACCAAGCTAATAAAATGCGGTGAAACTTTTTAATTTAAGGACTATAATTTACAAGAAAGTCCCCGAGCCATGAAGTTAACCTTTTTTGTATTACAAGTTAATGTCTATTTTATTTTTAAGTTTTATGTTGGTGAACACTTTTACTTTGGTGAATTTGGTGATTTCCGGATAACAGACACCAGGCTCTTCTCCACTCTGAAGAGCCTGGTGACGCGAGGCTAGAGTTGTATGACTGCAGGAAAGATGATTACCATATTCTTTACTGTTTCCACAGGAACAAAAGTTTATTTATTTTTATGTGGTGATAGAAGAATGCTGTCTATATGATGGATCAAAACAGTGGGATAGCGATCTGTTCATCACTTACATTATGTGACCTTTTTGATTCATCCTGCTTTTATGGCGTATGTGCAGCACCAAACCTTATTTAATCGCTTTGAGAAATAAAGTTTTTTTTTTGTCTGAATCTCAAGTTACAATCAGTAGCACTATCTGCTTTAAATATCTTTAGAATCTTTCCTATATTTTCTCAAGGCATTTCTGTGGCAGGCTAAAGTTGAACTAACCTGAGCTAACCCTAACTATAACACAGTCTGACAGTAAGATCACAATAGTTTATTTTTCTGGCGATTCTTAGAATAATAAAATTCTGTTCCACCAGTCTCTATTATCTTTTCACATGGACAGCAACTTGGTTCCAGGAGAAACAACTCATTTGTCCAGTTATCTGAGACATAATCTTTTCTGAATTAGCATTATGGAATATAGCTACACCAGTGCTCAGCGCTTTAACATAACAAGGGCAACAAATCATTGGCAGACATACATGCCAGCACACACAAACCACACGTGTGTACTGTAAGCACACACACACACACACACACACACAGTGCGTCAGCTGAGTAGTTATTGTGTAGAGAAGTGTAAACAGGAAACATGCAGCAGGACCCCACAGTCAAGAGACCTCCCAAAGATTTGTAAAAAGTAGAACAATGTAAGTGAGATGCTAAAAATACTCACACACATTTGTCAGTGTATCTACACATACCTGCCGTGAGTGTACGAGTGCATGTCTGTGCATGTGTATACATTTATCTAGTGTATGTCTGAGTGTGTTTGTGTGTGGTTAGCTCTGGTGGTAAGGCGGCAGGGATACAAACAAACTTGTGGTCTGTTTTGGAGAATGGGGCAATTTCCTGGTAGACATGGGAGGATAAAACCCAGGACAAGTTAAAACAGAGAATGAGAAAGGGGCGTGTCATCTCACTGTTCTCACAGTAAAGGGCTCTGGCTGATTTAGAAAATGACCCGCTCCACTTGCAGTATTAGGAATAGTTGCTTGACTTCTAATTCTACACTTCGCCTCATTTTCTCTTTGATTTGCTTCAGAGATGACAGGGTTACTGCCCTCAGGTCGTCGCTACAGTATGTTTCACTTGTCTGCAAGACAAACCGTTTTTTAAAATCTTTTATCCCCTCTGCTATTCGCCTCTTAAATTCTTTATAATGATTTTATTCCTCTTACCATGCACATTTTATTGGTCAAACATGTGCAACTTATGTATTTATTCACTCATTCAACTGATCTTTGACAACACTGTACCCTTGGCATCCTATTCTATTTATTTACCTTATCTTTTATATGTATTTATTGTGTGTACTGTGTTTTTTGGGGGGTCTTTTGGACTGTGCAAGCTGCTGAAATCAATTGCCCCTGGTGGGATTAATGAAGTTGTTTGAAGTTGAAATTTAAGTCATGTGGGCAGGTTTTTTTTTTAATTGTTGCTGTGTGTTTGTTTAGAAAGTGGTAGGTGAATAAATCAATCACATTTTGATTTATATTCTAGGGTTTCTGATGAAAACTGTCTCACTGAAATTAAAAAATTGATGCAAAGAAACTATCTCCAACTGAACAGTGACAAATCAGACATCATCATCATTGGTCCTACATTCCACACCAGAACCACCCAAAACTTCAGCCTCACCGTCAACAACTGCACTCTGTCCTCCTCCCCTCACATCCAAAACCTTGGAGTCATCTTTGACAGCCAACTCAAGCTCGACCGCCACATTAACCACATCACCAGGACTGCCTTCTTTCACCTCAAGAACATCGCCCGTCTCCACACCTCACTCACCTTCTCTGCTGCCGAAACCCTGATTCATGCTTTTATAACATCCAGACTAGATTACTGCAATAGCATCCTATACGGCTCATCATCCAAACTCCTCAATAAACTCCAATACATCCAGAACTCTGCTGCCCGCCTGCTCACCCACACATCACCCCTGTGCTCCAAAAACTGGCTGCACTGGCTCCCCATCTCACACCGTATACAGTTCAAAATCCTCATCCTCTCTCCTTGCCCTACCCCCTCGGACCGGGTCCATGCCTATGTTCCCACAGCCTTATGTTCCCACAGCCCTATGTTCCCACAGCCCTATGTTCCCACAGTTCTAAGATTTTTCTCAAAATTAGGCCCTATGTTCCCACTGGACTCTCTCTACCTATCTGGGGCCGTATTCACAAAGAATCTTAAGGCTAAAAGTAGCTCCTAAGGGCCGAATTTAGGAGCAACTCCTAAAAAAAAGTGGGCGTGTCAGTCTTAAATTTTTTTAAATAAATTAAAAATAAAAATAAATTAAATAAGAGTAATTCACAAAGTATTTTATGCCTAAAAGTAGCTCCTAAGTCTGGGAGAGCTTAAAAGTCCTCGTGAGGACTCCTAACTCAGTAAGACCTATTCACAAAGAATCGCAAATGGCTGCAGCCAGGCAAATGTATGGAGGACTGCGAATTGCTGCAGAGGGGGGTGCTGGAGCACCTGCCCCTTTGCCCTTTGATGCCCAACGTGCCTTTTTGTCGGTGTTTTTTTTTTTTTTTTTTTGGGGGGGGTCATCTACAACATTTTCGCTATAAAACGGGAGTAGTGACGGTGACGGACTGTCCAATATAGGCGTCACAACGGTCGGACCGAGGTAACTGCGACTGCTGCGATGCAGTCATGCTGATGTGAGCCAAAAATATTTTTAAAAAGTTGCTGGGTGCGCTAGACACACACATCTGTTAGTAGTAATAGCTCATGTGATAAGGCTGCTCCCCCAGTAAACTAAACTTATTGTTAGTCTGGGTTCAAATCCTGCTATAGGCCACAAATGTGGGTAATGCATTTTCTTTTCTCATCATTATTATGATCACCATATAGGGCTGTCAACGAATGTGAAAATTAATATTAAAATGTGGGAAGAAAAAAAACCAGCCGCTGCTTTGCGAGTGGACGCACTGACCCTCATTGCATTTATACAGCGTCACACTGCAGAAAGTGAGACGCGACAAAAACTGTAGCAGAAAGATGCAGATGGCAGAGAGAAAGACAGAAAGTTCAGAGCCCAACTCGGCAGCAGAGAGAGTGGTTTGGACTCGAAGCAATCTAAAAAGCCCCGTCGGACCTGACGGCAAATAAATAAATAAAAAGTGGAGCGGAGCGGGCGGCGGCGAGGAGGAGGAGAAGGAGGAGGGAGGGGAGGGGGGGCGCCGCCGGCACTCAACAACCAATCACCGTGTTGAGCGCCTCGAATTCGTGCACGAGAATTGACGTAATCCATAGCAACGGGGCGTCACCAGGGGCGTGACTCTTAGTTTGCTCTTAGTGATTTATCCTTAGTAAGAGTAGGTCTCAGCGGCTTTGTGAATAGCTTTTAAGAAAAAACTCCTACGTAAAAACTTTTAGTGCGAGTTAGGAGCACTCCTAGCGGTAAGATAAAATGCTTTGTGAATACGGCCCCTGGACTCTATCTATCTGGCCTGTCTAGCCTCTACCGGGTCTTTTTACTAAACTTAACCAACTCTTTTCTTCATTGCCTAAACGCAACCAATGGTGGGACCAAAGGGCTGTGGGAACATAGGGCCTAATTTTCAGTGACAACAAAAGTTAGAAATGTGGGAACATAAGGCTGTGGGAACATAGGGCTGTGGGAACATAGGAATGACCCCCCTCGGGGACCAAGCACCGAACTTGAGGGGACAGAGCCTTCTCCGTTGCCCCCACCCTCTGGAATTCACTCCCCAAACCCATCAGAGACTGTACAGACCCCCATACCTTCAAATCACTCCTAAAAACACACCTTTTTAAACTGGCTTTTAATCCGTAAACTGTTCTTTAATCCTCTTTTCATTTTATGTCTTTTTTAACCTTCTTCATTGTTTGTTCTTTTCATTTTATGTCTTTTTTTTTTAACCTTCTACATTGTTTGGTGGTGTGTTACTTTGTAAAGCGTCTTTGAGCACTTGTAAAAGCGCGTTATAAATACAGTTTATTATTATTATTAAAACCCAGCTCACTGAGACACACCGAGACAATGAAAGCTGTACATTTTATACATTGCTGACTATGTTTAATCTGCCATTAATGGCATGTTGTCCCCACAACGTATGCACAAGTCATTGCATATCCAACCCCCATAAAACACTTTTTAGATTACTAAGGGCATAAACCCTATGATGGTTCTCATTTGAAGTGTATTGGAGTCTTTGTTTGAGTGCAGCACACCCCTTACCGCTCCAATGGCCCGCCCACGGGGGGTTTTTAAACAGGGAGGTGTCATAGAGGATGTCACCAGTCACTTGAAATACACATGCCACATATCATTGGAAAGCTAAAACTCTTGTGATTAAAGATTTGACCATTTCAAAATATAATCATCACAGCAACACACAAATCAGACTATAAACAAGCTAACAAAAATTTAAAAAGCTGATATAACTCACGATTTGTGTCAAGGCAGGCTCCCGATCACAGGGTTTCCCCACATGGTGTTGTTACATTCAGAAAAGTCCAGTAAATCCAATCCAGTAAAGTATTTAGTCCAAAACACACGGTTGTACCGGTAGATAGCCTCAAACCGCTGCTGCATCATATGAAATTACGCATTGTATATCCAGTAAAACCGTTTATTTCTCCTCATAAGTCCGGCATTTACAAAAAAACAAAGTTGAATCGCTTCACAAAATGGCCGCTGCACTGACCTTTCGATTGACAGCTTACTCAACCAATCACAAGCTCCCTTTCCCAGGCTGCCGCCTGCAATAGCGAATGAGTGGCTGTGTCTCATGAAGAACATGCCCTCCGGCAGCGCTGAATGACTTCAGCCAATAGGAACCGATCCCGATGGCAACTGATGAAAATTCAGGCGAGAATAAAAACATTCTAATTCAGTGTGTTCCAACTTAGATTACTCAATGGTAGTAGCACTTACAGTGATTATTTCAGTTTGGGGAAAAACTTCAGAGTGTTACCTTTCAAAAGAGACCAAGCCCATCCATATAGAGGGTATGCACGTGACGTCACGGTACTCGGAAGTCGCTGTGGAACGTCCACTGAGTGGCAAAAAGACGAGTGGCAGAGCCGCCAAAGTTAAAAAACGAGCAAGTAACAGAGCGATTTTCTCCGAGCCCACACAAGTCTGACATGTCTAGCTTTGCCAGCATGTAAAGCATGCATGACCTCACAGAGCTGCTAAAAATCTTGAGGATACGTCTCACTTTGACCGAGTTACATTCAAGAACCTGTTCTCAATGACGGAAAGTAAATTCACTGGAGCGGTCATTTTTTTCGATCGATCAGCTGTGTTTACAGTTTCAGGTGTCATAGTTATGATGCTTAGACGGATAAATTAGTCCTTTAACCCATCCTACAGTTTGACTGGTCAAAGTTTTTCAGAATAAAAGCAGCGCGCAGGTTTAAGTGTCGGGAGTCACGGTCAGGACGACAGTAACAGCTGTAATCTCGTCCCTCTGCACAGTAACAGTGAGCCTGTCAGTCACTCTGCAGGTACCGCGGTCACACTGTGTGTTACAGGAAGTGTCAGTGGAGCAGACGGCTTTGTGGAGCTGGTTGTCGATTCCTTTTGACATCAATTTGTTTTGATATAAGATATTTTATCCAGTTTATGAGTCCACCGCTATCCGCCAGCATGTTGAGGGACGCTTGTTTTGCCACTCAGTCCGATCGAACGGGGCGTTGCCGAGGGCAACGTGACGTAAACGCATACCCTCTATTCTCCAAACTGTTCAAGAACAGCATTCAATTTACTTTGGGTACGCCTTGGATAGGCGAATATTACAGAATTTATAGGAGTGGTAAGAACATTTTTAGAGCTTAATTGACCATGAACGTGTCTGTAGATTTTTCGCCCAAATGTCTTTTTCCATACTGAACTGAAGAAGGCTTTCTTTGCAAAGTCTGGGGCTTAAAGCTCTGTGATTACTGAGGCTGTGTTAAGGAAAGATGTAAGTGGGAGGGAAGGGCAGAGACAATATGAAAGGTGAGGGTGGTAAGGGTGATGAGAACGGAATAATGTGGTGGTGAGATGATCCTTGACAGGTGACAAACATCTCAAAACTGTGTGGAATCATGCCAAACTCTCACAGCCTTCAGAGCAACCTGACACCTTTCCATTGTTATCTCTGTTTTCCATCATGTGTGGGCGTGTGTGTAAGGGTTAAATCGATGTCAAAACAACCAGAGACACGCAGCAACGTGCAGGGTTGGCGAGTAACGGATTACATGTAACAGCGTTACGTATTTAAAAATACAAAATAAAATAAAAAGTAACAACATCTGTCAAACTGTGACAGACAGACGTGCACACGGTGCTTTGGACGTACGCAGTTTCTTGTTACGTGTGACATAGTTTGCGCACGTCAATTACGTGTACGTGTGAGCGCGTGACAAAAATGTTCAATTATCTTCATGCGTGCGTTCGCTAAAAAATGCATGAATGTTATGCGTAGTCACTACCAATCGTGTGATTACCAGCGTGCAGCAGTCACGCATGAACGTACACGTGAACGGGGGACCATTATGAGTCAGTGAGGAAACTACATTACACATCAGGTGCTGTTTGCTGCACAGGTGTCAAAAGCACGGGCATGTGACACGTTCAGATGATGCATGTGCACGCATCATGACACATTTGAAACGGCAGTGTGTATGTGTGTGTGTGTGTGTAGTGCATATTGGTGCAAGAATAATCCTACTGTAACTTTGAAACCTGAGCATACAGATATTTTGCAAGTGTACAAGTGTACTTACAACTACATAGTGGTGCAGTGGTTGTAAACTACTTGGTTGTAGACAATTTTTTTCGACCATAGGAGGCAAAAATTTGCCATTTAGTCAATTAGAGCTCTATGTCAGACTGGTGGGATGTCGGAATGGCGGTTGCCCCCCATAACAACATCCTCTGTCCTTAGACCCTCACATTCACTGAGTAAAAACTCCTGGAAACCATCAATCATCAATATGTTCTAATAAAATTGCTTATTCAATGACATTTTCTTTTTTTACATAAAAAATCTGGGTAAAATATGTAATATGATTTCACCCTTTTACTTTCAGAGTTCTATGGGTCAAACACTGAGGAAAAGGACCAGTAAATTCAATCTCACAGGTTTTTCTCACAGTCCTGGGGCTGGTGATTTATAAGATTTAGGAGTTCATATTGTTGCTGTAGCACAATGGAATTAGAGTCCTCAGAGCAGGACTGATGTATGCTGTGAGACGGATCCCTCTCTCATAAATGTAAAGATTTGTCTGATTCTTTTCTTGGCCCTGCCTTTGAACTGCAGCTTGCGTAATAAACTCTGCATACAAGCACAATTTCCTGCCCCACTGGAAGATGCTTTGTGATTGAGAGATAACACACACACAAAGGCCCACATTTTATCTCATACATATGCGTATGCACACACCCATATCCACCCAGGCACACTTGTTATACAGACTGATCAAATGCGATATGGGGCCTGAGGGAATCCAGATAAGGTTGAGATGAGCAGAAATAAAAGTCATATCCAGCCTGACACACCTAAAGGCTTACAAGACATAACAGGAAGTGTAAATACCCTCAGTAAAATCATCCACAGTCAACTGCCACTCTAAATTGAAACCTCTGAACTTATCTGAGCTCAGTGCTGAGCCAATGCAGAGAAGGTTTATATTGTTATATTGTTTCTATATTATTATTCTCGGTTACACCCTGCCTTTCTGAAAATAGACTTCCATTCTTCGTAATAGCAGGGTTATCTATTTTTTTCTAAAGACTGTGCTATGCTATTCCGAAAAGGCTACTGGGGAAAACCCTCCATTCCGAAACCCCCCCACTCCGAACGGACAGACCAGACGGATGCAATCAGAAAGGAAACAGAGCCTGCACATTGATCCTTTTTTCCTTTTTGGGATCAAACATGTGCATAATTAACTGCAAAACAAGCAAATACCTCATATTAATGGCATACAACGTTCATTATGCTTCTAGCATGCCTAGCCTCTACATGGTCTTTTTACTAAACTTAACCAACTAATTTCTTCGTTGCCTAAACCTAACCAAAGCATCTCCCAGTCCGATGTCAGCAGGAGCGGCGGCTGCAGCAGGCTTGCGGGTTCAGCTGCGCTCGAGTTAGCCTCGTAAACCAGCCTCTCGCGGAAATGCATTTCATTTCATTTCGACGGAGAGTCTGGCCTCATTCCCCCTGTAAGCGTTTGGGGTGGGCGGGAGCTGGGCGGGAGTAGTAGTGTTGACAGACAACCCCATTCAGCCAATCAGCAAGTTGGTGTAGTGACGAGGCTTTGCACCAGTCGGTCCCTGATTGGCCAACGTGCTGTGTCAATCACAGCGGCGACGCTGATTGCTTGGCCTTCTGAGGGTTTCAGACCAAACGCTTACAGCGGGGATGAGGCCAGACTCTCCCTCGGAATGAAATGAATTGCATTTCCGGGAAAGGCTGGTTTACGAGGCTACGCTCGAGTGGAGCGGGGGAGAGAAATAAATTTGTAGCCTATTTCTTTTACTCGGTGGGAGATCTCCCACAACGAAGTGGGGGAGAAAGCAAGTGGAACAGATCTCCCCAGTCCCTGAGCAGCACGCATTTCACAGACAAGCCACAATGCAGAGTGTAAACAACGTCAGCCGGTTCAGCACCATGGACAGCTGCAGGGGGGGTTCGGAAAAGCGGTGTTTCGGGGTGACATTCGGAATAGCAGTGTTTCGGAGTAGGGGGGTTTCGGAACAGCGTCATGTCGGAATGGAGGTGTTTCGGAATGGAGAGTCGTCCCCATTATTCTCCTTTCCTGTCACACTCTTCATTATGGATGACCCCTATCCCATCATCTTCCCAATGCTCTGTCTGTCTCTTCCTATCTCTCTCACTCCCCCTCTTTGTCTCTTTCCCTCTGTAGCCCCAGGACAACACAGTTGATCCTCGGCCTATGCACTGAGTATGGTGTGTTTGAAGGGCAGCCTTTCTACTCAGGGCCTTGTTTATTCTGCCCACTCCCTGTCAACTGTGTTTAATGTCACCAAGGCTTTACTCTCCCCTGCACGCACGCACGCACGCACACACGCACACACACACACACACACACACACAGTCTGAACAGAAGTTGTAGCAACAAAACAAGAGAGTGAAAGAAGAGAAAGAATCAGGCAGCAGTTGTGCCTGCATGTGTGTGTATGTAGTTATGGGAAGTGCAAGGGTAATGCATGAAAGCCAAAACTAATAAGTGTGTGTGTGCGATCAGAATCAGAACTGTTTTTATTACCAAGAGCAGTAAAGGTCAGTTTACAGCACGAGGAACTTGTCTTGGTGTCATGTATAAAGGTACCAAAAAGCAGCGGTCGGAGATGACATCATCCAGGTCGGAGGTTAGTAGTCAACCTACAGGCGCAGCATGTTGATAACATGCCACCACGGGCTCGGAGGGGAATAGCACTAGTGTATCATAACAAAATATTGGCGAAATGAACGAGTTTTGCGGCGGATAATGTGTTATTTAGAGGCTGCATTGCGTGCCCCGTGTTCTCGCATTATACGGATATACGCGCCGCTCCACTGGGGCTAATTTCGTCAAAACAACTCCAAATGACACCAAAGTTTCTGGGTGAGTAAAATGATCTTATTTTATGCTAGAAATAAGGTCCAGGTTGTAAAAAACGGAAATTATCCTTTAAGGCGGCCGTGCCATGTAGAGCAGTGGTCCCCAACCACCGGGCCGCGGACCGGTACCGGTCCGTGGATCATTTGGTACCGGGCCGCAGAAAGATGAAATGAAAATGAAAAAAAAAAAAATCATTTGTTTCGTCTATTTCACACTTCCGGTCGTTTTATTTTGAAAATGTTGCCACTTCCGTTTGTGCATCGTTCCAGCGCTGCGCAATTGACAGGCAGGCACAAACGTAAAAGAGTGAAAAACACGTCGCCGGGCCGGGAAAAACTCAATAATGAGACGACAGAAGACCCGACGCCTTCCAACAAGAAGAAAGCTGTTCTAAAAGAAAAAGCACGAGTCCTGTTTAAATGACGGGTTCATTGCAACAGGTGATTCACATGCTCCAAGCTCCAAAATGTGTGTGCGGGACCCGGCCGGCTCTCTGCCGCTTCATCACTTCACAGAAAACTTCTCTCCCTGCGTTCTGGATTTAAGCAGAATATCCTGAGATCGCCACAAAAGCACTGAAAACCTGCTTCCATTACAAACATATTATGTTTGTGAAACGGAGTTTTCTGCAGCTTCAGCAGAAAAACGAGATGACAGAGTAGACAGGAACCGAGATGACAGACGGAGCTTCACCCCCAGATGACTGACAGTATTATTGTGATTATGGTGAGAAAACTAAGCTATGTGAACGTGTAGTCCTGTTTATACAGTAGGCCTACATGTAATGTAAACAGGAGAACGTACGCTACCCCCCCCCCCCCCCCCCCCCCCCGGGCCGCGGTAAAAACTTCCACCGGTGACCGGTCCGCGGAGATGTAGAGGCTACAGTCCTCAACGCAGGCGTCCCCGGTTCGAATCCCGCGTCGGGAAGACCTTTCCTGCATGTCATTCCCCCTCTCTCTGCCTCCCCCTTTCCTTTCTATTTCTACTGTGTGCTATCAAATAAAGGCAAAAACGCCAAAAAAATATACTTAAAAAAAAAAAGAAAAGAATTTAGATAAAATAAAATAGAATTAATTATAATATACTAGTGCAAAAGATACGCATATACTAGGCCTATATGCAAAAAAAAATACAAAATACTACTAAATAAGTTGTTGTGCAAATTGTTGTAGTAGTGCAGAGTGACTGTCCATAGGTTTAGGGTTATTTAGGGGGAACTGGCCAGAGGGGAAGAAACTGTTCTTGTGGCAGAAACCGTTCTTGCGGCTTTCCTCAGGTTGTAGGCTACTGTATGATTTGTACAGTGTGTGTGCAGTAAATGTTAAAAGTCAACTTAGTGTAAACTGAGTGCTGACATTTAGATCCCCAGTGGGAAAGTGGCTTTAGTACAGTGTAGTTTGCAGACGTGGACATATCAATTATACATAAAACATACAGTATATCAAATATCATTCATTAAACTGGGGAACTACTGATTTGGAAAAAAACAAACACAAGTCACAAGATGATATCCTTGGAGAAACAAGCAGCAGCAGTGAATTCAGGGGGTTTATGTCTATTTCCTCCCTTTTTGGTGGTAATTCATGGGATTAAGTTGTTTTGCTCTGAAGCTAATCAGCGTCTGCTGCTGCATTTAAGACGTTTCACCTCTTATCCAAGGGGCTTCATCAGTTCACAACGCATCGGTCCGACTAGTCCCCAGGTATTTGTAGGAGAGGGGGGGCAGCGTCTGCAGGAGGAGAAGGAGGAGAGCAGGGCCCCGTTTGAAACTCTGAGTCCCTAGCTCAGGGTTGACGGAGCCTGGGCTGGAAAACTCTGAGTTTTCGGTTTCAGAACAGGTGATCGGCATCAGCTCAATCAACTCTGAGTATGTTGAGCCTCATGGAGGCGCGTTCACCGTGACCATAAAAAGCCATCATCAATGGATCACAGATGGCAGGTATCAATATGGCTGAGGAAGACACCCGTAGGAGAGCAACATATTTTACACCAGTAGAGCTCGAAATATTAATGCCGGTGTTGTGCCGTCGTATGCACCCTTGCCATGAAAAGCACCCCCTCGCGGGAGCGCGCTTAAGCCACTCCGCTGTTGGAAAAGTGAAGCAATTCGCCTCAATATCGCAAACAAACACTGGGGGAAATGCTGCCTCGTGATTTATTTATTTGTGAGGGAATAGAAGGGAATGGCATTGGTTCGCGGGAGTTATTGAGCTCTAATGCTCAGTATAAAATATATAAAAATTAATATAAAATATGACATGTGTTCAAATGCAATAAAAACAGGTGAGTGTCATAGAGGAGGCTTAGATCTTCTGTACTGTGTTGGTTTTGAGCAAATAGGTCACATGACCTGGGAGTTATTGAGCTCTAATGCTCATATTTACAGTATAAAATATATAAAAAATTCATATAAAATATTACATGTGTTCAAATGCAATAAAAACAGGTGAGAGTCATAGAGGAGGCTTAGATCTTCTGTTCTGTGTTGATTTTGAGCAAATAGGTCACATGACCTGGGAGTTATTGAGCTCTAATGCTCATATTTACAGTATAAAATATATTAAAATTAATATAAAATATTGCATGTGTTCAAATGCAATAACAAAGGAGTGTATCGTGATGGTACCACCTCTCACAGCTGTCACAGCAAATCTGGGCAAACAGGGATGTGTAGTGGTTAATAAGTTTTACTTTATATAGGGTACCCCTAAATATATGATACCACAAAATGTATTGACTATCAATATCCTTAATATTCCTTAAAATATTTGATGGTCACCAGCATAAATAGTGTTCCGACAACAAATTGAATTTCCTACAGCACATTGTACAATTGAAAGTAAGTAATCTTACATGTCAATAGGAAAAACAAGCACATTAATCATGCCTTTATTACATTTCGGGAATGCAGAAGGTTGTAATTACGTCTGCAAACCTAACATTGACAAAAAAAGAAAAAAAAAAGCTTTTATGATTTTGTCAATGTTAGGTTATGAAGGCATTACCCATTGTGCTTCATCTTGGTCCTGGTCCTCCATTCCACAGTAAAAGCACAGGCTGCTTAGTTCATCTGTTCAGACAAACAATATTCAACAATATTAATTCACTTGCTTATAGTTGCATATTTATGAGATAACATGAATAAAAAACCAACAACATGAAGTGATTGAGATTGTAGAGGAAAAAGGAAACAGACCAGATTCTTTGAGGAGGGAAGTGGCTATGTTCAGCCTCAATTTCTCCACTGCCTCCTCTGAAGTGTCAATATCCATTGCCTCTCCATGCTAAATTTTTTCTGCAAACTTAAGAGAAGTTTGATTAGTAGATGGTGTGAGGATTGCATCTGTGACTTTTTCCCTCCAATTGACTACATACAAATCAAACATGAAATGTAAAGTATTGTAGTATATTGTATAAAATCTGGTCAACATCTTCAAATCAACTTTATTTATATGGCACTTTTCATACGTTACAGTAACACAAAGTGCCTCACAGAGGATAAAAACAAAACACCATGAAAACCCCAAACCTCCCACTCCCACAAATATACACACAGATACACAATTACATACACACTCACACAAATACATACGCACAGACATACATACCCACACACACAAACATACACACACCCACACACATACACTAGCTGTCGCTGAGGAGACATGACGGGGCACCGAAATCTGAGGTGAGGAAGAAGCTACCTTTGGGGGCCGCGCTCACACGGGGAGCCAATGCAGCGATTTTAAAACGGGTGTAATATGCTAATTGTAAGTTATGCATGCTCTTTTTGGGAAGACCAGAGAGCAGGGCATTACAATAATCTAAACGACAAGAGATAAAAGCATGCATCAGCACCTCCGTGCTGGCCTGAGAGAGAAACGGGCGGACTCTGGCTATATTCTTAAGATGGTAAAAACCTATCTTTGTTATGTTTTTGATGTGAGGAATAAAAGTGAGCTCAGAGTCAAAAATCACGCCCAAATTTTTTACTGATTTTGAGGGTTTAAAATCCTGTAACTTTGGTAAAGGTTTTTTCTCTCTGGCCTTCAGGACCAATGACTTCACTGTAACTGCTACTGAATTTGAGTTTGACAATGATTAAAGGTAACTGGATTTCACACTCACTTTTAAGGCAAGAACTCCACATGATGTGCCATCTTGTTGGCAATCATGAGGGAGAGTGCTGCATGTCCATGTGGATACCGGGCAGCCTTTTTTCCTCATGAAGGCTCTAAAGTATGGAAATAATAGGCTTCATGTGTGAAAACGATTTCACATAATCATTTAGCAACTCATTGGATAGAAGTACAACTACATTTTAGAGTCAAATTTACCTCGTTGACTCCAGGCACTTCTTCATCTTTCCTGATGTTTCCTCGAGTGGATAAAGGAATATTGTTTTTCTCTCATGTGAATACATAACCTTTTATCATTGGAACATGGAAAAACAACATACATTAGTCAGAAACCCCTGGTTTTAGTGATATTACTGAAATTCTTTGATGTCAGGTTTTGTGTAGAACTTTTTAATAACTGAGTGTATGTAAGCATAGCCAAAAGTAAAATGGCTGTAGCAAGAGTTGTGCAGTGCTCCTCTTACCACCAACATCCAATGATGGTTCTCATTGACAATTCCCACAATTACATCGTGTGCCACTGGATCAATTTGAAAGCAGTCACAAAAATACTAAGGGCCGGATTTACTAAAGGTTTGCGTGTATTAAAACGTGTGCAAACGTGATTGCACGCGCAAACACATGTGGAACCTGATCTACTAACCGGACGCACCGAGGATTGCGTCCCTCAAACGGGCAGAATAGCACGTGCGATCCATTTAGCGTGTTTGCCTTGATGAATATGTAAATATGGGCGTTTCAGCCAGAACGTGCTAAATACTGGGAGGAGTAGATGCAAATAGATTTATTTAGCGCGTGCAATGTGATTTACCAAACCAGGAAGAGATTGCGGTGGCTGTTTTTGCGTCTTTTTTCACAACGTCTGAAAACCATGTACTAACTGATACAACTTTGCCAAAACGTATGCGTTTATTGATTTGATACCTGTCAGAGCCCCGTGATCTCACATCTCTGCATTTCCTCACGTCTGGGTAATTCTGTAACAGTTTTTCAGCCGTGTTAAAAGTCTTTTACGCGCCGTTACGCACGGGGCACGTCTGTCCTGCAGTGCGCTCCTCTCCTCTCCAGCACCTGGCTGCTCAGCTCCGTCTCTCGGTCCCGGTCCCGGTCCCGGACTGAGACACGTCACCGCTGCCTTCACCCGTCTTTGATCCCTCTGGTCAGTGGTCAGAGCGTTTAGATCCGTGTGTCCCACCTGAGCTCTCTATTAATCCACTCGATCATGGGCGGCACACACACACACACACATATTACAGGTGTGTGATTGTCGCTGCAGCTGCTGCCTGTTCGTCACTATATGACGAGTTGGGCCCTGTAGCGATTTGTGTTTATTTATCTAAACAGAGCGCGAGAGAGATTAACACACATGCTGTCATTGTATGCATCAGATCAAATGTCATTCTGTCCCTTCGTCCATCCAGCTCTCTGTCCATTCTCTCCATGGCGGAAACGATTACACGCGCAAAACCCTCATTTACATATTGCGGTTTGCACGTGTTTTCATTTAGCGGGTTACTCTTAGTAGATCACCTGTTTTGCGTGCACTAACCAAACTCGCAATATTATAGCGGGTGCAAACAATATAGCTATCTGGGATCTTAGTAAATCCGGCCCTAAATCCCTGTTGCTTGAAAAATACATATTTGCAATATTTACAAAATTTAAAGTCATTAACATCCGGTACATACCCGTATTTTTCAAATTTTTACTGCCAGATGGCAGTCATCGCATAGGTGTCAATAACAGTGGCTTTACCAGCATTGGATTGGTTGTATTTTTGCACAAGCACTGTCAAATATGCGTTGATCACCTATAAAGAATTGTTTCAAAAAACGCATTACGTATTGCACAGAGGCAGTTTCACAGAAAAAAACATCTACTGCATTGTTGTAGTGTTACTGAATTTCTTTGCATGATCTAGGTAACTGCATTACAATGTACTGTAACTGTCATTGCTGACATATTCGCCATTAGGGAGTGGAAAATCATGATTTTATAAAATAATGAAAAGGTGCTACCTCACTCTCAAGCTCCTTGTTGGGAGCAGTGTTGCTAATGTTTTAAGATTAAGATATTAAGATATACTTTATTAGTCCTTGACGGGAAACTTGTCTTGGGCACAAGTGCTGACACAGCTGCATCTAAAACCACACATAGCGAGCACATGGTACTCATACATCTGCACATTCACATGTACACATAGTGTACGCACACATCCACATACACACAGAAAACATAATTACACATGGTGTACACATACATGTCCATATACACAGAGCATAATACACTGAATATATTACACATGGTGTACACATACAACTATGCAGCAACCAGGGAGCCGCAGAAAGTATGGTGCGCGTGGAGCACATAGACAACCACCATAATGTCCCAATAAAACAATTTGTACGGGCCCACTCGGGAAAGAAGCACATGTACATCTTTTCCAGCCCATGCCTCCTGCACATCTGAAAAAAATACAGTACAACATTATAACATTTGCCATCAATATTATTGTACAAGATTTGTCCTTTTTTAAAATATAAAATTACTAATCAAATTAAAAAAAAAAAAAAAACAGTATCAAAATACCTACATTTTTCAGCTGAGGTGTGTGTATGAATCGGAGCTGGTGAGGTGGCTACTGAGACAGGGCCTGTTGATGGTGCCACTATCATGGAGGCTGGTGCTGCCACTGGCGGCGCTGGCGGTGCTGCTGGTGGCACTGCTGGTGGCACTAGCGCTGCTGGTGGCGCTGCTGGTGGTACTGGTGCTGCTGCTGGCGCTGCCGGTGGTACTGGCGCTGCTGCTGGCGCTGCCGGTGGTGCTGTGGAGGCTGAAGCTGCTGTGGCCATTTTTCTGGGGATTCGGGGCAGCTTCACCTTGGCAATTTTTAAATGGTCAACATTTATACTCGTAAAAACCGTACCATCTTCTGCCACCAGATCAGCACTTTTCCCTTGCAGTGCCACCAGAGTGAAAGGGCCAAGGAAGTTTGGCTCCAGCTTGCCACCTTTCCTTTGCTGACTCCTGACATTCTGTCTCCATACTTTGTCTCCCACTTTCAATGCAGGTTTGGCAGCACCCTCCTTCATGCGCCTCTTTGTGCTCTCCTGCTGTTTCTTAATGTTTTCGTGGAGAATGTCTTTTATGTGGTCAAGGCGCTTTATGTCCTCTGACACAGCCTCCTCACCAACAACATCCTCAACACTGCTGTCCACCTGTGAACACATGTTTTACACTCTTTCAGTCCATATTTTCAACACTTCATCAATCTCAAATCAACTCAAAATTGATTTACAGTATATAGCACATTTAAAAACAACCTTAGTTGCCCAAAGTGCTGCACAACATACAAGTGCTAGCAATATAGATAAAAACAACATAAATCATCAACATAGATTAACAATACGATAGGACAGGCATCACCAAATGGCGGGTCCGGACCGAGTGATGGTTCGATCCGGACCGGAGACCAATCTCTAATAAGTTAACATTTTCCTGGAGCATTTTATTCCGACGGGACAGCGGGCTCAGCTATAGGTCAATACGGCAGCTTCACTCAATTGAGCCAATCAGATCGTTTGTTTACCCTGCGCGGCCAGTGCGTCCGAGAGGGAAAGAGAAAGGAGACGGAGTGATGACAGCATGTCTTGCTCCAAAATAAAAAAAAGTTGATGCTGAAGTCAAAGACGAGCCGCCGGCAAGGGGGCAGTTGTCGGTCTGAGAAGTGAAGCTCACTTCCGCGTTCAAAAAGCTGCAATCCCCCCGACTGTCGCTGGGGGCTGGCTCCAGAAGGGAGCAACTCCAATCGAGCCCCATGTTAAAATAGCCGATTTTACAGCTTAAAAAAACATATTTACAGCCTGGTACATTTTATTTTTTTGGTCTCAATCAATAGTTTCTACCCCCCCACACACTCTGAGGGGGGTGAATTTTTTTTAAACTCTACCGTTTTACTATTATTAGGTTTAAAGCACTGGCCAATTAGGGCGCAGAACCGTTGAGTGACAGGTCCGGCGACCGCTGTTACGAGGCCAGTGGCCGGGTTTTCGGCCGGCCAACGGCCACACCGCTCCAAATATGGCAAGTAGAATCCAACATGGCGCGGTTCAAACCCCCGTAGTAGCGGCACAAAACAGACTCCCCCAAACCAATGGGTGACGTCACGGACGCTACGTCCATTCTTTTTACAGTCTATGGCCGCCGGGCGTTTGTGGCCGCCGCCGCCTTGGTTAAGCATGCGTGTGTGTGTGTGTGCGTGCCGTTCAGATGGGTCTCTTGTTGCGCGCACAAACCCATTACTTTCATGTGCGCTCACAACCGAAAGCGACGCAGTAGCGGTGCGTATTCGGTGCGCCATGCTTGTTTCCTGCTTCTCCGCCGGTGTTGTGTCAGACCCCCGGTTCTCCCTCGGTCTGTAAACTTTTTCATGCGGAGCTCTGCCCCGTTTGGAAGGAGAAGGAAGCCTGTATGCGGGAAGACGTCGCTTTAGAGATGTAGAATGTGTGTTATAGAAGAGAAACACCTATTTCAGGACTACTGACTTGTATCACCAGAACAGAACAGACATATCCTGTGATTTTCAGCCTCCCTCCATATTTAATGGAGGGGGACAATGCAATGACAGTGCAGCTATCAAGATGCTTTTGACACCTTGGCCTCAAAAAAAGAAAGAAAGAAAGAAAAAAGCACCAAATGTCATGGCCCTTGGTCTTCCGCCATTTAGTGGCTCGGTTTTCTGTTCTGTTTTGTTATTGGACTCCTAGTTTCTGTGTTTAGTTTAGTTCCTGTTTTATTTTGAAGTTCTGTGTTGTGTCTTGGTCTGTGTCTTGTCCTAGTTTCCTGTTTTATTTTGAAGTCCTTGTCTTGTCTTCCTGTGTTTTCCCTCCTCAGTCTCCTTGCACACCTGTCCTGCGTTTCACATCATCAGCCCTGCGCCTTGTGTGTCCACCAATCAGGTTTCTTTGCCCTCCTGTCTCCTCACCTGTTGCTTGTTGTTTTGATTAGTTCTGTTGTATTTAGTCTTGTGTTTCTTTCAGTTCCGTGTTGGATTATTGTTTGTGTCACGGTGTTCTGTCATGTGTCCTGTTCCTGCCTGTTATTTGTAGTAAAATCAGTTTGCAAATGCTCGCTCCTGCGTTTGGGTCCTGCCTGCTTCCACACCCTGACAGAATAATCCAACCCCCAACCATGGACCCAGCAGGTAATTCCCCACCCCGTATGATGACTCTGCTGGAGTACTTTTTTCACATGGCCAAGGAGACTGCTGCAAGGGAGGCAGCGTCCTCGGCCATGCCTGCTGAGAGACCCTCCACGAAGGGCTCCTCTCACCGCCGCCAGCAGCCCAAGCCTCGCCCCCAGCCACCTACCTTCCCCGAAGAGGACAACCCTTTCCGGGGCACCCGGTTGGCACTGGGGGGGCCCCGCTCGGTCCAACAGGCCCACAGAGCGGTGCTAGCTGCCTCCAGGCCAGTCAGGGCCTCCAGGCCTGCTAGAGGAAAACGGGCTGGCAAACCTCCTGTTTTGGCTGTGCCACAGCCTCCAAGTCCCCTGCCTGCAGAGAGGCAGTCGGCGGTCCGGCCGACTCCTGCTCCACGTGCCTCATTGGCGGTCCGGCCGACTCCAGAGCTGCAGCTTCCCCCGGCGCCACCTCTGGAGCTGCAGGGTGCTCCAGTGTTGGGGGTCCCGGCTGACGCAGCTCCTGATTCCAGTGTCCAGCAGGAGGCCCGTCCTGCTCCTGATTCCAGTGTCCAGCAGGAGGCCCGTCCTGCCCCTGATTCCAGTGTCCAGCAGGAGGCCCGTCCTGCCCCTGATTCCAGTGTCCAGCAGGAGGCCCGTCCTGCCCCTGATTCCAGTGTCCAGCAGGAGGCCCGTCCTGCACCTGATTCCTGTGTCCTGCCAGGGGCCCATCTGGTCCCTGTCTACAGTGTCTCTGCCTCCAGTGTTGAGCAGTTGGAGTGCTCGACCCCTGTTGCCGGTGTCCAGCCGGAGGTCTGTCCAGCCCTGCCTCCGGAGGGGACCCGCAAGCGGCGTCGCCCCCCTGCCCGGCCTTCGGGCCGACCCCCAGACTCTTGGTGCTCTTCTGCCCAGCCTCCGGGCCGACCCCCAGACTCCCTGTGCTGTTTTGCCCGGCCCCCGGGCCGACCCCCAGACTCTTGGTGCTCTTCTGCCCGGCCTCCGGGTCGACCCCCAGACTCTTGGTGCTCTAATGTCCAGCCACCTGGCCATCCTCCTGAGTCCCTGAGCCCTCTGCTTGGCCTCTCAGGCCGCCCGCCTGAGGTCCCCTGTTCTTGCCCTTGGTTCCCTCCTCCAGGCCCCCTCCGCCCGCCCTGGTTGGGGTTGTCTGGCCTTGAGGGACGTCTGGAATCCGTCCCTTGAGGGGGGGATACTGTCATGGCCCTTGGTCTTCCGCCATTTAGTGGCTCGGTTTTCTGTTCTGTTTTGTTATTGGACTCCTAGTTTCTGTGTTTAGTTTAGTTCCTGTTTTATTTTGAAGTTCTGTGTTGTGTCTTGGTCTGTGTCTTGTCCTAGTTTCCTGTTTTATTTTGAAGTCCTTGTCTTGTCTTCCTGTGTTTTCCCTCCTCAGTCTCCTTGCACACCTGTCCTGCGTTTCACATCATCAGCCCTGCTCCTTGTGTGTCCACCAATCAGGTTTCTTTGCCCTCCTGTCTCCTCACCTGTTGCTTGTTGTTTTGATTAGTTCTGTTGTATTTAGTCTTGTGTTTCTTTCAGTTCCGTGTTGGATTATTGTTTGTGTCACGGTGTTCTGTCATGTGTCCTGTTCCTGCCTGTTATTTGTAGTAAAATCAGTTTGCAAATGCTCGCTCCTGCGTTTGGGTCCTGCCTGCTTCCACACCCTGACACCAAATGAACAAAAAAACAAACAGGGAAACCCCCTTATTTATTCTGTCTTGTTCTCTTTAATTGAAATAACAGGCCTTAAATTAATTTGCCTGGGGGCTACTTTTATTCATGGTAAAACAAATTAAAAATGTTTCCTGTGTTGAAAATTAACAATAGATATGAAAATGCACTTTGTTGGGGTAGGCTATAGCTTATATATAAGACACCATTTGGACTTTATAAGGTTCGGACCTTTCACTTGGATGAAAGTTTAGTAACTGGACCTCAATGAATTTTAATTGAATACCCCTGCGATAGGGCAATAAGAATAAGATAAGAGGTCCGGGGTGTGTGTGTCAGGGTGAAATGAAGGCCAGAAAAAAGAGGTGGATCTTTAAGAGTGATTTTGAGACATGTTTACCGACCATGAAATCTTCATGCTGCTATTCTGACATGCCGCTATTTCGACATTGACTTCTAATTGTCGGAATAGCGGCATTAACATTATTTTTCAAGCGTCCCATTATTCCGACATTTTTTTTTTCATTGTCGGAGTAGCGGCACTTTACTATTTTTCAAACATTCCGCTTTTCCGACATTGATTGATTACGTAATAGTCAGACGTGTCTTTCTGATTTTTCATCTGAGACACTGTTTCTCATACACAAATACATAGGCCTATAAGAGAGAAGAAAAAACAAACCCGCCACTGGCAGCAGCGCCCGCTGATCTGCAGCCTACTGAGACTGTTATTATTCTGTCACCTGAGTTAACGAGGTGCACGTGTGTTTGGAGCTGACGAGAGAATAAAGAGTGAGACAACGCGGCCCTGAGGAGGAACTGTGAAGGACTCAGCTGTAATGGAAAATGACCTAAACCGAGTCCAGTAGAGCTGTAACTGTGTAGTGGAAAGGCGTTCAAAGTAATGGTAACTATCGTCCTGCTTTACATTGTTTTAACATAGGTAAAAGGAAACAAAAAGATTTTCTGGGATAAAGGGGCAGATTACATAAGATTATTCTTCTTTCTGCTCCCTTTTGTTGAGATTTGGGAGGTTTTTGTTTTTATTGTAGCTTATTAAAATGCAAGATCATTTTCCTGACTGATTTATTGCCCGATGCCATGTATCTCGCCCCCCCCTCCGCCCGTTGTCTTCGTTGTCACTTTGTAGCCGCTCCACAGAGCGCACATGGCTAATTGATATGCACGTGCTGACCATATATGGTTGTGTCTAGGCATTCCGGGGGCGGAATATGAGGTGTGTTCAAGTGTGCACCATTCTTGGATTCAGTTTGATTTATCAAAGATAAATTGCGGAGAGTTGTGCACGCACAGTTTGATAGATCTGAAAAAGGTGTAAATATTTTTGGTGTCTTTTCGTAGGCCTAAGCAAAAAATTTAGTAGCAGCAGTTTTACACTGCTTACTTACAGTTTTGATAAATGAGGCCTGCAGGCCCTAAGCCCAGAGCCCAGACACTCATGCACTTCTCCGCGGCTCATCCACCGCGCTGTCCGTGGTGCTGAAGGTGACAGGTTAACTTGACAAACAAACTGCAACATAGTTCTGTTTGTTTATCATGTGTGTCAGTTTTGTTTGCGACTTGATAGTTTAGTTGTTGAGATTAAGAACATCACTCCCTCAAACCGGTGATAGGCATGCTGAAAAGAAAAAAAAGAGAGAGACGCGCCTGGGTATCACAGCTGTAAAAAAAAAAGAAAAGAGAAAAAAAGATGACGTGTCGGAGTAGCGATACCAAAAAGTGTCGGAATAGCGGCAAGTCTAGATAGAGGGATGTCGTAATAGCGGGATGTCTAAATAGAGACATGTCGGAATAGCGGGCGGACCCCGTCTTATACGGCCTGAGCTCAGTCACTTAACCCCCTCATCTACTGTGTTTATTGGTGATAAACGGGCGTACTGCCTGTAATAACTGTAAAACCAGACCGGCGTGTTGAATCTCGGACCCAGCATAGGCGTACTCACAAGCATTTCTCAACCCAACCGCGGGCAAAAAAGGAAAAAGAAAGCCAGTAGCAACACTGGTTTTAGACAGGTAACTGTTAACATTAATCAACGTTTATAAACTGTGTGTGTGCCTGTGAGTGACTATGGCGGAACGTGTCGACGGGGAGTCTGACCGCGGGGGGATGAATACAACGTAGCCTACTAATCGCATTTCAGGCAACCTTTTGCGATCTGTTTATCGTGCATGTCGACATCGCGATGACGATGGAAATACGATTTATCGGGCAGCCCTAATCAGTTATTCACTTATGGAGCAAATCAATCATTTTTAAAAACAGATGATCAACTTCTCCATGTTGTCTAGATGCAATAAGTGTATTTTCAGATTTTTTTTACAGTGGTTTCAAATCTGCCTGCACGACAGTGAATGGCTTTCTCAATTTGTGAAGCCACTGTTGAGTTGCCACTTGCCAGTTAGCTCAGAGTGATAGACGACAGTCTTTGGTTCCAGAAGTTGTGGGTTTGACCCTCAACTGGTGCAAACTGAACATTATAATGTCAACTGTCTTGTCTTCCTATTCTCCTGTTTGTTGCTCAGAATTGCCTAAATTTGCCACAAATAGCCCGGACCTGACCCATCGCTGCGCAGCAGCTATAATGTTTCTCTTGTTTTGTTAAAACAAGATCACGGAAGGAGGAGATAAGACAGATGTCTACACTTTTACAAACATTCACAAGTGCCCAAACAAAGACACACAAACAGCCCCCAAAGGTCCACCACGCTCAACATCCCCCCACCCCCACATCTGCTGAGTCCACAAAGAATTTATTAGCAAAGGTGGAGCCACATCTGCAAGCCATTTCAGCTGTTGTTTTTAAGTCGGGCCAGGTCGAGGAAAAGGACTGGACACTGAATCCAGCCAGCCCCCACCCCTCACCGACACACATCCCCTATCCTCCTTAGGTCAGAACAACTTATGAGGTCCAGAGAGGAAAAAGAGTTGAGGAAGGTGTGTGCATGTGTGTTTGAGAGAGAAAGTGGAGAGAGAGTCCAGCAGGATATCTATCCACTCATTTTATGCTCAGTGGGACTTAACTGTTGAGGTGCAGGGCTAAAACTTTCAAGTTCTTTACATGTTAAAACTTCTTAAGGTTTCTTTACCCCCTCCCACCTGCCACTTCTACAACTAAAGCAAAACAATAGTTCTTCTCACAAGGATTAACATTCAAATTAAGCATACGTACAGTACAGGCCCTTTGGATGTTAATATTAATGGTCCTTATGCATGTGAATATAAACACAGTGGGCGGCAGAGCGACTGACTGACCCATTGCATGTTTCATTGATCTATTAATTGTGCATTCGATCTGTTGTATGAAGACAGGCTGAAAGCACAAAAAAAGTGAAAATACTGTCAGAAGTAGACGGAGCACACAGTTGGGTGTTTGGGTGGCATGTACAGTTATGTGTGTAAAAGTGTGTGTGGGGGTGGGTGGCGTGTGTATGAACTGGGGAGGATCTACAGTAAGCCCTGTGCACACAGACCGTCATCGGTGATGAATAGACCTGCGTGGTGAGAGAACTGTTCATGGACACAAACACACATCTGCAAATGGATAAACTGTACATTGAATAGTTATCTTCTGCTTTAACCTCTCACACTCACAAACGCAGACACACTGCATTTACTGAGTTTATTCCACTGTCTATATTGTCCATGAACAATCAAGGCTGCAAAAAAAAATAAAAAATGCATGAGATCAAATAACTTTGTAAAATTAAAGGGGAAATGGTTGTTATTGTTCTGGGCCCTGTTAAATCCACTCCATGCTGCCATCCCTTCACAAAATGCACACAAAATTAGTAAATACATATAAGTGTAGCACTACCAGCCAGATGCTTTCATTAGAAGTTAGTGGAGAGCAAAACTGAGAGTGAATACTGATGTATAATTGTGATCATATGGTGGTAGTTACAGTATGTGTCTGCTCAGCTAAGAGGTCACTGTTTGCTTAAAACAACAGTTTGATATCACCTCCTTTAAAGCTAATGTGGCAGTGTTACTCTGCAGTGCCCAAGATTAATCATTTTCTCGTAATTATCTTTTCTTCAATTGTTTTCATTCAACTGAAGTGGAGCTGATAAAAACACTTTAATTACATTTTGGTTTCATTTTCAAAGTTTACAGTTCAGTTGTGACAAATTTTGCTTGGGTCTTGTAGCACATTGACATTGCAAACATGTATCATTTATAATCTCAGTGAGTAAGTGACGTCGCTTTTAATTTCAGCAGTAATCACTCAGAGAAATTTTGTGAGTAACATGGCAGGTCAAAATTGAAACCGGATGTTGGTTTGTGAACTCCGTTACATGTTTACAGTGAGCAGTCTGGGTGAAGTTTTCTGCTCCATTTTGTTTTCCTTAAGTCTCTTTAAAATCAATCTGGCTGCTCCAATTTCCTCTAATAGGACTAGCTTTACGTGGGGGGCAACCGCCATTCCGACATCCCACCAGTCCGACATAGGCCTCTGTCTAAATAGCAACACTTAATTTTCTATCAAATGTCCCGTCATTCCGACAATTTTTCCCTCCTATGGTCGGAATGACGGTATTTTTTTCTTTTTTTAAACATCCTGCCTTTCCGACAAATCCTTTAATAGCGCATTTTTTCCTCTATCAGCATGTCTTACAGAAGGGAGTCGCCTGTTGAGTAACGCACATTTCCTTAAATTGAAAGCCTTGCCAGAATGGTGGGACGTTCGCATGTCGGAATAGCAGTATGTTGGAATGGTGGTATGTCTAAATGGTGGGATGTCGGAATGACAGCATGTAACCACTTTACATGATAACATTCCCAGATCTTACTGAAAAAACAAAAAAGACCAAAGCTGTAACAAAATGCAACAAAATTATCCTTCTGAGCAGCAGAACAGAGACAAACATCAACCCCTCCCTTTGATCACTGAGGGAAGCAGCAGTTGCCTGTCACTTGCTCTACAACTCAGGAAACCACTGTCCAAACAAGATACACTGCCACTCAGGCATCCAGCTCTGACTTGTCTGACTCATCTTCCTCCATTTTATCACAGACACCACTTTCCCACAGCCACACCCAAAACCATTACCAAATAGCTTCCAGGTTAAAAGGTCACAGTGGCAGTCTGAGGTCGTTCTACACACAAGTAGGCCGTAAGGTGAACCTGAAAAAGTCTTCCAGAAACCGATTTCCGCTCTGACATCCGGGGACTACACAATCTTTATTTCATAAAAAAGATTGATTCATGCTCAGCTAATCGGCGGGAGTCCATAGCTCATAACCCCGCAAGAGGCCTGTGATCGTGACCGTTAATTCGTCACTAGTTCCTTCTGAGTGTGACCGATGTTTTGTGACCTGCACTGAGCTGTTTTAGTTTCATCCTGCTCCGACATCTGGGGACTACACAATCTTTACTTCATAAAAAAGATTGATTCATGCTCAGTTGTTCAATCGAGGGAGACGGTCTCGCGATTTTATTTTGAAGTTACAGGAAGACGGATGTTGATGTTACTAACTTCCGGAAAGGTCAATGGACAAATAAAGATTTAACTTATTCCATCGTAAATGTGTACAAGATGGAGAAAAAGAAGAATTGTAAATGTAAGTGTGTGCAAATCCGCGGTGTTGATGAACGCCATGTCAAAACACGGAGCAAATCGTCACGATTGTCACACGTGTGTGTATGTGTGTACGTGTGTGTGTGTGTCCCTGCTGTAACGGCTGCTTGCAGTGTTACTGTGTAGCTGAACGTCATGTTGTCACAATCATAGACTGTATGGGCAAAACACGGAGCAACCGCTGTGACGTCTCTGAACACCCACAGGTAGACAAAACCAGGAGAGGGACAAACAGAAGTCATGGTCAGGGACAGAAGGCTGTCGGGCAGTCAGGAGGAAGCCGGGTTGAAACTAGGGGATCAGTCCGAGAGAGAGTGCAGGAAAGGGGGGGCGACCGCCATTCCGAAGGACCGCCATTCCGACGGTCTGCCAGTCCGAAAATTCCCGAAGGTCCGTCATTTCGAACTTCCCGAGGGGCCGCCGTTCCAAATGTGTTTTATTTTGAAAATTGACCGGATTCTCTCGTGGTTTGACTTCCTGCCCGGCTTGACACGACGCGCCGCGGGGACAGCGCCCGACCGGCCCCTCCCCCTCCGCCTCCAAAGTTTCACCCAGGTGCGAGTCTGATGCATTACATCCATGGTCTGATGCAGCCGCGGCACTCCTGCTGAAAATAAATGTCCTTGCTCTGTGCTTTGGTTAGGTTTAGGCAATGTAGAAAGGAGTTGGTTAAGTTTAGTAAAAAGGTTAGGTAGAGGCCAATAAAATCGCAGTTAATATGTATCTCCCCCGGGAGTCGAACCCTGATCCACCGCGTCAAAAGCAGATGCTCTGACCACTACGCTACCACCGGAATTAGGCACGGAGTTTTTGCTTTTTAATTGGTTCAGATCATGACTGACATATTTACCGATGACTGACGAACACCTGCTAAATACGACATGGTTACGTGATGTGCAGACTAGACATGGGCTGCCACAACATACTGTAATGCCTAAAGTTTACTGTTTTATAACACAATTGATGTATTAAAAATAAAACAAATAAAAAAAGTTGATATAGATCAACTGAAAAAAAGATGAAAAGTAAAGGCAAGGGTAGCAAATACCTCTGAGGTATTATGTGAGTGACATGCAGTAGATTGCAGGACACTGTGGGATGGAAAAGATGCACAACTGTGTCCTCTAATTTTGGACTGGAAATGTGACATTGAACATGGCACCAGAGAACTGAGGGGAAAAACTGTGTGTTTGAAGGAGCTCGTTAGTCTCATGTGAAGTTGGCAGAAGAGTGAGTCCCACAGACTGAATCTGCCACTGGTAAAGGAAACTAGTTTCTTCTAAATCTAGAAACTACGACAGAGTATTAGGGCCACATTGACAAATAAAAAAACCAAGTCGTAAATTTACAACTTTATTCTTGTAATGTTATGACTTTATTCTCATAAATGTACGACTTAATTCTCGTAAATTTATGACTTAATTCTCAAAGTCGGTGTTTTTAGTTTTTTTCTCAATGTGGCCCTAATACTCCGTCGTAAGAAACTGATCTTTTATTTACAGATTAATTCAAAAAGAAAACACTGACATATCACAGACTTCTCTATTCAGACACTTTGCTATGGGACTTGAAACTTCACCTCAGGGGCAACGATCATGGATTTGATTGGCTATGAGTTGAAGCATACATACATCTGTGTGTATAAAGTGAAATCGCTGCCGTATCGGGGCTAAACCCGAGGCCACGAGGTTGAAGGAACTGAGGTGAACAACCTGATGGTCAGTCTGGCTGAGCTCCAGAGATCCTGTGTGGAGATACGACACCGCTCGTCTGGGCCGAGTGGGAGAAACAAGAGTCGTCTGGTCTGAAGAGAACTAATCTCGCTCTGTGATCTGAAGCACCTGAGCTGAATCTGTGGCAGCAGAGTGTCTGAATACTTCTGTCAGGAGGATATGTCAGTCTGTCTACGACTGCTGATTGATGAGGGATTCTTTATAACTTAAGCTGCAACAAAACAAAATGAGAAAATGCAATATATTTGTTTTTTTCCTCCACTACCACAGGATAATCTTAAAATCTGATTTGTTCTGGATGACGTATATTATGTCTGCAGAGCGCTGCTGCTGCAGGACTGAATCAATGTGAGCCTTCAGTGTCTGTCCTTAACAAACACACCACAGCTACTGTGTTGGCAATAACCTTTTTAAATCAAGTTAAAGAGCTCAGCTACTTACATGAAATAAATCATAATTTGCGTTAAAGCCTTCAACAATGTGTGGGAAAGCCGTGTTAAATGAGCAGAAGAGGCTGAGGGTGAGAGGTTCACGAGCCGCTCACCTTCTCTCTTCATGCCCATGGCCAGGCACTTCTGGTAGCGGCAGTATTGGCAGCGGTTCCTCTGCCTCTTGTCCACCATACAGTCTTTATTGTCCCGACACGTGTAGGTCAAGTCTTTGCGTACTGTTCTCTTGAAGAAGCCTTTGCAGCCCATGGCCAGGCACTTCTGGTAGCGGCAGTATTGGCAGCGGTTCCTCTGCCTCTTGTCCACCATACAGTCTTTATTGTCCCGACACGTGTAGGTCAAGTCTTTGCGTACTGTTCTCTTGAAGAAGCCTTTGCAGCCCTCGCAGCTGTAGACGCCGTAGTGTTTACCTGCAGGTTGAGGGGAGAGAAGACCAGAGCGATGACACATCTCTGTTCTCTAACCCTCCGTGCCGTAAACCATTCAAGATTTTTTCAGGTTCGGAATGGCACCCTTTCTTTCAGGTTCGTAATGGCACCCTTTTCCCATAAATAATTAAGGGTCGGCATTCCGACAAATTAAAGTAAACGTTCGGAGTGGCGGCCCTTCAGAATGGCACCCTGGAACCGCAGGAAAGTCAGGCATAAAGCTGAGAACAACGCTGGGCCGACTGAAGGTGATGAGGAGCAGCTGTGTTCACAGGTGAGTAGTGTTGGTTTGATGAGGGGGTGTGGCTTGGCAGGTTGATTGAAGCAGAGGCGGAGTCAGTGGGAAGGTACTAAAGAAGTGGGAACTGGGTGGTATAAAGAGGAACTAAGCAGGATTTCTCCCGTGGCTCTGCTACATTTTTACCTTAATTAAAAAGCTCTGGCGTAATTGTGATAGTTAACTACATGACTTGTGACTTGTTATGAGTGAGAATGCAGGCTCTCTGCCTTCCACCTGCCGTCTCAGGGCTGAAAACCAACCTCGCAACATCAGTGTAGTTACTTGATCGCCGCCCCAGCTCTCCTCTCTGCACACCGCAACACAAACACGCTCTGTAATCCGTAATCTTTTGTTTATGACGGTTAAGACTACACACACGTCGTAGCATCATATATATTATGTAATGTAATCCACCACTACATTATTTTTCGCCAGCTTTGTTGTAATGTAAACAAATGCACATGGGTGAGAGGAGCGTAACCAAAACAGCTTTGTGTAGAGGTGGAGCCACACCTAGACCAACATCAGGCAAGACAAGGCAATTTATTTGTCTAAACTAAATCTGACAGTTCTGACGAAGGCATTAGACTCACATTGAAACTGTTAACAAGGTAACGACAACTTCAAGTTAAATCAGTAGACATAATGAACTTTCACAACATATTCAGAATCAGAGCAGTAAGCTTATCTAGGTTCGGTATGGCCTTTAGCAACTAATGTTGATCAAATATGGGAAGAACAATATAAATGCCTCATCTCTGTTAATTGTTTATCTGATACTTATTTTGTAATTTCATCATGCGTCCTGGCTTGAAGTATTTTCTCTCAGTGGCACTGCATTTTGCTATTTTTTTTTCTGCCTGAGCATGTGCACCAATCTCACGAGATGTGATTTGCTTCTTGCCAAACCACAGAAACATTCTTAAACAGCCTGACCAATGTTAAATTACAAGAAGACAGAGTAACAGAAGAAATATAGACTGAAGGTTGAGATCCATGGAGAAGCAGAGAGCTGGAAAATTGAGAGAATGAAAAAGAGAGGGAACAGAAAGCAGGAGGGGTTGCATTCATCACTTATTATATAAGCCCGGCTGAATGAGTCAGTGTAGAAATTAGAGCCATCAGACCAATGAAACAGACAGACTTGGCCAAGCGAACTGGAACACTGTGAGGAATAACACACAACATGATAAGGCTGTGTTTTATGGCCCTTTTGGCTGCTGAGTCACATTTAGTCTTAGTATTGTTTTTTAATAAACCCAGAGGTCAAAGTTTGTAAATCAAACTCAGTTGCTGCACGTACCTCTGTTTCCATAAAACTCTTTAATACATGCAGGTTCTGGCAGGCAGGCTATTGATCACGCATTTATAAATGCTTCATTATCATTGAGTATACTTTCTGGCATCCCTGTTGTGCAAACCCATTACAGATTCTATTTGACCTTAGGTAGGTACGTGCAATGGAGCAAATGTCATGAAAATGTGTGTGGCTGATTAGCTGTAGATACATATAAAAAAACGTAGGTTTTGGATTTCACTCCCTCCCTTACAGTAAATCCAACTTTAAAGGAAGTCAAGGTGTGTGTGTTTAGGTCCTGCAAGCAAGCATTCCTGTCTGTACGCTCGAGTGTGCTGTGATGCCACAAGGGAGTCAGGCTGTTACTGTCAAGCACAGTTTCTCCTCTCTTCGTGCACATTTTTTTTTGTCTCATCGTTATCTGTTGTACTTTGTAGTTTGGCCTTGGTGTCTCGCACTCTCTCACTTATCTCTCCAGAGCTCCATCCCTCTGCAAACCAAACACCCCCTGCATCACCTCCTTCCCCCTGCTGCTAAACCGGCCTGTCCTCCCTGCTCATGAACCAGCCTGCCCACCAGTACTACTATTAAGATGGCCTGCTCTCCCTGTATATGGCCCAGCCTGCCCTGAACAATCCCCAATTATTCCATATTCCATGTTGTAAACTGTTTTCTTGTCTGTACTGACAATATATTATATTATATAGTATTATGTCACTTCTGCCTGTCCTAGGTAAGGGATCCTCCTCTGTCTCTCACCCTGAGGTTTCTCCAGTTTTTTTCTTGGGGGTCTTTCTTCAGTCGATGTGAGGGTCTAAGGGCAGAGGATGTTGTTATGATGCTGTGTAAAGTCCTTTGAGACAAACTGTAAAAATTGACTTCACAAGTGAACTTGCCTTGCCTTTGTTTGTGCAGCCAACCAGAGACCCAGCAGGTCTCATATTTAACATAACTTAATGAGTTGCTTCCGTTTGTTCAAAGGAAAGTGAAAAGTGCACATATACATTATGCACTACATATGCACACACACAATATTACAGTATGTGTGTGTTTGTATGTGTATGTCCACAACTCTTGAACTTGTGCTTGCAGGAGAGACTGACTACAGACTACCTGAACTTTTTTATGGATGTGGTTGCCCCTGCTAAAACCGTGCACTGTTTCCCCAACAAAAACCTTGGGTAACACGTGAGGTGTAAGCATTGCTCAGTAAGAAGAATGAGGCCTTCAAAAGGAGGGACAAAGAGGCCATGAAGGCAGCACAGCATGAAGTGAAAGTGTTCTCGAGGGAGGAGAAGGAAAGCTACAGGAAGAAGTTGGGACAGAAGCTGTGGGAAAAACACATGCACCTCAAGGAACGGTGCTTGCCCCTCTCCTCTTCACCTTGTACACTTCAGACTTCAGCAGGAGGAGGAATACAGGCATCTGGTGAGGGACTTTGTCTACTGGTGCAATGCCAACCACCTGCAGCTCAACACATCCAAAACTAAAGAACCGGGATCTTTATAAAACTGTGCGTAGGATCGTTACTAGAAGTGTACGTACGCTCAAAAGCAGAGTTTTGCATATGCCAAAAAAATTCCAGACTTATAAAACCATGCGAGGAGGACAGGTGCTGACGAATGATGTTCTGCAAAACCAAAGAGAAACAATTGATGAATTAAAAATTAGAAGAGTTTTGAGTAATTTGTGTGCTGTTATGTCTGACATGTCAAACACATTAAAGGACTTGTTAAAAAGTGAACCTTATTGCTGTAATGCTTCAGTGCCAGGTTGTAAAGCACCACACGCCTTGATGATCTTGCACACCTTCCTCGGATGATATAAGAGTACGCCCCCCGACGCATCCAAACACCACCACCACAGGAGGCCAATGGCACGCTCCACAGTTGAGCGCGCACGGGGGTGAGCTGCATTATACCGCGCCTCACCTGCGCTCTGGGGGTTTGGAAACGGGGTCAGGAGCCAGCGCCTGAGGGGGTAGCCACTGTCCCCTGCAGGTTAGCGGAAGAGTGCATCAGTACATCAGGCCAGAGTTTGTTTTTCATTGACTTACCAAGCAGCCAGCCATCACGTATAGCGCTTGCCTGCAGTCTGTTCCCTACACTGCATTGAGCCAGGATGAAGGAGTCATGTGTTGAACCAGGCCATCGTGCCACCAGATTTGTAATGTGCATGTTGGAGTCACATTTGTACATTAATAGAATGCACACGCTTTCTATTTACATATACAAATTCATTGTCACATGGAGCCCTCATAGCAATGCGAGTGCAGTCAATTGCCCCGATTACATTTGGAAAACTGGACATTGCTGCAAACCGCCTTTTAATGTTGGCCTGTTCTCCTGCAGCGTAGGGAAATCTGATGTATCGACTGGTCATATTGACGGTTCCAGGGTGCCATTCCGAAGGGCCGCCACTCCGAACGTTTACTTTAATTTGTCGGAATGCCGACCCTTAATTATTTATGGGAAAAGGGTGCCATTACGAACCTGAAAGAAAGGGTGCCATTCCGAACCTGAAAAAATCTTGAATGGTTTACGGCACGGAGTAAACAAGCCTAATTGCGGTGGTAGCGTAGTGGTCAGAGCATCTGCTTTTGATGCGGTGGATCAGGGTTCGACTCCCGGGGGAGATACATATTAACTGCGATTTTATTGGCCTCTACCTAACCTTTTTACTAAACTTAACCAACTCCTTTCCACATTGCCTAAACCTAACCAAAGCACAGAGCAAGGACATTTATTTTCAGCAGGAGTGCCGCGGCTGCATCAGGTGAAACTTTGGAGGCGGAGGGGGAGGGGCCGGTCGGGCACTGTCCCCGCGGCGCGTCGTGTCAAGCCGGGCAGGAAGTCAAACCACGAGAGAATCCGGTCAATTTTCAAAATAAAACACATTTGGAACGGCGGCCCCTCGGGAAGTTCGAAATGACGGACCTTCGGGAATTTTCGGACTGGCAGACCGTCGGAATGGCGGTCCTTCGGAATGGCGGTCGCCCCCCCATATTGACAATGCCATTCAGGACGGCAGGCATTATTGTGCTTAGCGCTGGCTGAGATACCCCAGGCCTATGGATAATTTCACAAGCAGAGTGGTTAAAACCTGTAACTGAACAGCGATGGCGTGGTTCCCGGTGGGTCGAGCCAGGAAATCTTGGTGATCCCTGAAAAACCGTAATTCTCCCAATTGCATGGTCTTTGAGCAGTCCCAATGCATCCATTACGCAGCATTACGCACAAGTGTCACCATGGTATTTAAATATTTACAACAATCAGGCTGATTGCCTCACACCCTGTCACAATTTACGTGTTAACACGTGATCTTCGGGGGGAGGAACGTGATGACAAAACTTGTTGTGCAGACTTTGATATAAGATTTAAGTTGGTTTATAGGCCTTTTTTTATTTTAAAGGTCCCTTTATGTGTAGTTATGGCTCACCGTCGTGAGCATAAATAACACTGCTGTTTTGAATGCTTATGATAAAGTTGATGTATGATTAACGATTGATATGAGTGAAATTAAATATCTGAGAGGGATCATGATGCCGTGTGGCTTCAATTCCCCACCTCACCATCTGCGTCGCCAGTTCCCCCCTGTCTCCAAAATGAGCGTACGTATGGGCTAGAGTTTGCGTTAAGTTTGCACATTCTCCCGTCAAGTTTTTTTTCTATAGATCACAACCTTTGCGTAGAAAGTGACGTACGCCACTTTCAGGTCCGTTTTGTGCGTAACGGAAAATAGGTGAGAAACTCCTGTGGATGCTCTACCAGTCAGTGGTTGCCAGTTTCCTTTTCGGTTACATGCTGCTATTCCGACATGCCGCTATTTCGACATTGACTTTCGGAATAGCGGCATTAACATAATTTTTCAAGCGTCCCACTATTCCGACATTTTTTTTTTTCATTGTCGGAGTAGCGGCACTTTACTATTTTTCAAACATTCCGCTTTTCCGACATTGATTGATTACGTTATAGTCAGACGTGTCCTTCTGAATTTTTTTTTTTTCATCTGAGACACCGTTTCTCATACACAAATACATAGGCCTATAAGAGAGAAGAAAAAACAAACCCTCCAAGTTTAAAAACACACCGGCAGCAGCGCCCGCTGATCTGCAGCTACTTTTTTTTCTTTCTTTTTTTTACAGCTGCGATACCCAGGCGCGTCTCTCTCTCTTTCTTTTCAGCATGCCTTTCACTGGTTTGATGAGGGAGTGATGTTCTTAATCTCTTAATCTCTAAAATAAATTGCGGAGAGTTGTGCACGCACAGTTTGATAGATCTGAAAAAGGTATAAATATTTTGGGTGTCTTTTCGCCGTAGGCCTAAGCAAAAAATTTAGTAGCAGCAGTTTTACACTGCTTACTTACAGTTTTGATAAATGAGGCCTGCAGGCCCTAAACCCAGAGCCCAGACACTCACAGATGCACTTCTCCGCGGCTCATCCGCAGCGCTGTCCGTGGTGCTGAAGGTCACAGGTTAACTTGACAAACAAACTGCAGCATAGTTCTGTTTGTTTATCATGTGTGTCAGTTTTGTTTGCGACTTGATAGTTTAGTTGTTGAGATTAAGAACATCACTCCCTCATCAAACCGGTGATAGGCATGCTGAAAAGAAAAAAAGAGAGAGAGAGAGACGCGCCTGGGTATCGCAGCTGTAAAGAAAAAAGAAAAGAAAGAAGATGACGTGTCGGAATGGCGATACCAAAAAGTGTCGGAATACCGGCATGTCTAGATAAGAGGGATGTCGTAATAGCGGTATGTCTAAATAAAGGGATGTCGGAATAGCGGGATGTCTGAATAGCAGGCGGACCACGTCCTTTTCTATGCTGTTGTGTGCTGGGGTGGCAGCATGGCAGAAAGGGACTCCTCCAGACTCAACAAGCTGATCAGGCGGGCTGGCTCTGTATCTCTCTTACTCTTTGCTGTCTCTGAATTTGTACTGCCTCATTTTAACACCCTCTCTGAGTCAGACTGTAGTAATCAAATAAAAAGGGGGTAAATATCCAGGTCAAAAGTTAAAGGCAAATATTGACCCACTGACTCGAGGCCAGAAAGCTCAAGAACACAGCTCCACAAAATGGGCAAGGTGAGCTAGGAGACTGGGAGACATTACTCGTGGAAAGTTTTCACTGCAGCTTCACGGAAGAGCCGCCTTGGACCATTTTCACAGGAAAAGAAAAAGGTTATACCACAGATCCACCCCCCTTCATTGCTATGTGGGCTTTAAGCTTTCCAGAAATGATACAACTACTCCAAGTTCAAGTTCCCTTTAATTCCCACAGAGTCAGGCAGGAGGAATTTGTTTCAGCTCAGACAAAAATCACTCTGACATTTACAACACCTAGCAGTGCCATACTGAACATAAGAACAACAGATCCTGTACAGGGAACAGAGTGCAACAGTCCTAGACACTTAAAGTTCAAACATAAATAAACTAGTGTGGCTGCTTTGTGTTAAGCATTTTGCTGCTTGCTCCTGTAACTCTCATATCAGAAATGGGGAAAAAGGGAACTGCATAGCATTTCCTAGTATATTACCTATATCAGTGTGTGTCCAGTGTGTAAAAATATTCAAACTCTATCACGACTATCACAATAAAGACTACAAAGTGAAAATCTGGAGCAGAGGCCATTTTGGTTCCTCAGTGACAAGTAATGGAGGCCATTCAGCGGTTCTTGGACAGGAAACGAGGGGCAGCTGGGGGTCATTGACAGGCGTCACTGACCCCTTTCTCCACTCATCTGGGGAGAAATCAGAGCCTTCCAGCTGACAACACAACATCTCCTCACATCCAGAGCCAGCCAAAGATTTGGTGCAAATAGCTGAGGAGTGATGATTGTCCCTGTGGTCAGGTTTCACAGAGGAGACATTTGCAGACAAAGAATGGGGAGGGGAGAACCAGCTCAGTGTCAAACATTGTGTATGTAAGCTCCAAGTGACATAGGAGATGTTTCTACTTTCTGGTGATGGAAAGTAAAAGTGATTCAACCTGTGTAAAGTTAATAGAAACGTCCGACATCCTGGACATCCCTCTATCATTACAACCATTTCAAATGATTGGCTTGAGGCCCTGTGATATGCTTAATTTTTGCCAGTGAATTGGAAACTCAAGGACCTGCAACCCAAGCAACTGATCATAAACAGGACTTGGCTGTACACTTTCTACAATTCAACCCCCACCCCATCTCCAATCCATGAATCAATGGAAATTCCCCCCGATTGGAAGGACCCACTTTGTATTGATGCTTTTGATTATTTGTAACTGAATCAGGCAGCTATAATTGGTCCTAATCTATATATCATTTGTTCTTTCCATTTTCAAAAAAAAAAAAAACTGTTCCTCGATATCAGAGAGAGAAGAGCCATCAGAAAGATCATTCATAGTTTTCAGTTACGTGACCCGTAAAACTCAGACATGTTCAGTGACAACAGTCAAGCTAAGTAATATTTTGCAAGTTATGGATTGAGACACTAATTTACACAGCTTTACATAGGCCAGTGGGACCAAACAGGATTTGTGTTGATTGCATAAAGCACTAAGAAGGACAAAACTCTTTCTTTACTTCTCAGACTACAGTTTGAAAATCAGGATGTGGGTCAACAACATCCATCTCTGTTTAAAATGCATCCAGACCTCTCATCCTTCCTCTAACCACAGCTATCATACAACTGCCAAGTCTGCCCTTGGCCCCTGTCCAGTAGACAAGCACAAACCTCCTCTCCCTCATTCCACCCAACCACCCAACCACCCATCCATCCCTCCATCTTATTCTTACTCAGTCTGTTGTGTAAACCTCATAACTACAGCCAGAATTACCATGTTTGTATAAGAAATTATGTTTGACAAGGTCCTTGAAGGCACATTTGGATATGTAACCTACTGTACAGGTGCCAGCAAATTAAAAATGCATCTTCATAGTGATGTATGTTTCAGGAAAGTTTTTTTCTTATCTTATCTTAGTATCCATCTCATTTGTCCATCTCCCTGGCAAAGTTCTATTACCACTAATCCTGCTGCCTGACCCTCTTCACATGGATGTCAAAGAAGGAGAAACCCTATCTGGTTGTGAGCAACCAAAACCACACTACTTCATGAGGGATGTGTGAAAACCCTGCAAATATCTGGAGTAATGAGGGGGGATCTGATGTATAGCACAGAAACATAAACCCTTTTCTATTTTTGTTCTCTTGGCTATACCATCTCTCTGCTCTGTGTGTGTCTGGGAGAGAGACTTTTTATTTTTATTTTACATTTAAAACCATTAATATTGTGTAACAGACAGAAGGATGCTGGAGCACATGGTCAGTTAAAGCTTTTTAATGTGGTGCGGCTGCTGACGTTTCAACCTCTTCTTCAGAGCAAACAGCTATTTTGTGAATGGGGGGGTTTCATGAAATAAAATAAAGTTTGCTCCCTCCGTGGCCCTTGCCGTGTCTCTCTCTTTTTCTATTTAGGGCTGCCAGGACACTATTGTATTCCTAGGTATTCTTCTTCTTCTTCTTCTGAGGAAATCATACTTCCCATGGGTGAAAACTCACCAAACTTTACAGAAATGTTCGACCCCATGCCAGATTTACTCAACTTATTGAATAATGTTCATATAATGTTCAAGTCTGAACATTATACACAGTTGTTGGAATAATTTTGTTTCAGACACAGTCCTCTTATTCCTATTATAAAGGTCACTTGTGGTTTAATTTCCACAGTGATAAGAGTTTGACCAATAAAGATCTATCTATCAAGAGTATATCACACATATACTCTTGATAGATAGATCTTAGATAGATTATATATATATATATATATATATATATATATATATATATATATATATATATATATATATATATATATATATATATATATATAATAAAATTATTCCAACTTCATGGGCAACCATGTATGTGATGAAATGTTCAAAATGTCTTAACTATGATGCTGAAATGTAGAATAACACTCAAGGACTTGTTATTTTCTTGCTCACACTCCAACTACCATTTACTGTGGCATTTCAGAAGTGCCACTATTAGGTGCTATTACATGGTGGATTACAGTATATCTCCCAACACACATGCTTACTTTATTGTAAATGTACATAGAGCATGCCACACACACATGTAGCAGCTTGTACGTTAGTCCCTACCACACACACACACACCACCACCACCACCACCATCATACATTTCAGACACTGATAGACCTCCATTACTTTAATATGAAAATTACAACCACATGAAGTTTCTCCCAGGGTTCAAACATACAGCGGGTGGTAAGCATGCTCAATGGCAGCCTGTCACTCCAACCCTCCCTCCCCCCATCCCTCATCTGTAGATCAGGCACTTCAAGGTTTGCCAACCATAACATAGTTGGCACAGCATTTGCCCTCCCATCACTGCTGTGCATGCAAATGTTGTTTCACATCTTTCTTCTCTTTTTCCTCATCATGTTTGTTTTGGGTTTTCTTTTCTTTTCCGAATGGAAATTTTGAGGGTGATTGCTGTTGCCTGTTCTGGCTGAACAGTTCCAAGCACAAAGGGGAGGATGAGGAATGGGTGGAGGGTTGAGGATAGACAGTCAGAAGTCGCGGGGGAAATTTAGATTTTTTTTTTTACCCGGCATTGACTGATCTTCAAAACAGCTCCCATGTGTTCTTTATTACAGCTGGGGTTTGATGACAAATGGAGCGAGCCAAGAGCTGGCTAGACCCTCTACCCAACACACAAGTATTGTGCACACATTCACACACACACATACATACACAGAAAGATGTGCATACTCTGCCCACTATCTACATCCACCAACCACATTCTGGCTACAGACCGAAAATGAGCAGAGGACTGTACTTTCCCAGACCCTGCTGCCAGTTTGGACTTATTACATTACCTAGATCTAGTTTATGACAATACAACAATACACTGAGGTTTACAGGCACGGAGGCTGTCTTACACAGCCATGAATATATATAGATTGCAGCTTACAGGCATCCAGGGAGGCAACTGAGAACACGCCCTCTTTTCCAGGAGCAAGCGTCTGTTTTACATTCGATCAGTTTCAGGTTTGGGAGCTGCCAGCAGACTGTTGGCCACAGAGCAGTGATCCCTGCCTTGCTCAAGGGCAATGTGGCTCTCATTCACATCTTCATCTTAAACACACTGAATAGAACAAGGTTTAGCCACAACTCTGCTGTGTCATACTCTTTGAACATTTTCATTTTCTTTCGACTGAAATGCGTGATAGTTTTAGTCACATTTTAATCATCTGATTATTGTTGTTTTAGATTTAGAGCGTTTTCCCGGGGGGGGGGGGGGGGGGGCAACCGCCATTCTGACATCCCACCAGTCCAACATAGGCCTCTAATTGTCTAAATGGCAACACTTCATTTTCTATCAAACGTCCCATCATTCCGACAATTTTTGCCTCCTATGGTGGGAATTACGCTATTTTTTTTCTTTTTTTTAAACATCCTGCCTTTCCGACAATTCCTTTCATAGCAAATGTTTTCCCCAAAAGATTTTGCACTGGTTGGGCTTAGGCAATGAAGAAAGGAGTTGGTTAAGTTTAGTAAAAAGACCAGGTAGAGGCTAGACAGGCTAGAAGTATAATGAACGTTGTATGTCATTAGTATGTGTACTTGTCTCGCATGTGTGATGTGTGTCGCCTGGTGCGATCATTCAATGTTGCTGTTCTTTTATTTGTAAACTGCGGACCATCGGAGAGTCCACAACAAATTTCCCTACGGGGACAATTAAATATGTTAAATAATATGAAATGAAATGAAATGAAATAGACAGGCAGACTAGTCCCTGTCTGTGTTCTGCTGCGTAATTACACACAACCATGTGGGTATTCCTCTATCAGCATGTCTTAAAGAAGGGAGTCACCTGTTGAAAGCCTTGTCGGAATAGCAGTATGTCAGAGTGGTGGGATGTCAGAATGACAGCATGTAATCCGTTTTCACAAGGAACATCCATTAGTTCATAGTTGACCATATGCAGTGTTTTTAGTTTAGTTTTTTTCTTTTTTTGCTTGATGCAGTTTGCTTTCACATTGCATTCTTTGCATGTGGACGAGAATTTGTAAACAAAGCCACATGTATGTTGAGGTAGTTCAATGAAAAGCAGGGAGCAATCAAGTAAACAATCATGGAGAGCTTGCACACTGCACTCATTCTGATATTGATCTGGCTCGTACACCTTTAGACATTCACAGAACATGTTGAGGATAAAAACAATGCATCAGTTGGAGACCTGCTGCAAGACGTCTGCGAAAGAGAGAGTGTTTTCTCATGTGTGCCATGGCGTACGGTGTATGCTTTTGCAGCTGGGTAAGATCGAGGTCAGGCTGCTTTCAGACCTCAGACAAACTGTACCAGGATTCTTTTGGAACTGTACTTAGACCACCTCTTCAGCTGGGTCTTGGTCCACACCTGTGTTCGATTGATGTATTCACATCTGGCGAAAAAGGTCAGCACCAAGAGGAAAAACAAACAGGCTCTACACGCTCAGGAGTTTTTGGACTGATTAGTGACTTACGATCCGATCAGGTGAGGGAGGAATTTGTCTATTTAAATAAGTCGTTTATTTACTTTTAGAATATTTTTGGGGCTTTTTTCCTTTAATTGATAGGATAGTTGAGAGAGACAAGAAATGGGGAGGCAGAGAGTGAGAGAGAGGGGAAATCGCATGCAGCAAAGGGCCACCAGATTCGGGATTCAAACCGGGGCTGGCTGCAGTGAGGACTGTATACTGTATTCATGCACTGTTTACTGAGTGTCAACAAAAGTATTCTTAACCGACTGTAATCATAGACTGTAAAAAGAATGGACGTAGCGTCTGTGACGTCACCCATTGGTTTTTGTGAGTCTGTTTTGTGCCGCTACTACGGGGGTTTGAACCGCGCCATGTTGGATTCTACTTGCCTCGAAGCAGCGGTCTCCGGACCTGTCACTCAACGTTTCCGCGCCCTAATTGGGCAGAATTTTAAACCTAATAACAGTAAAACGGTAGAGTTTAAAAAAAAATTCACCCCCCTCAGAGTGTGTGCGGGGGTAGAAACTATCGGTTGAGACCAAAAAACGTAATGGTACCAGGCTTTGATCATGTTGAGGACGTAAAGTCGGCTATTTTAACATGGGGGTCTATGGAGAATGCTCCCTTCTGGTACCAGCCCCCAGAGGAAGCCGGGGGGATTGCAGTTTTTTGAACGCGGAAGTGAGCTTCATTTCAGTATTTATTTCGCACAACACACATGACATTAGTAGACAGAGCAGAAAAGAACAGAAGCAGATGTGTGGAGCGCCAGGTCTCCCAAGAAGCTATTTAAAGCTTATGGCGGGAGCCTCAAACGTAATACTAACGTATTACATATTCATACATATGTCAAATCATGATAGAAAACAAGACAAAACATACATCACAGAATAGACGGAGACAATGAGACAATACATATTACCAAACAAAGCATAACATACTATCACAAGACAAATCAATAACTCACAACAGACAGACATAAAACAGACATACCCAGATTACGATGATAAATATGAGTTAAGAAGTTGCACCTTTAACCTTTTCTTGAAGACTGTGATGGAATTGGCTGATTTCAGACTCTCATCCAGCCCATTCCAGATCAGCGGCCCCCTGGTGGTGATACATAGGCTAGTGCGTTTTAAACGTCTCTTTTTTCAATGAATGAGATGTAAATTTCTGGTATGGTAGCCATGCACAGGGCTGCTGACTGGGATGAGCATAGACAGTTTAGGATTCAGGTTATGTACAACTTGGTAAATCATTGTTGCGTTCTGATGGATGTTGAATTCTGTGAGCCTCAAGAGATTAAGGGCCCTAGTTTCGTTGACGGAGCGAAGTCTAAGTGCAGCGCAGCTTCGCCACGCCAACGGGGCTGGACCAGGTCCATTTCGCAAGATTCGTGGGCCGCGCAGTCAGACTTAGACCAGCGTAAACCCTCCCCTCGTCCCTCCCACCGGCGCAAACGGCGAAGAGGGAGGAGAGAGGGCGGGAGGGAGACAGAAGGAGGAGAGAAAGGCGTGGAGTGGGTTTGACACAGCCGAGTCACATCTTCACCAATCAAATGAGCTCCTCTCCTCACCTTTAACTGCGCGGAGGGCGATGCGCGCTGCAAGTTTGTCATTTTATACTTGGACATGGACGGAGGAAACAGCGACGCCAGAGGCCGAACCTCTCCCAGGAGGAAACAGCTGTTTCCCCGGAGGTCCGAGCTCAGAGTGACCAACAATGAGTTTACTAATAATAATACAAATATCCTTAATCAGGTTTGATCTGATACACTGAGAACCCCTGCCCAATAGTATAAGAAACAACAACTAATAAACTAATAAAGAAACTCACATTTATTCAAACCCTGTGCAAGATGATGAGACAAAGATAAACAAACACCATGCGTAACGGATGAAATCCGCGTAAAGGACGCTCTCTCTCTCTCTCTCTCTCTCTCTCTCTCTCTCTCTGTCCGTCTCTTTTTTTCTCTTTTTTTCTGTGATAGAGAGTATACTGTAGTAGGCTATATACTGACTATCTGATACCGAGGCAGTGGTGGTGGACTAAGAGAGATGAAGATTTGTGTTTTGTTTTTCATTACGGCTGCCTGATGCGGTCGCTGGCGTTAATGAATTAATAAGTAAATAAATAAATAAATAAAGCGATCATCACAAGGGCAGAGTGGTATCTCAACACGGCAGCGACATGCAGTCATTCACCCTCAGTCCTGCTTGGGACATCCACAGCTGCTTTTCAGTGCCAGTTCGTCCCTGCTGTGTTAATTCAGGTGGAGTTTCCATTACGCGTGCCACAGCCTTTGATCTCTGCTTTGATCTGACGTCAGATGTGACGGGACAATCTATATAGATATAAATTCACGTGTTGATTCCATTAGTTGCATTAAATAGTGGTTATTGTGGATATTTATTGCATTGAAATGTGTCTGGAACTGTGGAGATCTGCCTGTGAGGTCTTGGTGATGTGTGTGCACTGCAGGTCAGTCAGCCAAACTTCCACTGCACCTGCTGCGCTTCGCCCTGCGCTGAGACTAGACCTGGTTGGAGGTGGCGAGCTTTCAGCGCAACCTCGGCGAGACATTTTCGCACAAAACTTCCACTGCACCAAGCTGAATCTGTGACGCCTCCCCCTGCTGCGCGGCCACGCCTATCTCAGCGCAGCGCGATCTACAAATCTCCCAATCTGACTTTGCGCTCGGCTGCGCTGGTCGAAACTTGCATTAGACCGGCTGCACTACCTTGCGCCACCTGCGCTGCGCCAGCAAACTAGGGCCCTAAGACTATGGAAGAGTGGACGTGTGGGAGTGTTGAAGCCGGAGCGAGATATGGCACGTATAATTTTCTTTTGTAAATTTTCTAATTTCCTAAGATGGGTGGGAAAAGACCGACAACTGCTCCCTTGACTGTAATGCAACAATTTTGTTGTTTATAGGCTTGAGTGTCAGTGTGGCTGCTTCTACGTTGGTCGGACAAAGCGGAGGATACGTGACAGACTTGCTGAACATAAAAATGCCATCAGAACCCAAACTACCCCATGGTGGAAGACTACAGGAAGGCAGGACACCCCAGTCCCAACTCACTGAAAATCATGGCCTTGGAAGTAATCCCTCCCTCTGTGCGAGGAGCCTTTCCGAAGCCCCGCCTTTCCGACAATAGACTTCCATTCATCGTAATAGCGGGGTTTCGAAGTGGGGGTATTTCGGAACAGCGGGGTGTCGAAGTGGAGGTGTGTCGGAATGGAGAGCTGTCCCCGACGGACTCAAACACCTGCTGAAAAGAGAAACTTTTTGGATCCACACACTTAGAGCCACGTCCTTCCCTGGAGTCAATGAGGAAAATGACTTCTCCCCATTCCTATAATGCTAAACATTACTCCTTTTAAAACTATTATGTAAGGGATAATGTATAGTTCGGAGGTTGTTATGTAAGGGATAATGTATAGTTCGGAGGTTGTTATGGAGAAATAAACCCCGACAGTTGTATGGACAACATGAAGGGGTTTATTTCTCCATAACAACCGACCAACTATACATTATCCCGCTTAGAACACGGCCTACAACTAAATCATTCAATAATGTAACACAAAATAATGATAAAAAGAGATTTTATTCATGTAAAATTAGACCGTTGCTCGGGACGCCGCTCTGACCAGCGCAGCACAGAAAAGAAAGTAGCCTATGCAGGATATTTACTTTATGTTTCACTTTTACCGTCATTAAATAGCTTTGGACTAATTGTGATGTTATACATAAACGACTTGTAACCTGTTACAGGGAGAGTGGAGGCTCCTTATTTCCACATCGTGGCTGAAAAAATGCTTAACACGATTTTGCACTAATGATATGCCGGCGCAAAATAGCAGTTTGCCCACGTTTGTCCAGTGCATCTCATTAAAGCACACAGATTGGCCAGATAATTCAAACGGCAGACAGAGGGACTCCACAACCTCGTAAACCAACGAAGGAGGAGATAGGCCTTGAACGGGAAGCAGACCGTGCTTTCAATCACACACTCCGAACCCACTTGTTGCACTTTAGAAAATATAATTCAGGGGGAAAAAAGGCTTACAAACATGGACCAAAACGGCTCCAAAATACGCACAAAAATAAAAAAAGAAACGAAAATTAACTAAAAGATTAACTAAACAGGTCGGTGTTTTACGCATGCCTCTGTGCGTCTGGCACACGCGTCTTGGACCTCTCCCACATTGGTTTGTGAATGAAAACTATATGTTCAGCTCCCCTTGCATGTGAAATTTATTATTATTATTATTATTATTATTGCTGTAAGAGTCAAATACGACGCAGAGCCAGTCGCTCGAAACGTTGTCTTTTGAATTAAAAAAAATAAATATATTTTTCAACTTCGGGAGAAGACAGTGTTGAGTTCTCTTTCTGTCTCATAAGGACAGTGCCATGGATTCATCGGGGAAGAGTGAACTGCTGATATTTTGTCTTACTACGACCAAGCGCGCTGTCCGCTGTCTCAGTGCTGAAATGAATGACAGTGTGTCACCGCCAGAGAGAGAGAGAGAGAGAGAGAGAGAGAGAGAGATGCGCTGCGACCTGCTCTGACTCTTTATTTTCTTTTTTCCATGGACCAGCTTTCCTGCTTGTGTACATATTTGTCTTTCAGCTCATGACACGTGCAGTCCCTTCAGATTGACAGCTGATTTGAGAACCTAATGCATATGATTTACTATTGCACATTTCTATAATAATGATACAAATACGATGGAAACTGGTAATAACAAACATGCATCAAAATTACAGAAAGAAGTGTCGGGCAGGGAAGTGAAGTTTTGCTCGGTGCAGAGGGAGAGAGCAGAGCAGAGCAGCAGATATTTAGCCTAACTGCTCCACAAAATGACACAAACAGGAGGCAAAAAAAAAAAAAATCATTTTTTACTGCCATCTTCGATTAAAAAATATGTCAATTTGATAGGCTTTCAAATCACCAAATGATTTGCTGTGAATCATTTCGTTTGTTGTAATGATTGTGAGCATGGACAACGGACGTTTTGTCTGTTGATTACTGTACGCAACGAAATTCAGTCATTTTACATGTAAGCGGAGCTGAACAGGCAGATGCGTAAAACACTCACTCACTCAGGGAAATGATCAATTATCCTTGTGGTTTGCGCACGGGGACGTGCGGACCTGTAATGAATGAATGCATGTTTCTTTTTTGCTGTAAATTGTGTGCGTAATGCGTAAAAGTGCATTAGTGGGACCGAGGCTTTAAATGGGGAAGTGACGTGGTGAGAGGGGAGGAGAGTGAGAGACACAGTCGGCGTTTGGACGGCTGGCGTGGCGGCAATTCCAAAGCGGTGTAGTGGATTATTTTTCCTGGTGGATTACCCTGTGGATCATAAAGGCCCGTTTGGACACCGCACGGCCGGGCCCGTTTTCAGCCAAGCGGGACGAGGGAGAGGACTGGCGTGGTCACCTCGGCGGAGCCGCGGCGTCTCTCCCGTGTGGACAGTAGGACAAACAAACTCTCTCTCTCACTCACCAACACACGCACGCACGCAAGCACGCACACCACACGTACACACTCATTCCGACGGCTGGGACTCGGACTTAATGGACAGCGGGAGGGGGAGGGCTTTCGGGTTCTGTTGATCTGTGTGGAATTGTTTATTATATGCCGCCTGTGATGGGCGCGTTTTGGGTTCAGTGACATACAGAGACTCTAAGTAGCGACTTTGATTATTGCTTCCCTGGACGCACCAGTAGCGCGAGCCTAGATCCGCCTGCAGCAGGACTGCGTTGTGCCAGTTCCTCTTATATCCTTATTGTAAGGGGAATTGTTACAAACTGACATCGGAGTGTGTGATTGTAAATGGCGAGACTTTGTGTTTGTTTATTTATTAAGCTTCCACTGACTGTATCACATCTGTACACATGTCTTAAAACATGAAAAAAAAAAAAAAAAACATACACACATACACCTAACCGCCGCTCGGAGTAACGCACATTTCCTTATGGAAATTAAAGCCTTGTCGGAATGGCGGGACGAAATTGTCGGAATGGCAGCATGTAACCCGACACAAACGCACCCCATAATCTCTTGTTTATGACAGATACGACTACACAAAACACATAATTTTAAACCCTGCATACACGTTGCACCCTCCACTCGCCAAATGCGGGTAAAAATATGATTTGGCGAGTAAAATTATTAGGTCACTCGCCATTGGCCGGTGTTACAAATCAACTGGTTTTCACGTTAACTGGTTACCTTTGTTTGTACACGCTGGGCCTCTGTCACTGCGACTGCAGATGTTCCAATCAGGGAGAGAAAATGTAGCTGACCTCGCGAATGCCTGATTGTATATTATCTGCTGATCTCTCGCTCCACCTCATTAATCCAAGTATGGTGCTTCATGCTGAGCATTACAATTGTGGGATCCGAAATACTGGACACAATAACATGTATTCATTTTCAAATAAAATCAATTACAAAAAAAAAAAAAAAAGTCAGCCAACACGGGGTTCGAACCGAGTCTGCCACCGACTGCAAAACCGTAACGCTATACGTTATCCACTACACTATCTCTTTCCAGTGTCCTAGTGAGTTACAAGGTCGTGCTGCTGTAGAGAATAAAATGACGTGAGTAGTCGTGGCTGTCAGAACAACACCACGGCCAAATTAACTTGTGACCACTGTTATTGCAATGATACCGCTTTGCAACTCCAGCTTGTTGCACCTCTGAAAAACATTTCACGATGATCAAGATCAAGTCTGGTGAAGATGGTCGAGGAATATCACGCATTTGATGTTTCAGACATTTTTACGTCTACATGTGTAAATAAAACAATTTGAAGTCGAGCGAAGTAGCCTAACGTGTGGTGGCATATAGGATTCCACACATTTTGGCAATAGCCTACTCCGTGTGATTGGAGCACACTTTCCATTAGAGCATGTGAAAGCAGCTGTAAACTGCTGTTATACGTTTCACATATATTCGTGAAATATAAAAACAACTCAACAAGATCTGTGGACAACTACCTACAACATAATAGAAAAAAAATTAAAGAACAATATTTCTCAATTACACTTCAATGGATAATTTGCCAATTCCCCTGGCACACAGTGAGACATTAATTTGACTTGCACATGATAGTATTCGGCTTTGCAGCTTTTACTCGTGCTGAACTCTGAATAAGTTGACGGAGGCAGAGATGTTCTTCAAGCATGTTTATTCGAGACTAGCACACACTCACTCCTGTGCCATAGGGAAATTAACTTATAGCTTTCCCAGATGCAGAACATTACAGACATTTGCAATTACAAATAAATGAAACGATGACATGGGGTTCGAACCCAAGTCGCCATCAACCATAAAATCTCAATGGCGAGTAGATGACCACTACGCCATCTGCTTACACGGTATTTCGGTGTCACAATGTGATACAATTACTGTTGAAATAAAAATAACGTGTATAGCCATGGCTGTCAAAACACCACCATGGGCCAAATTCACTTGTGACCACTGTTATGTCCAAGGACATATAAAAGATACGTTAAACATAAAAACCCAACAGGATCTGTGGGCAAAAAGTAACAATATAATAGAAAAGAAATGAAAGAGAAAAATATTTCTCAATTACATTTGAAGAGGAAACACACTTTCTGGCCTTTAAATTATGCCATGTAAAGCCCTTTGAGACAAACTGTTTGTAAAAAAAACGGGCTATACAAATAAAAATTACCTTCCTTGCCTAAACTTAGTAGCTATAACAAAAGAAGATGGAAGGATTTTTTCCCCTAAGTGTGCCAAATGGACAAACAAAATATAGGCTAGACCACTAGCCTAACAAACAGGGCATATGTAGTCCCCATCTGCCTTTGGTTTTCCCACACACCCCCAGTGGTACCACCGGTGGCATGATGTACACTGGATCTGAAAAACAAATAATCTGTTCTGGAGGAGACAGGATCTCAAAGTGAATGAAGTCAATATCATCAAGCAGAGCTGTGGTTTCTTACCCAGTCAACATGCCCACTGGTTTCTTCTTTATCAGTCCTCTCGCCACAGCAGTGGCAGAGGTCTGTCATGGAATCTGTCAGAATGAAGTAATTTAACTCAGTATTAAGTATTACCTTCTGTTATGTATTTATGTAAGACAATCACATTCATACCTGACTCTGCAATCAGCATGCTTGCCATCTCCAGCCTCATATTGATTATGGCCTCTGTTTCAACAGAAAACTGCTGCTGGGTCCCCATCATGATATTCTCTGCCATCTTGAATACAGATTGGATTAAGCCATCTCACTCAAAAAAAGGGATTAATTGAGACTATAAAGCTTACTTTACAAACCAGCACCCCGCATGACGTGCTGTCCTGCTGGCGGGGGTGCACGACTGTCCCACAGGTCCAGCGAGAGACATTTATGTACCTTCTTATGAAGGCTCTACATGAATTAAGAGGTCAAAGTATGAGGTACTGCTTTTGTGTCCATTTAGCAGACCAGATTTTTGGCCCACTAAGAGGAATCATTCAAGTTTGGCTTACCTCGTTGTGTTGCGGCAGTGTTCCATCTGGGAAGCTGTTGCCCCAAATGGATCGACAAATACAGCTTCCCGCTTGTGTGGATACATTGCCTGTCAAAAATACAGATGGAGTCCTAAATGTGCATGGCCGTTGCAAGTGTGTCAAAGATGAGCATACCATTTTGGACAAAAGTGCACTCACCACCAGCGTCCAGTGCCTCCCTTTACACACTGCCCCGATTAAGATATCGTAATTTGATACATCCAGCTACAAAGAATGACAATAATGTTAATTATACACAAGTCGTTTTCTCTTTTTTGTAATTCTGGGCTGAGCTCATTTAAATATAATAGTATCTGACAAGAATGAAAATGTGACAGAGAGACAGAGAGAGAGAGAGATGACCTGCAGCATAGGTCCCTGGCTGGATTCAAACCAGGGTCACTGCACCTCTGTGGTATGCGCTCTAACTGCTCAACCACCAAGACACTCCACTATGCTAGTCATTATTTCAATGCATACTCACTTTTCTTAGGCCCCGAGAACGGCCATCCAACACAGCTGTCATTTCAAAGCTGTCTATTACAAACACCCTCTGTGGTACCCTCTTCGCCACCAGCCACAGGTATGCATTTAATATCTGCAAAGAGGTGACACATTAATGGGCAGATCTGCCTAAGATTTGGAACACCTGCTTAGGACTGAATAGCCTACATACTTCACTTTCCACCTCTTGTCCAGGGGCAAGGCTTTGCAGGTCTGCCGAGAAAAGTTTATATGGCCCAAGTTTTGCCCATAGAATCTCGCTGTCTCGGCTCCATATATTTATGACTGGAAAATAACATTGTATGTTACTGTAAGACAACACAGAATGATGATACTACATACACATTCTACATTTACATACCATTACTGTGCCGAGGATCTGCCGGGTGAGTAGCACTGCTGGTTGTGGCTGGAGAGGGGCGAGTAGGGCTGCTGGTCGTGGCTGGAGAGGGGCAAGTAGGGCTGCTGGTTGTGGCTGGAGAGGGCAAGGGGTGAGTAGGGCTGCTGGCTGTGGCTGGAGATGGCAAGGGGTGGGAAGGGCAGCTGCTACATGATAATGTGGAAAGGCTGCTGTCTGAGGCCAGAGGAGAGGGACATGCCGCTCTTTTTTTTAATTTGGCTGGAACCCTCTCCTCTGGCTCAATATAATGAATGAGATGATCAATGTTGGCCATGATTATTGAGGTGCCCGTTAGGGGTCGAAGGTGTGTTGTTTTTTTATTGATGGTGACAATCTCATACGGCCCCAGCATGTTTTTCTCCAGTTTCCCCCCCTTCCTCTGGTGTTCCCTAATGTTCTTCATAAGAACGTTGTCTCCAACCTTGAAGTTGTCCTCTTGACCCCTGTCCTTTCTTTTTTGGACCCTCTTTTGAGAGTAGACAACATTTTGTTTGACATCCTTGTAGACGTTGGTGAGGTCTTTGACGCCATGAGATACCGTCTCAGTCCCCACCAACGTCTCAACTTTGTCATCTGTTATCTATAAGAGCAGAACAAAAAAAACAAAAAAAAGTGAACATACACACACACAATGACTGCCCTATGTTAAACATTTCAATACCTTGATGTCCTTACCTCATAGTCACTGAGGACTTCTGACGGGTACCTTGCCTCCCTCCCAAACATCAGATAAAAGGGGCTATACTTCGTTGTGTGGTGGATTTTCGTCCTCAGGCCAAACATTGTTTGCTGGAGAAATTGGTCCCATCTTTCTGGCTTGTCTCTTGCAAGCTTGCCCAGACATCTAACATGTTCAGATACATGGGAGTATGACATTAACTCTATATTTTTACAATTAACTTGTGATGTGGTCCTGAGCATTATGAATGCAACATACCTTTGGATACTACTGTTGAGTCTTTCCACCAGCCCGTTGGTTTGTGGGTGGTAAGGTGCACAGTAGCTCCTTTTTATGCCCAGCTTGTCACAGAGTTTAGAGTTGATCTTTCACATGCCAATAGAGAATCACAAGTGAGCATGGATAAACATTCTGGGGTAGCCAGTTAACATGCATTCTTATCTCACCTTGTTTTTAAACTCTGTTCCTTGATCTGTCAGCAGTCTTTGAGGTACCCCAAATTTGTATACAAAATCAAGAATACAATGGGTTACCTCATCTGCTGTTTTATTTTTAAGAGGATAGGCCTCTGCCCACTTCGTAAAGTAGTCAACCATTACACATATGTACTGATTACCACTCTCAGTGACAGTGAGCTTGAGAAGATCCATTCCCACAAGCTCAAATGGCTCTGATACCTGAAAGACACAACTGAGGGTTAACCACTGTATACTATAGTGAAAATGTTAGTCAGCACACCCAGTCACACAAATCACCTCACCTCTATTGGGACATATTGGCTTTTTTCTTTAAGGCTCAGCCGCCTTGCCTGGCATACAGGGCATTGACTGACCTGCCAGATGAATGGAAACAAAGTTATTCCACATGTCCTCATATCATAGTGACCACAATATTGTGCTGAATCATAGAGAATAATCACATTGCTGTATGGTAATTCCGTGGACTGTATGTGGTTAATGAGAAACTGAGGGGTACAGTGCTATATTCACTTACCCATTTTCTTATGTCCCCCTCCATGCCTGGCCAGTAAAATCGTTGAATAATAGCATGATGTGTTTTGTCTACACCACAGTGGGCCCCGATGTCACTGCAGTGCAGATCTCTGAAAACACGGTCAGCCTCCTCCTGCGTTGTGACCACCTTGGCCACATGTTCCCCTCTGTTTTTTCTCCTTCTACAAATGTAGAAAAGCTCCCCATCTACAGAGGGTGAGGTTAATGAATTGACGTGAAATTAGGCCAAACCACCAGGCACAGGCCATATCGACCATGCATGCTGTGACCACACCATTCAACAATTTTAATTACACTGTGCATGGTGACAACTCTTGTGGTTCAACACTAACTGTTCAATATTTAGTGACTAACCTCTACAAAACATGTGGTTCAGACTGTATTTTGGACTCTAAATGTAATGCTACATACAAGGACCACAATACCTTCTTTAATGTTAGAATATTATTTTGATGTCTACCAATGATGAACAATGACAATTTACAAACATAAATGTATGTTCTAATGACCAAGGCCTCTGTCAGTCATGGTCCCTTGGAAGCGTCACAACTTTTCACCTCCCTTTGTTGCCGATGGACCACATGTCACTGATCCAGGGCTCTCAAGTCTCACACATTTGGCGTGGGACACACACATTCCCACCTGTTCACATGCCATACATTGTATTTCTCATCTGAATTTGTTTTTTGGTTTAGTTTATTTTTTTATTTTTTATTTTTTACACCTTTCTTTCATATCTTTCTAGTTTTCATCTGTTGATTTCTGATGACTTGCTTCTTGTTTAAACTATTTAAACTGCTGAGAAATCTCACTCCAAGCAAAGTTTAAAACTTGAAAGCCCTGGAACACATTTTGGATGAGGATATTTACCTTTGTTTAGGAAATTAGATGCTCTTCTTTTAATGATGAAGCGCTCTTGTTTGTCAGAGCCCACAGGAAACTTGTTGTAGGTTAGATAATCCTTTATCTGTTTGACAATTTTGCCATCCATTGTTGCCTAACTGTTCACTCATGTTCACTTCTCTTAAATATGATTCTTACCCATTAGGTGCAAGCCATTAGCCTATTAGGGTTGACCCGATTACTCATGACATACAGCTGACATGACTTCTTTGGGGCAAGTGGTGTGTGCATTGTAGAATCTGTGTCCCTGGCAGCCATAACCAAAACTGAAACACCTTTCATGTTTTCTATTTTTGGCACCATTACATGACCTCAAGAGGAACTTTGAAAAAATAAATTATAGATCACCTAATTTATTTTACTATATAAATCATAGGTTTGTTTATATGTATTGTTTTTACTATATTCCCTTTGTCCCTGGGCCAGATTTGTGACATTCAATCCCTCTTAATGTTGAATTAAATTGTAATCTAATAGTAACTTTATAGACAAGTGGTACATAAATCCCTATTTTAATGAAATGTATCATGTGTTGTAAGATATATTTTATGTATTTTTTAAAGAACACCTGTCCCTGTCCCCCGTCATTTCCATCACACACCACAAAATGTAAATTTAGGGATGGTTTTTAAAGGTTAAGTATACTTGAAATTACTCTAACAGTCTTTGTTAGGAGAGCAAATGGCTGAAAAGAAGAGTTGGCTCCCTGGAAGCAACTGAAAGCAGAGAAAATCAAGGTTTAATGTTTTCAAAACAAAGAGTATGTTTATTGGTCGTCATTTCCAAACAGCTCATATTTCCTTTGAATGTAGGCTACTACAAATAATGTAAAAAATAAATTAAAATAAAATGAAATAAAATAAAAATGATATTGTGCATTTTGTGTACATTTATTACTATCTTTAAAGATGAGACCATCATGCCATTATATCATAAGATTAAAAAAAAATATGACAGATTGTTATTTTCACAACAGTCATTTCACTACATCACGTTTTTGGAGGTGACTCAGCTATTTGTATGTCAAATGTCATTTCCTTTTTTTTTTGAACCGTCTGTTTATTGAGTTTTACATATTACAAAAACAATAGTGTTCTGATTACAGATCTAAATACAATATACCCCAGAACAGATACCACCCCCCCACCCCCCCGGCACCCAGCCCCAACAGATGGACATGCATAGGTAAAAGTAAATTAAGGACAAACGAAAGAAAAAAATAATAATAATAATAATAATGATGATGATAGAGGAAGAGAAAAGGTAGGTAAATAAATAAGCAAATGAATAAATTAATGTATGAATAGATAAAAATAAATAAGTAATAACAGTTGTAATACTCAAAATAAATAAATAAATAGACTAATAAGATCAATAGGGAAACATAGATATGAGTTGGCAGGTAGTAGGAAATATAAATCAATTAAAAATAATTAAATAAGTTAGTAATAATAAAGAATATATAATGTCAAATGTCATTTCCAACATGTGCAGTCATTTCCACCACACATTGCCATTTCCATCACAACACACATTTTCACATAAAATTAATTTAAAAAAAAAATACATCAATTTGCAGTTCTGGAAATTATGCAGCTGACATTTCTATAAAAGCTCTGAAAAATTGGTAATTTTCATAATTTTGTTTGGAAAAACTTTTTCGTGGTGTGATGAAAACGATCTTTCCACATAATGACTTAAATATCAAAAATCTTATATTATCTAAATAATGACAGACCCTACTACTCTGCTCGATTTCAAATTGTTTTATTTACATACTTGCTTCAACATGATTTACAACAAACATTGTTAAACGTGTCCAAAACATCAAATGCTTGATTTTCCTCGAGCATCACCAACTCGTTGCAATAACAGTGGTCACAAGTTAATTTGGCCGTGGTGGTGTTTTGACAGCCATGGCTATACACGTTATTTTTATTTCAACAGTAATTGTATCACATTGTGACACCGAAATACCGTGTAAGCAGATGGCGTAGTGGTCATCTACTCGCCATTGAGATTTTATGGTTGATGGCGACTTGGGTTCGAACCCCATGTCATCGTTTCATTTATTTGTAATTGCAAATGTATGTAATGTTCTGCATCTGGGAAAGCTATAAGTTAATTTCCCTATGGCACAGGAGTGAGTGTGTGCTAGTCTCGAATAAACATGCTTGAAGAACATCTCTGCCTCCGTCAACTTATTCAGAGTTCAGCACGAGTAAAAGCTGCAAAGCCGAATACTATCATGTGCAAGTCAAATTAATGTCTCACTGTGTGCCAGGGGAATTGGCAAATTATCCATTGAAGTGTAATTGAGAAATATTGTTCTTTAATTTTTTTTCTGTTATGTTGTAGGTAGTTGTCCACAGATCTTGTTGAGTTGTTTTTATATTTCACGAATATCTGTGAAACGTATAACAGCAGTTTACAGCTGCTTTCACATGCTCTAATGGAAAGTGTGCTCCAATCACACGGAGTAGGCTATTGCCAAAATGTGTGGAATCCTATATGCCACCACACGTTAGGCTACTTCGCTCGACTTCAAATTGTTTTATTTACACATGTAGACGTAAAAATGTCTGAAACATCAAATGCGTGATATTCCTCGACCATCTTCACCAGACTTGATCTTGATCATCGTGAAATGTTTTTTCAGAGGTGCAACAAGCTGGAGTTGCAAAGCGGTATCATTGCAATAACAGTGGTCACAAGTTAATTTGGCCGTGGTGTTGTTCTGACAGCCACGACTACTCACGTCATTTTATTCTCTACAGCAGCACGACCTTGTAACTCACTAGGACACTGGAAAGAGATAGTGTAGTGGATAACGTATAGCGTTACGGTTTTGCAGTCGGTGGCAGACTCGGTTCGAACCCCGTGTTGGCTGACTTTTTTTTTTTTTTTGTAATTGATTTTATTTGAAAATGAATACATGTTATTGTGTCCAGTATTTCGGATCCCACAATTGTAATGCACAGCATGAAGCACCATACTTGGATTAATGAGGTGGAGCGAGAGATCAGCAGATAATATACAATCAGGCATTCGCGAGGTCAGCTACATTTTCTCTCCCTGATTGGAACATCTGCAGTCGCAGACTAGTGACAGAGGCCCAGCGTTTACAAACAAAGGTAACCAGTTAACGTGAAAACCAGTTGATTTGTAACACCGGCAGCTGGAATATGCCAACTTCACTATATAATTGTCATCATAAATGCTGAACAGTGAAACGAACACAGTTTACAGCTACAGGAGATCTACTGACTGTTTTTTCGAGTGTCAGAGTTGTCCCGTTATCCTCCGTGATTCAACATTTAAGAAAATGTATCAAGTTTTCTGCTGCTGTAACGTTCGTGCTCAGTCGGTCATTCAGAGGAGGCGGTCAGAGGAGGCGGTCAGAGGCGAGCGACGTTAAGTTTGTGGTAACGTGCTCATGTGGCGACACATCACGAACGATGGTGAGGGGTAGGGTTACCAGGGTTACCACATGTCCCCGACAATATGGAATCATTCCGCAGATTAAATAACCCCGTCCTGTTTTGCATCAATACGGGACCGGGTTTGTCTCGTATTTCCGAGTTCACTTGAATGCAGCATCACCCCACTCGCAATCCTGTGAAGAGGTGCCGACTCTGCCCGTGATCAGGTGAAACTCTGTGTTTTTTGATCACAGACGAGAGTGGCAGAAATTCAAACACTGGGCTCGACAGTGTCAGTGACACTCAGGGCCGTGAAGTATACCCCCGCAGCCCCCGCCCGTAAAGCCTTTCCACCGAATCAACGGTCTTTTTTTTTTTTTTTTTTACACCGCAACATGATTCACGTCATGATAACCTCTGTATTAAGGCTATTCAAACTTCCACAGTCCATAGCCTAGTTCTCTTTGTTTGATATTTCAAAAGAAAGTTGCATCCTTCTATCCACCTTTTTCCGAACGTCAAAAACGTAGCCTGTTTTGCCGGTTTTGCTCTTCAGGTGGAATGTTATGTTTACGTTTCCATGGTTTCGGTAGTCGCGGTAAATGCATGGATTTTTTTTTTTTTCCCCCCAATGAAAATCTGTAAAACGCATGGATCATCACACCAGCTTTTAACAGTGGATATCACACAAATTGACATCTGTGTTAAAAGCCAGCGTTAATAGATCCATGCGTTTACCGCAACTATGACAACGCCTGAAAACCATGGTACAATTCCACCAAACCGGCAAAACTGACTTCCGGTTTTGCCCATAGATGACGTCGGAAACTTGTGGATAGGCTACTGTAGGATGAACAGTAGGCAATCTACATAAAAAAAAAAAACCTGTGTTCACACCACTTATTCAGTCTGATTAAATGTAGGCTAAGTTTAAAAACTCACATCACTAGGCTATATCTTCCTCTGAAAGCCTATTTGTGTAATGTCTGTTGTCATTCCATCAGCTAATCTGATTAAACCTATTTTTATATATATAAGCCTATTTATTGCAACAATTTAGTTTAGGAGGCAGGTGTGTGTTGTTACTGTAAGATAGCTGCCTAACTATAATGCAATGGGGAAAACACTGCTGATTTTAATGACTTTGTGTTGTGAGCAGTTCAGTGGCCGGTTAAAATTTTTGACCTACCCGCCGTTGGCAGATAGGTCAAAAGGTTAATTTTATACCCTGCGTGTATGGTAATCCATCGATCCACTGATTGATTATCAAAGGCTTCAAATGCACGAACGGGAGGAGGCTCAGCAAAACAGCGGCCGTGACCGGACATGCCGAGTTGGCCGTTGCTATGGAGTCCCTAGCAACGGCCCGCTCAGCGGTGGTCTATCGAGAAATAAACACCGCAGAATATTGGTGATTGACCAATCAGAATCGAGTATTCAAGAGAGCCGTGTTCTAATTAAAAACAAATGTGACATATTTTGCTGTTTAAAAAAAAAAACTGATGTTACGTGAATTGAGCAATGTTATGAAGTTGAGCTGCTTGTGTACACTTCGGGCACAGACTCCTGGTGTGGGATGCGTACAGGTGCCACATCAGCACCGCAAGGAAGGCCAAGCTCAAACGGGGCTACAACAACGGCGGTCATTCCTGGAGGCTGTACCAAATACATCCAGGCCCCAGATGTCGTGTGGAATAAGCCGTTCTAGGCCAGCCTGCATGACTCGTACGATAACTGGATTATTAGGGCCCTAGTTTCTTAGACCGAGCAAAGTCTAACCTCAGGGCAGCTTCGCCACGCCAACGGGGCGTGGACCAGGTCCATTTCGCAAGATTGGTGGGCCGCGCAGTCAGACTTAGACCAGCGCAAGCCCTCCCCTCGTCCCTCCCACCGGCGCAAACGGCGAAGAGGGAGTAGACAGGGCGGGAGGGAGACAGGAGGAGGAGAGAAAGGCGTGGAGTGGGTTTGACACAGCCGAGTCAGATCTTCACCAATCAAATGAGCTCCTCTCCTCACCTTTAACTGCGCGGAGGGCGATGCGCGCTGCAAGTTTGTCATTTTATACTTGGACATGGACGGAGGAGACAGCGACGCCAGAGGCCGAACCTCTCCCCGGAGGAAACAGCTGTTTTGGTCCGGAGGTCCGAGCTCAGAGTGACCAATAATGAGTTTACTAATAATAATACAAATATCCAGGGCTTAATTTGTGCCGGATCCTGCCGGAACAAGATCCGGCACCTCGCCGAGTGGATCCGGGACCTCCTCTGTCAATCAAATAGACCTACGTGCAGTGGCGGCCTTAGACATCTGGGGGTCCGTTTCAATATTTCATATGAGGCCCTACCCTGTTAAACAAAATTATTTGCCAGCTATGTGCCCATGTGTCGCTGATGCTTTAAACCCTGAAAGGACGCAGTAAACGCACTATCCATGCATCCCAGGTACGCACAACACATTAAGTGTTAAAATCACTATCAGGGCAAGAAACCAGGACTTCGCAGAAAAAACGAGGACTGAAGTTGGTTTTCATCAAAAAGCAAAATCATTATGTAGCCTACATTTTCAGACAAACTACAGGCTTTAACAATATTCTGAATTTAAATTGGCAACAAAAGTAATGAGAGCAAAGTGCTCCGCGTTATTTCAGCACCACGGACAAGGAAAGGACAAGACATGCGGACAGACAGACGTCTACAGGTGCTGATCCTGTCGGTGCTGCGGTGCTGGAGCAACAGACAGACAGCTGTCTCCTCCATTATTACAATCTGTAAATAAGCTGCCAATAATATCACATTTTAGTTGTGCTCTCGCTGTGTTTTATTTCTCTGTTAAGTTAGGACGTACTCATAGATCGCCTGTTTGGAGGCATTTTAACCCGAGGAAAAAAAGGAAAGAGGAGGAAAGTGATTGAAAGACGTCAATCATCAGGTTACGCAACTGGGCGCACGTCAGGAGGAAAGCAGGAAAAACAAACACTAAGAGAAAAGGAATAATACTGGGAGAAGGAAAACGAGGGTCTATTGATAGTTTGCGGGCCGTTTTCAAAGGTAAGCCTACGTTGTTATTGATATTTCCTGCCGTATTATTAATTAGGAGCGATTAGTGTGCAAAGAGAGAGGCCACTTTGGCATTTCTTATTACAAGTGTAACAAGGACCTGTAAGTACACCAAAATACACTATGTATTTACAATGTAAGTACATGTTATTACATACGGTTACAGGTAATAATTAATTAGGTAGATACACAGGAACAAGGACCCCTTAAAATAAAGTGTTACCTTGCATTTTTATAATCTTTGTTCAAGTCTTTATTTTATATACCAAAGGTTTATTGCATTTTTATAATCTTTGTTCACGTCTTTATTCTATATAAGCAACAGTTTATTGCATTTTTATAATCTTTGTTCAATGTAGGTCAGAAGGAGGGTCTATTGCCTTTTGTCTTTATATAAGCACAGTATTGCCTTTTAGTCTATTGTCTTTTTGTTTTATTTAATAGTTCACACTGAAGATTAAATGCATTTTAACAAAAACATGGTTGCTCATTTCAACTTCTTCAAAAAATAAGTTATTTTTCCTTAAATAGCCTAATAGCCGGTATTCAGTTATCTAAGCCGGCCGGGTCAAAACAAACAAACAAACAAACATAACTCTTCCAACCTTGTGGACTGTCTGTGAAGACTGACGGGAGTGAAGCCGACCTCATCCTCTGCCTGCCGGTGGGACAAATTGCACTGTCGGATCTGGGTCTTCGTGTCCGGAACCCGTTCGGGATGACTTGAATGGTGCTGAAGCGCTATGGCGCAACGGACACAGAGACCCAGGTCGGACAGCGCAGCCAGGGGAACAGCACATGAGGAAGATGATGAACTCAGATAAAAGCCATAGCGACGTGAGCTCTTATACCTCTGAATTTCACCGCATCGGGGTCATTTTTCAGGTGTGTTAAAAGTCATTTAAGCGCCGTTACGCACGCCGCACGTCTCGCCTCCTGTGCGCTCCCCCCCCCCCGGAACAGCACCCTCTCAGTGTTCCGGGACCTACACATGGACAAATTAAGCACTGCAAATATCCTTAATCAGGTTTGATCTGATACACTGAGAACCCCTGCCCAATGTAAGAAACAACAACTAATAAACTAATAAAGAAACTCACATTTATTCAAACCCTGTTTAAGCAAGATGAGAGGTGTAATCACAACATAAACAAACACCATGCGTAACGGATGAAATCAGCGTAAAGGACGCTCTCTCTCTCTCTCTCTGTCCGTCTCTTTTTTTCTGTGATAGAGATGCTGAGTATACTGTAGTAGGCTATATACTGACTATCTGATACCGAGGCTGTTGTGGTGGACTAAGAGAGATGAAGATTTGTGTTTTGTTTTTCATTACGGCTGCCTGATGCGGTCGCTCGCGCTAATGAATTAATAAGTAAATAAATAAATAAAGCGATCATCACAAGGGCAGAGTGGTATCTCAACACGGCAGCTACATGCAGTCATCCACCCTCAGTCCTGCTTTCGGGACATCCACAGCTGCTTTTCAGTGCCAGTTCGTCCCTGCTGTGTTAATTCAGGTGGAGTTTCCATTACGCGTGCCACAGCCTTTGATCTCTGCTTTGATCTGACGTCAGATGTGACGGGACAATCTATATAGATATAAATTCACGTGTTGATTCCATTAGTTGCATTAAATAGTGGTTATTGTGGATATTTATTGCATTGAAATGTGTCTGGAACTGTGGAGATCTGCCTGTGAGGTCTTGGTGCTGCGCTCCGCCCTGCGCTGAGAGTAGACCTGGTTGGAGGTGGCGAGCTTTCAGCGCAACCTCGGCGAGACATTTTCGCACAAAACTTCCACTGCACCAAGCTGAATCTGTGACGCCTCCCCCTGCTGCGCGGCCACGCCTATCTCAGCGCAGCGCGATCTACAAATCTCCCAATCTGACTTTGCGCTAGGCTGCGCTGGTCGAAACTTGCATTAGACCGGCTGCACTACCTTGCGCCACCTGCGCTGCGCCAGCAAACTAGGGCCCTTAGTGTGAATGCTGCCCCCCAGTATCAGTACCTGCACAGTACAGTAATAAGGTTGGTCCCGTTATACTAAAAGAGGTAGTGGGACACAATCTTATTTACCTTAAGGCAGACGTAGAGCCCAGCCAAAGCGTTAAAGACCTTCAGCACCGAGCCTGGGTGTTAGTGTCAGCATCAGGTGAAATCCAAACAGCAGGGTGTTCATGCATTGCAGGTAAAGGCAGATCTTGCAGCCATGCTGCTTCCATCCTTTGGAAGGTAAATGTTGATGGTCTGGTAGTTTCAACCCTCTTCAATCCCCAACAGCCTTTTCGGAATTGCGGGGTCTTTAGAAAAAATAGGAGACCCGCTATTACGAAGAATGGAAGTCCATTTTTGGAAAGGCGGGGTGTAACCTCTGGAGGGTGGTTTCACTTTTTTGCGCTTTCAAGCCCCCAAAACGCCATCGCCGTCTAAACGAAAGACCATCCGATTAAATATTTTTGCCGTTTTCATTCGCGAGTGTTGTTGTGTAAACAGGGCCTAAATCAGCTTCACATTCTGCCCTGTACACGCCCCTTTTTAACCATAAATGGTCAATGCAAACAACCTCATGAATGCAATCTGCATATAAAACAGACTCAGATGCAAGTATTATGTCTTGTCGGAAACGATGGCAGAAGGATTGAGAAAAACAAAAAAATTAAATTAAATTTCACGGAGATTGAAGTGGAGACACTTGTGGGTGAGGTGGAGGCCCGAAAAGTAGTTTTGTTCGGCGGTCACGCGACTGGGATAACTAACAAGAAAAAGCAGAGTGAGTGGCAACATGTAGCTGGAGCCGTGAACTCTGTCAGTGGCACGGAGCGCACAGTGCCAGAATTAAAAAAGAAGTGGTCTGACGTAAAGGTAGTACATATTTTTATTTCCTTACGCACAGCACATGTCTATGATGCGAAGCTAGTTCAGGCAGACGACTCAAGCCGCGCCCATCCTGATCAGCTGATCAGTCACATGATCTCCTCGCCCAAATAGGGCGGGTTATTTAAATCAACCAGCTCATCTCCTCGTCCCTGGCTATGCTTCTGCTGCTACTCTGCTGCTGCTCTGCCTTTCTTTACTGCTGCTGCTGCCTATGAGGTTTTTGTTCCTTCTAGGGCTTTTTGTCTCTATCACCGTGTCTTCCGACTCCTCCGAGCTGGGGTGCGAAGGCGTCCAGCCAGATCGAGCGCTGGAAATCCCAGATTCCGACCTGGACGGGTCTTCTCCTTCCAGGGACCAGGATCCCTTGGCTCCTCCTCGCCGCAGCTCCCGCCTGGTGCAGCGGCAACTGCTCGACTGGCCGGTGGTCCGGATTCTGGAAGTGGTGTACGCCCCCCACCCGGCCTGGGGTGCACAGTGCCAGAATTTAAAAAGAAGTGGTCTGACGTAAAGGTAGTACATATTTTTATTTCCTTACACACAGCACATGTTGATAATTTATTGCTCAAATGTTACTGATTGAATAATGAAGATCGTTAATTACAGGTGGATGCAAAGCAGAGGCTGTCCTCACACCGCCAAGAGCGTGACTGCAACTGGGGGTGGGGGACCCAGTACTCCTGACCTGACACCAATTGACACAAAAGTAGCATCCATAATTGGCACCAAAAGTGTGAGTGGCATCGTGTCCGAAAGGGAAGGAGACACTGACAACACAGAAGAACAAGGTAAAGCTGATTTCTGTTTTTTTTTTTTTATAGATTTTCTTTTTATTATTGATCATGTAGTGATTGTGCTGTTTTGCTTGTGCGTCATCCAGAGTCAGCGGTCAGTGGGTGAGAGGACGATGATGCCGGCGAGGGGCCCTCAGCCGCAGGCCATCCGGCTGCCCCCACCCCTAGCACCACGTGTCAGTCCACCGGTCGGGTGCTCACAGACACAGTTCTGCAGCTACAGAGGGAAACGATATGCAGTTAACAACTTGGCTGAGGAGATGAGGCAGATTCGAAATGCTGTCTCAGAAATTGCCACAATATTAAAAGACACTGTGAAAAAAATTAACCTCGAGTTGTGTTAATTTCATAAACGATGCATGACATCCGCACGTGCTCTTGCACCCTGTTGAAATCCCTCTTGCCTCGGAGGGGTTCTGCCTCCGGGTCGAGGTAGGGGGGGAGAGGGATGCCGTTCCTATGGGCCAAATTGTGCAGCACGCCGCAGGCTCTTATAATGTGGCACACTTTGGCAGGCTGGTATAAAAGCCTCCCCGCCGACGCATCCAGAGCACGCTGACCGAGCACGGGCATGGACGTCAGCCATCCCTGTAAAACTCTTGTACTAACACTTTGGGCTCTATTTTCCTGGCGCAACTCACGGGGGGCGCAGCGAGGCGAGCCCTGGCGCAGCTGGCGCAGTGGCATTTTCCTCCAGTGCAACAACGTGCCCACGGATTCGGTAAATTGGCAGACTGCTGTGCGCCGAGATGGGAGTGGTTGCGCAGCAGGGGAAGGTGTCGAGAGATTCACCTTGGCGCAGTGACAATTTGTTGCCGAAAGCTCGCCAGCGGACTGGTATTTTGACTGCCCAGCTCGCAGTGCACCCATGTCACCAAGACCTCACAGGCAGGTTTCCACAGTTCCAGGCACATTTAAATGCAATAAATAATAATACTACTACTACTAATAATAATAATCACAATAACCCCTATTTATTGTAACTATCTGAATCAGCAAATACACGTATATCTATATCGATTGTCCCGTCACATGCGGTCGGCATGCGTAATGGAAACGAGACCTGACTTAATTAACACAGCTGAAACTGTGGCACAAACTACCTCTCAGCCAACCACAAACAGACACGCCTTCAGATAGTGAGTATATATTCGACATCTCTCATCTTCAAAGAAAATTCAAAAGGAAAAAAAAAAGAGACGCCACTAACAAAATGTAAGTCACGTTCGGTGCCTTAAGGATTTACCTGTTTCATGTGATTACCCCTTAATTTAATTTATATCCTTAACGTGATCTACAAAGATGGAGTACATTGTTGCATAGAGGAGGAGGAGGAGGTACAGGGAGCGAATATATCACCAAAGATCCACCTATTTGGGCATGACAGAGCAGGAATGCAGGTGGACCACACGAATGATGCATTAAATAGCATGCAGTCAAATGTAATTGTCACTTAATTGTGTACTCTATTCATGTAACAGGAACAAATTACATCTGTCCCGCGAGGTGGTCAACATAGTGACACGCATCTTGGCCTCTGATGGGCATCCCGGTGGCCCGTGCGCTCTCCCAGTTGCTGTAAAGGTGACAGCGGCTCTGGCCTTCTTCGCCACCGGGTCTTTTCAGCACACCGTGGCCTCGGTGGCGGGGATAAGTCAGGCCGCTGTCAGCTCGGCTATACATGCAGTGTCTTCCAGTCTAGTCCGACATGCAAGTGAGTACACCATTTTTCCATCAACACCTGAGAGCCAGCTGGAAACGAAGCGAGGCTTCTTGTTGAAATGTGGATTCCCTGGGGTACTGGGAGCCATCGACTGCACACATGTGCAGTTGCGCGCACCAGTTACCCAAGCCATCACTTATGTGAACCATAAGGGAGTACACTCCATTAATATCCAGGTGATTTGTGACTCAAATTGCCTGGTGACACACGTGTATGCCAATTTCCCTGGGTCTGCGCACGACTCATTCATCTTGGCGAATTCTGTCATCCCTACAGTCTTTCAGGGGGACACCCCTCTGGATGGGTGGCTGCTAGGTGACAATGGATATCCACTTAAAACGTGGTTGATAACACCATACATTACACCCACAACAAGAAGGCAGCGTGGTTTTAACCGTGTTTTCAGTAGTGCCAGGTCAGTCATTGAGCGTACTTTTTGAATACTCAAAATGCGTTTCAGATGTCTGGACCGTGCGGGTGGTTCATCATCATACAGCCCCCAGAGTGTCAGTGCATTCTTTGTGACATGTTGCGTGCTACACAACATAGCTCTTCGCCATGGATGCCACTTTGACCTCACGGAGGAGACATTACAGGACTTAAGACAGAGAGAGGCCGGACTGCATGTGCCGTATCAGCAGGGAGAGCAGCAGAGCGCACGGGAGAGGAGAGACCATCTGGCTGCACAGCTCTGTCCTTAAATGTGAGTATTTCCGTTCATACATTCTTGGCCAAAATTTACTCAATCGCATTAAAGAAACAAAATCACTCATGAAACAAATGCTGTTATCCATATTTTTATTAATTAATCGCCCCTGCTTCCTCCTCTCCCTCGCGCGCGGGGGTGCTATGCGCTGGTCGTTGGCGGAGGGGAACCCGGGGAAAGCCGTCCTCCCCTAACGCGTGGCCTCAACGGCCACCTTGGAGGAGCGGGGGGAGGCGGGGGGCGCGGGTGTCCCCTCTCTTGAGGCCAGGCGCTCGGCGGCATCCGCCAGCCTTCTCAGACTGGCGTCGATGGACGGAAGCACGGCGAGGTGGTACTCCAGCCCCTGGAGCCGGGAATTCATTGTTCCCAGCGCCCTCTCCAGCATCCCGAATTCCCCCCTGCTGGACGTCCAGGAAGGGCTGGTCATGGTCCTGAACGCGGGCCCTCCTCCTCCTCCGTTGCCACTGGCTCTACATGAATAAATATAATAAAGATGAGTGTAAATGCACAGTTAATCAAACGTGTCCACATTTGTGTAATCCAGAGTAATGATCATAATTATATTGGGTAAAACAAGTTTATTTCACATGACAAAGGCCAGACCACCCACGTGCGTCTTTTACGCACAGGTGCTTCTGATTATGTCGTTACGCATCAAATTTATTTAACGGACTGTGTTTATTAGTGGAATAATATGTTTGCCTTACCAGTAGCGCCAACTTCAATCCCACCAAAGCCCTCGATGCTTATAGCTGAGAGGGTGGAAGATGCTATATCCTCAGTGGAGCTCAGGGTCACGCTGGTGGAGGGGCCGCCCCCAGTGGCCACCGTCTGCCTCCGGTGCTCAGAGAGCTTTTGTTTGGCCCTTCTTCTTACATCATTGAACCGTTTTTTACACTGGGCAACGGTTCTCAGTGTATCAGGGCAAACATTATTCACAATAGCTGTGACCTCCTCCCAGGCTACTTTTGCATCATCGGCCCGTGGAGATCTGTTCGCGCGACCATATATTCGGACGCTGCGAGCCTGGACCTTAGTTTACGAAAATAGAGCCCTTTGACTCAGGTGCAGAAGGAAAAACACAGGAGACACTTGAATGATCTGCAAAGAGGAAATTTTTACTAGTCCAGTCCAAAGTCAAACACGGTAAAGTTCGGGGATACAGGCAGAGTAAAAAACCAGGCAGGCAAACACAAAGGAACAAAGGCTGGAGAGCATGTGAACACAATGGCTACGATGACAATCTGGCAGAGGACACCTGGAAACACAGGGAATAGATAGGTCAAGACTAATTACAAACAAGACACAGGTGTGTGAGGAAAAAACTGGTGGGAAACAACAGGAAGTAACTTAGGACAAAATACACAAGGATAATTCCTACAAAATAAAACAGGAAATCAACACAAAATGAACAAGACTACACAGAATGTCACAATCCTGCCCTGCGTCTGCCGGTAGTCTGTTCCCTACACTGCTGTGTGTCAGAATAAAGGAATCGTGTGTTGAACCAGGCCAACGTGCCACTATGTTTGTTACCACTAGGACTGCCAATTACCGTTCATTGGACGACTATGATTTTCAATTGTGCGTAACTTTATTTAAAAAAAAAAAACATTGTAGTCCACCAGTCTGTGACTTTTTCTAAAATGATGTTGGGCAGCACCCCCTTTTGTTATATACAATAAATATTATTCACACAAAAATATCTATCATGTTTTCTCATTTTTACCTATAGGCTAACCGCCACGTTCATTCATTGGACGACCAGAGAATTCACCGATTTGCGCCGACATTATTGGACTTCTGTGGTCTCTCTCTCTCTCTCTCTCTGTGTGCGTGCGTGTCTCTCTGTGTGTACACGTGCGCAGGCTGCGCAGATGCACGCTCACGTCCAGTTCGACTACAAAAACCCGCCGAACTGATCCGAAACCAGACAAATTTTTATCCACCTGCCCAAACCCATTTTTGCCCGCAAAATAGATTACAAAACCGCCCAATTGGGTGGCAAACCGCCCAATCTGCCAACACTGACTGAAGGTGCACCATTAGTGACAAAAATCGAAATATTTATGTTACTGTCTCACGAACCAGTTTCAATAAATTTGGTTTATGTAACACAGGAGCAAAGCCCAGCTCGGTTAGATTTCACACTCAAATGAAAAATCTTGAAGCACTCAATGTGGAGTGGTACGTCCCACTTCTCACATCCATACACAAGTGCGGTTGTAGCACTGTCTGCATCTTTGGTAACGTTTTCCCGTGTTTCCCATCACCTCTTGTGGAATCCTGATGTTTCACAATGGCAGATCTTCTGCCTTGCCCAAAAGGTTGTTTTCCATCCTGCAAATTGAGACACTGATTGTGAGGCTAGACGAAACGACTCTCCAAGCCTATGTACACACACGCATCCATGGACACGTACACATAAGCAACTTACCCCCCCGTACCCCCCCACCCCACGCCTTCGCCGCTTTCACCCCCCCAGTGCGGGTCCGCGGGCTGCGCCGATGATTGCTGCAGCTGGCTGCCTGCGCTGGATCACCTCCACCCCCCACCCCCTTTCCCCCCTCCTCCGGTGCAAGTTGTTTTGAGTTCTTATGTTGTAAAGTGTGCTCATATGTGCCTATGTTGAGGTTTTTTTCCCGGTCCCACACAGTACTCCCCCACAGGAGCATAAGTATGGGAACTGCTTTTTTCTCCTACCCTCTCCTCTTGTTTCTCCCCTTTTCCTCCTCCCTCTTATTGCACAGTCATCCTGTTATGTCTGTCTTATTGTATGCCATGTATTATAAGGCCGTTTCAGGTAGATATGTGTGGACTCCACAATAAGGCTCCATAGCTTGTACCCAAACTGATTGGTTTGCTCCTGATGAACTGCTTGCAGCCATGCCTGCCATAATAGGGTATCATGCTTTCATCAATTGACAGCTGTTTTGTGTATGTGGCCGGATCTACTAAGATCCCAGATAGTGGGCGCTAAATTGTTTGCGCCCGCTAAAATATTGCGTGTTTGGTTAGCGCACGCAAAACAGGTGATCTACTAAGAGTAACCTGCTAAATGAAAACACGTGCAAACCGCAGTATTTAAATGAGGGTTTTGCGCGTGGTAATCGTTTACAGCATGGAGAGTGTGGACAGAGAGCTGGATGGACGAAGGGACTGAATGACATTTGATGCATACAATGACAGCATGTGTGTTCATCTCTCTCGCGCTCTGTTTAGATTAATAAACACAAATCGCTACAGGGCCCAACTCGTCATATAGTGACGAACAGGTAGCAGCTGTGTGACAATCACACACCTATAATGTGTGTGTGTGTGTGCCGTCCATGATCCATTGGATTAATAGAGAGCTCAGGTGGGACATACAGATCTAAACGCTCTGACCACTGACCAGATGGATCAAAGACGGGAGAAGGCAGCCAGGTACTGGAGAGGAGAGGAGCGCACTGCAGGAGAGACGTGCGCTGTGCGTAACGGTGCGTAAAAGACTTTAAACACTAAACTGTTACAGAATTACCCAGACGTGAAGAAATGCAGAGATGTAAGATCATGGGGCTCTTGTAGGCATCAAATCAATAAATGCATACGTTTTCACAAAGTTGTATCAGTTAGTACATGGTTTTCAGACGTGGTGAATAAAGACGCAAAAACAGCCACCGCAATCTCTTCCTGGTTTGGTCAATCACATTGCGTGCGCTAAATAAATCTATTTGCGTCTACTCCTTCCAGTATTTTGCGCGTTCTGGCAGAACGCCCATATTTACATATTCATCAAGGCAAACACGCTAAATGGATTGCATGTGCTATTTTACCCGTTTGAGAGACGCAATCCTCGGTGCGCCCGGTTAGTAGATCAGGTTCCACGTGTGTTGGTGCGTGCAATCATGTTTGCACATGTTTTAATACACGCAAACCTTGATATTGCACAAAAGTAGAATAAAGAAATTCAGGATAACTGAGCAAGCGCGGCTTGACCTAGTCTGATGGCGCATCTTGGCTTAATTGGTTGCACCAACGCTGAGCCAGGCTGAGGAGCAGCGGCTTGGTCAAGCCAGGTGGAACTTATTCCCTCGTCAGTAGACCACAGAGATTGATCACAGATTCACCGATGAGAGGACAGGTGTGGCTACTTTCCTCCAATCAACAGGAACTTAATGCTGACGTCAGGTGACTCACCTCTTAAAAAAAAAAAAAAAAGCACCGCTGTCGTAAAGCTCAGAGAGAGCGCAGCGGACAACTGCGGACTGATTGAATAATCCAAAACTATAATCACAACTCAAGTTCCTTTCACAAATGAACAGTTGTGCACTTTGCCTTAATGATGAGCAGTGGAAGTTGATTCATTGCACAAATTCCTTATAATCTTAAATACATAATAAGTAATAGGCCTACAAGTTCATAGGCCTACAGCAAAAGTGGCCAAAAGTACAACAGGTGAAAATGAATTACCGGTAGGCTAAATATAAAAACATTATGCAGTCTGCTGTTTTCAATAAATTGCTGGTAACAATGTTCACATGAAGTGTATAAATTATTTGGAAGGTGGTTGCTCACAGTCCCTCAATTTTATTCTCATTTTCTTACTTCAACCAATGTTTAGGCTAATATATTAACATTTTATTTAAACAAAAATAAAAAATAAATCTATGCCATTTTTGCTCCATTGCTTTTTATGAGAAGCCAGTGATGTATAGCTACTAGTGGTCATAGAAAATATCATAGAAGGACACAGATTTGTAAATGTATTTTGTTTGGTTATAAATCAGGCCAATATGTACATAACATGGAATAACTGTATGAAACATTGATTTCTGATCAGAGTGACTGCTGACTTCACAGATAAAGACAACAGAATCAACTTAGCCTGGCTGTTAGCCTGGTCTGGAGCAGGCTAGCTGCAGAGAATAAATCGCCATAGTAACTTGACCAGGATAGATTTAGCCTGCTTTTGAACAACCGACTTGAGGCTAAATTCAGCCAGGATAACCAACAAACACAGGCTTAATCCCTTATCTAGGTTTTGTGCAATACCGGCTGGTGTGGTGCAAAAAGCCAAACAACAAAAAACACCAAAACGTTCAATTGCAGAGTTCAGTGAAAATTCTGAGCATTTAATTTCCACCATGAGACTGGGGTATTTTTCCACTGATAATGTTAAAAAAAAAAATCGGTGCAGCTTTGACAAGACTGGTACACAATAAAGGGACTCGAGAGCACAACTCAGAGACAGATGATAAAAGGGGATATTTTTTGGAAACAGGTCCCAGAGTGGAGTCTCAAATTGCCACCCAAGCGTTTTCCACCCAAAACAGATCTTTTGTGAAACGATGATGTCATACCCCCCACTGCTCTAACCTGTAACCTGAGCCACACTACTAGACAGTCAGACACATCAGCAGCAATCCTGAGAATTAGTGCAAATTATAGGAACAAAGTATAACCAATTTGTCTTAGTTGTTCTTTTATGCTTGCTGCTTGTCAAACTCTAATCACTTAGAGCAAGTGTTTTGTTTCTTACTCCTCGGAGCAAAGGCAGTCATGGAAACAAGCATATTACAGATAAACACAGAAGGTGAAGCTTTCCTCTGTTTGTTCTGCTGTAAACATGAAAGCACTGTCATGCTGGTGGAATGCAGTGGATTGTGTGTGTGCATCTCTGATTGCATGTGTGCTTTCATGTATGAGTGTGTATTGTTGCTTCCATCACTGCTTATGTCAGCAGCATTGCTCAACCTTGACACGTCACTGCATTGTGTTATGTATTCTGTATCTATTTGCATTGGCTGCTAATAGGAGATGTTGGCTCCACAATTCAGCTGCAGCCAGATTCTCACAAACAACCAAATGATGAAAGGTGATCGTGGCTAACAGCAGCCAGACAAATTTTGCTTGTCATTTAAAAAAAATGGTCTTTTGAAGTTTATTTAGGCAGTTGCAGTGAACACACATCTAGCATTCAAAGCATGTGGTTGTAAAGAGCATACATGCAAACACTCGTCATAAGTCAGTGAGTGTTTAAAGGTACATTGTGTAGGAATTACTTACAAGTGGTCCGTCAGCACGAGGCAAAACAATACACGTGACTATATGTTGTCATGGCGATGTCGTATTGTTTACCTGACCCACGTTTTAGCAGCTTTCTCTCCACTTCTGTGACTAAAATGACATCTGGTTTGTTACCGACGGCCGTCTGCCCGCGGTGACTTTTCACAGACGCCACCTCGACCTGAGCCGACAGCTCCGGTGTCTCCGGTGAGTTTCCGTGGTTTCCTACCGTCACGCTGCCACTGAACGTAAAAACATGGCGACACCACATGGCAGCCAGCACCGAGCTTACCCGCTGTATGAATGATATGAACAGCAAATTCAGAGCTTTGTTTGTTGATGGGGGTGATTACTGATTAATGAAAAACATACTTTTGGACGAAATAATTGATTTTCGTGAATAGATAACAGGAGAAGTTGTAGTATGGATGTATGCCAAATTCAATTCATTTCTTTATTTCAGACCAAGGGGACCCATATTGCAAAAAAGCACAATAAAATTTTTAAAAAGATAGAATAAGAGTTGTTGTTTTTTTTTTTAAAGAAGAAAAACACAGAATACAAAGTACAGAGCCTTCCCCACTATTCATTGTAGGCCTGCATACAAGTTCTAAAATGGTTCCACAGTCTGGACGGAAATCTGACAGTACTGCGTTGTTATGCCCAGCTCGTTCAAGAGCATAACCAAGGAGGGAGGACCACACAGCGACCAGGTCAATTAACCATAAATTTATTAAAGGAACACAAGTTTAAGTATAGGTCAGTAATCTGTAGTGTGGTGAGAGGTGCTGGATATGTGTGTGCAATCATAAAGTAACAAAAGGCTAACAGAACACAAGAAAACAAAACAACGCTGAGGTGCCTGGGTGGCACCAGCCATCCAGGAGGGAGGAAGAGACTGCCGTCTTGGAAAGACCTCCTCTTTATAGACACAGCTGCAGGTGGAGTTGATCCCCCTGACGAAGTAGGAGGGAGACATGCAGAGAACCTATGGAGGGGAGATGAGACAGAGAGACACAGCAGCAACACAACATGGCCGAGGGCCATAACAGCGTACAGGATTGACCAAGACATTAATAAGGTCATTCTCTGATTCTGACGCCCTATACATACTGTAAATCTATGCATCAGATTGTGCAGAACAGCAGAGCAGATGGGTACCCCGACACTAACAAACATGTGACTTGCACTGGAGCTTCTTGGGGCTCACAACAGTAGCCTCATGCTGTCATTATAAGCCACTATGAGCTTTCTTAGTACCTTGTTTATAGCGACACCACAGGTGGGCCGTGTACAAAGGTGTGCAATATGCTTTAAACAGTGAGATTTTTACAGATACAGAGCACATGCTAAACTTACGACAGCATGTTTGCTTGTGCATAGAGCTTACGTTGCCTGTACATATCTTTATCATCGGACAAGTCATTAACAATAATATACCCCAGATACTTAACTCTCACTGCACTGAGTGCAGTGCCAGACAGATGGAAGTCAAGGTTGACTGTCTTCTCTGCTTCTAACAATCATAATTTTACTCTTGACAGCATTGTACTTTATGTCAAAGTCAGCACCATACTGTATGCAAGTAGTGTTCTCAGTAGCTGTTGGAGACCAGCACTGTAAGGGCTGAAGATCAGGGGTTAATTTGTGCCGGATCCTGCCGGAACAAGATCCGGCACCTCTTAATTTTGGCCTCCCTGTGTTCCGGTACTTATTTGGGCAGATCCGGCACCTCTCATGAAAAAAAACGTTTTTAAAATGTTTAAAATAAACACGCACTTTGTGACGGTTTCGGTAGGAGTTTTAGTGGGGGGTCTTTAGGGGGTGCCAACCAGGTCTCTCTCCTGGTAGTAAGATATGTTTTGTTTGTTTGTCAGTCTTTGTTTGGTCGTACCCACTGTTAATTTACTTCACCAAAAACCACACAAAGGAAATATATTTATATATATATATATAAAGATATAAATGTATATATGTATATAAATATATATTCCCTAAACCCCGAAAACTAATAAACCAATAATAACAAACACTCAATGCAACACAAAATGTAACCCAAAACAACTGTATTGGCACAATATCAACAACAATACAACAGACAGCAACAATAGAGTTCAGTTTGTTTGCGCAGTTCAACTCTGCAGTTTATTTTGAAAGTGAAAAAACTCTTCTTCGTGAGAGAGAAAAAAGAACCACCGTTTCCGGGGAAACAAAAAACACCAGGCCGAGTAGGAACGAAAAAAAAACCCTATTGCGGAAGAGGGGAAAAAAAACACAACTCGGTACCTGGGAGCAACAGTCAGTCGGTCAGTCAGTCTGTCTCCCCGAGGGGAATCCGTCTCCTGGAGGAGATCAAGCCAGGAGGGAAATCCAGGGGACAGCGTTGACACGGAAAGAGAGGAGAGGAGTGGAGTGCTTTCAGGGTCCGGTTCACGGAGGAGCGAGAGGGTGCGTTGCCGAGCAGGACGCTTTCGCTACGGACGAGGACGATGCGGCTCACTGTAGCAATTAGCACGAGCACGAGCATGAGAGCTCCGACGCTGCTGCGACACACTCTGAGGACCCGAATGCCAGGTGAGGCGGATACCTTTGTATCGGGCGCCATGACACCGCGACGCAGCGGCAAATCAACGCCGGACAGCGCGCAGCCAGGGGCGGCTACGAGGGCGTGGACAGGCTGGCTGTCACAACTTGACGCACTGCTTTTACCGCGCGCACTCGCACACTGATTGTCTGTCCTGCTGCGAGCGCACAACTTCTTTCAGTGGTGACTGACTGTATATAAAATATAATATATAGGCTGATGCGAGTACCAATAGACCATTTCTATGTTTATAAACATTGATGACGTATGTTGTGGGCGGGGCTTCACTGGTGGCAGAACGTGACAGCTGATCTGGTGTCAACAGTGGAAAGCCGGGGCATCAAGAGCGATCAAATCAGAGGAAGATGGATCATACAGAGGCCTTCTCTGATTATTTTAATGCTTTGTCAACAGAAAACAGGTTGTCATACCTGAGTAGGCTAAGTTAACGATTAGCAACGGAGTGTGTTGTGTGTTATGGACCGACGTAGGCTACTGCCTAGGGACACAAAACGCTGCGTGGGCGATCATCAACAAGTCCATCAACTACGGTATGACAGCAAACTGTAGCCTACTTGTATGGCTGTATATTACAGTTTATTTAACGGATCCATGTCTGTTATTTCTGTATTAGTCAGACCGTTGTTAGGCTATATATCACAGACCGTTGCTAGGGACACCGCTCATGACCCGATGTGTGTAAAAATGAATGAATGAATGTCAAAATAAATGAATAAGAGGGTGAACGTGAACACGTGTTAACGTTTACACTGAATGAAACAGTAAATGTTTAGTAAAAATCCCTAAACGATGCACGCAATATCTACATATAGTTTATACACTGATACGAGTATTTTTTCCGTCGAAAAAAGTTGGAAAGGACGGGTCGTCTTATATTCGGGGTCTAGATATTGTAGCCTACATGTGCAAATCAGCGGGTGACACCAAACAACGTCTGCCCAAGCAAGTCAGAGCTTTTATTTCTCACACTCTCACACACCAGTGACCTAGAGATGCAGCCGCATCTGAGGGGACGCGCGTGTGTTGCAGCTTCTCCACTACACAGCTCGGCTCTACTCGACTCGGTTTAGGTCCTAGTTTAAATCACAGCTGAGTTCTTTATAGTTCCTCCTCAGCAGTCGTTGTATCACCCCAATTTCCACTGGGTCCGTCAGCGCGGCGGTCACCACTGATCACTCCCTCTCTAATCAGCATTTCACCGGTCTCGCCGCGGCACGTCTCTCTTTTTTCTCTCCTTTCGTCAGCTCCAAACTCACTGTTCTGCACCGCGATTACGAAAATTAAATAAAATTCACCCTCTAATGTGGGCTCATCATCACAGCTTAGGGTCGTGCTGCAGCCAAGCAGCTGCGCTGCTTTTTAAAGTTGAGCTGTAGGTCAGGACGTGTATTTGTTGCTTACTTCCGGTATTTTTCTGCCACCAGTACGTCACTGTGACGTCGACGCCGAAGTGGTCTATAGACCAGAATTCTAATTAAAGAAACCAGGTACCCCACTTTTAGACAATTTCAAGAATAATTTCACATTATTAACATGGTCAAATGCTTCAGATGCATCGATGAAGCACAAGAACATTGTAGAATTTTGCCTATTATATTTATCTAAGAAAAGATACTGATGAGACCATATTTGACCATTGTGGCACTAGAAATACTGCTAAAGCATGAGGGTTGTGTTTTTTAAGAAAAGCAGGTTAACAACAGTGCCTCAGATGGCACTAATGAAGGCTACTGTCATGTTCACACAACTCTGCTGGACATTTGTGACAATTCTTCTCTCAGTCTCATGGAAAACGTTAATGATCTGTTGTAAATCACTCCACCTATCCTTGAATTCAATACACATAAAAGTACACACACAACCATTTAAACAGAGCCTTTAGCCTGATCTGGTCTTATATGTATAACAATGTCTATAGGAACAGCCTGCTTCAACCAGAGCACCTCCATCCCCTCATCAGCTCATGAGCCACTGAAGCACAGTAAAATCCCTTGTCTGTGGAATAATTTATAAAGTGCTGACTGAGAGCAGTGCAGCAGTGTGATAGCATCATTGCCAAACATTTGGATGCTTTGTCTTTAAGGCTTTGGCCTGTAATAGATGTTTGCTAACATTGCTATGGAAATGTTGGACATTACAGTTGTTATCATAAGGGGCGTCGTGATGAGGGAATTTCCACTGGTGTGCGTGTGGAGATGCAAGCTAAGTGTGACAGTTGACGGTCCTGTCACTATGCCTCCAATTGATCATGCGCTCTGGCTACTTGGCCACAGGGATATCTCTTTGGTCGAATGGTCAGCACGCATGACTCTTACCCGGGAGACTGGGGTTCAAACCCCACATATCCTCAGCCCCCTGTGGCAGGTCGTCCATTAACTGGAAGGTCGGTGGTTCGATTCCTGGCTCCCCCAGTCCGCATGTCGAAATGTCCTTGGGCCCTCTGATGTATCATTGGATGTATGAATGTGTGTGAATGATTAGCCTCCAAGCCCGTCTGCGCACAGAGCTGTATGAATGTGAATGTGGCCGCTGTCAACAATGCAACTTTTCTAAAAAAAAAAAAACAGGCACTTTTACCATCCTCGATCTGGTAAAAAATTTGACATTAAGGTGTGATTTCATGTCATACTTCCAATGTCATCTATATGCTAAAATGCCCATGTGGCTTAGCATATATAGGTAAAACCACTCGACCTCTGAAGACACGAATATCTGAACATCGGAGCAACATTAGAAATCACGTTGCCACAAACCCAGTTGCTGTTCATTTTACAGAGGCAAAACACAACATATCCACTTTAAGATATGTAGGGATCGAGACAATTAAAAAAACACGCAGAGGGGGGGATACTAACACTCTGTTGCTTAAACAAGAAGCGTATTGGATTCATACTCTGGACACTTTATCTCCTAGGGGCCTCAATGAAGATTTTGATATTAGACCCTGCTTGTAATTTTCCTGCCGTCACGTTTGTTCTGACCTTTGACTGTTGGCAACTATATGTATCCTTGTTCTCTATTTATTATGGTCATTTTCGTGGGATGTTCTTTGACTACCAGTATATGTGTAGATATATTTGTTGTACATTCCTTGAGTATTGGTATATCTGAACTTTTTTTACTACCGGTATATGTGTATGTGTATATATTTTGTATATCCTTTGTATACCGGTATATCTAACCTTTGGTGGTCATTTGATCCTTGAAATAATAGACAGAGGCGCCTCTTTTTTGTATACCTTGTATTTAAGAAGCAGTTTCCTGTCTGTACCATTAACACAGCAGTTTGAAAAAGAGCATTGTGCTCGAAACGTCATGCTATTAAATCCTTGAAAGGGAGCTCCTATGGTGTGCAGATTTTTTCTTTGTTTCTAAAAGGTGAATGTGACAATACAGTGTACAGTGTAAAGCACAAGTACAAGTGGCTAGAAAAGAACTATATAAGTCCATTTACCATATTCACCATAACTTTATTTCTTAAATTAAATTATCTATTTGCCTCCCAAAAGGGCACTTTAGCACGTGTTTTTCAAAAACTGGGCCACGAGGGGGGGCGCCCGAGACCCACAGGTGCACCACACTCTCCAGCCTTTTTTTCCTTTATTTTTCTCCCTCTTTAAACACTGAGATAAAAAGCCTTCATGTTTTCGCCAGGGGACACAGCTTTGGCACATACACAGCCTGGCTTGAGCTCTGCCACACATTCCGGGAAAAATCATCATGTAATGGACTTATACATTTTCCATGTTGAAATCCAATGGAACACTACTCAAACACAGACACACATCCACACACACTCTAGGACAAGGAGTTCATTGAAGGAGGAAAATACAGCTAAGCTTGATTGCTGGAGCGGCCTTGTCCTCTGGCTCCTTTGGATAACCTACCGCTTCATGATCACCACAACCACACGCTCCTCCCTCTCCTCCTTACACCACCGTTTCCCTTTTTCTTTTTCTTTTTCTATTCTTTGCATTGTTTACCGACTGTGGGCCAAGAATGTGTTAAGCCGCAGAGCTGGACACCAGATTAATTGAGAGTGTTTTCCTTTGATCTAATGCTTGAAATATTTAAACCCCATCAGCGTTGATCAATTAGCAGAACAATAGCTTCAGGATCAGAGTTGACGAGAAGTAAGTGCCCTCTCGTCCTTTCCTCCTCCTCCTTCTTCTACTAGCATTATTTTTCCCGTCTGCTGATGATGACCCCCCAGCCAGCAATCGCGGCAGCAAAGGAAAGATTGGTCGGACATTAATTATGATTAATGGGAGAAATAACAAGGCAGCTAAACAAAGGCTCCACTTCCATGGCATCTTCCAACCGCTTTGAAGAGGGCTCCTCGCACACACAAATGCAAAAATGCATACACTTACACACAGAAAAAAAGGGTAATGTGCAAAAATGCCTGTGCACACACACACACACACACAAACACTGTCCTGCACACAAAACATACACTATTCCATCTGTGGGCTGCTTTTCACCCCTAGTGAGGAACCTATAAATCAAAGCCTGAAGAAAGAGAAGAAATCCCTTGGCCCAGGCTTGTGTTTGCAATAAGAAGGAGCACTGTGTGTGCATGTGTGTTTGTAAGAGATTTAAGGAAAACTGTAGGCCCATAAACCCCCTGGACTGAAAGAGAACAAAGGGCAGACACTCATTAATCTCTTTGTGCAGGCCTCTGTTCCCTCCACTCCACTGGAGTACTGTCAGCCACACACACACACACACATTTATTTCAGATCACCGATACACTGAAGAGGCAGGTTGTCACATACAGTAAAAGAAGTGCTGCAGCGGAGTGTGTGTGTCGTGGTCAGTGAGTACAGTGCTTCAGAGGGAGCTGGTGCTGCATTCAGGCCAGGGAGGGAGGCAGGGTGTTCCCATGCCACGGAGTGTCAGGCAGCTGGCTGGCCTTCAGCCAAGCCAAACCTGTAGCGGCTGGAAGGAGAGGAGCTCAGCACTGATATCCAGTTACCATTTCCTAAATCACCAAGCAAGAGAGCAAGAGACCTCATGAGCAGTCCTTCCTGTCTACACAGAGAGATGCACAGGCTTGACCATGGGCAAAACGTCCTATGCCAGCTTGAGATGAAAGCTGCATTTCAAATTTCTCTTGGAAATATAACCTGCCAATTCCCCTGCTTCTTCTGCTTATCCTCCCATTATGCCCTCCAACCTGGAAAAGGACAGAGAAGTAAAAGCGGAGATATGTGTGTGTACCCCGTATGGAAGCCATTCTCCTATCCCTGCTCTATCCACTGCTGGGATGAGCGCTGAATGTCACACACAGGCACAGTACTGCTGTGCAATTTTGTCAGGTTTTCAGGGAAGCAGGACCCAAATGCAGACTTGCAAGACAAAAAGGCAAGGTTTTACACAAAACAGGAACACACCATGGACGTGGACAAATGACAATGAACCGACGAGGACAAAGGGAGACACTGGAGTTAAATACATGAGGGAACGAGACACAGGTGGTGCAATCAACACAGGTGAGACACATTATCAAGGGCAGGGCGCACACAGGAAGACAGGACAAGGACTTAAAAATAAAACAGGAACTAAACTAGGACGAAGACACAGACCATGACACTTAGGAAAACACAGAACTTCAAGATAAAACAGAGACTGAACTCAACACAAAGAAACAGACACAGGGACACAGATCATGACAGATTTCAATACGTTATACTCCAGCTAACTTTGTTCAGCTTGACTAGAGGTGGGAATATCTGAGCTTTAAACCCTGTGCTGCTTTACCTACCAATATAAATAAATAAAAAATGTTTATTAGGGCTGCCACGATTAGTCGACTAGTCACGACTACGTCGACTATTAAAATCGTCGACAACTAATTTAATAGTCGATGCGTCGTTTTTTGTTTTTTTTAACTTTGTTTTTCTCTCAAAACTGCTGCTGCACCTTCCACACACGCACCCGCCGCTGCAGCCGCCCACCACACACACACGAGCACTCACTCACTCACTCACTCAAGGTGAGTTAGTAGGCTACATGTGTTCTCTCTTTTCTCTCTCTACCTGTCTTGTCCGTCATCAAGCGGCACCGGTGTAGCCCCCCACCCACCCTCCCCCCCGCCGCCGCCGCCGCCGCCACCACCACCACCGCTCCTCCCTCCCTCTCTCTCTCTCTCTCTCTGTCATTTTAAATGAGAAGTGATATAGACCGTTTCAGAGAGTATAAACAAATACAGGTGTTACCAAGGATACTAATTAAGGCTCCATTCAATTTAGTGTAGCAGAGCGTTTTCTAATGAGCCACACCTGTCTTTGTTTATACTCTCTGAAAGGGTCTATAGCAGCGGTACCGCCGCTCCACCGTTTTAAATCACGGACTGAAAAACAGCCGTTCGTCATTTAAAAATAAAACCGCGGACTTATATTGGAACGTTACCGCGTCTGGTCACAGCGGTCCTCGTCACGTAATGAGTGCTCATCTTAACGAGGAAGTCTTCTCTCCCGGCGTAAATCTACGTCAATATTTTCCGGTAGCTTCTCATCACAGTCCACACCTTGCAGAGTTTGAGCTGCACCTCAGTTTCACTTGTTTCCATTTGACAGAGTTTCACACAGAACTTTGAGTCTTTCCATGTTTCTCCTTCTGTGACAGTAAAAAGGGAACATTTACATTTCTTCAGACAAGACGATTGTCTTATAAACTATTCAATTTTTTTTTTTAACAGAACGACTATTATTTACACTGAGCACAAGTTATATTTGAATGATAGGCCTACCAAAACTTTATTATTGTGAATAATTCCTTAGTTTCAGGTGTCTACCTCATTTTATTTAAATGTAGCTATGTTTAATGCCAGAGACAAATGAAGGAAAGAAAAACCTAAAAAACCTTTAAGTATTTATTTTGGTGTTGTTTAGGCCAGTGCCTTATCCTTATTTTACTCAGCGGTTTGCACTTTATGCTACAGTTAAAGCTGCATATTTCATTAAAAGTTTAATGAACTATCATCTTAATTGTCTTTATTTTTAGTTAGCATATACCTTAACACTTCAAGCTGAAAGCTATGGTTATATGAGAGCAGCTGCATGCTGGTGCGATAAACTGTATGTTTTACATTCAATTTACGTATGATCCGATTAGTCGACTAATCGAAAAAAATAGTCGGTGACTAGTCGACTATCAAAATAATCGTTTGTGGCAGCCCTAATGTTTATGCACCAAACCCAATCAACCAACAGCTTGATAGCTTTGTTGCTGTGATGATAGGTTCATGGTTTATTTTTTAGAGCATTATCATCATCAACTACTGTCTCAGACGTGTCTGAAAACTACATTGGTAACACCACATACTTCCAGTTTAATGGCAAATTTTACAGACAAAAACACGGCTGTGCCATGGGTTCACCAGTATCCCCTATTGTGGCAAATCTATACATGGAGGAGGTAGAGAACAAGGCTTTGAACTCCTTTGAAGGAACAACACCGAGCCACTGGTTCAGGTATGTGGACGACACATGGATTAAAATCAAAACCAAAGAGGTGCAAGCTTTTACCGAACACATTAACTCAGTGGACAAAAACATCAAGTTCACCAAAGAGGATGTCAAGGACAATAGTCTGCCTTTCTTAGATTGTGACGTCCATATGAAAAAGGACAGGAGCCTCCACATTGGGGTATACAGAAAACCCACACATACAGACCAATATCTACTTTTCGACTCTCACCACCCTCTGGAACATAAGCTTGGTGTTATCAGAACCTTGCAACACAGAGCTGATAACGTGCCCACCAGCTCACAGGCCCAAGGGGCAGAGCACAAGCACCTGAGAGGCGCCCTCACAACTTGTGGTTACCCTAGCTGGACCTTTGTGAAAACTGCAGCTGCTTCCAGAAAGAAAACCAGCAAAGTGGTTGAGAAAGAAAGACAAAACAAGAGAAACAACATAGTCATTCCATATGTGTCTGGAGTATCAGAAAAACACAGGAGGATCTTTAACAAACACCGTATACCTGTGTATTTCAAACCCAGCAACACACTCAGACAGAGACTGGTACATCCCAAGGACAAAACACCACACACCCACAAAAGCAATCTGGTGTATGCAGTCCAATGCAACGAGGAATGCAAAGACCTCTACATTGGAGAAACAAAACAACCACTGCATAAACGCATGGCCCAACACAGGAGAGCTAAGTCCTCAGGCCTGGACTCTGCCGACCATTTACATCTCAAGGAGAAAGCCCACTCCTTTGAGGACAGCAATGTCCAAATCCTAGACAGAGAGGACAGATGGTTTGAAAGAGGAGTTAAAGAAGCCATCTATGTAAAAGTAGAGAAACCATCAGGGGAGGGGGTCTCAGACACCACCTATCTCCAATTTACAATGCTGCCCTTTCATCCCTTCCCAGGAGATTCAACTATCTAGCCTCAAAGTTCACAAGTGGCAAGTGCCTCCAACGACTGTCGTTATAACACAATAGCGCACTAATGAAGTCGAAACCAACTTTCCATCAAAGACAGTCATTTAAACGACTGTCGTTGGCACTTGGAGCACAAAAGGGAACCAGTGACATCATCACCCTTGTGAACGAGGTTAAATAGTGAGTCTCCACACCAGTTAGTTGGACCAGTCCCAGCCTGGTCAGATGCTACATGAACTGATAAAGCCTCTTGGATGAGAGGTGAAACGTCTTCCTAGACAAATAACTAAGTCCAGTTGCTTTCGATTTAACCTCCTTTGAAATACTATGACCTGGAAAAATGAGAATATGCACCGGCCTACATTGGTAAGGGGAATAGTTATACACTGCCAGCGCTTAGTGTGTGGTAACCTTTTTTAAAACTGGGCTATTGCGACACATCTGACGTAAATTCACAGGTTCCACATGTTCGGGCCAACAGCTGTTTGTTTCCTCAAGGTTTAATACTGAACACTTGCTTTGATCACTGTACAAACATGATTGATGGACCACTGAATTAAACCTGTTCCGCAAAGAAACAGTGTAAATATTGGTGTAACCAAGGTACAGTACAATTAGGCTACTAATAATAGAGATATAGCAGCATAAATGTAATGTATTTGTGGTGGTTAAAATGTTTTTGAGTTATTATTGGGAAAAAAAAATACGTGAAAGATCAGATAGCTTTTTCTGGAGCTTTTAACTCTTGACTGGTCACTATGTAACCTAAGTATGCAGCTTCAGTCATGCGACAAGTGGCTCTGATTGAGAATATATTGCGAAGTTGTGACTTCCAAAGACTGTGTTCTTCTTTGAAAACAGTTCAACCCTGGAAAAAGCTTATTAATGACCCAGGGCCTGAAATTCATTTTCCAATCTCGGGGGGGGGGGGGGGGGGGGGGGGGGTTGGAAAATGAATCTATAATAGGATATTTTGTGCTTCAGATATAAATTAAGCTGCAACTACACAGCAATTCAAAGTTGATACTGAGTTAGCAAACTCAGTGTTACAAGGTTTTACCTGGCTTGACAGCTGCTGACTCTCCACTCCGCTATTGTTATTTATTTACATGACAAATTGATGTGAGGGGTTGTTTGTTGTGGAGAGTCAGCAGCTGGATTATGCACCCACAGTCAGTATTTGTAGGTGTATAGGCAAACAAACAAACAACAACCACAATGACCATTATTCATTGTATTTAAATCTAGAAACAGCAGTGTTGGATACACATCTACTGTAGTGGGATTTTTTCCTAGCTAGGGTATAATTTGTTATAGTAAATTCATGTTATTAAAGAATGGTCAGACAGGACAGGGTTTTGAGGAAAACTGCAATGTGGTCAGCTTCTATTCCATAAGTTAGTACTAAATCAAGGATATGATTAAAAGAGTGAGTGGGTTTGTTTACCCTCTGAGAAAAGCCAATTGAATCTAAAAGGGACTTGAACGCAGGGGCCAGACAATCATCATCACCCACTATAATGACTTTGGCTGAATTCATTGCTAAGTTTGACAGAAAGTCAGGGAATTCTTCTAAGAACTCAGAATAAGGTGTAGGAGCAAGTAAGAGTGGTTTCTCTGCTTTCCAGTATGGGTGAGAGAAGTTGACAGTAAAGCTTTCAAATGAAACATTACGCCGGAGGTTAAAGCAGAAGTGAGTGATCCGGTCGTTTTCGCTAATGCTGCGTTCCAGGCAGGCTTTTGAAATCATAAATTACAGCTTCAAGTCACAACTTACGACTTTGTAGCGTTCCAGGCAACCCACTCGTGTTTTTCCGACCTGTTTTACCGGTGAAAGTCACTATAACGGCCACTCGTAACTTCCGACCCGTGAAATCGTACCAGTACGTCTTTTTGTACAGTCTATGTACCAGATCGAACTGGTACGAGTTCACAGGTCGGAAAAAAACGAGTTTCCTTGAACGCACCATAACAGTCCTCGTCCCTACGTCGCCACATTCACGGCGTTCCTTGGCTGCACACACAGCCCTGCATGCCGTTCTCTCTCCTCATTGGATAAAAACTGTAGGATACGATAAATGTTTTCTCTTCGGCTCAGAGCAGAGCAGAGTGACTGACAGACCCGTGTTTCAGTCCAAACACTCTATGTAAGTGATTGCTGTCGGAAGATATAACTATTTAAGACTTATATTAACACAAATATATCACTTACTTCTGCTTTAATAAGCAGATTTGACTGATAAACTGCAGCCAGTGTGTACCAGTACTAACGTTGGCTGTTTTGAAATTAGTGCTAGATTTGAGGGAATCGGTTAAATTATGTGCAATACCCACTATCCTGCAGCAAATTTCAGGCCCTGTGACCTATGATTAAATTTGTACAACTGTCAGTAGTTTTACAGGGATGTTAAGGGTAAACTTTTATACTCAATTGTCTTCTTTTTCTCTGCATATATCTGTTCCTCAGTATATGGCCAAAAGTGAGCTCATACATCTAAAAACAACATTTCTACACACACATAACACACACCCCTCTCCCTATCCACCTCCTCCTTTAAGGTTGTGAAGAGACCCGATCCTCTGGTCTATGAAATTGGACTTAAGGGGAGTCCAATGTTTCAAAATTGGTCTATTGTGTTGGCAATGGCACAAATTGTCATCGTGGGTAAGGTGGTTGGTTGGGATTTTCTGTTACACACCTAAATTTAAGCCATTCCCAGAGGCCAGGACCAAACAAAGGCTCAGGAAAAAGTCGACCAAGTCCTGCTAATTTGAAAAACAACAGGAAACACATGTGGAGGGCTTGATACAGAAAGGGACATCAGACCTGCAGAACTGCCAGGAATCAGGATACCAGGACTGAGCCCGGCCTGACCTGGCTGGTTCCCACTGACACTTCCTTATCCGTTACATTAGGGCAAAGGTCAAGGCTGTGGGACAAGCATGGCCTATATCAGTGCTGAGCTCAGCTACAGGAAGCACCGTGAGCTCTGACAGAGGAATGGAAGAAGTGAAAGGAAGGGATGATGAACAGGGCCTAAAATTCGCTCACATTTCAAACCAGTGAACTACTGGCAGTGTTGTGCCTGAACGCGTTCAATGAACCATCGTTCATGAACTTGTTCATATTTTGGGCGAACGTGAACTGAACGTACTGTATTTCCGCTTGATGAACATTATTGTGAATGCTTTCATTCTGGCATTTGTGAACAGCGCTCTCTCAAAGTATCTCTCAAGTATGACTTCGTTCAGGAGTGTGCCAGATTTCCATAGAGCCTGCCAGGCAAAAACCAAGCTAAAACACACTTTAAAACAGGCGTTAATATGGAAAAACCACCCAATCTGGCAACACCTATCAGCTGTTTGGATCAGTGGCGCATGGAAGAGGCGGAGTGATACAGCGCATCACGGAGCCTGTCTGTATGGCGGAATACCCCAGTTGGTTAGTAAAAGATAAATGGGGGTTAGAGAGGGAAGTCCAAGTAATTTGACATAAGAATTTTATAAAATAGTAAAGCAATAGTTAGGCCTACTTTTCCTGGTAATTACTTTAATCATGTTGTAACTCAGTTACTTTTTGGGGAAAGTAAAGTAGTAACTATAACTAATACTACTGGTTAAAACTGCTAAAATAATTGCTGTCTGGTTCGATATGGGCTGAGGCAATAATTTTGAAAAATAACAGCTTGTAGCAACATATTGAAAATTTTTAATTATGAACTACGAACTGAACTAGTTCATCTAGAAAGTGAACTTTCCCAACACTGACTACTGGTACACACAACAGGAGCGCTGCGTCAGACAGTCTGACGTAAATGACACACACACGTCTTCATTTGTATAGTGAATTTTTTTTTCTTGCCGATGTTATAAAACACACGCTGCTTCAGCTGTGCAGCATCACATCTGTTGCGCTCTGGTTCAGCCGAACGATGCTCAGATGTTGGTTAGATCTCTTCCATTATTGAACTCTTTTCATACAAAGTGCTTTCAAACACCAGGTTAAAGAAAGAGGAACAGCAGAGGTCCTCTGACAGTTCGTCCCTGCGACGAGCAGAGCCGTCTCTAACCCTTTTTTTTAACGGCACCGTCTTTACGGGTGAAGAACACATACATGTCTCCTCAACTTTAACACAAGGTTTTCCTGCCTCTCTAAGGTGATTTTGGCCACCACCTGGATGGATGGATGGATAGATACTTTATTTATCCCAAAGGAAATTCAGTTTCTCAGCTGCACAATAAACAAAGAATCATTCAACAGCAAGACATAAAATAGTAAAAAGTAGTGCATTGAGAATAGAATAAATAAAAACAATAAATAGCCCATGATAATAAAAATGCAGGATTGCAGTGGCAAGTGCATACATAGTATGTGGGACATCATTCCCCTCGTTCCACAACTCCTCTCCCTCCCCAGTGATGTGTTGTAGAGCCTGATGGCTCTAGGCAGGAAGGACCTCCTGAGTCTGTGGAGCAGATCAGTGAGAGCAGCCTCCCACTGAACAGGCTCCTCTGTCCCTCCACCAGTTGGTGTAGTGGGTGGCTGCTGTTGTCAATAATGGAGAGCAGTTTGGAGAGAGTTCTCCTGTCAGCCAGCGACACCACCGAGTCCTGCTCTGCACCTATGACAGAGCTGGCCTTCTTTATCAGTCTGTCCAGCCTCTGTGTTTCCCTCTGTTTGGTGCTGCCACCCCAACACACCACTCCATAGACGAGGACGCTGAAGACCACAGACTGATAGAATGTCTGCAGCATTCTTCTGCAGACATTGAAGGATGCGAGCCTCCGCAGGAAATACAGCCTACTCTGCACCTGCTTGTAGACGTGGTCAGTGTTCACTGACCAGTCGAACTTGTGGTCGAGCTGCGCCTGCAACCCCAGGTACTTATAGGAGGCAACCTCCTCGCCGCTGATGGTGACAGGCAGAGGAGATGGGCGGTGCCTCCTAAAGTCCAGTACCATCTCCTTTGTCTTTTGGGTGTTGAGCTGCAGGTGGTTCAGGTGACTCCAGGTGGTAAAGCCCTTTACCAGGGACCTGTACTCAGTCGAGTCAAGTCAAGTAATTTTATTGAGCGACACTGAGTTGGCTAACTGAGTATTATAGGCTATCTCAGCATGTGACAAATAAAACTTTGAACTGCTGTGTAGTTGTAGCATCATGTATATCTGAAGCATAGGGCACTGGAAGAAATAGTCGGGAGACTAGGGTCACAGATGCAGCTCCAAAAGATGACCACTCAGATGAGAAGGGGAAAGAGAAGAGAACAGCAATGTAGTGCAGAGAATAGCTACTCCATTACCGTCAGTTCTGAAAGTTGCCAGAATATCAGAATCAATCAGAGGAAGTAAGACAAGAAAGTCATAGCATTTTGACAAAATAAATAATTAAGCGAGTCAGGATCATCATTAGGCCCTCCATATGTTGGAAAGGTCAACCTGATACGATCACTTTTCATCATAGGGTGTTGTAACTAGAGCTAGTCTTCCTTCCAGACCAGAAGATTTCTGTTCAAGACGTGTAAACTGCTCTTTATTTTCAATCTCTAGTTTCCTCATGCTGGTTGCCAGCTTGGTTAGCTCAACACTACTTGCTTCAACTGTTTGTGACTTGCGAATACATTCTTGTGTATTTGTGTGAAAATCTTTAAGTTCCTGTTGGATCTCCACTTGAAGCTGCTCCACCATAAAGCGAACCTCAGACGACAAAGATGTTGTTTCGGTAGCGTCACACTTTGATAGCTCTCCATGGCTGATATGGGTGATGGCTCGTGGCTGGGCCAGTGTGTCTATGGGTCCAGATTGATCGTGGCGGCTAGAAAGTTAACGTTTGCTAACGCTCATTACAAAACTTCCGGGTCACGTAAATCCGACCAATTACAATCAAATTCAGTCCTGTGGCCTGGTTTTGCATTTCATATTTTTGTAGGGATGCACCGAAAATGACCCAAAAGTGCATTTTCGGTTTTCGGCCGAAAGACCTAAATCACCAAAACAACACGGCCGAAACTTGTGATGACGCGAGCAAACAGCGCAGCCAGCATGCGGGAAATGGGATGAGAGCCAGTATGTCTGCGGTGTGGACTTATTTCACTATTTAAGACCCACGGATAGCGATTTGCAAAACATGCAATGCTGAAATTTCAAGAGGGGGTGCATCTGCAAAGAGTTTCTCCATGTCAGGTTTAATTTATTACCTGAAATCCAAACATATCACAGATCACCATTCTGAATATAAGAAGAATGCAACACAGAAAAGGAAACTGACACCGAGCACGCCCACTCCATCTGTGGCGGACGTTTTTGAAAAGGCAAGAAAGTTTTCCAGTGATTCTGCCAAGGCAAAGGGCACAACACAAAAATTATGGAATTCATTGCCTTAGATGATCAGCCCGTTCTCTGACATAGAAGATGTGGGATTTCGTAGGCTGATAGATCACATTGAGCCCCGTAAGCAGATGACATTTCTCAGACGTGTTTTTACCTGAGCTGTTTAATGTCATTGCAACTCATGTCCATGAGCTTCTAGCATCAGATATTACAGCTATCAGTTTCACGACTGACATATGGAGCTCTGACGTCAGCCTCACCAGTATGCTCTGCCTAACCGCGCAGTGGATCAACACAGATTTCAAGCTCCAAAAGATTCTGCTCCATCTACAAGAGTTTAGAGGCTCACACACAGCAGCAGAAATTTCTGATGCATTCACCAATATGTTCGACACCTGGCATATCGACTGATCTAAAGTGCATGCCATAGTGAGTGACAATGCAAGAAATATGACAAAAGCGATAGACAGCCAGCTGAAAGGAATACGGTGCATGGCCCACACACTACATCTGTCAGGTTGCAGGAGGAAGAACCCAAATGCAGGAGCAACACAGGCAGATACCTGCAAACTTAAGTCTTTAATTTCTCACGACAGGCAGGAGAACGAAACACAATAACGTAGCACTAATTTTCACACAGGCAACCTCACGACCCCACAAAAATTATCTGTCACCACACCAAATTCCAGTCAGCTGTCGGCCATTGCACTCACAGTTCCAGTATCCAGTGTAAACTGTGAGAGGGACTTTTCTGCAATGAACAGGGTAAAACCATGTTTAAGTTGTTTTTAGTTTTATTTTAATTGTTCAACTTTTTCTGATTACCCATATTATTTTGCAAATAGATCAAGACAGACTTGAGGAACAGACTGCAGGGAGCCAGCCTCTGTGCCTGTCTGCGGATCAGCATCAACAGACCTCCAGTGGACGAAATTAATTATGAAAGAGCGCAGGAGATCTTCTTTGAGAAGCCAAGAAGAATGGCATGCAGTGACCAGTCACGTAAACTTTGCCAACAGTAGCATAAGTGCTCTCAGCTCCTGATTGAACATTTACTGTTTGCTTTCTGTGCCGGTTACATGCTGTCATTCCGACATCCCACCATTTAGACATACCACTATTTCGACATGCGAACGTCCCACCATTCCGACAAGGCTTTAATATAAGGAAATGTGCGTTACTCAACAGGTGACTCCCTTCTTTAAAGCAGCACTAAGTAACTTTTCAACCTTTATAAAATATTTTCATAACTTTTGTGATGATACATCGACTTACAACAAGTTGAATGACACCTCTGTCGTGGTCTGAGGGGGTCTGTATCTCTTTCTCTGGCACTAAGCAGCTTTGAGGAGCATGGTAGGAACCCAGCTCTCACTTTACTTTCACTTTCACTTTTGCGAGTCACAACAAGGAGGGAACAGGCAAAACAGCACTTTAGCAATGGATTATGTTTGTGTTTTCACTTTGAAATGATCCACTGGAAACAGAAACTTAGTTTTGATGTCTTCTGTTAATTTTAATGCAGGATATTTACAGGGCTTCACGCTAGTGTTCATGGGAAATGGAGTCTTCCTTCAGGCAAAACACTACCGCTTTGGTCCACAGGCGCCGCCAAACTCAACCAAAACTGAAAGTTATTTAGTACTGCTTTAAGACATGCTGATAGAGGAATACCCACATGGTTGTGCGAAATTACGCAGCAGAGCGCAGACAGGTGTCTAGCCTCTACCTGGTCTTTTAACTAAACTTAACCAACTCCTTTTTTCATTGCCTAATGACAATGTCAGACTGGTGGGATGTCGGAATGGCGGTTGCCCCCCTTCTGTGCCAAGGGTTCCCAAACTTATTAGGCCATGACCCCAGAAATAAACATTGAATGACGATAGCATGTAGTAGTGTTTTCTGGGGACGGCTCTCCATTCCGACACACCTCCACCCCGACGTTCCGAAATACCCCCACTTCGAAACACTGCTATTCCGACACCCTCCCCCCCGCAGCTGTCCAAGGTGCTGAACCGTGTGACGTTGTTTACATTCTGCTTTGTGGCTTGTCTGTGAAACATGCGCTGCTCAGGGACTGGGCAGATCTGTCCCACTTGCTTTCTCCCCGACTCCGTTGTTGGAGATCTCCCACACAGTAAAAAAAAAAATAGACGTGTTTTGCAGTTAATTATGCACATGATCCGTTTGACCCCAAAAAAGGAAAAAAGGATCAATGTGCACTGCACAGCCTCCGGTTCCTTTCTGATTACGTCCGTCTGTCTGTTCGGAGTGGGGGGGTTTCCCCAATAGCCTTTTCGGAATAGCGGGGTCTTTAGAAAAAATAGAAAACCCCGCTATAACGATGAATGGAAGTCTATTTTCGGAAAGGCGGGGTGTAACCGTGTTTTCCATCACTGGTCCCTGCAGCTATTTCATAGCTGTAGGGGCCAGTACTCGGTGCGATTGCCCCATGACCCTAATAATATAAAATCAGCCCAGTGCGCGATATAGAGCTGCTGCTTCAAGGATACGAGCAGAGTTTAGTTTTTTTTTTTACTTCTTCATGTTGCCTGTTCTTTCATCATCCCGTTACACTCTGAATCAAACAGGTGGGGAATGAGAAATCCGCAGCACTAGTCCACTGATCACCATCTGTAGTACTGCATGAAGCAGACTAGCAGTGATCTGGCCGAGGAAAAGAAACGGATGGGTCCATGCAAGAGCGTAGAACAGCAATGGATAGAACGTGTTCTATAGATACAATCTCTCTGATTTGGAGGAGTTTCATGGTGACATGCTATAAACCAAATGAGGTTTTTTACATTTAAACGGCCAAAATGGGACAGATTGTATCCCAAGAGAGATAGTTTTTTCCCCCGGGACAGCTGATGAAAAAAGAGAACAATTCCAGGAAAAAACGGGACGGGTGGCAACTCTATCCTCTAAGCCCCAGTGTTGTGGGATAAGATGAAGGTCTAATGAAGCGTCTTAGCAGAGTGTGAGGAAGCATGTTAAAACCAAGAAAAAAAACAGTCAACATCTCCTCTTCTCAACATCTGCAGCCACTCACAATTTCCATGTTTTGGCTTGATACACATGCAGGGCCTGACCAAATACAAGCAGACACGCACACAAAGAATCAGGAGCAACACAACTGTGTGTGTGTGTGTGTGTGTATGTTTGTGCATGTGTGTGCAGTGGCTGGGGAGAGATTTTCTTGGCCAGGGCACAATCAGGAATCAGACATCTTTCTTTGCCAAGGACAAGTTTAACTCCATTCTGCTTATTTTTGGCAGCAGTGGCCCAAGTAAATCACAGCACTGCTTTATTGGCAATTGCGGAGAAGCTGCAATGGGCCACAGCACGGCTCTTCTCCACTCACTACGTCAACAAGATTCGGGGACTTTGGGGAGGGGGAGGGGGGGTCCACACAGCTGTACAACTTCAGGGCCAACAAGGGGACACAGAAAGAAAAGAGCTGCAGGAAAACAAGTAAGACAGCTGCTCTCTTTTCTCAGTGACAGAGGAGGACTCTTCAGTAATTCTAGTTTATGGTATAAGAAGAATCTTCAGACAGTGGAATTCACCAATTACTTTCTTCAAGGTTCCACAGCAGCTCTCACTGCAGCTTAAGGTCTATGATCTGTTAAAAGCGTTGGTGGTGTTGGGCTTCTGGTCAAGGAATAATTTGTCTTACTAGGAATTACTCTTGAATTGTTTTCGTGCTGAGAGTTGGCCAATTGACAGTTAACTTAGAGTAATATAATAATAATTGTTGTGAGCAAACTAAAATTTGTCAGCTGGCCACCAGGGGTCACCCTCGTCAACATAGGGGGTTTTATTGAAGGACTATTCTTCTCCTTCAGATGAAAAGGTCACTTCCTGTTTATTTGATTTTACCTCGGTGTATGCCTGCTCGTGTTGCTGAGATAACGTCATGTTTTGATCTGAAAAGTTTGAGTGGTCAGTGAGCCAGACCAATAAACACAATTTCTGTTTTAGCCGAATTTAGTTGTAGAAAGTTTTTTGTCATCCACTTTTAGTAGCACCAAACCTGGAAACACATGTTATCTTTTTGTATGTTATCTTGTTAGTTTCCTTTAAGTCACTGCTCAAGGCCAAGAAACAGCCAACAACTTTTAATTTTTACTCTGAGAGTCTCATTTCGGTTACTGTAATGTTTTCCAGTCTAGGGGCCAGGAACGGCAGGGGTCTTTCTGTTTTTCTTCGTTCCTTCACAACTCACAAGATAATGTAAATGTAACATCTTATATGGTATTGTGTTGTACAATGCATCAAAACAGTCACAAGCCATAAAGGTTGGGACCTGTATGCAGTATCTGTCAGGATGTGTGGAGAAGGACCCAAATGCAGGCAGAGGTGGAGACAGGTTTCGGTGACAAAAAGGGATTTATGGTTTACTCAAACCAAAAGCAGGGAGCTGGCACACTGGGGAACACAGGGTAGTACGCAGACGATCCAACAGGAAGCTGGCACACTGGGGAACACAGGGTAGGAACGCAGACGATCCAACAGGGAGCTGGCACACTGGGGAACACAGGGTAGGAACGCAGACGATCCAACAAAGACAAAGGGAGACACTGAGGCTAAATACACAAGGGAAGAGACAGGTTTCGGTGACAAAAAGGGATTTATGGTTTACTCAAACCAAAAACAGGGAGCTGGCAAACTGGGGAACCAGGGTAGCAACGCAGACGATCCAACAAAGACAAACGGAGACACTGAGGCTAAATACACAAGGGAAGACAAACACATTAGGTAATCACAAGGAGGGAGCACACAGGAAGACACGACATGAAACTACAAAATAAAACAGGAACTCAACAGGGACCAAAAGACACAGACCATGACACAGGACTTCAAAATAATACATAATCAAAGAATACAAGAGACAAAAGACCAAAAACAACTAAAAACCGAAACTCAAGGTCATGACAGGATCATAAAGTTATAATTTGGTAACAAAGGCATTTATCACGCATCACAGGTCCAAAACATGCTTGGCTGCACCATATAACAATGAAAAGTGTTTTTAATATAATATTTAATGTAACCACATCTTTAATATTTGCATGAAAACAAGAAATGAGATGCACTTGAATTAGCTAGCTCCACAAGAACAATAACACTCCTTATTGGATCACTTGTTTCCCTGATTGTTGTGATTTTACTGATTGTGATTGATTATCATGTTTGTTGATGTTCAAAAAACCTTCAACCTACCTAATGTAAATTCAAATCACTTTTTTATTTTTAATCCACTGTAGAAAACTAAATTGTGCTGGAGTATTTCTGTTTCTAATCTTTATTTTAGTCATCATAGAAGATTGTTTACTACGTACCTACAGTAGCATACTACAAGTACTTATAGAAACTAACTTGCCCAGTTTCAACATGAAAAATGACCGGGTCATACACTACGTCCCTGGGATCAAAAATCATCTCCTTGGTTTTTTGTGGTGTTGAGAATGAGATGCGTTTTGCACTAAAACCTGAAACAAGTAAGCAGCACTGGTATATGAGCGATGCCATGGCTCGTATCAGTTCACTATCCTCTGCTGCGGGGCCTTGGACACTTTTCTGCTGGTAAAGCATTTATCCATGAGCCATGCCAATTAGCACACCTGTCTGCAACATCCATCTTGAATATCAACAGTACTGGTGTCTCTCCAGAGAGAACCGTTACAGCAGGATTAGTCAGAGGATGATCCAGAAGGTTTCACCTACTGACAGCTGCAGTGTGGTCTGCTAGTCCTGGGAAGTAAATTCTCACAGACACACAATGATGTCTTTCAAAGTGTGAGAAAAGACAAATCCTACTACCAGTGTTGTGTCTGGAACTGAGACATGGTGAGGAATGCAGAGAGTTCATTTTGCCTAAGGTCATGGAGTCAAGTGTCTGTAGTGTCACCACTGCGATTCATGCAAAGCTCTTGCCAAACACACTCGCTGCGGAGCTCTGGAAAACCACTGCTTCAGTGGGTTTATATGTGGTGTGTGTGTGTCTGTGTGTGCGTTTGTGCGTGTGCCTGTGAAAGGCCCCAGCAGGTTCAGGCTTACAGACCAGAGGGGTAAAATACACAGAGCAGACCAGGCATAACTCTTCACTGTCTGGACGCACTGCCCGCAGAAATGGAGCGGGCGCGTTCTTGCAGGCGTTTGACTGGTCGCACAGGGAGCTGCATCTCCTGCTCTCTCCATGCTGGTCAAACATCGACTCCACTCGTCTATACCCGTCTGTACTCGGTTCTCCACACACACAGGTCCTCCGGAAAGCCCTTGCCCCACCCACCTGTGTGTGCGCATGTGTGTGTGTGTGTGTGTCGTGTGCAGACGCAATTGACAAATAAATAGATGGGGACAGCACCTCCATTTATGAGCCACCGCACGCACCGTGAAATTCTTTGACCGGCGCAAGACAGACTCATGTTTTCATTGGTTAGCCTACATGCCGCTATTTCGACATTGACTTCTAATTGTCGGAATAGCGGCATTAACATTATTTTTCAAGCGTCCCACTATTCCGACTTTTTTTTTTTCATTGTCGGAGTAGCGGCACTTTACTATTTTTTCAAACATTCCGCTTTTCCGACTGTTTCTCATACACAAATAGCCTACATATATAGGGCCTATAAGAGAGAAGAAAAAACAAACCCTCCAAGTTTAAAAACACACCGGCAGCAGCGCACACTGATCTGCAACTACTGAGACTGTTATTATTCTGTCACCTGAGTTACCAAGGTGCACGTGTGTTTGGAGCTGACGAGAGAATAGCGGGATGTCTGAATAGCGGGCGGACCCCGTTTTCATTCATCAAGAATTAAAGTCAGAGGTTCGAAGACGATCAGATACCGTCGTAGTCTCGACCATAAACGGCGATTCGGTGGCGTTATTCTCATGACTCGCCGGGCAGCGTCTGCAAAACCGAAAGTAAGGAAACGCTGGTCGCCCAGCATTTCCGCCACTAATAATAACAACATAACGATAGAGACAAAACAATATATTTATCGAGAATGGGCCCATTAACAAGTGTGGGTAACGTAGATTCATCCACATTAATATGAGACTTTTTTATTGTCGCGGAATTTTTCGTTCTGCCGACGGAGAAACTCCTCGCAGCTGTTTTATTTTACAGCTGCGATACCCAGGCGCGTCTCTCTCTCTTTTTCTTTTCAGCATGCCTATCACCGGTTTGATGAGGGAGTGATGTTCTTAATCTCAACAACTAAACTATCAAGTCACGCACAAAACTGACACACATGATAAACAAACAGAACTATGTTGCAGTTTGTTTGTCAAGTTAACCTGTGACCTTCAGCACCACGGACAGCGCGGCAGATGAGCCGCGGAGAATCTGCAGCTGTGAGCGTCTGGGCTCTAGGCTTAGGGCCTCATTTATCAAAACTGTAAGTAAGCAGTGTAAAACTGCTTCTAAAGTTTTGCTTACGGCGAAAAGACAAAAATGGCGTACACCCAAAATATTTACACCTTTTTCAGATCTATCATGTAATCTGCCCCTTTATCCCAGAAAATCTTTTTTTTTTTTTACCTAGATGTTAAAACAATGTAAAGCAGGATTTATTTACGCCTTTCCACTACACAGTTACAGCTCTACTGGACTCGGTTTAGGTCATTTTCCATTAGCCTACAGCTGAGTCCTTCACAGTTCTTCCTCAGGGCCGCGTTGTCACGCTCTTTATTCTCTCCTCCCGTCAGCTCCGAACACACGTGCACCTCATTAACTCAGGTGACAGAATAATAATAGCTGCAGATCAGTGGGCGCTGCTGCCGGTGTGTTTTTTAACTTGGCGAGTTTGATCTTTGTCGGACGTCACACTAGAGTTTGTTTTTTCTTCTCTCTAATAGGCCTATGTAGCCTATTTGTGTATGAGAAACAGTGTCTCGGATGCAAAAAAAAAACCCCAAAAAACGTAATCAATCAATGTCGGAAAAGCGGAATGTTTGAAAAATAATGTTAATGCCCCTATTCCGACAATTAGAAGTCAATGTCGAAATAGCGGCATGTCGGAATAGCAGCATGTAACCGGGGTGAGCAAGTGAACGCTGCAATCTAGAATCTGAACGCTGGATGTCACGGTTTAGCCCCAATACTGAAGCCATAATTACAAATTAGAAAAATAAAAGAAATGTGTAGGTTAGTAAATAATCCATAATCAGTATCATTGGCAGTAATAGAGGGCACTAAAATATAAATTTTGCTTAGGGCCCCATGGAGGCTTGGTCCGGCCCTGGCTCCAATCTTGAATCTGAATGGTAGTTGTCACTGTTTTCCCCCCCATTTTACACACTGGACCTTTAGGTACACTCAAACAAAGGGGAGCACATACACGTGTACTTTTGTACAAATAGGTATACAAAATTAAAATTGTGGATCACAGGCAGAAAAAGACTCAATGTGAAATGTGCACATACAAACTCAGTCACACATTCAGATGCAGTGATGTAGTGATGGGAAAATGGAATAACAATCAGAGTAACGCCTTGGGAGAGAAACGCCTATAAACTGCTGAGGACGCAGAATCATCGGCCAAGAATAGACTGTCAGAGAAAGGAGAGGAAGAGAGAGAAATTGGGGAAAATGTGCAGTGTCACTGGGACCAAATCACCGCTGTGCTGCTACATTTGCCAAGAAAAACAGCCACCACGAGCAACACTGAGGGAGGAAGAGGAAAAGAAAGAGAGAAACAGACAAAGTGGGATGCAAATTACAGAGGGTTAAAAGACAGATGGAGAGAAATAAAAAAGTAAAAGGACAAAGACAGAGGTAACAGGGAAGCCAGTGTGAAACAGGTAGATTTCAGTCAGTGTGAAGATCAAGGCTAGAGGCACAATGTAATTGGACACCCCACCCGCCCCCACCCCTCTGAGGGTTATGATGATGACAATGATAATGATGATGATGGGTGCAGATTGGAAGTGAAGGGCCAGTGCTGAGGAGATGGGACCGAAGGGGCCATCTGTTGACGTGGAAACCAACATTGTTATGAGTACAGTTTGTTCTCTGATGTCATGCTGCTTCTCATGACTGGGCCCTCAGCCATACCACTGGGCTGCTGGTAACACACAGTGACACAATAACACAGAAATCACACACTTTAACACGTATGCGTAGTGGCATGCAAGTAGAGAAAACACACAGCAAATATATATTGAAGCTCATAGCTCATATGAAACATAGACTTGGGACTATGACTCCTCACTGTCACTCACTATTAATCCACTTTGTATTTTACCATAAATCAACACGTATTTATTATGGAAATGCAGCCGTTAGCCGCGGGGCTAACAGTGTTTGCTCGTGACAAAAACTGCCTCCAAAAACGTCATCGGCCTCCATCTCAGCCAATAACAGAATTTGATTGTAATAGCCAGGTTTCAATCCTGGAGGCAACTGCCATTCCGACGTCCCACAAGTCCGGCTCTAATTGTCTAAATGGCAACACTTAATTTTCTATCAAATGTTCCGACAATTTTTGCCTCCTATGGTCGGAATGACGGTATTTTTTTCTTTTTTAAAACATCCTGCCTTTCTGACAATTCCTTTAACCTCTTTCACCACCAAAAAATCATAAACTGTCATATAAACAAAAGAAAAGCACAAAAATGCAGTTTTTACCCCATTAAAGTTTTAAACCAGCCTGCTCACTCCACACAAACAAACCCGGAAGTCATTTTCGAGTGCCGAAAAATACGGACAATAATCAATAATGGACCCACTAAAACACTGAATAAAATTACAAGCTTACCCTTTTTTAAAAGCTGAACATGTGCTCGAAAATAATCCATTGGTTGATTTTATCCATCGTGACCAGATATTCCGCGGCGTGTTACGTAACTCCGCAGTTCTATTACTACTCGCGTTCTCCGTCAGACTGCGCACCCGCTTTGCGCATCTCTCGTCGCCTGTCAATCAAAGTCACGGGGGTGAAAACTTTTTGGTCCAATAGCAGAGACTCTAAGGTGTGACCTGATATATAATGATCCCTGATTGGGCAAAGCTTAAGCCTGCACCCAGCTGGTTCCTGTGGTTCCCTCTCCCCCTAGTGTCAACAAGTAAGCAATACAAGTCTCCACAAAAAGTGTGTTTTTACTGCCCCAAGTTTAATTAAAATAATAATAAAAGACAAATGAACTATTTCAAATGTCCTTGTTAATTTAAGCCATCACTGATGGTTGTGGGATGTTTACTTCTGGAGTTTTAAAGGAAAATAACAATATAATACAGGCGAAAATAGGTAAATTCATGTTTGGATGGGTTTTGGACACTAAATATTCATCCCCATAAATTAAATTTTCAAATGGCATTTTACTTATGTAACTGGTGTTCCTAAAACCCATCAAGTATGTGATTGGCCCCAGTAAGTTATCTGTTGGAAAAAAAAAAATCTCACTAAAATATTGCAGTGTGCATTTTAGCCAAATTGGACAATTTTGGACAGTTTTTGCACACTGTACATCGCCAAGGGACACTGTTTGGAAAAACTCTATAGTGCCTCAGTAGTTTTACCTATCAACCTAAAATTTGGTACATATGTGGACAGGGAGCTCAGATCCTGTTAAAAATGACTGACATCCTCCTGTTTGACATGTTTTGTACCCTGATTTCAAACACACACCATGAAAAAGTAAAAATAGGTATTACCATACAGTTTTTTGTGACATGCTGGCGAAAAGGCATGACCACGTGACTTTCTGTGTAAAAACATGACATCATAATACACATATGGTTAGAGGAGAGTTAAAAGACCATCATACTTTTTTACTGGACCTCAATCGACCAAGGGAAAGTGGTATAATCAGATATTTTATATCAGAGTTTTGAAAAAAGCGTCAAATCTCGCAGCCGTTTCCTCAGCATTTTATACTGGCGGCGACGCACCATATTCGGGGAGCGCTCTGGGAGGGTCCGTCCACTTTTATTATTTATTTTAGGATTATTGCAGTACAAACTTTTGGACTAAGAGAAGAGAAGAAAATGGATCAGCTGGGCAAATTTTGAATGTTAAATCTAGTGAAAATCTGAGACAAAATTACTTCCACGTATTAGATCAATTATGTTCTGTATAAATGACACGTCAGCAGCACGTTGGATGACGTTTCTGAGGAAGACTGGAGTCACAGTCAAAACTGTCACGTCGTGCTCCCACCAAACGCGTTGTCGCATGTCGAGATTACATGTAGGCCTAAAGTCAATGCATAGACGCGATTAGGCATTTCATTTGTCACATGATAAAATCGTGTTCATCGCGTTTGGTGGGAACACGCCGTCAAGCAGGTAACATCATCCTTGATTTCATTGTCTGAACACAGAAAAATATAACTAAAAATCACTTCCAGCATCATCAGCCCGATGAAATCCCTCGGCTCGATCCCCCCCAGCGTGCCCCAGCTGTGGCTCCAGGGGCAGTGAGTCCCCTGGGTGCAAAAAATTTTTCGCTTTGAGTAAATCCGTGATGAAAGTGTGGTATTTTTTTCCGCATTGGATAATGTAGGCACACGAATTATGCGTCACACTGCACACGATGCATCAGCCACTGATATTGGATCCGTCATCCGTCAATCAAACGTCTGAGACACACACACACACACACACACACACCGAGCTCGGTCTCGCCCCAAGCATTGAATATCTCGCCTGCTCGATAACGACCAATCAAATTGGTTTTCCTTACTCGGGTAAACTCGTGCTGCAACTCGTGGAAACTCGGCGCGACTAACAGGACAAACGGCCATTTCTGAACACCTTTAAACCATGAAAATATTAAAAAATATTTTTTCTGGGACAAAATAACCCCCAGGTGAAAACGTGTGGTTTTTGCGATTTTCAATGGAACTCTATGGGTACATTTTTTGTCCTTATCAGGAGATGAGGTCCCAACGCGATGACGTCTGTCCGACTACCCATTTCTCCGACCATACATTTCCTTATTTTTTCGTCCATTAGTCCGACCTCCCACTTCTCCGACTTAAGTAGCCCTAACCCTTAACCTTACCCTAAACCGAACCATAACACTGTAGAATGGGTAGTCGGAGAAATGAGCCATCGGACTTTTGGGCAGTCGGACTGACGTATGCTCCCCGATAAACAGAGCCCCTAACACCATCTGAAAAGTTCCAGAGGCAAAAAATCTCAAGGCAATTATTACTTGTAGTACCACAGGAAGTGGTGATGATCTCCTTGTACTCCTTTGCAGCTCATTTTTCAAAATATTTGCAAGTGGCCAGATTGCCCTTATAGGAAGCCTATACTGTCTGAGAGGATCCATTCTGTCCCTTATCAGTCTTGGTGGGTTTTCTTCCCTAACTGCTACCCACAGTGCTTTAATCTATAAAAACAAATATGGGAAAACTGAGGGCAATAACAACTAATTATGTAAAGGAAATAAGATGACTCATAAAAAATATATGGTAGCACTTAATAATAGCATACACAACTTTCAGTAATTTAACATGCTAACTAACTAACATGCTTACTAACAGTTAACTAATATTCTAACGAACAGTTAAATAACATGATAACTAACGGGCTCTTTGTGTAATTAATTACAAAATGTATATTTACTGTTACTGTGTTACTTTCATATGTTAATTATGGTTAGGGTTAATTCAATAAAAGTATAATATGAGTGGGTGCAGTGTCTGTGAATGTAGGTGTGTGTGTTTGTGTGGGTTCGGTATGTGCCAATAAAAGTGTAATATGAGTGGGTGCTTGCTTTCCTCCTCCACAGCTGGCTGATAGTGGGTTTCCTCCTCATCCTCCTTTTTGTCACAAGGAGGATTCCTGGCAGGCACGTGGACGTGGGGATGTCATCAGCCAGTTTGTACAGGACAGTGTCCCGGCAGACTGTCCTCAAGGTGAAGACGGACCTGACCTGAAGCTCCAGCATCCTTCTCTGGGACACGGGGAGGAATCTGTGCAGGACATTGAGCCCCAAGGGTCATCCTTTTGTCCTCTTTTGTGACCTCTGGTGGCATTCGCCTCAGGACCTTCGGCAGCCAGGGCATCCCCCATTCCCTGTATCGCTCCAGATTGTCCCTCCCTGGTCAATCTCCGGTCCAGGATCTCCTGAGCAATCTTCTCCACAAGTTGGATAGCCTTTCCCTCCTCTGTTAGAGGCTCCCCAACTGTACTGTGCTGGAAGTTCCAGTTAACCCTTTTCGTGCCCTTGTAGGTCCTGTACTTCATGAAGGGGAAGTACTTGAGCTTCAGACTGCTCAACCCTGCCACAAGGCATGCAGCAGGGTCTCGTCCCTTTCCCTCCACCAACTGCAGCATCCTGGGGAACACACAGGGAAGGATACATATGTTAATTGATTTGGGATGTTGGAATGACAGCATGTAACCCCGAGCAGCTCCTTAAGCATGTCGCCAAACGGACAAGCGACTGGATTGTGGCCACTTTTTCCTGGCCTGGTAGTAACCCTTTTTCAAGTGTTTCTACCTGCTCTGGGGTCCGCGTGAAGCTAGCTTCTTTCAATTGTTTGGCAACCTTTTTTAAGAGGTCTCCATTTCTCTCGTACATATATTTTTAAATTATCAGCTCCTTCAACTGGGTTAGCATTAGCGCAGTCTTATTGTCTCTTCCAAAAATTAATTTTCCTGGGAGCTTCTGCCATGTTGCTGTTCAGTAGGTTCATCTCCTGTGACTGCCTTCTTAAGTCTGGTTTATGGTTCTGCGTCGCGTCGACGCGTACGCGGACCCTAGCCGAGCGGCGGCTGCAGCAACCTCGCACCCCTGTGAGCTTAAGCCGGCTTCAGCCACGCTCGAGCGGAGCAGGGGGGGCGGGGGGGGGTGTATTTCTATTACTGTGTGGGAGATCTCCAACAACGGAGTCGGGGAGAAAGCAAGTGGGACAGATCTGCCCAGACCCTGAGCAGCGCACGTTTCACAGACAAGCCGCAACACAGAGTGTAAACAATGTCATGCGGTTCAGCACCTTGGACATTGGACAGCTGCGGGGGGGGAAGGTGTCGGAACAGCGGGGTGTCGAAGTGGAGGTGTGTCAGAATGGAGAGCCGTCCCCGACCTCCGCAAACGTCTTCTTTGTCACCTGTGCTTCAACATTTGCAATAAAAGCATTTTTTTTTCAGTTGCCATTGTTTACTGTGACTGGAAGAAAACCAAGGAATCCGATATGAGAGGTTAGATTGGGTTTAGGCAATGAAGAAAGGAGTTGGTTGAGTTTAGTTAAAAAAAAAAAGACAGGCTAGAAGCATAATGAGCGTTATATGTCATTGATATTAAAGGGATAGTTCACCCAAAATTCAAATTTCACTCATTATCTACTCACCCTCATGTCGACTATGGGCTGGGAGAAGTTTCAGAGTCCTCCATGCCTTCTCTGAGTTACAGCGGGGCTCCGTGCAGCACTGCGTGTCCATATGACGGTTGCGAATGGGGCTCAATTTTCTTTGTCCAAAAAGACACACCAAAAAACATCCAAATTCTTTGATTTGGACGGACCAGGAAGAGCAAGCTTAAAGCAGAAGTGAGTGATATATTTGTGTTAATATAAGTCTTAAATAGTTATATCTTCCGACAGCAATCACTTACATAGAGTGTTTGGTCTGAATCACGGGTCTGTCAGTCACTCTGCTCTGCTCTGAGTCGAGGAGAAAACATTTATCGTATCCTACAGTTTTTATCCAATGAGGAGAGAGAACGGCATGCAGGGCTGTGTGTGCAGCCAAGGAACGCCGTGAATGTGGCGACGTAGGGACGAGGACTGTTATGGTGCGTTCAAGGAAACTCATTTTTTTCCGACCTGTGACGTCGTACCAGTTCGATCTGGTACATAGACTGTACAAAAAGACGTACTGGTACGATTTCACGGGTCGGAAGTTACGAGTGGCCGTTATAGTGACTTTCACCGGTAAAACAGGTCGGAAAAACACGAGTGGGTTGCCTGGAACGCTACAAAGTCGTAAGTTGTGACTTGAAGCTGTAATTTATGATTTCAAAAGCCTGCCTGGAACGCAGCATTAGCGAAAACGACCGGACCACTCACTTCTGCTTTAAAAAGCTTATTTATTTAATTTTTTTCGGAACAATTTCTCATGACGGGGCTTCAATACAAGAGGGACATTACAGACAGAGGTGGGTAGAGTAGCCAAAAATTGTACTCAAGTAAGAGTATAGTTACTTTAGAATAATGTTACTCAAGTAAAAGTAAAAAGTAGCCATTCAAACATTTACTTGAGTAAGAGTAGAAAGTACTTGGTGAAAAAGCTACTCAAGTAGGAGTAACTGCTGAGTAACCTCTGATTTGTTCGTTTAATGATCAGCGCATAAATGTAGGCCTAATCAAATACACAAAAATATAATAGCAATTAAAAATTCAGATATTGCCAAAGAACAACATTTAACAACTAAGACAATAGCCTAAATGACATTTTTTTTTACGAAGGGTGTGTGTGCAGGGGGGGGGGGGTCCTATTATTGGTTTCTAGTGAAACCAAAGTCACATGACCACACCCCAAAACTGGAGGGGTGGTCATGTGACTAGGGGTCACATGGGGAGGAAGAAGAATAAGATGACCTGGATGACTGAGAACCTTCACCAAAGACGATTTATATTGAATATCTTTGCCTTCACGGACATTATCCACGACATACCAGGGCTGACGTCATCCTGATAATTTACTAGCTAATCATTTACTACTTACTAACAGTTTCTCAAATTTGGGGCGGAGTGGCCGTCCTGTTTACCGCAGAGATTTTGTGTGCGTTCATGTAACTGCCTGGCTCTGTCTGATTGGTTAAACGAAGGCAAACGTCGCGAGTGGCTACATCTGATGGGTGAAACGCAGTCATGTGACAGAGGCTCGGAAGTATCTCCAAAACCTCTATGATTAAAACATAAACAAACAGATCGCACATTGGATCAATAAGAAAAAGTAGCGAGTAGCGACCGGAATGAAGCTCAATGTAACGGAGTAAAAGTAGCGCTTCTTCTGAAGAAATATACTCAAGTAAAAGTAACAAGTATGCTGCATTGAAACTACTCTTAGAAGTACAATTTATCCAAAAAGTTACTCAAGTAAATGTAACTGAGTAAATGTAGCGCGTTACTACCCACCTCTGATTACAGACGAGCTGTGTGGAGGTACTTGGATGTTTTTTGGTGTGTCTTTTTGGACGAAGAAAAGTGAGGCCCGTTCGCAACCGTCATATGGACATGCAGTGCTGCACGGAGCCCCGCTGTAACTCAGAGAAGGCACGGAGGACCCTGAAACTTCTCCCAGCCCATAGTCGACATGAGGGTGAGTAGATAATGAGTGAAATTTGAATTTTGGGTGAACTATCACTTTAAGTATTTGCTTGTTTTGCGGTTAATTATGCACATGATCCGTTTGACCCCAAAAAGGAAAAAAGGATCAATGCGCAGCCTCCGTTTCCTTTCTGATTGCGTCCGTCTTTCCGTTTGGAGTGTTGTTCTTTCTCAGGAACTACATAGGACGTTTAAGGGAGATGGGAAGACACAGTCCTTCAAAGTACTCAGTGCACTCCACAGTTTGACAAAGGCCAGCAACTGGGTAGGTAGAGATGCCATGGGTCCTGACTCTACTGAAGCTATTCGCACGCTGTGTGACTTCTATGGAGAAGAAAAGAAGCTGAAGACAGAGCTCAGAGTTTTCCATGCATCTTTCCAAGACACTCTCACACTGAAGGGGATCTTAAGAACGCTAAGAGACAACAGTGGACATGACATCTTCCCAGCACTGGAGGAAAATGAGAGAATATATGATGAGAATATATGCCACGGATTCCAGTGTCCACTGCCACAGTAGAGAGGTCTGCCAGCTGAAGCTGGTGAAAAAAAAAAACTCACTTAGGCTTCTAAGTGACTTAGAAGCCTATGCACAGAAGAGAGGCTCTCAGATCTCCTTCTCCTCTCCATTGAAAAAGACCTAAATCACAATGATGTGATTAATATCTACAGGGACATGGCCCCCAGAAGGTTACTGCTTTAGGGCCCCCAGAAGGTTAGGCTACTGCTTTAAGGGAGGAAGGACTGATTTTCACATTTAAGTTTTTTCCATTAGGGTATTTATTTTTGTATTAAAGTTCATGTTTCATTATTCAATGTTCAATATTAAAGTGTTTCTCTTCAACCAGTGTTTTGTTGCTTTGCATGTCTTCCAAGCCTATGATAATGTGAATTAACTCATGTTGACAATAATTTGTTGACACAAAAGAAATGGCAATTGCATATCACTTTCACCTACAAAGGACACACAGCTAAGTAGTTAGCTTTCAATTAGCACTTTATTTTTTAATTATATAATAATTTCCATATTGTGTAAAGGACCGAAAAAAGAAAAAAAATCAGCGCGCGCTTTGTAGGCGCACATGCTGCCCTTTCCTGACATTGAGCCCCTGCCCCTCTATAATCATGTGCACGTCCCTGCAAACAGCTGATATAGGTGGAGTGATACAGCACTTTGCGCAGCCTGCCTGTATGGAGGAATACTAAGCAAGTTGGTTAATTAAGCAATATTACCCGAGAGGGTGTGCTTTAACGTCATTTGAGCACGACGGTGATGCGGTCAGGACCGAGGCGCTTGCGCCGAGGTCCGCAAGCATCACCGAAGTGCTCAAATTACGTTTAAGCACACCCTCGAGGGTAATATTGCGATTATACAACAATTACCAACAAAATAAAGCGTATCATTAAATAAATATTCATGTTGATGGACATTTTGCTCTCAAAATTTAAAGTTTTTTGCGAGTGTGCTTCCCGTTTCCATGGAAATAAATGGGGTCTGACTAATAACTGAAACACAATCAGTCACATCAGTAGACTCCTATGTGTAATGGAACCTAGTTCACCTCTACAGCAAATAGTCCGAACCTTAGTAACGACCTAGCAACAGAAATGATTTTCTAGTCCCAGATGAGTGAACTCTGAGCTGACGTTCATGTTTTAACGCGGTCTCGGACTTTCCCGAACTAAATCAATACTGCACAAACTCGCCCAAGTTATAACAAAGATGCCGTTTTTTTCTTTTCACATATGTAGAACTACAACCGCAAACTCTACATGTAAATGAAGTTATAACGCCGTGTCGCCGACACAGCTGATAGAGAAAGCCAAACGATTATTCCAGACTATTTAAAAGCCCAAACGGCGCAAGCGAGAGAGAGGGAGAGAGAGAAACATACAGGTAATCACCTCCGTTTTATCCAATGAAATATTCAGCTCCAGGCCATATTTTAAAAAACATTTTCACCGCGATCACAACTCTCCGACTTTGTAACGTTACACACATGGGAGGGAGACAATCCTCTCGGCTGTAACGGGGAGGTTTACAATATATTAACAAAAAATAAAATAAAATAGCCTAATTGTTCTATAAATCTGACTTTGGCAGCTGACAGGAACAACCTACAGGAGGTCAATGTAGTTTGTGATTTATTTTCACGAGTAATAAAATAAAAGGGGGAAAAATCCATGTTGCCATGGAGATGTATAAACAACATGACATGGCGAAGTAATATTTTCAGTGATGAGTCAGCCGTGCTGTAATGCTGATTTGAGCACGTTCTAAATGTCTTATTGACCAATCAGATTGCTTGGTCGGAACTACTTGTTGTATAATTACTAATAAACAGGGGTTAGGGAGAAATGTCTAATTTGACATATTTGATCATTTTATTAAAAAAAACACTATAGTTACTTTTCCTGGTAATTAATTACTTTTACCATGTAGTAACTCTGTTACTTTGTGCGGTAAGTAACTAGTGATCATAATTACTTTTTTTAAAGTATCGTGCCCAACACTGAGTTTAACTCCTAAGAAAATTGATTTCCAATAACATTATCTGGGTGTCAGTCGTATAAGGAGAACTCCGATATTAGTTGGACTAACGCGTTTTTATGCACTTAAGTTGTCCTGTTATAGTCAGATGAAGGCAATAATTCGTTTTTTTCAAGTGTAATGTAAACGTACTGACAGATTTTCCAGTACAGAGGAATACAGCTGAATTAAAAGCATTTTTTTTGTGGAATTGTCAGACATTACCTGCTGGCACATACAAAAGACATTGCTCCAGAAACACTAAAGCACCATTCCAACCTTAGACCTCTGAGCTGTAAAAAATATATATATATCTGCAGTGCTCATATAACAAAGGAGGGCCCTTAAACTGGGTCTGGGAGGCGGGTGCGGGATGTGTGAATGACTCATCCTCTATCCTGCTATCTAGCAAGGGCCTACTAAACCTGAGTCCTGACCTGCTGCTTGTTCTGACAACGTCCTCACTGCTCAATCCCTCTGGCAGAGGCCGGCCTGTAGCTGTGGTTCCTGCTCCAGCTTGCACACAGGAATGTACTATTGAGAAAGTGCTGCACCGCAAACCCTCCCAGCCATTCCAACCCGTAATCAGATCCAGCATGTTAAACCCCTTTCTGTCTCCAATCTCTCTTTCTTCCTCTCTTTTTTCTTTTCAATCCTTCTTTCTCTAAATGACATGTATACACAGAACACAAAAACTCCCATAGAGAACAAGCACTCAGACACCCACACAGAATCACAGACACCAGACTAGACCAGTGTTAAGATTAAGATCAAGATTATTAAAATTAAGATTAACTTTATTGTCCCACAATGTGAGAAATTCTTTCTGGGCCATTTGCCCATGCTGCAGCCACAAGTAACACAGAACATGCAATTACACACGATCACATACAATAGATATGTGCATCTATATCATACAAAGTGCTGGAGAGTGCAAAAAACATGGTGCATTGAAAAATTAGGTAACACTTTACAATAAGGGTCCCTTAAAGCAGATATCAGCTTCACGGCCGTTTCGGCTAATGCTGCGTTCAAGGCAGGCTTTTGAAACCGTAAGTTACAGCTTCAAGTCACAACTACGACTTGGTAGCGTTCCAGGTAACCCGTAGCTCGTGTTTTTACCATCCTGTTGTCTGTGAAAGTTCCCTATAACGGCCACTCGTAACTTCCGACCCGTGAACTCGTACCAGATCGAACTGGTATGACTTCACAGGAAGGAAAAACACAAAGTACGAGTTTCTTTGGACGCACCATGAGTTAGCAGCCCCCGCCCTTGTCAGGCATCAATTGGTCCTCGTGCTACGTCACCACATTCACGCGCATCCCTTGGCTGCACACACAGCCCTTCATGCCGTTCTCTCTCCTCATTGGATAACACTTGTATCCCACAAGGAAAATTTTCTCCTCGGGTTACAGCAGAGCAGAGTGACGGAGAGACTCGTGTTTAGGCTGAAATACTTCATGTAAGTGATTGCTGACGGAAAATAGGACTATTTAGGACTTATATTAACAAAAACATTCCACTGATATCTGCTTTAATTAACGTTAGTACATTATTAAGCATTAATTAATATATTAACAATCATTATTATGTATTATTTATGATTAGGAAACACATTCATTAATGTGGCCTATTAATAAGCAGTTAATTAATGTTTACTACTCAAAGTTAGTTAACTCATTGAGTGCCAACCACGTAATTTCTCGTTTTTCGTTCCCATGCGTTGAGTGCCAAAAACGTAATTTTACGTTTTTTGCTTTTTTTTTAAATTATGAAAATAGACACTTTAATACACATTATATGTAAATTTGGGGACTCTACGACGAGGAGAACTGAAATAGATGACGATCAAAGTCACATGACAGCTCATGATCTGGAAGTTTTTATCATAACTCGGCTTCTGCAAACGAGTTCTGCATGCAGATGCAGCGCAGCTGCTCCGGGGAGCATACGTCAGTCCGACTGCCCACAAGTCCGACGGCTCATTTCTCTGACTACCCATTCTACAGTGTTGAGGTTAGGTTTAGGGTAAGGTTAAGGGTTAGGGCTACTTAAGTCGGAGAAGTGGGAGGTCGGACTGATGACGCAAAAATAAAGAAATGTATGGTCGGAGTCGGAGAAATGGGTGGTCGGAGAAATGGGTAGTCGGACAGACGTCATGCGCCCAGCTGCTCCGCTCTCACCCGCGCTGCTGCTCGAGCAGAAACAGGAAGCTCTCAGCCGACAGTCCGCCCGGTCTTCAGCTGGAGCAACACCGTGTCCTCCCCAAAGTCCTCCCGCGGTAAAAATCTGATGGTCTCTGGGCCAAAGCAGACCGGCATCACCGACCCGTACCACAGACGGACCGCGACCACCGGCGGGACCGGTCTTCCCGAGCCGCGGTGGCCGACTGACCCTCACGTTCCGCGGCGAGAAGCTGTGACACGGTACGGTGCGTCTGTGTTATTGTTGTTTAGTGGCGCCCCCCCCGCCCCCGCTGGTGGTTTTGTGAATAGAACAACCATTGTTGTATATATTTATCTTATACGAGCCCTTTGATCCAGAAATGCGAGTGTGAGAAGAGCGACAGACACAAACAGCGCACCTTTCATAAAAGACGCTCTATCTCCTTTTCTAGAAAAAAAAGGAGGGATTTTGGTGAAACCCAGCCATGTTTAGCTTGACTTTTCTCAGGAACGGAGGCACGTAGAAACAAACGGTTTGTGGCCACTCGAAGCATTAAGGTAAACCTTTCAATTGAGCCACAGTATGTGTTGGTGGCAATAATATAGAATACACTGTGGCTCTACATAAAAAGTCAAAAATGGTCTAAATTGCCGGTACACTTGACTAAAACTTTGGAAAGGAGCGCGGCACTCAATGAGTTAATACATTTAAAATTTGAATAATGTAATTAGTTATCATTATGTATGCATTACTCAGCATAAGTTAACACATTAGTTTATATATTGATGCTTAATAATGTACTAACTAACATTAATTAAGGGACCCTTATTGTAAAGTGTTAGCCAGGAAAATTACTAACCTATACAGAATGAGCAAGCACAAGTCACCTGAGCTCTAGTCTTATCTGACCTTATTTAACAGCTTGATTGACATGGGAACAAACAAGTTTTTGTTCTGTTCAGTCTTTAGTGAGGAACTCTAAACCTTCCACCAGATGGAAGCAGCTCATACTCGCCATGTAGGATGTGTGATGGGTCGCAGACAATCTTATTTTCTTGTTGCAGAGTGGCCTGTTCATAAATACTCTGACTGGAGAAGTGCTCTACCAATAATTTTTTTTACAGCAGCATGAATTAGCCGAGACAGTTTGTTCTTTAGCTGCACAGAGAAGGAACCACACTGTGATGCAATATCTAATCAGACTTTCCAGGACTGCCTTATAAAAAATCAACATAAACCTTTGATCAACACCATGGATTCTCAGACGACGTAAAAAGTGCAACCGTTGCACTTGATGAACGTCAATGAAGACACCCAGATATTTGTATGAATTGCACCTGGGCAATGCCTTCTTTGTGGATGACCATGGGCCTGTGGTCACCCACTCCTCGGGGGTCGAACACCATTTCAACGGTCTTATATTTACATTAAGAATGAGGTGATTGTTGTCGCACCACTCAACAAACCTCTGAATTTCCAAAAAGTAGTCAGATATATCATTGTTCTTTTTCAACAGTGATACGATTGCAGTGTTGTCTGAGAACTTTGTGATTGTTTGTGTAAAAACGTCTTCTACACTCATCTGTGTACAGTGTGAACAGAACCGGTGAACTCACGCAGCCCCGTGGTGCACCTGTGCTCAGGGTTTCAGTGTCAGATAAAGTTCCAACTGACCCGCTGTCTGCGATTACTTAAAAATGAAAAATACCAGTGTTGTAATTTATGTCATAGTTGTGCAAACATATTGTAAAAGGTCACTGTCTTTCTGCAACATGTAAACATTAAATCTAAACATTAGATAGCAAAAATAATAAAATGATTTGAATCAATCCAAACATACATAATATACTGTAGATATTGTTTGGATTTCTGTCACATTTACTTGTAACTGGGAAAGATGAAAACCCTGAAGGCCTGGTAACACTAAGTGGTATTTATCATACGTGTGATATCACAAAATAGGTAAGCTGCACTTCTCTCTGCACTTTGATTCATTTTCTCAAGCATAACTGTTCCTAGGATTGTACATTAATAAATTCAATGAATTGCAAATGAAGACATAGGGCTTGTTCAGTTAGAAGGCAGATCGGCTTGTGGGTTCGCTGTTTCCTACATAATGTGTCATTTAGTCCCTATCACAATTGTTCATCATTGCACTAAATAGACGCTGAAGTGACAGATGGGTGACTTTGCTGCTAGTTCTTAGTTAGTGTTAGTGCAGGTTTGTTAGCTATATCAACAGGTCATATATATCTGTACAACTTCAAGACTTCAAGACACTTTATTGTCATTTCTCACAAATCTATGTTCATACATGAAAACGAAAATACCGTTTCTCACCAGCTTCTCGCAGTGCTGAACTATAAATAATCAAAATAAGTTAAAATCGTATTGTATAAAAAAGTAAATAATTTAAACATGCTTCTCCATGGAATTCATACACCAGCAGCAGTTTGGGAGTGTGTCCATAATAAAGTGCTTTAAGTGTGAGGTGACTAACCTACTAAGGGGGAGGGCTGGGTGTGAATGTGTGTGTGGGTAGGGGGCGCAGTCCATTCACCAGCCTTACAGCTTGTGGGAAGAAGCTGTTCAGCATCCTGGTGGATCTGCAGCAGATGCTCCTGTACCTCTTCCCAGACGGCAGGAGGGAGAACAGTCCATGAGAGGGGTGATGAGGGTCCCTAATGATGGCGGCAGCTCTGTGGATGCAGCGCTGCTCGTAGATGTCCTTGAGGAAGGGCAGAGGGGCACCAACTTACTCTATTCTTAGCAGTATCCTACAGTCTTATGATCAACCAAAACCAAATAGTTAAAGGATAATTTCCGTTTTTTACAACCTGGACCTTATTTCTAGCATAAAATAAGATCATTTTACTCACCCAGACAACTTTGGTGTCATTTGGAGTTGTTTTGACGAAATTAGCCCCAGTGGAGCGGTGCATATATCCGTATAATGCGGGAACACGGGGCACGCAATGCAGCCTCTAAATAACACATTATCCGCCGCAAAACTCGTTCATTTCGCCAATATTTTGTTATGATACACTAGTGCTATTCCCCTCCGAGCCCGTGGTGGCATGTTATCAACATGCTGCGCCTGTAGGTTGACTACTAACTTCTTATCTGGATGATGTCATCTCCGACCGCTGCCCGGCACGGCTAACTTGCTACGGCTAATGCTATGGTTCGTTTCTGCGTGTTTCTGACTTGAACAAAATGAGCAGCTGGATGAAGTTCAGCTTCCACAGGCTTCCTCTCCGCAGCCTGGACTCACTAAAGCTCCGGCTAGTTGAGATAAAAATGGAGCCGAATGCCGAAGCGGAATGATTATTATCAGAATGAGCCGGGCAGCGGTCGGAGATGACATCATCCAGATCAGAGGTTAGTAGTCAACCTACAGGCGCAGCATGTTGATAACATGCCACCACGGGCTCGGAGGGGAATAGCACTAGTGTATCATAGCAAAATATTGGCGAAATGAACGAGTTTTGCGGCGGATAATGTGTTATTTAGAGGCTACATTGCGTGCCCCGTGCTCTCGCATTATACGGATATACACGCCGCTCCACTGGGGCTAATTTCGTCAAAACAACTCCAAATGACACCAAAGTTGTCTGGGTGAGTAAATGATCATATTTTATGCTAGAAATAAGGTCCAGGTTGTAAAAAACGTAAATTATCCTTTAAAGTTATAAAAATGTATTACAATGGAAGAATCCATTATGCTTCATAAGAGGGAAATATTTCAGTTCATATGCTTGTTCATCCACTTACACTCTTAGTTATTGTTTCAGTTTGTTAATCATCCTAACAATGATCTATCTCCAACCACCAAATCTCATCTCTTTCCACCTGACTGGCTATGATTGCTGTCGATCCTTCCCTTTTCATCTCCAGACCTCCCTCCCCCTCCTCTGTGTTTCCATCTTTTCACTGAGGCGGCATGGGGATTATTTCTTTAAGCTCCTTTTTCTCTCTTCTTCTCTCAGGAAACTTTGACTGTGGGGCTGCTTTGCTGGCTTTCAATAAACTTTTTGGATCCTGCGCCTTCAAGAAAAACCACAGCTTCAATTACACAAAATGAAGCACCACACAACCCTAGGCAACCAAAAGGTGTTTTCAATAATTACTTATTATATGTGTTTGGCGAATCAGAAACATCTGCGGTGAATTTGACTGTAAGAGCCCCAAAACATTCCTAAAATAGGAGTGACGCATGCAGGCTCTAAGACACAAACTGTCTTTCAGACACACGCACACACACTGGAAGGCTACACTGCGCCATTGTCAGTATGGGTCTATTTGCGGGCTGTTTTTTTAGCTGGCCACAGCTGCGGAAATGAATATCAAATGTGGTTATGCTCCCATAAATCAAAACCATTTGCCATGTTCTGACTTTCTTTTCCCTGTTTAAAGTCAATTCACTGGGGTAGTGTGCATTACAATTACACCCCACAGCTTAACCCTTTCCTCTGAAACAGTCACAGAGGAGTGTTCAGGAGCTGGAAGTTAAGAATGGTTGGTAAGCCTTTACGTAATTTAATGAAATGAAATGATGTATAATTTTGAGCACATGCTAGAGTAGAAAAAAATGACAGAAAATAAATGTACAAATGGGAGATGCCTAAAAAGTTGTTATGACATGTAGCCTATCTTGCTGGCTAGCAGTAGGCACGCCAGCTACAGTAATTCAGCCATAATAGTTTATCACAGCATCATCAAGCTTTCTGAACAACATACGTGTGAAGTTACATTTTGCTGTGCCACTTTTATGGCGCAAGACCTTTAGTAATGGGAGATAACATTGCTATCCTTTATGGGCTTCAGCGAAAATATTCAGTGTGTGTGTGTGTGTGTGTGTGTGTGCACATTTGTGTGTGTGTGCACATTTGTGTGTGCAGGTGAAGGAGGGTGCATTGCTGAAAGCGTCGGAGGTCCTGAACAGGGCTTTACCTCTGCTTTTCTGGGATTAGAGGGGATCCAACACTGTCCAAATCTTATCTTAACCTACTGTCCAGGCCAAACTAACAGACACACTCTAGATCAAGCTGCAGGACAATAGACCTGCCGTGTGTTAGTTTAACAGGTCTCTATGCTCACTAAAGGGGGATTGTGGAGGCCTGTTCTGATGTCCAAAGGCATGTGTGTGTAACTTTGTATGCATGTGTAGGTTCAAGGAGGGCAGGGACACATAAGGTCGTGCATGTGAGCGTGCATGTGTGGAATACTGGAATGTGAGGGAGGAAGGGTGGGTGGGGGAGTGCAGCAAGGAACATCCTATTAATACCAGACCTAATCTCTACCCTGAGTACTGAAAATACACACACGCACATAGGACACTGACGAACGGGGGGCAACCCCCATTCAGAAGGACTGCCATTCTGAAAATTTCCAAAGGTCCATCATTCCAAATTTCTGGGGGGCCACCATTCCGAAGGTGTCAATTGCTGTTTTTTTTTTTTTTTTAAATGAAGCTTTGCGCAAATTCATGCAGGACACGGAAGTCTCAAGCCCCAGCTGTAGTCAGCTGACAGCCAGCCCATTAGTCTCTATCCAATCACATTCATTCTCCCACCATAGGCGGCCTATTTAAATCTAGACTGTCACTCTGATCTCCCCTTCTACACTGCTGCACACAGCTACCGCTGTCAAAGCTTGCCTCCTCCACCTTCTCAGAGTCTCAATTGGCTCCATCTCACAAGGTTACATGCTATCATTCTGACATCCCACCATTTAGTGCAGCAGATTAATTGCATATTTCAATAGAATCGTTCATTTTGGTATAAAAGCATGAAATTTGGTACAGATACTCTCTAAGGGTCACTTTTTGGGAAAAAGATGTTGGCCACGCAAAAATTCAAAATGGCGGCCATTTTTTCAAGATGTTCTGTATTTAGTCTAGTAGGAAGAGGGGGGTAAAATGTATCCCCTGAAAATATACTTCTAAACAGTGTTTCTAGATTGGAAAAAAATGTGTAGAAAATGATGAGCTATGTTAAAAAGTTGTCAGAATGTCCCATGTATCATTTTTATGCAAATTAGTGCCGCCATTATTGAAAAAACCTAATTTCACTATATCTCAGCCAAAATTGCAGATAACTGAACAAATAAGGTGTCTACACCCATGTTTTGGGGGTCAGAGATCATAATAAAACTATTCATAAAGTGATCACATGTTGGTGGCATGCTAGTAAGCAAACCTAACCCTTTTACCAATTACAAGACGCCAATATTGGAGATACCAAATAAGGTGTCTAGACGGAGGTTGTTGTGTGTTTAACCAAGGTTTATTTGGATCAAACATCATAATATAACACTTCTTGATGTGACCACTCTTCTCTTTCCCATGCCAGATAAACAGTCAAGTAAATGGTTCTCCACTATGCATCACTCATCATCGTTTTCACTGAAATCATCAGAGTTAAACTCATCCTCTCCTTCCTCTTTCTCCTCCTCTTCCTGTTCATGCTCTCCAGTGTCATGGGGATCAACCAGTGAAGTTGGTAGGATAGGACCACAGGACCACACTGGTGTCAACACTCCTTCATCAGTCTTCATCCATCCCTGCCCCTCATCATAGGGTTTTGGTTTTTCCAGAATAGGTTCATCAGCTGGCTTGTACAAGGCGACACGGTAGTTCACACGTCGGGCATGTGGCTTCAGAGCAGAGTGGCATGGAGGAAGGCGAGCCAGGTCAACCTTAGACTTGCAACTGAGTTTCTTGTCCTCCCCCACCATGTTGCGTAGCAACTTGGCACGGACAACATCCACTGAAGACTCACGACTCTGTCCAGACATCAGACAGGTGAATTGCTCCAACTGCCTCAGCATCTCAGGCTTTACACTCCAGCAGAGTTGGCTGAATACGTGAAACCTGGGATTCTTCTTCAAGGGCCCCACCTTCCTTCTCCCTTTGATGGCACTGGTACAGTCTTCTCCACTGAACACATAGAACCCAAGAAGAGTGGCGCGGTAGTCTTCTCCCAGGGATTCTGCAATACTACTACTGCCTGGCTTCCGGTGCATCTGTCCCCACTGATGTTGAGATGGACGTGTTACAGTACGAGCAGAAGCTGTGGGCAAGGCTGCTAAAGCTGACTTCATCAGACCCCTACAGTGTGAAGATCCAGGAAGCTTCTTTAACCCAACATCAACAACTTCTCAACATCTCTGAGCTTGCAGAATCCCTGGGAGAAGACCACCGCGCCACTCTTCTTGGGTTCTATGTGTTCAGTGGAGAAGACTGTACCAGTGCCATCAAAGGGAGAAGGAAGTGGGGCCCTTGAAGAAGAATCCCAGGTTTCACGTATTCAGTCAACTCTGCTAGAGTGTAAAGCCTGAGATGCTGAGGCAGTTGGAGCAATTCACCTGTCTGATGTCTGGACAGAGTCGTGAGTCTTCAGTGGATGTTGTCCGTGCCAAGTTGCTATGCAACATGGTGGGGGAGGACAAGAAACTCAGTTGCAAGTCTAAGGTTGACCTGGCTCGCCTTCCTCCATGCCACTCTGCTCTGAAGCCACATGCCCGACGTGTGAACTACCGTGCCGCCTTGTACAAGCCAGCTGATGAACCTATTCTGGAAAAACCAAAACCCTATGATGAGGGGCAGGGATGGATGAAGACTGATGAAGGAGTGTTGACACCAGTGTGGTCCTGTGGTCCTATCCTACCAACTTCACTGGTTGATCCCCATGACACTGGAGAGCATGAACAGGAAGAGGAGGAGAAAGAGGAAGGAGAGGATGAGTTTAACTCTGATGATTTCAGTGAAAATGATGATGAGTGATGCATAGCGGAGAACCATTTACTTGACTGTTTATCTGGCATGGGAAAGAGAAGAGTGGTCACATCAAGAAGAGTTCTATTATGATGTTTGATCCAAATAAACCTTGGTTAAACACACAACAACCTCCGTCTAGACACCTTATTTGGTATCTCCAATATTGGCGTCTTGTAATTGGTAAAAGGGTTAGGTTTGCTTACTAGCATGGCACCAACATGTGATCACTTTATGAATAGTTTTATTATGATCTCTGACCCCCAAAACATGGGTCTAGACACCTTATTTGTTCAGTTATCTGCAATATTGGCTGAGATATAGTGAAATTAGGTTTTTACAATAATGGCGGCACTAATTTGCATAAAAATTATACATGGGACATTCTGACAACTTTTTAACATAGCTCATCATTTTCTACACATTTTTTCCATTCTAGAAACACTGTTTAGAAGTATATTTTCAGGGGATACATTTTACCCCCCTCTTCCTACTAGACTAAATACAGAACATCTTGAAAAAATGGCCGCCATTTTGAATTTTTGCGTGGCCAACATCTTTTTCCCAGAAAGTGACCCTTAGAGAGTATCTGTACCAAATTTCATGCTTTTATACCAAAATGAACAATTGTCTCACTAATCTGCTGCACTAATTCCGACATCCTGTAGTGTAGCCGTTCCATATTGAACTTTCAGAAAATACAACAGTATTTGCGATCTTTCAACGATTACCAGGTGAAAGGGACAAATTTAGCCTTCTAGCTCCATAGGACCCCATTCATTCTGCACTCGTCCGCGATCACTCCTAGTGGAATTCTGGTGGAACTGCAACCAAGTTCGATACAATAGCTATTTCCTCTGCCTATTTTACCAATCCATTGAGAGACCACTGAGGACATAGCAATGCAAGTGGATATGGGGTTCAAAATACTGGCATCGGTCAGAGGAGTCAGTGTGGAGGATGTGTATAAACTTGTAGATGCACATATGACTGACAGCACAGAGCACAACAAAGGGTTTTCAAAGCTGTTGGCAGAGATGTACAGCTTGGAAACACCAGCGGGGCAGATCTTTTGTGGCACCCACACTACAGTGGGCTTCAGCAGTGCCATGAATAAGGTGATGCGGTTGGTGGAGGCTGATATGAAGATGGAGCAAGTGCTACAGAGTTTCATGGTGGATCTGGATGTAGACAGCAAGAATGCCAGTGTGGCTGGACAGGCACTGGACATGTGCCTCAAGTTGGTGGCTCCTGAGTATGCCCACAAAAACCCTGGAACCGCTACAGGGAATTCCTCCTGTTCCTTGAGCAAAGGCAGGTATCAGTGTGCTATTTTTCTACAAAGACAGCAGGTTTGGGTGTCTCTCCAGGGCAGCAGCAGTCCTAATATACCACTTTGGCCATCTGACAGAGTTCCTGAGCCAGAACCCTCACATAAACAACCGCCTGGCCTGCCTCATCAGAGAAGTGATGGAGCTTCCCTACCTCAAGGTGGTCCTTGTGGTGTTTGCCTGCCTGGGTGTGCACTTGGTGGAGCCCTTCTATGCCATAACCATAGAGAAAGATGCTACCCATACTCAGCTCAGGGAGTTCTACAAGGGACTGCATACAGGCTTGGGCCAGCCTATCAGCGACAACTACACTACGTTCACAACACCTGAGTATCCTGTAGTGTCTGACAAGCTTTTCAGTGGTGTAAAGAAGACCTACACAGAGGAGGTCCTGAACTCAGTGTCAGACGTGGCTGCCGAACACTTGAATGAAGTGAAGAAGCTGACAGAAATCATGCAGCCCCACCTGCAGACTGTCCTGGCCAGGCAGCGGAGGGACTATGGGATTGACGAGGAGACCTTCCAAATGGACTATCTTGTCAGTGAACAGGCTAGTAACATTGATGACACCCCTGTGCACAACACTGGGGTGGAGAGACAATGTGGCAAGGTGGACTACAGACTGAAGAAGCTAGGCACACTGAACGCAGTCAGTAGGTCTATCATATTACAGAGGAGCCAGGAGCTTAGGGATGGACAGATTCCGTCCTTCAGAGGTTTCAAGGCAGCAGCCCAAGCAAAAAGAGAGGTTGAACTCAACTGGAGTAAACTTATGAAGGTGAAATTCGAGAGTGGGGCAGACCAGAAACAGGAGATGGCTCAAAGAAAGGAGAGGAAGAGACTTGACATGCTGGACACTAGGGGTGTACCCGAACCCGAATACGGTATTCTTATGTTAGGTTCTTTTAAGTTATTAAAAGAACAATATACCACACAACAACTCTCCGACATTGTGTTTTTTTGTATTAGTGCCTATGGAACACACCGAGGACTCCTTTGTTTTCACCGGTGAGGGGACGTGGCCTTTTAAGTGACGCAGGGTTGCGGTCTTCTATAGTCGATGACCGGAGGAGGGAGGGGTGGGGGGTCGGTTCTCCTGTTGTCGGTAACGCGATGGCGTGTAGCATAAACAGCTCATGCAAAGCCTGACTTCTTCTAGCATCATCTTCAGCATCATATTTCAGCACTGAGACAGCGGACAGCGCGCTCGGTCAGTCTCTCACGGGTGCCATCATGCTCTGTCATATTTCAGCACTGTGGACCTGAAATTCCTAGTACCGACATACAGTATAAAGCAAGACACAGTCACACAGCCCTACAGGCTTTTATTGCTTTTATTTTGAAAACGGGACATATACCATCCCTGTCAACATCACTGTTTCACAGGTTGCCTAGGCAACTCTACATTTGATTTGATCGAAGTCGGGACGTTTGCAAACAGTGCTGCTAGTAGTGACAGTCAGTCCCTCCAGGATTTCACGGGCTTTTTTTGTGATTGTTGCAGCCTAAAATGCCTGAATTTGCGGCAAAAAATTGCGGTGCATGTTGCGATGTTTTAAGCGCTTTTGTTGCGATTAAATTGCAGGAGACAGCGAAAGTTGCAAAAAAAAGTTGCAGTTTTGTTCTGAATAATTAAAAATCAAAGGAAAATTTAAAATTTTGAAATGTCACAAATTAATGTGATGTCATGTTATACCAGCAATTTTCCACTTGTTAAGAAAGGCACAGGAAAATGATATAGAGTTGAAAGTTGTTTTAATTTTAATTAAAATGTCTGTTTAAAAATCGTGGTAAAAGAACAGTTTTATTAAAACAGTCCAGTCTTTGAATAAAAAGGGGAGGGTGGCTACTCAAGTCCAGGGCCAGGGCCTTAGGATGGGGGAAGGGGCACCTGGCCGCCGGCTGCTCCGCTCCGGCCCTGCAGTGGCGCACTCCCTGGATTCCCCCTCGGCGAGTGCTGCGGGGTTGACACAGCCTCGGGTGGTCAACCAGGACAACTCACACACTCAACACGTTCAACTCAGCTTGTGTTCCTTTACTTATCACTTTGTGCACATTGTATCAAGTTTCTTGCTGTCAGCCCAGCCACGCTGTTCCTCCGTGGACTCACTTTCAACCACCGCTCCGTCCAGACTCGCACTCTCTGCTGTGTAACTCGCGGAAAGCACCGACAATTGGTCCAATTTGCGGAAAAGTTGCGGTGATTGTACAAAATTGCAAGATCGCAAAAAATTTGCGGGGATTGGCTGAATTTGCGTTAATTGTTGCGATCGCAACATCGCGAATTCCTAGAGGGACTGGACAGTAGGCTATTGCTAAAATGGGGAAATACAAGTCGGGATGGCAAAAGATGAAGGAGAAACAAAGGAGGATGAACTTAGTGGCCTCATGTGCTCCACTCACTAACTATTTCTCAACTCAGGCAGCCCTCGACATCTGCCCAGCTGTATACTCGCCCTTCTACTAGCGATGTAAGTGGGACCATGTTGCTCATGCCAACGTTAGTGTTACGACGATGACAGTGGTAGTGGTGAGGAGGAAAACACGTTCGACATGGGTGAAGAACATGATGAAAATGATTAGGGTAGGGAAGAAGACACTGACACAGCAGTTCACTCTTCACCAATAAATCCATGGCACTGTCCATAGTTACGAGGCAGAAAGAGAACTAGCTCAACACTACACAACTGAGAGTGTTGATTTGCTAGGGGTAGGTAAAATATCAGGATACGTCAATCAAAGACAATGTAGGGCCCATCATGCCACAGGATGCCCGGCAGCGGTCAACGCGAGACCTTGGCAACAGTCACGCGAGGTTGGTTCATTTTGAACACATGGCGGCGGCAGGTCTGACGGTTCGGTTGGTTCATTTTGAACACATGGCGGCGGCAGGTCTGACGGTTCGGTTGACGGTTGATGCTCTCTCTCTGCATACCATCGCCCATTCGGCAATGGAGACAAGTGAACCTCCCGTTGGTGTTAAGTAAAATTACGTGTTTGAAGGAGTTGGCTTACATCGGATTTTCGGTAATGTACATTGCTAAAAGTGATAGTTAGCTTAATGCTAAAGGCAGGCTTGGGGAGTAACGGACTACATGTAACGGCGTTACGTAATCAGGATACAAAAAAAGGGTAGTCCGTTACAAGTACAGAAAAAAAACCCGTAATCAGATTACCGGTACATTTGATAAAAACGGAGATTACTTGGCTGATTACTTCACATTTTAAAAATCAACCACAGGCTATAGAGCGGCCGTAGAAGCCACTCGCCGCCTCGTTGTAGTTTCAGAGGTGAGGCACACAGACAGAGCTGCTCTGCCTCTTCTGCCCGTACGGTGCGTGTGGCTGAGGCTACGCTGCCTCATTGCGTAACTCTACTAAGTGTGAGCGGCACGTAAATTCACGTTGCTTTCGTGAATTGTAAACACAGACGGCCCCATCGGTTTTAGCGTCCAGCAGTTTAGCGGCTAATTCAACCGCAGTGATGGATAACTGTACCGGAGAGGCGAAACAACTTAATGAGCTTCATTTGAGGAATAAACGGCAGCTTTTACCTGACGGAGACCGACGCCTGAGCTACGGTAGCTAACAGTTAGCAGGTTACAGACTTTCTCTCTCTCTCCCTGTCTTTCTTACACACACATGCGCGCGCGCACACACACAGCCCAGGTTGTCTGTCACATCTGTTGTAAACCTTGTAATACTAGCTTGTTGAGTACAGTTAACATTATTGTTGCTTCGGTTTGAGTGTGTATTAACTCGTGGTTTGTGCCGCGGCTGTCACTAATGTTGATAAAGTGATGATTTACAATCGAGAGTTTATCCATTGTGTTTTATTTCGAAATTTAGCGGATGCTCGGTGCGTTTCATTTCCTGTTTCCTCTGCGTGGATTGATGCATGATGGCTGCGTGACTGAATTTGCATGTTTGGTATTAAAGTAATCCAAAAGTAACTAAATGTAATCTGTTACATTACTTTAATTTTGTGGTACTTAGAGTAAGTTACTAATTACATTTTCTAACAGGTAACTTGTAATTGTACTGGAATACATTTTAAAGTAATCCTCCCAACCCTGGCTAAAGGGTAACGTTACACATTAAAAAAAAGTGAGAAATGTGGTTCTGTCAGGACCACTTTTGTCAAAATAATCTTTATTTACTTGCACAAGTTTTATTTGGCGGTATGATACTGTTCTCGGACCCCCTGTTCTTCCACGTGCTTGCGTGGAAAGCCTGAGGCAGGAAGAGCAATTCCTGCCCTTCATGAGCCATCATGAACGGCATAAGCAGGGAGCGCAGCAGCAAAGAAAACCCAGACAGAGCAGAGCAACTAACAAGATACAATGATAGGATTCATAACAGATAACAGGAGGAGCTGGGGTGGAGGTGGGTTGCAAAAAAGCCAGCAGAGGAAGCAGCAGCAAGGGAGGTGACGTCAGGCTAGAGCAGTTTAAATAGCGCGCTCTGAATGCAATTCCCCTATAGGAAGCAGCCACGGGGAGTCAGCTGAGCCATCAGCTGATCTGCACCGGTGATGACACGCTGTGCTGATTTAGAGCGTCACGTCATGGCCTGCCAGAACTAACGCTACGCTTGATTTGTTCTCAGTTTTTTTTTTTTTTACAGATAGCCTGTAAAATTAAAAAAAAAAAAAAAAAAAAAGATAACATGTGTGTCTATTGGTCATATTGTTTGGCTTAGAAATAATAGTTTTTTTTTAACTGAACTTTTGTTCTCTAGCTACTCGTTATGAGGCAACCCATAAGGAAAATGAACCTGCAGAGCTGACCAAGGGGGTATCAGTCCGCCCTCAAAAATATCAGGATGATTCAGATGACTCAGATCCAGATGAGACTCAGATTCTGACTCAGCCATTGCAAGTCAAGGTGACTATTTGTTTTAACTATTTTGAGGTTTTTTGAAGAGGAGGAGAGCAGAGGGGAGCGCACACCTGTATTGACCATTTTAATCTCTCACAACTAATAGAGCAACCCACAAGAGTCACTAGTCACTCCAGAACTAGAATAGATCTCTTGTTCTCTAACAAAGCAGAGAGGATTACTAAAACTTATAATTTTTTAACCGGAATGTCGGATCACAATATAATACTCTTTTCCAGAAAATTATCAAAAAAACGTCTAAACAGACCTCTCAGGCCCCAATCGTCAGCCAGTTTTATCCCAAAGAATCTTCAACAAAATTTTGTGACAGCCCTAGAGCGTCTTGAGTGGGATGACATTTTTTTGTGTGACAACATCGATTCTGGCTCAAATCAGTGAAGTGATGGAAGCTTTCACCAGAAGGGGGAACCATAGAAAAGGGCAGAGGGTAACCCTTCCATGGATAGACGACCACTGTAGAACCAGGATATAATTCTCCCTATTATATCCAAGGTGGCTGAGAAGTGGATAGTCAGTCTTATCACCAAACATCTGGATACAGGTCACACCCCTCTGCATCATAATATGCAGTTTGGTTTTCGAGCTCTGCACTCCACGGAAACAGCTACCATGCTCACTGAAAAAGTGAGGCACTTATTAGACAGCAGTCCCTGTGCCATGGCAGTGTTTCCTGACCTAAAAAGGGCTTTCGTGTAACAATGTTCATTTCCAGATGTGCTGATGACGCCGTTGTCCTCACTCACAGTAAAAACTATAGTGAGGTGTCTAAAGCCCTATTCGCACGGGATTAGTATTACCTGGGGACCTCTGGTGAAATTACCCCCCCACGTCTGTGTTTCTTGCGGTGCATTCGCACGGGATAAGTGAAGTCTGTATTTTTACTCGAATTTACTGACATTAAGGCTCTGATATGACGTCAAAGCTGTGCACGTCGTAACATCCGCTGCTGTCACATCCATGTGCGAAGCAAATGTAAATAAAATGTCAAAGCAGCAACGTGACTTCGCAACAGTGCAGTTGTCACAATAACGGGCCGTCATGGCATTTGTATTAAGCCTGTTGAAAGCCGCCGTCATCCGTCTCAATATCCTCCTAAATTTCGCTCTTTTTATGGATCTGAGCTGTTTATTCAAATGAGTCTCCAGCACCGATACGAGCCCGTGTTTGCAACTAAAACGCCTTCGAAAATGCTGCTCATAATTTCCACCGCAGCCTCCATATTTCAACCCGTACAGTATGCTTTCAACCGGGGAAGAACAAAAAATGCCCCTCAATTACTGAGATGCAGATTCGCACGGGATTAGTTTTACCACGGGACGTCGGTCTTTGGTGAAATATAGTAGGTAATTTGCGGGGGAATTTTTACTTTACAAATTACTGACATGGCGCACTCGCACAGGATTAAGATCACAGACGTCCTCCGCAATTATTACAAATTACCTGAGGTCCCCAGGTAATACTAATCCCGTGCGAATAGGGCTTAAGACACTAACATCTGTCATGTCCAATGTTCAAGAATGGCTCACTGCCTCATGTCTGTACTTAAATACGCAAAAACCAGCTTTTTCTAAAAGACCTGTTGCTATGCAAAATTCTTCTTTTTTTTTTATTTATTGTGAAATTATACAGTACAGTGGACAAAAACAAAATGTGACAAAGATAACAAGAAGAAATTGTGAAACAAACAACAATATTTGTGTTAGTATGTGTGGGTGTGGGTGTGAGTGTGTGTGTGTGTGCGCACATGTGATATCTATGCAGGTTGGTAAATAATAATAGTAATACTTCAATTAGGTAAAAGGGAAATAAAATAGATAAGTAGTTAATAATAGACATGAGGGAGTGGGGGGGGGGGATAAAAAAAATAAATAAAAAAAGTGACGTAACAATAGTAATATTAATAACAACAACAATACTATATTAATGATAATGATGAAGAGTAATGATAACAATATGGAGAGAGGATGGAGGAGGGAGGATCTAAAAAGCAAATCTTATATGAAATGTATTTATTTATTTACTGTACTTCTAGTTTCTGGGATGCCCCGGGGCCCTGCCAGGCCTTATCAGCCTGGCAGGGCTGATAAGGGGTGCGGTGCATTAAAATCATAGTGTATGTGATGCATTAAAAACAAAGTGGGGGGGAGTTGTCCTGTAGTGTGGTTTGATTTGTTTTATGTTTCATATTTCATGTTTCCCCCCCTTTCTAAGGGTGTAGTGCATTAAAAAAAAAGGTGTGTGCCACATGGAAATTGTACAGGGCAGAAAATTGGGGGAGATGGGGGAGGTCAGGAGCTTTTGCTATGCAAAATTCTAATGTTTTTTTGAACGGGGAGGAACTTAGTTTGGTGACAGAGTTTGAGTACCTCGGTGTCACCTTAGATCCTACCCTATCCTACAAAAAGCATGTGAAAAAAGTAATCAAAACAGTTAATTTCAATCTGAGCAATTTCAGGCAAATAAGATCCTCATTAACTGAAGAAGCAGCAAAAATATTTTTGCACTCTATGATACTCTCACATATTGAGTACTCCTTCACAATCTGTTTTTTAACAGGAAAAACCATACTCAAACCCATTGAATCTCTCTATAAAAAACCCTGATGAAATGAAATGAACAAACTATGCAAGTCTGGTCGCTTTTCCATTGTTTTGCTACCCCTCTGTCTGGCCATTTGCATTTGTTTACAACCAAGCCGGCGAAAAATCAATACGGAGCAGTGGATAACGTTACATAACATATAGCCTACAGTACGATGTTACAATGTGTATATTTGTGTAGTCTTAACTGTCATAAACAAAAGATTACGGGTTACGGAGCACGTTTGTGTTGCTGTGCCGCAGAGACGAGAGCTGGGACACCGGGGCGGCGACTGTCTAACTACACTTGCAAGGTTGGTTTTCAGCCGTGAGACGCCAGGTGAAGGCAGAGAGCCTCCGTTCTCACTCGTAACAAGTAGTTAACTATCACAATTACTCTGGAGCTTTTTAATGAAGGTAAAAATGTAGCCACGGGAGAAATCCTGCTTAGTTTCATTTTATTTTGTTAAGCGCCGTCACTATGACGACCGGCTACTCTAAAGGCGGTACTATCCTGTAATGGAAACGCTCTCTAGAATATTACCCGACACCACTTTTTTACATGCAAAAATGCCACTGAATAGCATACATGGTTTTGTTAGTCATACAAGTTAAAAAATGTTAAACAAATGGTTAAAACTATCAGCTTAATAGTGAAAAAGAAAATATGTAGTATTTGCAATTGATAATATGCTTAAAAATCACAAGTTATGAAAATCCATGGTGTCTTCTCACACCTGTTGCCCCCTTTTCCCTAACAAATTATTTGGAACTCACTCTCCCATGTTTATGGCTGCATTTGGGTCTTGTGTTTTTCCCCGAAACCATGACAGCTTACCAACTACGTTAAATCATAGGCCTACCTCATTCACCATTTCCTTTCACTGCAATGCCACTTATTCAAACTATTATTCACACAAATTAAGTCATCTTGAGGGATGATTAGTTTACGGGTCAATGGCATGATGTCAAGTGTAACAGGTACTTTTTCATAAAAATCTGAATACAGGATTACATTTACATTAAAAGTCTAGCAAAATTTATTTCAATTAAATTTTTCCAAAAGAAAGTACCTGTGTATTTTATTAGTACACTTAAATCCGCTGTAGGTGGCTGATATACACGATGTTGACGCGTGCATGGGTGCATTAAACCAGTCCAAACCAAAGGTTCAATGTTATTCAAGGTTGATTTATCTTGTTCTTACCATCGATAAATAGTGCTGCTGACTGCTGATCCGCGGGCGGCCCAAATAAAAACTGTGTTTTTCCTGCACTTTGAAGGGCTGGAAAAAATTATATTATAGCGAACAATGGAACTGTGTATTTTTTTTTTTTTTAGGTAAAACCTCTTTTAGGCAACGAAAATAGGCCATTTCTTTGGGTCCATTCACAACAATGTATGTTGTAAATCTCTGGGCAGGGCTATGGGCTGGCGTTGCTAACGGGAGGAGTGCAGAGAGTCTTCTACTGCAATTAAAGTACTTAGGTGCTATTTGTAGATCATACAACCCCACTTTAAAAAAAAAATGCTACTATCCCTTTAAGGTTGTACCATATTAGTTCTACCCAATCTACCAATCTTTCTGTATTTGTAATGAAACTACAATCACGTGTCCAAATTGTTCCTCCACAACTCTTACATATTGTAATCAAACTGTCTGTTCAGACACCATATGCAGAGGCTGTGCTGCAGTTCCCACCAGATTACAAAGTCAGTTTGAGTGAATTATACACTTAGATGAGAACACACAACCCAGAATCCATGGAGTGCAAAAGTGGGAAGGGTTAGAAAATCAGACCAACTGTTTTCATTCAAATTCCAGACACAGCCGGTCGCACTCAAGTATCACATCTAGGGGAAAAAATACAAGGACTTCCGTATCCAAACAGTGTGCAACATTGACCCCTACTGTAAGAATAATACACTGTCAAGTCAATGTTTTTTTTAGCACAATAAACACCGTTTACTCACACTGACTCACAATCAAATCAGTTGCATGGAAATTAATATTTGCATTCCTCCACAGACCTTTTAAACTTGTAATGATAAGCTATGTGAAAGAGAAACGTCATCATGTGGAATACTTTTAATTTAATAAATTGTTTCAGAAAATGGCCAGCCAAAAAAAATGGTTTGGGATGACTGAACTCTGGCTTTTTCAAGTAGGCTACTAGTGCTTTCTTTAATTATTACTTTTGGACATGATGTCAAATTTGATATCAATTTTAACAATTTGAAAGTGCCAAATCCCACAATGTGTGTGGGATATTTCAACCTTTTGTAAATAATTACTATGGTGCAAATATGGAGTCAAAATATTGTAGTACTGTCAGTGTTTCACCAGTTTGACACTATCAGCGATGGAGAAATACTGCCCCCTCCTGACAATAGAGGTGAATTACAACTGAAGATTTAGCACAGGAAAAGCACTATGGCTGACTCAAACATGTCATGTCACCACAATGAGCTGTAATTTTTGCGTTATAGGCTAATTCGACCACAATAGTGTCCGATTTTTTTTTTGTATTTGGAATAGAAAAGCATACAAAGTTTGGCGGTGCTATACAGCGAGAGTGCTATCAAAATACTGCTCCAGGTGAGGCTCGAACTCACAACCTCGGCATTGCTCTACAGTGTACTGTTGTATAAGTACCGCGCGCTAACCGATTGCGCCACTGGAGCTCAGCGGTGTTGAGCTGCAGTTGGGTTTATAACCCAAGTGAAAAAATGTTATGTTGTTGGATGTATTCAAGTTTTTATTGCTGCTGCACGACTACTCCCGTTTCTACCTGACATCTAAATATTAAAATACCGAAGAGGTGTCATTAGAAATGTTAAGATGACAAGTATTTTCTATTATTATTATTATTCTGTTATTTCTCAGACCGTTGTCAAGTTAACACACCGTTGCTAGGGACGCCGCTCTGAGAGGAGCACAGAGAAGATGTTAAAAAGAAACTATGCAGGATAATCACCTTATGTTTCATTTTTACCTTCAATAAACAGCTTCGGGCTAATTGTGACGTTAGATACGTGACTTTGAACCTGTTACAGGGAGAGTGGAGGCTCCTTCCACACTGTGGCTGAAAACCAAACATGATCAGAGCCTCTGGTCACAGCTCTTGTCTCGGTGGCGCCGCGAGTCCGCGACACAAACGTGCCCCGTAATCACTTGTTTATAAGACCACACAAACGTACACACATCGTAAAATATAAGGCAATCCATCGATCCACTGATTGATTATCAAAGGCTTTGTTAAAAACAATTGCACACGAACGGTGTTGGCATAACACCGGGAGGAGGGCTGGCAACACAGTGGAGAAGTGACCAGACTTGCAGATGCGCTAAAAGATACAATTTATAAATAGATAAAAGTTGTATTTTGATCAAAATTATGTCTCAAATTAATTATTTAATTACACTCTTATACCGTGTAACAAGCGGGATAATGTAGCTGCACTCTGATTTGCCAATCGCTGGGTCGCTCTGATCATAGATGCACAGAGGAGAAAGCAGGATATAATTACCTTGTGTTTTGGCTGTGAATCTGATTTCTCTGATATAAATGATCATACACTTAACCTGAATAGAATAATTACCACCCCGACATAGTATGAATACTTTTTACAACATCATTTTTAAATTCAATTATCAACTGCATGATGTAGCATCTGAATTGTTACTTAATAAATACTACCCTGTCTGGTGTGGTCCTTGTGTTCACACCTATTAAGCTTCATCTTTCTGAAATAAATCTAGACCGACAATTTATGCCTCATGCAACATATCACTCACTTTACCCACAATACCTCACATCATCTCATCTTCGCTTCCATTGCACATTACATTGAAGTAATGTGTCATCATGTTACTGTAGCTGAAGTTAGCATGTGTAGCTAATGTAAAACTGTAAATGGTTTTACAGAGCAAGGAGACTTCAGCTTCTGTCTCTGTAAAGCTGCAACACATAAACTGTCACAGACAAAGACTGATGAGCAACAGCTCCTTGCTTTCACCCCCATCAATGACAAACAGCTGCTGGAGGTACAACCTGCCGACCACACTGTTTCAGTGTATTCAGCTATACTCAGCTACTAGCTTTTATTTTACATTACTGTCATAATTCTTGCAGGTTACCAAAATTATGTTGAGCTGAAAATACAGCTTCCATAATACAAACTGTCTTCGCAAAAAATGTCATCTACTCATGCATGTGCAACCAGCAAATTTGCTGTTTTTTTGTTTTGTTTGTTTTTTGGGTGGGTGGGGAAGACTCTGGAATCTGTCATTACAGGTGGCAGGCCAGGTGTGTGATGATCATGAATGAATGTGAAATTTTGATTAGCAAGTCAATTTGTGGTGTGTGTGTGCCCCTAAATTTCTTAGTTAGGGACCACTGTGCTCCAAGTGAAAAATAAGTTAGTCTGGAGCCCTGCCTTTACATCCTCCACAGCTTTTAAAACGTCTCCCAGTGCTTTAAATTGCTGAAATTGGTGCAGTTTAAATGTGAAATGAAGGTAGCAAGATTTGCTTTGCCGGTTTTTAATGTGGTATGAATCTGAACAGCAACATAAACATAAGAGCTTGTGCTTTCCTAATGTTTCTCTAATCTAATTTAATAACACTGAAAAAAATAATTCACCACAATGTCCCATTTAATTGATAATGAGGTTATGGTAAGTCTGTAAAAGAAATACTACAATTTAATCAGAGTAAGTTTCTTTATTTATAGCTTTTCAATGATAATAATGCTGCGTTCAAGACAACTCGGAAGTCCATGTTCTAAATTCATTGTCAACTGGAATATGAAAACAGTTGCTACAGAATCTTCACCATAAGAAAGTGTGTGAGGTCGAATGTGAACAGAGACAATAATAAACAAACAGTTGGTCTGTTCTCTCCTCAGAGAAGGTGAACAGGAGATGGTTTACTGGTTTCATCACCATCATCACAGCTCCATACACGATGTCCTTCTTCTGTTGGCATCGGTCACTCAGTTCTCAGTGTGGCTCTTTAGAATACACAGTAAAACACAAACACTTAAGTTAAAACATGGTGGAGATGTGCATGACTGTCCGCTTCTATTAAGGACTGTTGTAAATTTACACTAGTAAATGACAATTCCCATCATCTATTGTAATCATAACAAGTTGATGGATGGATCAAACTGAGGGGTAGACCGACTGTCTGCTAACATGAAGCTGTGTTCATTGTTAAACCGTAGGCTATTTATACCTGCCCCGTCAATCACTGGGACCAACTGCTAGCATAGCTAACACTAGGCTACCAGCTAGCTAGCAAAGGTAATCGTTTATTCAGATTTACTCCAATATTGTTTTGGTTGTGACAGTCTGACGTTCTCCGGTCAAAACACCCGAGAGAACACACAACTAGCTGTAACGGTATTAAAAAGAAGTAGTAACGTTACTCAGAAAATAGTCTAAACATTTAGGCTACTTACCGAAACGTCTTCCAGTCTGTTAGCACCGTCAAACGACTCATACAAACGGCGAATCCAATTAAATAACAGTTAAAACTATCACTGTGCTGCTATCCCTCCTCCAAAAATACCGACCAAATCAAGAACTAAACTGACTCTACACTCCGGCGTTTAATCCTCCAATGTCTGGTTCAGCCAGAGACGGTGAACTTTCTTCTGCCTCTGCTTCTCCTGCTCCTTCTCCTTCTTCTTATTTGTGTTTTATGGCAGCTTCCTACCTATTTCAAGGAGCATTACCGCCACCTACTGGGCAGGAGCTTAGGACGAGAGAGTGGGCAGTTACAGTCTACCAGGGGTGCCCAAACTTTTTTCGGTGGAGGCGACATAAACTTTTCTTTCTGTTATGGGGGGCCGGGGTCAGTCTATAACAGGAAATGATATGGGCCAAAGTGACCACCAGTATTACTGTGTAATATATTGTTGCTCCACCTGTTGGTTTGCAAAAGGGCAATATAAAGTCTTCACATGTTTTTTTTTTTGTGTGTTTTTTTTAAGTAGGCCTATACACAAATACTCCTTTTATTTTGTAGAAATTAAAAACACAAGCTGATGCCAGTTAACAAGGAGGTATTGTGATTTTGTAACAGGTAGGCTACAGGTGAGTTAACAACAGGTATTTTGGCTTTATTGTTTGTTTCTTGAGGCCACACAGTGAAATAATATTAATAGCCTACAGAATAATGGTAAGAATGGTAGTCTTATCTTGGTGAGCTCATTTTGTATAGATAAAGGTGAGTAAACAAGTAGGCTATGTCGTCTACACAAGGCTACAGTGAAATAACATTAAAACAGAACAATTGTAATAAACATGTGCTGTATATAATGTGATCTGATTTTGTATTTATTTACATGACTCTTAGATGAGGGTTTTGTGCTGTGATGGTGAGGATCCTGGCTCCAGGGTGGGAGTGGTCAACCACAATCTCCCCCCTCACTTCAGTGTGGTCCTGGAACCATGCAGGCCCTTCAAGAATGGCAGATACAAAAAAAAAAAAGAAACACACACAAGCAGCCCATCAGCAGATGACATGCTGCAGTCTCATTTTGTCTGTGACAGCACTGTTCAAGAAACATGTTGCTTATAAGAGCATTACTATACTGACATTTTTTCAAATTAATACCTATTAAAATCAGCAGGCTTACCTTGTGAGCTGTGGGCTTGCTTCTGACTGTGTGAGGGGGTGAAAATTAGCTACTACTGTAAATAATTCACAACTAAGGTCAATTTTAATTAGAATGCCTACCTTAATCATTAAAGTCCCAGTATGTAACTTATTTGGCTTTTTATTAGCAAAAATCAAATATTGCTTTCATGAATATGTATTTCACTGAAGTCGAATCACACCTGCATACAAATGAAAGTTTTCTCGTACCTTAGAATGAGTTGTTACAAGTCATTACAAATACGTAAGTGGGTGACGCACCGAACCAAGGCTGCCATGTTGCATCGCCATTTTTTACGTTCAGTGGCAGTGTGACCGTAGGTAACCATAGAAACTCACCTGAGCTGTTGGCTCGGGGAGAAAGTTTTCCAGGTAGTGCCTGTTAAAACTGTCACCACTGTGTAGTGTGAGGAAGGACGGAGGCACTGACACCGTTGGCAAACCAACCAACGAGATGAGAGAAAGACAGTAAAACGTGGGTCAGGAAAACAATACGACATCACCATGACAACATATTGCCACGCCTCTATTGTTTTGCCGCGTGCTGGCGGACCACTTGTTTACATAGACGCTTGTTTATCCTGTTACATGCAGCATCTGTTGTCTGTCTGACGTCTGAATTTGACGTCTGAATTTCACGTGAATGCAACATCAAGAATACGTTCCAATATGCAACCACACCACTAGATGGGGGTAATTCCTACATATTATACCTTTAAATGTGGATATTTTATAATAGGAAAATGCAATTTTAAAAAACAGGCCATGTTTGGAGGGATTCTTTGGGATAGTTAAGTGGGCCATTCCAATTGCTTAGGCGGGCCGGAAGTGGCCCGGGGGCCGTAGTTTGGGGACCCCTGGTATAAACAGTTGTTTTTTGCATGTGTTTGTTTTATAGATAAATTAATGTTGCCTAAGCTTTTCATGAACATTTACAATGCTACAGAGATAATTTTAACCCATTTCTAGAAAACCTGAGGCCAGCCCACCCTGCCATCACTGATGATGAGGACGAAGATGATGATGTCACTTTGTCCCACTTGACCATAACCAGGACATTCCAGGCTCAAGTGATATGGTCCCCTCTGCCAAGAGGACATGTCTGCAGCGTGCAGTGGAGGTCCTACAGGACAGTAACGATGAAAACAGTGAGGATGATGATAATGAGCCGCCAGCACCACAAGCCAAGAGGCCCATCAAACCCAGTAAGTCAGCACCCAGGCCAACCACCTGGCACAAAGTTGACCTGAACAACCCACCCCTGCCTGAATACAAACATTGTTTGTGATGGTAGCATACAAAGGGAGGACCGCTGGCACTCAAAGGCAATATATTAAAAACAAGCCTGACAAGTAGGGTTTTAAGTTGTTTGCCAGGGCCTCAGAAGGCGGATTTGTACATGACATGGTGCTAGGCTACCCTGGAGGCCCACAATGTCCCCTTGTCACCTGAACAAAAGGCCTTCGGAGCCACCAGCCAGATTGTCTCTGCCCTGGCCAGCACCATGTCCTCCCCCACCACCACAGCCATCTTTCCTGACAATTTTTTTTACCAGCTTGGAGCTAGTGCAGTGTCTCAGAAACCAGGATTGCAGGTACACAGAGACAGCCAGGGACTATCGAATCCAAAACCCTCCACTCAGATCCATCAAGGAGATGGAGGAAAAGGCTGTCCCTCGTGTGATTACATCTCCAGTGAAGATGGGATACTGTTTGTCGGATGGAAGGACAACAAAACAGTCACTCTGCTATCGATGGACATGGGGGTGGAGCCGATGTCATCAGGTTTCGGGTACAGCAGTGAGACCAAGACAAAGGGGCCTGTGAGCTGTCCAGCTGTCATCAGGAGAGCCAACATGGTGGGCATTGTCAAAAGTGACATGCTTGTACACCTCAACCACACCCCCATGAAGTCAAATAGGTGGTACATGCATTTATTTGCTTATGTGACTAATGTTGTTCTGGCCTTGTCCTGAGTGGGTTTCGAACCTTGGTCTCCTGCATGGCAGGCGACGATGCTAACCATTTCGCCAAGAGATTGACAACCGCTTGGCATACTGGTTAGCACGTCTTTTATGGGTGAGTGAGTTTAACTTCAGTACCGCTAACCGCCACACCCTGTCACTTCTCCTTACTGGTACCTTGTGACTGTGACTATACCCGCGGACCTCCATTACATTTACGCCTAGTTTATGCTTCCGCGTTGTGTCAACGGCTTACCTACGGCGTAGACCCAACGAAGTTCTGCGTCGAGGAACTGTTGTGGTAATTTTTAAGAAAAATGACATAAAAGGTTGAAAACAACAAGACCAATGAAAAGAAAGTTATGCCACATTTAAAGATCAAGTCAACAATAACCATATTACATTTTATGTTATTTTGTGTTGGTTTGAATAGTTAGAATATAATTATTTTTCATGTTCTTATGTTGTTTCATTCCACCGTGGCTTTATCATTGCTAATTGCCATTATCTGCCTACAAACATCGCAACATGCTCTTTAAAACCACTTAATGGATGAGAGTGTATATTTCAACAGGGTTTGGAGTACAAGGCAAAGTGGAGAGTCAGGAGACAAGAGTGAACTATGTATGACCCCTTGTAACACCTGTTGTTTTGCTGAAAGTTGTTATGCTCGTGCAAATCCATTATAAGGCCACCAGAAAAGGGCTGTACAGGGGCTGAGAAAAGAGATTTCAGAGTCGTATGAAAGTCTATGGGCAGCCTCTTGGAATACAGTGGCAGAATGGCATGATAAGAGAATTGGATACAAGGCTGAAATCGAGGCTGCAGCAAGGATGAGGCCACGGGATGGGAAAGTACTTGGAAAGTATAGGCTCACCAGCATATAAACCACACACGGATGATATGAAATCAGTCGCTCTGTTGCTCTCTTTGCAGTGCACAAAGTTCTGGGCCCGTATTCCTAAAGATTCTTAGTGCAAAGAGTTGCTCCTAGTGGCCAAATTCTAAGAAAATTCTTAGAATCATGATGTTTTCTTAGAATTTCCCCTAAAAGTTAAGAGTAGATCCTAGTAAAGATAAAAGCCTATTCCTAAAGAATCCTAGCTCTTAAGAGAGCTCCTAAGGTGGGATCTGTTAAGAGTAGGGAGGAGGACTTTTAAGTGGCTTAGGAGTTCCCTAAGAAGAGGACAACATGGTGGACAGAAGAGGCAGGAGAGATATTCTCCAAACTGGATGACAGTGAATTAATGAAACTACAGATTGTTCCTGTTCTTCTGTCCAGTTGGATTTCCTTGTTCTTTTCTTCTCCACTGCTGTTCACTGGTTTGTGGTAGAGTTCAAAGCCAACCAACACTGCTTCTTATAGGCCGGTCAGCAATCACAGACACTGATGAAAGCTGAGCCATTTTACCCTCGTTAATACCAAATTGAGTTGGAAAGTTGAAAGTGCAAAAATTACCAGTATGGTAATTAATATAAGCAAATAAATCTAAGTTTCACTATGTGGATACTGTTCAAGTTTTCACACATTTTGTAGGATAATTTTAAAGTATAGCTTAGCCTACTATTCATTTAACAGATATTTTCTGTTATGTGAAATAATTTTTACAATTACACAGTCTTCATAAGATTGGATTTCATGGTTAAATTTATCGATTTGAGGGTCCATCCTTTGCCCATTATCACCAAAAGTATATTTTTTATCTAGCTATTTTTTTAAAGTATATTTTTTGGGCATTTTGGCCTTTAATTGACAGAACAGTTGAGAGAGAGACAGGAGGCCACCTGCAGTGAGGACTATAGCCTCAACACATGGGGCGGGTGCTCTTTATCTGACTTTTGGGATCAACCAATCACAGCGTTTGAAATGATGACTCATACCTAGCAACGGGGGTCAACCACACCTCCTCACTAAGATAGGAGTTTCTGTCCACTCCTTGCTCAGAGTTCTCTGAGAGTGTTCTGGAATCACTCCTAAGCTAAGACTCCTTGCTAGGAATTTTTAGGTTAAGTTAGGAGCTCTCTGAGAGGATTCTTAGAATCTTTAGGAATACGGGCCCAGAACTTTATTTTTCTTATCTTTTGCCTATGTATGCGACTCGGGTTGTTTTTCTTTTGCTTTGTTCTGAAGTGAATTAAAGACAACTCTACTTGAAGATCCATCTTTTCCAGCGTCGTGTTTTGAGTTTTTGAGTTTATTTTACTTAAATGGAGAAGGAAAAGTAAAGGACCAAATAGGACGATATATACATTCGGGAGCGTGCCTATGTTCCCACAGCCCTATGTTCCCACAGCCCTATGTTCCCACGGCCCTATGTTCCCACAGTTCTAAGGTTTTCCTCAAAATTAGGGCTATGTTCCCACTGGACTCTCTCTACCTATCTGGACTCTATCTATCTGGCCTATCTAGCCTCTACCGGGTCTTTTTACTAAACTTAACCAACTCTTTTCTTCATTGCCTAAACCCAACCAATGGTGGGACCAAAGGGCTGTGGGAACATAGGGCCTAATTTTCAGTGACAACAAAAGTTAGAAATGTGGGAACATAGGGCTGTGGGAACATAGGGCTGTGGGAACATAGGAATGACCCCATACATTCTATATATGTTATTTTTCTTCTACATTAGAACGCGTTGCTTTGAAACTGAAAAACACACCTTTTTATTGCAAATGTTGAAGCACAGGCAACGAAGAAGACGTTGGCGGAGGTGGTCTGTCCGACCACTCACTGAACAGGTTAATTTACCACACTGACGTTCTGAGTGGACCAAACACAGTCCTTGCGGTTCGCGACGCGACGCATAGCCTAGTCAGGATATTTTGGAGGTGCGCGTAGGGGTCTGCATCCATTCCATAAGTTAAGTTGTAGAAAACACTTAGGGCCAGATCTACTAAAGGTTTGCGTGTATTAAAACGTGTGCAAACGTGATTGCACGCGCAAACACATGTGGAACCTGATCTACTAACCGGGCGCAAACCAGGAAGAGATTGCGGTGGCTGTTTTTGCGTCTTTATTTACCACGTCTGAAAACCATGTACTAACTGATACAACTTTGTGAAAACGTATGCATTTATTGATTTGATGCCTACTAGAGCCCCATGATCTTACATCTCTGCATTTCCTCCATAGACTGTAAAAAAAGATTTCCTCACATCTGGGTAATTCTGTAACAGTTTTTCAGCAGCCGTGTTAAAAGTCTTTTACGCGTCGTTACGCACGGCGCATGTCTGTTCTGCAGTACGCTCCTCTCCTCTCCTCTCCAGTACCTGGCTGCTCAGCTCCGTCTGAGAGACGTCACCGCTGCCTTAGCGCCCGCTATCTGGGATCTTAGTAGATCCGGCCCTTAATTTTGAAGTATGTGAGGATGTGGAAGTGGTATTTTCATAGTTTCTCTCAAGTAATCATAGGCTTTAGGGCCGTGCAAATGCAGCGTCAGTGCAAATGCAGCGTCAATGCAAATTCCTTCTGGGCAGGAGTGAAGGCATGACTGTGCTTAAAAAGTTCAATTGGAAGATCTGGAAATGGGGGGGGGGGGGGGGGGGGATACAGCTGTGAGAATGTGAAATTAGTCATATTACCACAAAATTGCATGTTACATTTGTATTTGTAAAAGGTCAACCAACCAGAGTCTACATCCAGCTTTTGCTCCAGCTGTCAGCATCTTGTTGTTTTTTAATTCTTCAATCAGGGAGCTCACTGTCTGCCTCTGCCTTCTTTCCCTGTCCATCACATTCCTCAATTCCCGCCGTAACTGTCCCATCATCTTTTGTGACTCCAACCACTTTTCCTTGAGCATAACTGGATCCAGAGCATACTGGTGAAAAACCTGAAAAACATTTAGACACATATTCAGTAACTCATGTCTGTTACATCCACCAAGCAAATATATTTCACATACTGAGATTGACTGACAGGGGGGGTAACTGAGGAAAAACTCCCAAGAAAGCCCTTTAAACAGGGAAAAAATTAGAGAAACAGAAATCCCTCACCCAGGATGGGCAGACAGGACAAAGATGTTGTATAACGCCACAGACAATTAAACAGTTTACTACACAGAGTATCACTGATGATGTTAAAAAATAATTTGTGACAAACCTTTAAAAGATGATAGGGGAATTTAAAAACGGAAGGGATCACTCCCTCCCGTATGCAGATGGTCTGCCCAGTCCTGTCGAAGTCTTCAGCTAAAGGACTGTTCTATGTGTTGGCGCAAACCCCTGTCTTGAGGGCTTGAGTCCATGCATTACGCCTTTTAGTATCATTTTAGAATCTACAAACAAAACAAGTCCATCGAAAGTTGTTAGATGTCTTCAGCATAAGATTTCTTCAACAGGCAAAACTAACTAACGTTAGGCTAAGCTAACCTTCACTTTGTGGGAAAACAACCGTAGTCCTATGTGGTTGTTGACCAAACTGAAATTACATATCTGTCTAGGACAAAATTTCATAAGATTAAATATCAATAAACTGTTTCTCACCTGTGAAACTTAATTCCCTGCCGTCTTGTAGTTTCATTTCGTTGGCTGGAACAACCAAAGGCTGCACAAAAGTCGGGCATCTTCCATAACTCGGACTCAGTCAGACAATAGCTCGGACAGCCGTTGGGCAACTTTCCACCGTACCAAGATGGCGGCATCTAGTCAGTATGGCTATGCTAGTGCTATGTTAGCTGTTGATGTTTGCTTGCTAAGTTGTGATGGCTAACTTAGCTTAACGATTGTTAAGAAAATACCTGAATGTGCGTCTTTAAATTTGTGTTGGACGTCTTGGACGTTGATAGGAGCTTCCTTTTGGGGTTGCACAGTAGACACTGGAATGTGTAACTGTTCTGTGTGGACTCAATAAGAGTCATGAACTTGTATTGTATGGCCAGGGTGACGACATCTCTGCCTCTTCCCCCTCCGCTGCCATTGTCTCCAGCTGCGCACTCTCCATCCCGACTGCATCAATTCGCGGGCATCTTTTTATGTAGGGCGGGCATCAGCAGGAAGATAGATGTACGTGACGTGAGAGATGCGTTTAAGGTTTAGAAATGCCTGGGAAATTGTAGCTTCTGTGGCGTTATTAGGCTTCACTACTGATGTAGAAAACAGCGACGTTACGACCACGCTACTGAGAAATGTATTTAACTACTTGTAACGCTGCTACTGCCCAACACTGGGTGGGAGATGGTTTGAAAGAAACAAAAGTGGTATCCTTCTCTTTCAAAGTTATTGAAACTTAGCTCACTGCTGCACACAAGCACAACGTTCAAATGTTGTTGTGTTTGGGGAACAGAAAGGCATCCCTGCTGCAGTCAACACAAGATGGAACTCGACACTGAGGCAAATGAAGGCAGTTCTCCAGTGTGATCATCTAAAGCTCTGTGCTGTTCTAGAAAAGGCTGGGCGTAAGGAGTTGTCATTTACACCACGGGAGTGGAATCTGTTGAAGGAGTTGGAGGACATCTTGAAACTGTTTGGAGATGCAACAGATTTACAGTAACACAGGGGGAGAAGGTCGTCACAATCAGTGCTGTCGTTCCATCCATCTTGTCCCTCAGTCACCACCTTGAGAAGCTGAAGCCTCAAGTCCGTTTCCTGAGCGGCCTGGTCAGAAGTCTCCAGGCATCCCTGAATAAAAGATTTCTTGGGATCTTCATCAACGTGAAAATGGCGAGGACACAAGATGGGATCACTGCCCCCTTTTCAGACCCAGTCTACCTCAAAACAGCTGCCTTGGATCAAGCCTTTTCTCTGCTGTCAAGGCACAGGTGGCACAACGAGTTATAAGGTAAATATTATTGACTTTAATGTAACTTTTCCCCTCATAATCTGATCTAATTGACTGCAACAATAATTACGTTTTTCAGTCTAATACTGTATCACCAACACCAATGGTAATGAGGGCTCTTTTGTTTCTGCTGTTGTTGTTGCATGTTTTGCCAGAATTGATCCTGCAAGGTGCAGCTGCAGAGACTGAGCAACCTGTGCCTCTTGTTGATGGACTATATAGAAGAAGAAGGGCTGTTTGCTGCATACCGTGAGCATCACATTTCATCTAATATCATTTAGTCATGTTTCATCCAATTTATATCAAATTTCACTTCATAATATGTTCTCATTTTGTCTCTATTAATTTTGGGTGTATTTAATTCAAACTTGCTCTGGCACGTTATACATTATATGCACACAATGTCTGCCCTGTGTGAAGAGTCCAACCTTTGACAGTTCAGTAACTTTACGGTCACTGACTCCCATTCAGCTGCACTGTCCCCTTTACCGTCCTACAGATGTGTTTGCTAGAACCACTGACTGGACTCTGACCGAGAGGTCCATCCAACCCAGCAGTGGCATCATGTCAAGATTGACATCGGTTTACACTAACACTGGTTACACTGTACATGTATGAAACTGTGCCTTCAGTGCCGTGCCCGTGCCCATATGGTATGAGAACATATACATGATGAAAGTAGGCTAAGTATGTTACGTAATATGTAACTATTAATGTGTGCACCAAATTTCATCCAGTGTGAGACTCATGCAGTCCGCCAGGTTGTCCTGTATCCACCTTTTTCCGAACATCAAAAACGTAAGCCGGTTTTGCTCTTGTGGTGGAATTTTATGTTTACGTTTCCATGATTTCGGTAGTCGCGGAAATGCAAAACCAGCTTTTGGTTTTGACCATAAATGACGTTCGGAAACTTGTGGATAGATTGTCCATCATCAAATTCTTACTTACCCCGAGCCTTAAAGCCATTCTGCTAAAATGATTTATTTGTGATGTATTATGCCTCTGCCTCTCTTCAAGCACCCCAACCACCCCCACCTACACACACACTCATCCTCAAAATTTTAAATTAGGTGCCAATTAGCTCAGAGCGATAGACAACGACCTTTGGTTTGAGAAATTGTGGGTTTGATCCTCAACTGGAGCAAAGTGAACATTATAATGTCAACTGTCTTGTCTTCCTATTGTTGCTCAGAACTGCCTAAATTTGCCCCAAAAAATGTCTGAGTGACACTCTCTGAGGCGGTGTTCTGTAATAACAGGTAGTTTCCTTTCAATATAAATATGAATTTACTGGGAAAACAGTGAAAATAAGAAAAATGAGTGGGGTTTTCCTTTGAAAATTTACAATGCCGGTGATTGCTCGACTGTATTTTTTGTGGCGCATATCCATGGATGTATCTCATGGATCTAAGAAGAAATAGATCTGTGATGAAGTGGAGGCTTGGCAGCAGCGGTTAAACCACGTATGGGTTAAACGTTACGTGCAGGTGGGAGCTTCTTGCGGGATTTTGAAATCTCGTTCAGTCAGAAAAAAATTAGGGGGGAAAGTTAGTCAGAAAAACAGAAAAAAAGTTTTTAAAAAAACAAACAAACCAAAAAATAAATTACTCAGAAAAACAGAAATAATTCCCCCCAAAAATAAATTACTCAAGTGAATGCAACACGCTTCCGTATTGCACCTTGGGGTTGCATGCAGGGAAACACAATTTTGATCCTCTGTATGTTCTGTACATCAGATATTATCAACAAAGTTGGCTTTGTCTTGATTTTTGCACAAAATTATAATTTTTAATAGTGCTTAGTGCATAGCATTATATGTTCATTTTGAGCAGCTTAAATGATAAAGCCAGCAGCTGTGATTTACTGATAACTCTCAAGCCAGCCCACAGGAAATACAGCATTTCTGTAAATGGAGCTTCTGTGTGACACAGACACAGCAACATACTTTATCTGAACACTTACTGTATGCTTACAAGATAAGATTCAAGCCGCTGTTGTGGGATCAATAACTGGCAACGCATATTGATGTTTGCACACGTTTCTACTGAGATGGTCCTGGTTTCACAACCTTAGCCTGTGATACTCTGACAACATGGGGCAGCTTAATGTTTAGCCCTGGATCAGCACACACACACACACACACACACACACACACACACACACACACACACACACACACACACACAGGGAAGCAGAGGGATTACAAAGGCACGGAGACCCATATGCTGCCCAGGGATGGAGACAACGAAACTTTATACAAGGAAAATGCAAGATAATTATGACCAAGGTGAGAACAAACAAGGTGTTTGTTGCATTTTAGCATCTTCATGACTGCAGAAGGAAACAGTTTGAGACTTGCTGTGGCTTTTCATGTACCTGCATTTTATCTCAGTTGTGTGAGGTTGAGCTCTCAGTTACAGTAAGTGAAATGATGAATTTGGATTCAAGGCTTTACTGAAACTTATGTAGACTGCACATCAACGAGAAATAAATTACCGTACAATGACAGTTATGTAGCAGATGTAGATCCTAGTGCAGTGAAAAGCTGTTGAAGAGTTTCTGAGCCTTTAATATGCTAAACCGGGTGTACTAGCCTGTTAATCCATATTAGAGCCTGTAACCTACGCTGTAGATCCTGCGGAGGGTGGGGGGCACTCTACACATGTTGGTTAGACAATGCAAGGAAGAACATAAGAACGCTCATAAAAAGGTGCAATCCCAAAAAAAAACATTAGAAAAAAAAATTACACAAAGAAATATATCAATCGTAATAAATGACATCATGGTAATAAAAAAAAAAACATAATAATAATAAAAATGTCCTGAAGAGGAGGTTTAAGATATGATTCTTCCCATGTTAAAGCAACTATAAAAGAAACAGTGAAAGCTGGATTTGATGAGAATTTGATTATGGCAATCTGATATGACAATTCTATATAATAATAATTGCAAAGACAAAAATATGTTGAACAGGGATAAGGATAAATGCACAATGAATAAAAGCAGTGCTCTACCTTAATCCAATGAATGCCACAATTTTTTTGTAAGAAACGTCCTGAATTAATTCCTGTGTTTATTGAAAACCAGTTTTGACTTCTTTACAGTTGTGGAAGACAACAAAAATCCTCATTAAAACCACTGGATCACTTCAAAATCACTCACTTTTCTACGTACAATAACACAGGGTCAAACAACAGCTAGTAAATATAAAACTATCATTACTGTTACTGAAGCTGTGAATAAACCTTAGCCACATAGACAAGGCACTGTGATAAACATACACTTTATATGTGTCATGTTTAAAGGGACATTGTGTAACTTCTCCTGTTATCTATTCACGAAAATCGATTATTTTAGTTCTGTTTTTCATTAATCAGTAATCCCCCCCATCAACAAACTGAAGTGTTCTGGTAAGCTCTGAATTTGCTGTTCATATCATTCATATCTACATGGAGCGGGTAAGCTCGGTGCTGGCTGCCATGTCGTGTCACCATGTTTTTACGTTCAGTGGCAGCGTGACGGTAGGAAACCACGGAAACTCAGCGGAGACACCGGAGCTGTCGGCTCAGGTCGAGGTGGCGTCTGTGTATTGTTTTGCCTCGTGCTGACGGACCGCTTGTTTATGCCGTTACGTGCAGCGGCTGTTGTCCGTCTGCCGTCTGCCCAATTTCACGTGAATGCAGCATGAAAAATACGATTGAGTTGCTTGCGATATAGAACCGCAACGCTAGATGGGAGAAATTCCTACACAATGTACCTTTAACTCCTAAAAATGTGTGTACTATGTGATGTGCTTTTTTATGTGAACGTTTTTCTTGTAATAGTCAAAACTTTTACTTTAATTCAAAAATGTATGCTGGAATAGCTCAACATTTTTGTAAACATACTTCTTGTTGAGAATACAAAGATACAACTTCTCATTTCACCTCTTAAAATATACTAGGGGGCAGCAAACAGTGATCTTAGCTAGACAGCTTAGCTTGTAGCTTGGAATCTGAAAAAGAAAATAGCTAGTCCTGCTCTTATGTAACACACCATTGTAAAAACACATCATGTAATTTCTATTTGAATGGAATGGGAACTGAAGTTTACTTTTTTTTTTTTTTTGACAATAGAATATAATAGAATATACTTGATTCGAGTAAAATAAATAAATAAATAAATACACATAGCAGCATCATAGTAACAAATTCTAAGCTATATGTTTTTAAATTCCACTTTTCACTCTAACCTTAGAAGATCTTTTCATAACAAAAAGCTGGCCACTTTACTGACTATGACATTCATTTTCATGAACATATAAAAATATCCCACATTTCGCATGGGTCATGAAAGTCTCCAACTGGGTCAAAAATGGAGATTAATTTGTTATTTCTGTGTGATAGGGACGACTGTTGACAAGGATGGACCACTAGCTCCACATGGCAGAAGCTCTGGCCGCCCTCTCTCTCCTCTAGTACGTCTCTATGTGTACGCACTGCACGGCTGTCTATGTGAGGTGGTCTTCACTGCAGTCTGGGACTGGTGCAGCACCCAAGACAGGAGGCTGGCAGGTCACAGCAGCCTCTGGGCCCTGCCTATGTACAGCACCGCAATTTATCTCATGGAGAATCTGAGAGCATGGCTTCTGGCTCAACACCAGCCACCACCTGTGCGTCTAATAGCCTACACCCTGTTCATTTACTTATGGGAATTCAGCTGGGGGGCCGGGCTGACACTGCTGGGGGCCTGTCCCTGGGACTACTCGGGGTATAGGTACAACCTGGGAGGACTGGTGACTCTGGAGTACATACTTCCGTGGGCTATGGCAGCATTCATAGCAGAGCAGCATGTCATCAAGAATGCTCTGAGGTTAAGGCTGCACAGTTGAACTGATTTCAATGGCTATAGCTAATGGAGATGGCTATCTTACAAGAGTCAGTGTGGAAAAACAGCAAGTTGTGGTTTTGCAGTTTTGAGATGGTGTGTGTGTCTGGTGGTTTCTTGGCAATGCCACACTGATGACATGACTGTAACATTTCTGTTGTTTCTGTGTATGATTCAAACAACTCACATACTGTTAGCATACAGCCAGTATGCATGGATAAAACTCAAAACAGTGAAACTGTAATTTATAGTATTGTTTTGTTTTATCTGCCCTGATTTAGACAGTGTGACTTGTAGAACAATTGTCAGAAAGAGAAAGTGTAAATTAAGTCAAATGGGCTCTTGCCAGACTTGGAGATAACATCCATGTTAAAATCATAGCCACAAATCTTATGGATTCATGCTCAGTATTTCCCCGTGTAAAGGGATATCTACTGCAGCAGGGGGAAAAGGGGAAAATACATTTAATTAGGAAGTAAAGATAACTGTCATTCACCATGCATTGAGAATGTTATGGCTACTTCCTCTATAGATGAGTGTTTTATTAGAAACAGCTCCCTGTGATACAGAATCTTTTTGTTTTGTTCTTTCCTTTGAGTTAATAGCACTCATTTTCCCTGTTGTGTCTGTCAAGCTCCAGAACTATTAAATACATTTATAACCAAATAACAGGTATTTTTCCATTTTGCTTTCCTTTTCCCCTAAAAATGTGTGCTGGGTCATAACAAGACAAATAAACATCCAACTTTCACATCTATATTTTCTCTCAAAAAATGAAGACATAAAATTACATTCAATCATCAAATTAATTCACACCACTGGTCTGTGTATATAACTACAACAAAGTGCAATTCATAATTTCAGTTTTTCAGTTTCAATTCATCTTTGTGGCCATTAATACTAATATAAGTCAAAGTTCATTTGCATTACACTAATACATAATAGAGACATGTGAGATCATGATTTATATTTTTTGTATGTGACCTGTCAGTATTTTGTTCATTGATAGATACAGTAGTGGCCTACATGTCAGATTGTATTCTTGTATTGGTGAGGAACAGTGACATAGGCGGGTCATGGTCATGGTCTCTTCCTCTCAGGGTTTTGAACCACAAACAGAGCGACAGTCGTCTCATTCCTCTGCCAATGGAATCTACAAAAGAAGATGCCATTTATCAATTTGTATATCTCATCATAATTGTCAAATCACTTCCTGCAATATGTAATGTGAGCCCTAACAAGTTTTCTGTTAACTGTTGTAATAGTGACTTACTGGCTCTGTTCAGGAATCAGTAAACTGTCTCCTGCAGACAGACTGAACTGCTGCTCATTCATAATTACCCTTGAGGATCCCTCCTGAAGGACAGAGAGAGAGAAGATGAATAGAAAAGCCAAATGATCAGAAAAAGATTACAGTTTCAACAGAGGGTCAGACAGAGATGTCATATAGCTACATGGAACCACAGCATGGTAAGCAGCACTGACATAGGCTACTGATGGGACATAGAGCGAACATACCAACTGCCAAATCCACACATCACTTGGTGGGATTGCTGTCTCTGTCGATCCAGGGCCAAACACCATTGCCTGTTGGGGTCATATTATGGTGTAATGTAGCATTTCTTTCATCATCTGCCTTGTTTTTCTGAATTTACAATTAAACACTTATTGCAGAGGGAATTCCGACATGCAGGAAAATACAAAAATATCCTGGGATCTCTTTACAAACCTTTTGGAAGTAAAAAAGACTCCCAGTAAAAAGGTAGTTTGGAGTGCATGCGATGTAACTGGTGTTCTTTGAGGTAATGGATAAAAACTAATCCCGTTTTCCTTTGTACCCCATGTTTTCTTTCACCATACAGGATATATTTCAATGTGTGCAGGAATTATTATTTTTTTTTTTAGCATATTCATTGAATGAAATTACAGCACACATTTATTTAGGTTTTTTTACAAAATGTCTTTCTCGTGTCCATTCTTTAAAAACACTGTCAAATACAGAGCTGTCATCAATCATATTTTTATCATCTTCTTTGATACGATAGTTGCTAAATTTAAATAATAATTTCGCTTATTTTAGAGTATTTCATTCAGGGAAACTCTTTTCTGATCAAAGCAGTATTAAATAATAAATACTTTGCACTTCATACATAGTTTGATTAGCACCAACAGAGTCCAGACGTTTAAATAGATACGGTAATTAAAAAAAAAAAAAAAAAAAATCACAGTACTTCTGTCTCAAACTGAGCTCCAAACATGTCAACGGGTCTGCCACTGGCCAATGATGGTTTCTGTTTATTCAGCCAGTCTTTGAAGGAGAAGGGAGACATCATGTTCATTGTGTTCATGAGGAAGGGAGGATCTCTGAAGACTTCATCTACCCATCAAAGGACAACAGTGACACCAGTTAAACATACATGCTTAGACTCAATATCATATTTCCTTATGTAGAAATTACAGAACAACTTACTTGGGTCAGGTTTTCCTGTTTTGCACTGCTCAGATGCCAGGAACCTGTAAATAATAAGTCCATAAACTTCTATGGTAAAAAAAAAAAAAAAAAAAACACCTGGGGCCTCATTTATCATTGCACCTTTCCCCCCCGTTTTGTGTGTACGCACTTTTCTCTGCCAAATATGGGATATATCAAGCCAAATTGTTTTACACCCATTTTGACCATGGCATACCGTCATTTACACCCTTTTTGAAGAACAGGAGGAATTGGCAACGATGTATTGTCCGATATTGCCATGTATCTGGCTTTCAGAGAAATTCCGCTTCTTTCCCTGCTCTCCATCTCTATCTTCACCATCTTTCTGAGCGCACATGGCTACTTTATATGCACGTGCTGATTTGCATTGACCATATAAGGTTGTATTTGGGTGCGTCATTTGTAGAGACATTTGTGTACTGACCACAATAAACCTGGGGGCAGAGGAAGGACACCTTGTATGACCTTGTTTACTAACTGATCTAGGTTGTAAATTCCTATAGGGAAACCAACAACTGGGGTAGACATTTGTTGAGTAACACATCTGTTGGATTGTTTTATTGTCTGAGAAAGCTAGAAGTGCTTGTAGTAATGAAGTAAAGTTGGGTATAAGAAGGGACTGCAATCTCTGTTCTGGGGGCACTACTCTGAACTGCTATATGCTGTGTAGTTCTGTGTTCTGTTCCCTTATAGAGAATAAACTTGGGTATGCTACCTCTCCAGTCTTGTTCTTTGACTCTTTCTTTGACTCAAATTGCGTACGCACAATTTGATAGATCTGAAAAGGGTGTAAATATTTTGGGTGTAAGCCATTTTTGGCTTTTCGCCATTGTGAATATGTAATAGCAGTTTTACACCCTTTTTGATAAATGAGGCCCCAGGTCTGATGAAGACTTTATGTGAAGCAATGTATATATATACTGTATATGTACATCAACAAAGGAGAGACAATTTCTTACTCTTGGATTACTGGCACCAGCTGGTTTCCAAGATTCTCACAGTAGAACCATTTCTCAAACAGGATAGCGGTGGTGTTGTCCACATAGTACCTGAATGCACCAATATACACTGATTAGAGAAGAGAAGAGAAGAGAAGAGAAGAGAAGAGAAGAGAAGAGAAGAGAAGAGAAGAGAAGAGAAGAGAAGCAGTGGTTAACCTCAGACAGTCAGTTTCAGTCGTCAGCCGTTTCCTCTCCACCACCAGTCCCACAGTGTTGGCCTGCCTCTGTGGGGAATGGGGGATCCGAGCTGGAAGCAGGAACATCTAGAAATTGAGGAGATATTAATGAAATACACATGTACTAGTACTTATACAACTACTCCATATACTTATACTAACATGTACATGTACTTTTTACACATTATGCAACTATGGCAAAGAAGAAAAAAGTATTCAGCAACACGTTAGAGCTCACCTCTCCCTCTCTGATGTGCACATCCTTGTGTTTGCCATTTTCAATCACCTTCAGACACATGTCTCCCTTCAGCTGGTAGAACAACTATTTAAAATAGTGGGAAACAAAAGATGATTGATTGTTTTAGTTAGTTAGTCTTAATTAGTTGATTTGAGCAGAAGTCCACCGTAGAAACCGGCTGTTCGGTGTAGCGAAGCTCTGCTCCAAAATCATTGCTCTTCCTCTAAGATCCCTCTCCACCCTCTGTGAGCAACAGACTTTGAGGAAAGCCAGCAGGATCCTTCAGTACCCATCTCACCGCCTCTTCTCTACGTTTGAGTGGCTTCCCTTTGGGTTTGCTGCAGTACACAGTTGCACGGTTGCCCATAAAGAAATACTTAATGGGCAACAGTATATATTTACTTGACTGACAGTAACTTACTTACCTCCTCCCCTTCCTCGATATGATAATCTTTCCTGACGTTTGGACCTCCAACAAACATGATATTCAACTGGCAGAAGTGCCTGAGGAATTTAACAGAATAACAGACCCATCCTGTCGTCAGTCAGTGGAAGTTAGTTGTTCATTTGGCAGTACACCAACACAAACATTGTGATTTGAAGAGATTTTCAGTTGAGTGTGTTGTGAAATAGTAAAATACATAACAATACATTTTACTCACATGAGCTTGTTGCATACCGGTGGCACAAAAGCATTTTGGTTCTCTGCTATCCAGTCTTCCACGTTCACAAGAAGAGAACTTTTGTCCATGTTTTGATTGGAGATTGTGCTGTAGTGTCAAATGTCTCTGACTAATCCACTACTAGTCTGACTAGTTTGAACAATGTGACTAAGACTGAAAGTCCAAAATACAGAAGTGGGTGTAGGCTGAGTGGGGAGGAGCTTGTTAACAAGACAGGGTTAAAGGTTGTTTTTACATGTTAGCCTGTTGTGACTGTACTGATTACATGATGTCCATGGTCTGCATAGTTTGACTGGCAGATGCATGTGAAATAAAAACACACTAATATTAGAGCTTCAATATTGAACACACAATTATTAATTAAAGATGTATTTAGGCTGAAATGTTGCTTCTTTTGTTCCACAAACAACATAGGAAAGCCATTGAACTCAGTCTCCTAATGTCCTTCACCTTCCCTAAATATGTGGGATAAGATATTGATTTATTACTCCCACACTAGGGAAATTTACATTGTTGCAGCAGCGAAGGAATCTAGAACACAGCAACAAATTAAAAGATTAAAATTTGTATAGTATAAAAACAGAATACAGTCCAGTAGTGAGCAGTGACAAAATAGAATACAAGAAAATGTCCAATATGTAAAATCACCAACTCCAGATACAGACGATCACTGCATGGCGCAGGACCCTGATGGTACCAGGCCAAGTGCCCGTGTTATTTTTCGCTCTTCTGTCCTCAGGTAGCTCCTCAAAAGGAGCTGATGCTGTCTGACTTCCATGAGGCCTGCACTTGACTACTTGCTATGGGTTTACTAGCAAAGGAGCCACAAACTATTATAAGCATCAACTGGCTAACTCTGCGAGGACAACAAAGAAACCGACAACTGTTTATTGGACCTGGACATTAAAAACAGGACTTCTTCTTCCCCCATGGCCTAGTTTACTCTACCTTGCATAACACAACATAGGACTTTACAACTTTGCCAGTGTATGTGTTGCCAGTGTATTACTTGAGCTCTGCTGTGCAGTCTGTTTATAGTCGTGTTACTGATTGGTGAAGGTACTTCCCACTATCTTGCATGTAACTTGCTAACCTCCCCCTTTTTCTGACACCATGTCGGTCACCTTGGTTACAGTTTAATGTCTGCATATCATAGCGTAGGCTACACAGTCCACTGAAAACAAACTCAAAAGGCTGTATCTACCCCAGGTCTGTATGTGGCGCTGTAACACTGCCACACAAATAACAAAAACGGAGAAGAGTGGAAAGCTTGCGCTATAGACTGTAGAAGCATAACCTACAGCTTGCGCGCTGTAAATGTTATCTTGCTTGTTATTAATAGTAAGTATACTTAATTAATTGGTTCACCCATGGTGGACTTATTTAATTACATTAAAAATTACATTTTTTATGTAGCTAATAATTAGGCTACTAGTCAAAAAAAATTTCAAATGTTAATTGCTGCTAGTTTTTGATACCCTATTACACCTACTTATGCACAACACCACTATGGACTGCCTCAAAAAATGTAAGCTAATGCCAAAAGAAGTGCCAAAAATGAAAATGCAAAATTGCAAACCATGTAAGTGAAATCTGTTCAATTTGAACAGGGAATAGGCCTATTACCACTACGGTATATTACACCTGGCCTCAGTCCCCAGTATCTCGTGTTCTCACGTTAAACTCCACACAGGAACGAAACACCTGGCCGGTATCTTGTTTAAATAAAGCAGTAACAACCCTGTTCGTTTATTTATGCTTCCAAATCTCACAAACCAAGACATTTCTGTCCTACATCATGACAACAGCGGGGGGAAAAACCCCGGGGAAAGGCAATTGTTTGTGGAGTCACCTTCCTCTGGGCTTTGGAGATCTGGGCTCTGTTCGCCCCCAAACTTGTCGCAGCACAATAACAACAATATCCACAATATCTGCCTACTGCCAGGTGACATCCAGGAAGAGGCGGAGGCGGAGGAGGATCACAAGGAGGATGAAGAAGATGGGGGGAATGTTGCCCCAGACCAGGGGCTGCCTGGAATTAATCTCCATGACAGACTTGCTACACAGGTGTCTGCCCCAGCATGTCTTTAATTAAAAATGATTATATGGTTGCTAATTGTTTTTTATGCACACTTCATGGCAATGTAGGCCTAAATGAAAAAAGCAACTCTATTAATCACAAACTATTTTAGTGGTGAAGAATCATGCCAAATTGGTAATCTGTCTCCAAGTAAAGTAAAAAAAATAATAATAATAAAAAAGTGTTCTACTGTATGTAGCAGATGTCATTTTCAGGAATACTTTGCTCACCAGTATAAACCTATTGGTGCCTCACCTGAAGTAACATAATAACATACGTATACCTTACCTAATATGTTACCACTTTATGCACACAACTCTTTAAATCAATCAATCAATCAATCAATCAATCAATCAATCAATCTAAACTTTATTGCCCCCGGAGGGAAATTTGCCTTGGACAGTCAATGCCTCCAGCAGCTGCATATAAAAACACAAGACAGACATAACCATACATTTAAATAACATCAAACATTTTCAATTCACTCCTGAGTGGGTACAGTTCCTACATAGACCGGATATTACACAGCCCTTGTTGCCTTGATTGCAACCAAGAAAGGAAAAAAATATATATCAAGCATTATATTAGGCTAATTGCATTGCTGGCCGTTTAAGAGCGAGTAAAAATAAAGATGAATAGGAAAAATATCATTAATTGTGAGAAGTAGCCTACAGGTTAGTTATAAAACTGCACTGATTGTGGGAAAAAATAAACTGGTTAAAGAGTTTGTCTTGTCCTTTTCAATTTCTGATTGAAAGAATGTCATTATGTCAGTGGCCAGTGCACAACAAACACACAATCGCAATGTAGCATGTATGCCATTTATTCATCTACTTACCACAAGACTACGTTTTATGTCTTTAGTTTAGCCTACAGTAGCTTTCTTCTACCAGACTTTTTTTTTGAACAGGTGTTCCCTACACATCACAATAAACACAAGTGGCAGTTTACAGACATAATGAATAGGCTTCATGCATCAATTCACTCTGTTTCTATAAAAAAAAGCCTAAAACAAATAATTCCAGTCTATCACAACTTGTGTAAATACAATGTTGCTTGAATATTAAATTAGCCACAAAGCCGCTAATGTTTTGTTTGTTTGGAGGACCGTTTTAAATATGATGTAGGCCTCTGCATTTGTGTAAGTTAGCTGACAATGCATCTCTCCTAGTTATTACACATAAGCTAATTTAATACTTTATTTTCAAAGGAGTGCGTTGATGTCTCGCATTTTCCTTTATAACGCACCGTATGACAGATGTGTTTCTAAACCATCTAAATGTTGCTGCTGTGCCCTCCCTCCCTTTTCTGGTCACGTGATTAGTGGCCTCGGCGAGGAGGTGCCTTATGACGATGGTTGCAGAGCGTGCTACACGCAGACGTTGTCCTGACAAACGCCGTTACATTTGTAGTTTTGAGTGTCATATAAGTCCTAACTGCTTAAATATGCGTGTGTAGCTGCTGGGATCCAAAAATCCCGTGGGATTTGTGAACGACTGAGATATGAATATTCTCTCAGCGTTACGAACTTGTGCGCTATCTTACAAGTGATTCCGGTTCAGTGGGACGGTTTGGACGGTTTTCTGGAAAGTGACCATTGTTGTAATCAGGTCGAGGCTGTTATCATTTTCACTTGCGGACTCTCATAGTTTTGCCGGTTTACACTTGAACACAAGGAAACCTGTTCAAAGTGTCATGAAAGAAATGTCAAGGTAAGATATACACGTGGCACATTTTTCACAGATTAACATTTTTGTTCGCGTTTTAGATAGTCCTAAAGAATAGGCTAATAGCTAACGTTAGCCAACTGTCACAACAACCAAACAAGGCCTGCAGCCATCATGTTAGTTAGCTCGCTGGTGTGTTGTTGGTAGCTACTAGCTATACTGTTAATGTGCCCAACAAAATGAACACGCTGTCGTTGTTATTTGGAAAAATAAATTCCTCAGTAGGTCTGAACAGATCATTGATGAAACCATTCCTTCCGTGATAGGCAGCTAACGTTTGCTAACTTGCTAAATTAGCTAATTTGTTAGCATGTCCAACCTGTTTGTAGCATATTGGCTAACGTTCATTCGCCGCCAGCTGAGGTAAAGAAGTGGCTCGTTTACGGTAAATTCACTCGAGACATTTATGAAAATTTGCCTTTCGGATGTGAATTTATACACAGTCGTGGAGTCATTATTGCGCATGTTGTTGAACTGATGTAACTTTAGCATAGTGTCCCATAGCGGTTAGCCAAGTGTTTATGTACATAGGTTCGCGGTAATTGGAAAGGAGAGTCACAAACTAACGTTACCCGTTTCATCTACCACAAAGGACTGTGGCTTATACATGTTTTAGACCTGGTTTGATTAACTTACTCATGAAAAAAATAAAAGGCCGTACTAGCACGAAGCAGTGGTGTGTAGTAGCTGTCATTTAACGTATTGTGTCATGTTCCCTCGCAGCACTATGCCTGGTGGGCAGCAGCCTCAGAAACACTATGGCATCACCTCTGCCATTAGCCTTGCACCGCCACGAGAAATAGACCACCAGTACACCAAGAAACTCTGTGATGCTATGAAACCATTTGGAGTATTTGAAGATGAAGAGGAATTGAACCATAGGTGAGGAAATATTGACATGACAACGAATAGAGTAGCTAAAATGCTCTACATTCTCAAAGCATGCAGAACATTCAATGCAAATCACCTTTATTGTAGGACTGCTATGTCAAACTACAATTTTCTTACATATACAATTATGCTTTAATGTGTATTCAAGAACTTCTCATGCAGTTATATTTAGCCTAGTATTTGTAATACCATTTTGGTCTTGCTGAAGGTTTTAAGGGGAAGAGCATGGAAGAAGCACTTTCTTATTGTTATGTCCATTTTCAGACTTGCAGTTCTTGGGAAGTTGAATAACTTTGTTAAAGAATGGATTGCAGAGATCAGTGAATTAAAGGTATGTCATGTTGTGTTAATTCATCACTGATTAATAGGGACTATAAGACTAGTGATCCTAATACGATTTAAGACATTCTACTGGTATCCTAACTTGAAAGAAGTCATTGACAAAATAGTACATTCTTCTCTCCACAGAACCTTCCACCATCAGCTATCAGCTGTGTTGGGGGCAAGATATTTACATTTGGTTCATACCGCCTTGGAGTTCACACAAAAGGTATGTGTGTGTGTGTGTGTGTGTGTGTGTGTGTGTGTGTGTGTGTGTGTGTGTGTGTGTGTGTGTGTGTGTGTGTGTGTGTGTGTGTGTATGTGTTTAACAGTATATGCAATGCGGAGACATCAACCAAATCCTGTTTTATATGGGGGGAATAGTTTGACAACATTTGAATTTAATAACAATACCATGCATGCACTGTATCAGTTGCTATATTAGCCTCTAAAAAAGGAGCAAAAAGATGTTAATACCACATAGCTTGTCGACAACACCTAGTCAATGCCATTATGTCGTGTCACTGTTTGTTTTTGAAAAGCTTAGTTTATCCTGAACACACTAAAGCATGAAGCTGGTATTGTCTGATGATCATTCAGCTATTGAGTGTTTTTTAAAAGACCAGTTTTGGGGTTTGAATGCTGGGTAAACAGTGACTTACCATAGGCTGAAGGCATTGATCTCAGGGATGGGCTTTTTGGAACAAAAATACTATTCAAAGATTGGTTCAAACTAATCAATTGCACGCTTCTCTTCAAATGTGATATTCATATGCATGACGGTCTATGCCTGTAGGGTATACTTCATTTAGAGAAGGAAAAAGATGCTAATGCAGTTTGGTTACAGGTGCAGGTGTAGCAAGTCTCTGATGATACAGATGTTATTGGGAACACACAAATGTGCCATTGATTTTGCAAGTCAGGGATGTTTGTTGGTTTTCCGTGTCTGGGGGATCGATGTGGAAGGATGGGCTCTTGTCCCAGCAGTACTGATACAGCTCTTGCACACCACCTTATTCAGGGTATCCGCGGGGTCTTAAAAAGTCTAAAAAAGTCTAAAATTTGAAAATCTAAATTTTAGGCCTTAAAATGTCTTAAATTTGTTGAATTATTGTGTTCAAGTCTTAAATAATTTTAGACAGGTCTTAAATTTTCTTTTGCCCACCATGGGCGAGCATGGGCGAGCATTTTTAAATAAAAAGATGTACCGTAATTTCCGGACTATACGCCGCTACTTTTTTCTCATGCTTTGAACCCTGCGGCCTGTACAACGATACGGCTAATTTATAGATTTTTACTGGCTAACGGCCTCCGGGAGGCGCTCTAGCAGGAAGCGCTACTGAGACAGGCATGTGGGGAAGGATTATGCGCCGAAGAAGACACTAATTTTGCGTTTTGGTGCAGTGTTTTATTTTCTAACCAGTCATGTTACTGTCTGTTGGTGCTGTGTTGATGCCGTGTTGGTGCCTCCGGAGTAATTGTGATGGTTTTGCGCTACATGACTTGTTACGAGTGAGAACGGAGGCTCTCTGTCTTCACCTGGCGTCTCACGGCTGAAAACCTGGTCGCTGGTGTCCCAGCTCTCGTCTCTGCTGCACCGCAACACAAACGCGCTCCGTAACCCATAATCTTTTGTTCATGACGGTACTACACAAACACACACGCGTATGTTATGTAACGTTATCCACCGCTCCATTTATTGATTTTTCGCCGGCTTCGTTGTCAACAAATGCACATGGCTAGGAGCGTAACCAAAACAGCGGAAAAGCGAGCGGACTTGTATAGTTCCACACATCTTCCGTGTACTGTCTTTCTGTGTCTCATGTTACAACATGAAAAACCTGCGGCTTATATTCAGGTGCGGCCTATATATGTACAAAATCTATTTACTTTTAAGATTTAGCTGGTGCGCTTAATAGTCCGGAATTTACGGTAGTTCACATTTATTCAAGCATTATTTAATACCATAATATATAGGGCTGACCAAAAGCCAATTTATTTACTTCATGTGTCAAATATTGTGCTGGTCATAATACAGAACAGGTTGTGGCTCGTGTCTGTTGATCAAAGAAGTTGAAATATTTCCATGTTTGTCTATTCTGGGTCACATTTAGAAGTCATCACATTTCAGGCCAAAGGGGAAGTGTTGGTGTTTTTACTGTTCTCCAATGTAAAAAGGGGTCACGTGTGACCCTTAACATTATTCAAGGCTTAAAGCCATCTGCCTGCTGGTTGCCAGTGAATTAAATAAATAATGTGTTACATAAACATTTTTAATTTCACTCCCCAATTTCTTTGTGTGCCCCCAAATAGTTTACTTTAGATGCTCCTGCGACACTTCATTGTGCTTTATTGAATGTATTTTTTTCAACTACAAACAAGCCTAACACGCAACTTATATATTGCAATCAATTTCTAGTTTTGTGACTCCGCATTTCTTTTGTACGTTTTTTATTTGTCATGATAGGTCTTAAATTTCATCCATAATGGTCTTAAAAAGGTCTTAAAAAGTCTTAAATTTGAGCTGGTGAAACCTGCAGAGACCCTGTTATTTTTAAAATGGAAAAACAAAAAATGAAATGAAAAATTTTAAAGGTTGAATATGTAGAATATTTATTAAAAGCTATATTTAAAAAAAAAAAATAATAATACATCCACGGGGCGTTTAGAGGGGTACAGAATGAAAGTATTGCTTTTCCATAAAAAATTATATTTAGTCTGAATTAATTATTTTAATTTTTTTTGACGGGCTCGACAATGACTTTCTGTCGCGTTCTGTTTACATTCGTAGCTGCCCGTAGCCGACACGTGGCTCAATTCTCTGCTGTTTTCCTGCCTCCTCCCAGTCGTATGCGTCTGTTTTCAACAAAGCCTTTTTAATAATCAATCGGTGGATCAATGGATTATCATATTTAGGATGGGTATATTTGTGTAGTCTTATCTGTCATAAACACGTTTACTGTCGCGGGCTCCCGGTCCCACCGAGTTCCTTTTTTTTTTTTTTTTTTTTCTTTTTCACTGAGACAAGAGCAGTGACACCAGGCTCTGAGCGCAGGTTTGGTTTTCAGCAGCGGTGTGGAAGGCAGAGAGCCTCCACTCTCCCTGTAACAAGCTACAAGTCATTTATTATGCTGTTAAATGACGGTAAAAAATGAAACATAAGGTAAATATCTTGCATAGTTCTCCTCCTGTCTGTCCTCTGATCAGAGCGGAGTCCCTAGCAATGGCCTGTTTTACCTAGCAACGGTCTGGCAATCGACTGCTGGAATTCTTTTTCTGTTGTTGTTCTGGTAATTCTACATATTCAACCTTTAAGTGATGTTAAACTCACAGCTGTGTTCTATTCTAGTCTAGTGTTCTAGTGTTGTGCAACAAAGGTTTGTTAATTGTAACACTTCAGGGTCTTTTTCATTAAACTCATCAACTCAAAATCATTTACGCCTCACAGGATTTAATTTTTGTTCAGTCATTGAACAACAAATCAAAGATTACCACTCACCTCTAGTCTTTGAAACTTCTTCCCACATTTTACTGAGTTCCCAAAAGGTCATCAGTGCCCAGGAAAACCAGGCCTTGTATGTGGTTTTGTATGTTAAAAATATCTTAAGCAAAGCAAATTTATTTGTATAGCCCATTTTTACAGTTAGTCTCAAAGGGCTTTACATTTAGACCCTCACATCGACTACGGAAAAACTCCCATGAAAACCCTTAACACGGAAAAAACAGGAGAAACCTCAGGGTGAGCAACAGTCCTCACCCAGGACAGGCAGACGTGCAGTAAATGTTGTGTACAGGCAAGACTTAAAGGAATAGTCCACCAAAAAATGAAATTCAACTCAACCTCGTGCTGATGAATACTCCGGAGTAGTTTTTTATTCCTCAAAGTGCATCTAGAGATCCGGGAGGCTGTTTCATAGTCCAACGAAAACTTTATGTGAGAAAAATAGTGCCTGACACAAAAACGTCCATAAAACTGCACAAAAACCATTTAATATTCCTCCACACTGCTCGTCCACTGCAATCCAAGTGTCCTGAGGGGATATAGTCCAGAGTTTACCCGAAACAACGTCATTTAGGACATTTTTACAGCCTAAACAGTCCTGTATTGAATTTGAATTTGAATCAACACGATGCACACGGACGTGACCGGACTTGCCTAAATGACGTTGTTTCGGGTAAACTCTGGACTATATCCCTTCAGGACTCGGAGTGCAGTGGACGATCAGTGTGGAGGAATATTAAATTGTTTTTGTGTAGTTTTATGGACGTTTTTAGGTCGGGCGCTATTTTTCTCATATAAAGTTTTCGTTGGACTATGAACCCGGCCTCTCAGGTCTCCAGATGCACTTTGAGGAATAAAAAACTACTCCGGAGTATTCATCAGCATGAGGGTGAGTCACTAATGACTGAATTTCATGTTTTGGTGAACTATTCCTTTAACGCTTTACATTTCATACACTGAGACTTTCCAAAGCGGATGCTGAATGAATCTAATGACCATGGTAGAGTCTGTGCTTCACAATGCTCTACTTGTGTTCAGCGTCGTAACTTTTACCACTGTTTACCATTGTCTTTAACCTTGAATGCAGGAAGTTTGTTCAGCTTTCTTATCAGATTGAAGTTAACACATTAACCTACTGAGCAATACTGTTTACACTATTAACTTTTTTATTGCAGGAGCTGATATTGATGCTTTATGTGTGGCTCCGCGCCATGTAGAGAGAAGCGACTTTTTCCAATCTTTCTTTGAGAAATTAAAACAGCACGAAGAGATCAAAGACTTGAGGGTAAGTATAGTGCACTTCTCTATATGTCAGAGCAGCAAACAGCAGTATGCCTATCTGTAGGTTTAAGGATAAAAACCCCTCATTTAGATATTTGAAGTGGAACTATCATCCTCCCATAGCATTTGAATTCATCCCGGAGCCATGAAGAGCTACAGACATGTGAAATCAAAAAATTTTCAGTGTAGACGATACAAAAGGAGCTCCTGCCTTTCTCCAAGAGGAGCCGTGTTCACTGTTCTGTGGAACTTTGAATGCTATGACTGCGTGCACTTTACTGATGAATAATGATACTGAGTATCTTGTGTTTCTTGGATAGTGTAAAAGGAGGATCATTGTGTGTTTAAACTGTTGAATTTTAGAACCCTGACACTCATATTTTACATTATAATAACTTTTCCTGACATTGAACCCACCCTTAAAATACAAATACACAGAGCTGTGTGCAGAAAGCATATTCCACCTGGGTTCACACCCATGTTCATTTGGTGCCAATTTCATTCCATGATCATGTAATTTGGATTTATGATTATGTCCTGTCCCCAATTCGGTTTTGACAGTGTCTGTCTGTTTTTTTTTTCAAGGCTGTTGAGGATGCTTTTGTACCTGTGATAAAATTCAAATTTGATGGGATAGAGGTAAGTTATTGAGATTCAAGTGATCTGTGTTATTTGAGTTCTCGGTTACTGGGGCCTGAACAAGTGCAGGCTAGAATGTTGGCTTGTGGATTACGCACTACTACTCAATTATGACACTGACTTTGATTGTGTTGGCAAAAAATTGCTTTATGTCAGCTGTCCTGTCCAAAACAATAGCCTAGTGAAGAATGTGAACATAAGGACAAAACATTTGAACTTCATAACACTGGTTGGTAGCCGAGCCTGTAGTAACGGTCTTTGAAACCTCCAGAGAGCAAAAATGTGGGTACAAAATAATGTGACAAGTAATTGTTCTTATATATCCATGAAATCTGTGTGCATGTCATAGTTGCAGTTGAAGGCCTTGTGCCAATGAGATTTGTGAATGTGTTTGAACGTGATCATTTAAAGGTTGAAGCTGTTAAAAGCAAATTTTTAAACAACTTTTTGTTATTATTATTTTATTGTATGACTCTAGAATTTTTTAACTTTTTCCTTCAGTAGTTTGACCTCACTCCGTTGTAGGGATGGGTATCATCTGGATTTTATCGAAACCAATACTGCTTATCGATCCCGATACTAATTGATACTCTTATTGCATTTTCATTTCATTTAGTTAAGTGAGCCCACACTTGAGACCCGTGATTCACAAAGTGTGACGCACACTTCACTGGTGGGGAATAGAGACATGACGGGTGGGGAACAACAAGCTGGTATAGACCACTGTGGCCTGGTCACTTGTCGCAGGAGTTATTACAATGCTTCGTCTTGTTTTTTTCTTTCCCTCACAATTTTTTGTTTTCTTATAACATTAATTTATATGCGGATTGAGTGTGAGAGAAAAAACGGGCACATACCAGATTTAACGTTTGCCTAAAAACTGAAACGATCTGATTAGGAATGATGAAGGGGGGAAAAAAACAACCAAAAAAAAAAAAATATATATATATATATACTGTATATACACATACACATACATAAACACACAGGAACCAGTACCAATTTAGTACTGGTTCTCGATACCCATCCCTACTCCCCTGTGTCTAGAGAACCACCAAGTTCAGAAATGCCACCCCCACCCCCAACTCTGTTTTTATTGGATTGTGTGTGGATTTTGTGTACTCTTTTTAATATGAAGATTCTGTCCTGCTCTTCTGTCTGTCTGAGCAGATTGACCTGCTTTTTGCCAGACTGGCGTTACAATCCATTCCAGACAACCTGGACCTGAGGGGAGACTCTATTCTAAGAAATCTGGACATTCGGTGTATCCGCAGCCTTAATGGTACACTTCAAGGCCTCTGTTCTCCATATTGACTTGACTTGACCTAATGCTGTTGCTGGTGCAAGATTGAAAAGAGCTTGTAGTACATTTTATTTTACAGGGCTTTGATTGTGGAAAAAAAAAGTTTGTAAAAATTAAAGCTTGTCTTTTAGTGAACTGACTCGGAGACTGTTAGTCTTAGGCTTGTTGAACAGTGCTGTGAGATTTATGGTGCTTTGTCTTGATACAGGCTGTCGAGTGACTGATGAGATTTTGTACCTGGTGCCAAACAAAGAAAACTTCAGGCTGACACTGAGGGCCATCAAACTGTGGGCAAAACGTAAGTGGACTTGAAACATGAATGGAATGTCAGAAACACTTCTAAAGCGTTTTTTGTACGTTACCTGTTATTGCATGTTGCATATTGTATCATGAGCACATGACACTGACCCATCACCAGAATTTACCAATTAAAAAATGGAGAGACAGTTGACACTAGTCAAGTGACCAGTTGTGCATTTATGTTTTAAAATTAAAAGACATTATCAACTCCCACGTCTCTCTCTCTGACGGATTCTTTTCTCCTACTTAAAATCAATCTGTAGATTACAAAGAAATTGTTCAAAACAAGATTTAACTTTATTTTGTTTGAGTTTCCCTTCATGGAGTGCAATCAGAAACAACAAGCCAAAAAGTGTCCTGACTGCCTGTCCTGGAACTTTTCAGTAAGCTTTTCTCTAGTTCAAAACTAACAGGGATTCAATGCAATGCACAATGCACACACCATTAGGGGTAGGAATTGATATTGCATTATCGATATTACTAATCGATCCGGTATCTAATTGATTCTCATTGGGTAGGGCAGGGATTCCCAAACTGTCATGCGCAAGCCGCTGCTAGGGGGTGCGTGACATAAAAAGGGTAAAGGCGATATGGTGTTATATGCCCCATTTCAAAGGTGAAAGAAGCCTGTGTGTGGAAAGACGTCGCGTCCGGGATGTAGAATGTGTGTTATAGAAAAGAAACATACATTTTAGGACAGCTGATTTGTATCACCCCCCACCCCCGACGGCGTTTTTTTTTTCTCTTTTAGTTTTTTTCATGTGTCGCCCATTGGGGGTGCGTCAGCTCTGTCAGAAATTTGAAGGGGGTGCGTGACCCCAAAAGTTTGGGAACCGCTGGGGTAGGGGAATTAAAAGAGAAATGGGTTTATTTGCATTCATGGCACTAATATTAATAAAGTCAGGGTTTCCCCCAGAAAACTTGTTAAGCCCGGTGGTAGGGTGGCACCAGCGGCCCATCGGCGGGCCACCGGTGCCCAAGCGTGGTTTTTTGTGACAGGGGCCTGACCCTGACCGATGGCAGGGCCCTGTAGGGAACAGATTCATTAATGGAGCAGTAGCATTCAGCAGGTGTGATTCCATAAGGCCTTAAGATCAATGTTAAAAGTTGACTAGAAATTTGAAAATATTATCATAAACATCTGTTATTATAAGACTTTATGTAACTTAAACACCAGCTATAGCAGAGTCTTACAGAAAGGCACTCTTGAAATGCTGTTCAATCAACCACAAAAAAAAGTAGGCCTAATAATTATAATTATAAAAAAATATTTAAATAAATAACATCAACTGTTTGCATTAAAAACTCAAAAACAACTGCCTGGTGTCTCCATTGTTAAAGTCTAGCCTTATTTCCATGGATGTATTATAGATCCATCATCCATGTTTTTTTGTTTTGTTTTGTTTTTTGCTCCGAGATTTTTTACATCTGGAGTCACGTGCACATGACGTACCACGCTCTTTTTCCGGTCAGTCGTCATGGAAACGTGACACTCACGGATCTACTAGAACAAACGTGTCTGATCGCGAACTTTACGAGCTGAAAAATGAAACAATGGATCATTTTCACATCAGGTGAAAGCCCCGCGGCTCACAGGAGTCTGGAGCTCTGACGCTGCAGGGGACGACGTGCTAACAGCTAACAGCTAAAAGCTACCAGCTACCAGCTAACAGCTGCTACAGCAGCTGATTGAGCCTCTGGAGCTGTGGCTCGGCTCACGTTAACGTGGACTCGGTGCGTTCCTGTCGGTCAGCTGGTGAAGCAGCGGTCTGATGCTGTCTATTGTCTGATGAGCATGATGTCCGTGACGTGTCTCGTTATGTGCGACGAAGTTGTATTATAGTATATATATAGTTGTGTTGTCAGGTGATGAAAAAGACACCTGATCACGTGTTTATTGAGTATAAAAACTGATTAAAAAAAATAATAAACGATGTTTAGCCTGGCGGGGGGTCAAGTAAGGCCTGGCGGGCCGCCAGGCTTATAATACACTGGGGGAAACCCTGAAAGTAGACAGGGCCAGTTTAACACTTTAGCACTGGGGCCTGTGAGGCCAGCTGTGGCCACAGGAGTTAATATTCATTTTTCCATCTGTGTACGATGAGCAGATGTGACTTACAAAAAGCTTCAGTTTTGTCTCATCTGTCCACAAAGTTTCTGAGAGAATGTCCTTTGGTCCTCTACTTTTGTCAGCAGGGACCGTCGGTGGCGGAGAAAAGAGTAACTCAGTTTTCATTAAAACAAATTGACCTAAAATACAAATTTGAATTAATTGATAAAGTTGGTGTATTGCCCAGCCCTACTCTGACATATCAAACTATCACTGTGCTTACATTGTGAGTAACATCAATATTGTCAAAATGTCACTGATTTGTCCTGTGTCCTGTGACTTGAGGTCGTGGAATCTACTCCAACATGCTGGGGTTTCTGGGTGGAGTGTCGTGGGCCATGCTGGTGGCCAGGACCTGTCAGCTGTACCCTAACGCTGTAGCTGCCACACTCGTTCACAAGTTCTTTTTGGTTTTCTCGAAATGGTGAGAATCTTGCTCTTTGAAAGCAGAATGTTATGTTTGCATATCTTGCACAATGCCACTCACTGTATTTAGGTGTTCAACAAATGTATTCACTACATTTGTATTGTCTTTTTTTGCAGGGAGTGGCCCAACCCTGTGTTACTGAAACAGCCCGAGGACAGTAATCTGAATTTGCCTGTGTGGGATCCTAGAGTGAGTATGACACCAGACAGTTTCATCATGTTGTTATTAGGGGTGGAACAGTTCACAAAATCCATGGTTTTGTGGTCACGGTTTTCGGTCCGGTTCTGTATACGTTGATTGTTGGGAAAATCAAATATGTCTTGTTGTATTCAGGTTAAAACTGAAAGAATGAGACATTGTGACAGTCTGAGGTTTAAAGGAGAATTCCGGCCATTTTTGACCCCTAAATCGTTTTTCTTATGATCACCCAGTGTTGGGGGAGCAAAAAACGCGACTAAAATTGATGCAGGCAAACCGGAGTTACCCCATGGCTAGACAATGTAGGGATAGCGGCAACGCTAAAGTATGGGGGCAATTTTTTCAACCACAACAAACACAAAAAACAATCAAATATCTATGATACATGACTCGAATCCTTATGACACACCACTGAACTCATATAGTGTACAGTATAAACTAGGGATGGGCATTTCGAATAATTTTCTAACCGAGTAACCTAACCTTGTCGTAACCGGGTAACCGAATACTGTAATAAAAAAATAAAATGACGTCATGTCTGACGGACAGAGCGCAGCTGGTGCATAAATGCGCTCTGTCCGTCAGACAGACACACACAGCGTCGTCAGACAAAATATCAGGTGGATAATAAGAGTAGAGACTGGAGTTTAAGATGCACATATGGGGCATATGTGCATCTTTATGCCGCTGCATGAATGCGCTGCCTCGAAGGAGAAAACGTTTTTTTCTTTTTTTAATCATTAGCGGTGCTTATTTATTAGTCCACACTACATTTTTGTGCCTTCGGTCCTCTCTGCCTCGCAACGTTTCAGGAAATAACTGGGAAGGTTTCAGAATGTTTGTAAACTGAAAGCATATTTTCTACCAGACTTGATGACACCTGTCGTCGACGCCTTACGCCGAGGGAACCACCACAGATTATTGTAAAAGGTTTAAAGTCCGCGGCTCGATCCGAAAACGCTTTTACACAGCAGAAAATCACGTTGCTTGATCCGACACTGTTTAACACTACAAAAAGCCGAACCATGGCATGATGATGTGCACATCCCTAGTATAAACAGTATAAACTTTGTGTTTTTGCATGTAATCACTCACCTCAGATAGCCTAACTCTTAAACGTCCTGGAAAGACATTACTATCCGATTGCAGAGCGCCTGCTCTCCCCGCCACAGAAACAAACACTTTTTCCTTGTTGTGATGATTTCTTTACAAAAATAAACGGTCTGAGATATTTTGGACATTACCACTGCACTGCTCGACCGTTTATTTTTGATTTGAAGAATGTTTTTGACTCCTTTTTTTTGCTATGAAACCAGTTTGGTCCCCTATGTTTTGATTTTAGGTGAACCCATCTGATAGATACCACTTGATGCCCATCATCACACCAGCCTATCCCCAGCAGAACTCCACATACAACGTCTCCACATCGACACGCACCATCATGAGTGAGGAGTTCAAATATGGTAATGCAGAATACACAAGTGCACCAACACTGCAAAGCAAAGAACAACAAGCTTATTTCTCCACTGTGTGTGAACCAGTTGGCAAGTTCTCAAAAACAATGAGTAGTTTTGCTTAGGGCAGTGGTAACAGCACATTTTTGTTCCTCTTTGCGCTACACGTTGCTCTTCTAGTGTTGACCTTTGACATATTGTCCTTGTGTGTTTGTCATAAACAGGGCTTAGCGTCACAGATGAGATACTTCAGGGAAAAGCAGAGTGGTCGAAACTCTTTGAGCCACCCAGCTTTTTCCAAAAGTACAAGTAAGTATTGCATTTCACAGACGCCTCCTCCACCTCCTTGACAGTAAGTCAAGATGGTGTTGAACATGTAATTTTGAGTCTGTTTCCGAAAATAACAAAGTAAAGACGTGTTCTGTAGCCATACCCACCCTGTTTATTGTCTCCTGCACGAACACCACAAATGGCGACAAGGATATTGAATGAATACCCCTGTGTAAATAGACTGTAAGAGTCACCGTACACTGGTCGTACTTGAGAAAAACTGAGTAGTTGTTTTTTTGTTTTTTTTGCGGAGTAACTGGGCACGAGTTGGACTAGCAGTAAGCATCGTAAAAAAACGCCTTGGCTGTGCAAGTCGGTCATGTGGTTGAATACAATGATTTTGAGTCATATCTGGAACATCTGGAGCAGTGGATGTTGGCAAATGAAATCAAGAATGAAAAGAAGGTGTGCACGTTTCTCTCGGTGATTGGGGCTAATGCTTATAAGCTGCTGAAGGATCTGTTGTTGCCAACAGTGCCGAGTACTATGCGGTATCCAGATCTGGTGCTTGTGAGATTGCAGTAGCAATGGAACTGAAAGTGATTTCAAAGACTGAGAAGAGTGAGTGGGCCTCTCCAATAGTCACACAGTTAGGATTTATGGCGACTACTTTTCCACTGTTCTGGTTATGCTGCTCTCAGCCATGTGCATTTGTTTACAACGAAGCCGGCGAAAAATCAATACATTGAAACGTTACATAACATAAACGATGTTGCGGCGGGTGTGTTTGTGTAGTCTTAACCATCATAAACAAAAGATTACGGGTTACAGAGCCAGTTGTGTTGCGGTGTGCGGAGAGGAGAGCTGGGGCGGCGACTGAGTAACTTAGACTGATGTTGCAAGGTTGGTTTTCAGCCGTGAGACGGCAGGTGGAAGGCAGAGAGCCTCCGTTCTCACTCGTAAGATGTCACAAGTCATGTAGTTAACGATCACAATTACTCTGGAGCTTTTTAATTAATGCAAAAATGTAGCATAGCCACAGGAAAATCCTGCTTAGTTCCTCTTTAACACAGATGATCTGTTTGCTACCTTAGCAGGAGGAACTTCAGTAAGCCTGACCTTTCTCATGCCTACCAGTATCTGCTGTTAGATGAAGAGTCAGAGAACTATTTGACAGTCAACACTCATAAGGGCCTGTGTATTGTCTCGTGCACGATACAACACATTGACATTTTACCAGACTCTGTTGCTACTGATTGAAGCACATGCTCTTGAAATACTGATTGAGGAAGGTTTCCACTCTGTTAAATGGCAAGATAGGAAATACTAAATTTGTTTTGTTTGTTTTGTGCTACAGGCATTATATAGTTTTGACTGCCAGTGCGTCCACAGAAGAAAACCACTTAGAATGGTAAGTGTCACACAACAAAATTTCCTTTTGTCACACAACAAAATTTCCTTTTTTATAGTGTTTCAACTGCATTAGGATATTTTAACTGAGCCAGATGGCGCAGTCGTTCACCATCCCTGAGTGCATTTATTTTAGTGCATATTCACTAGTGTGACATGTTTTGTTCAGAATGTTTGTTTTTTTTTAAGTTCACAATGTTACAGAGAAACAAATCAGTGTTTCCCATACAATAATTTATTTGTGGCGTCCATTCATTCATCTTGGCATACTGCTCTTTCTATGTTATTGTCGTTCACACACACAGACAAGCGCGCATGCATGACAGTAGTGCGCAGTAAAAGCAAAACTCACCACAGTCTCATGTCATGTCACTTGCAAACCTGTGGGAAACACTGCAAATACAACAGAATAAATAATTCCTGAAATGAGTAAACTGCGGTTGTGCAATGAGTGAAGTGCACCAGTTGTTAGCGACACTCTTGTGAGTATATCCTGATGTTTCCCTCAGGATCGGTCTGGTGGAGTCAAAGATTCGTGTTCTTGTGGGAAACTTGGAGAGGAATGAGTACATCACCCTGGCTCATGTCAACCCCCAGTCCTTCCCGGGCTCGAAAGAGAATCGAAATGAGTGAGTCTGTTTTTTCTGTGTTCAAATGGTTACTGAGAAAGTTGACATTGAATACCTTTCCTTTAAAATCAGTCAGAAAATTTGAAGTACTAGTAGAGGTATAAGTTTTTAGTTTTTTTTTTATCTTTTATTGTTCGCATATGAAATATAAACCATTGATATGTTTTTACTAGGGATGCACATTTTGAATTTTTTTTCTGACCGATAACCGACGCTCGTTAACCGATTATTAACCGTTAACCGATGAGATTAAGATGCTTGAAAATTGAAAATTATCGCTCCAATTTTTTTTTTTTTTTGGGCCGTTAAATACACACGTGCGCCGCGACAGAGCAGCGCCACATCCACTGTGCTCTGTCTCAGCTGATCGCGCTCATATGGAGGTTAGATCGTCCAATGTACCGTATTTTCCGCACTATAAGGCGCACCGGATTATAAGACGCACCTTCAATGAATGGCCTATTTTAGAACTGTTTTCATATATAGGGCGCACCGGATTATAAGGCGCATACGTAGATGACCATTTAGTAGCCCGGGCGTTTAATATGCTAAATCGACTTGGACCCCAGGCGTTTATAAGAACCAGGCGCGTATTTGCAACAGGCTACAATTTATTTTTGCAATGAGCAGCACCAGACCATCATGCAAAGAACAAGGAGCTCACCATAGCACCACTGGAACAAAACTACTTTTTCCCCCGACGCATCTTTATTGACATCAGACAATAAATAAAAAGACAGTTTGTCTGTGTTACCGCGACACAGCTGAGCTGATCAGAGCAGTGTTATGAATGATAACGGAAGGGGGGGTCGATCGCGGTAATTTCAACACTGTACATTAGCGCATTTATCTATATCCCTATATCCCTCAGTCTAGCGCGCCTGTGTGTCTGTGTCTGTGTGTGTGTGTGTGTGTGTGTGTGTGTGTGTGTGTGTGTGCGCGCGCCTGCATGCGAGAGAGAGAGAGAGAGAGAGAGAGCGAGAGGAGGGGCTGACTGACAGAAGAGGTGAGAGCCGGTGAAGCGCTGTTAAAAAAAAAAAACTTTTGTTTTCTGTGGAAGACTATGGTAAACACTTAATCGCCCGGGCGTTTAATTGAACCGGCGTTTATTTTGCCAAATGAGGTCGTACCCCGGCGGCTATAAGAGCACAGGCGCGTATTTGCACGCGGGCGATTATTTGGTCATCTACGGTAGAATAGAAGATACTGCAGTCAAACTGGGGTTATGGCGTTATGCATCCCCTAGATGGAGCTGAGTATGAATCAACCAATTAACCAATTGATCCATATATAAGGCGCTCCGTATTATAAGGCGCACTGTCGTTTTTTGAGAAAATTAAAGGCTTTTAAGTGCGCCTTGTAGTGCAGGAAATACGGTAGAACTGTTTTTATACAAAGTGCAGCCAAACACCAGGCTGAAGGAACAGCAGAGCTCCTCTGTGGAGCTGCAGGAGAGCTGCAGGTGAACAGGCTGGAGAGCAGCGACATCCTCGTCCTCTTTTTTTTTTTTTTTTTTCTCAGCGTCGTAGTTACAGGTGATTCACATCTATGTCCGTGTAGGCTACTTTTATTGTCTGACCTTCCTTCATGGGGGCTGCTGCACATACTGTCAGCCCTCCTGTGTAACTTTTTGCTGCGAAATATGACTGAAGGCACGTGACCTCTGCACGTGTCGACACGCCCCCATGAGTTGACGACATAAGGACCTAATAATAATAAAAAAAATAACCGATAGCATTAATCGGTCAAAGTTCTCGTTATCGGTTAACGGTTAAACGGTTAATCATGTGCATCCCTAGTTTTTACTACTGGGGCAAGTCCATCCACTTGTTTTTTTTTTTTTTTTTTTAAACATATGTTTATTGACATTTTAATTTAGTATACAGAATATACAGTAACATATATCACAAACTTGAACAACCCCACCCATCTCTCATCCATCAAGGCCCACAGAGAAAAGAAAAGACAGGAAAGTAAATGACAAATAGCCTAAATCAAAAGTGAATAAGAAGTAAGAATACATAGAGCCATACAATTACACACTCAATGCCGTATCAAGTAATAATAATAATAAAAAAAGAAGGAAAACAAAACAAAGCACAGGAAACAAGACAGCATAGCGACAGCACCCATAATTACAAAGTCAGTGTCAAGCAGTGAGATTCAAGGGTCTGGAGTGGACTGTAGATCCGCGCTTTCAAGGTAGTGCAAGAAGAGGCCCCACATTTCATAGAATTCACCAAGTCTATGTTTAATACTATAAGTTAGCTTCTCCAAAGCTAGGCATAATGATAATTCTTTAAGCCAATGACTAATAGGGGGACATGATGTATTCTTCCAGTACATGGCAATGAGCCGTTTTGAATGGGAAAGGCAAAGATTAATCAATTTAATTTCATGGGATTTTAAGGAAAGATCTTTCGGATAGAGGCCTAAAATACAGAGTTTAGGGGAGACGGGGATAGGTCTGGAAATGATTTGGGAAATTATATGTAATACTTCCTTCCAAAATGTTTGCATTTTCTCACATTCCCAGATACAATGGAAAAAAGTGCCTTTATGAGTATTACATTTTACACAAGTGTCTGGAATATCTGGATTAAATTTATTTAGTTTTACTGGGGTAATGTAGGTCCTCATAATCCAGTTATATTGTATTAATTTGAGTCTCGAGTTGATGGAGAGGTTCTGGGCCTTAGAGCATATTTGACTCCATTCACTGTCTAGTACACATTCCTTTAAGTCCTCACTCCACAATCTCCTTTTTGAATCAGAAGACTCTTTAGAATAAATTAAAAATATATTGTAAAGTGTAGAGATCTGGCCTTTGCTTTGCTGATGCTGGGTTACAAATCGTTCTAACACTGTTAGAGGGGGACAGTTAGATGAATGATTTAACTTAGAGAGAACAAAACTTCGTAGCTGTAGATATTTAAAAAAGTGTGATTGTGGAATGTTGAATCTATCTTTAATTTCGTTAAAGGACATTAGTGTATCACCATTATAAAGGTCCATAATCCTTCTAATTCCTTTGTGTGACCATTGTTTGAATCCTAAGTCTTTCGCACCAGGTTTGAACTCAGAGTTTCCCCAAATAGGTGCAAGGCGAGACAAAGGTGGATTGTCACCTACAGCATTATGAGTTTCATGCCATATGATCAAGGTGTTTCTAACAAATGGATTTAATGTATTTTTCTTCAAGTTCTTAAGAGAGTCTGAATATAAATATGAATCTAGTGCAAGCCCCCTTAAAGTTGTTGCTTCCATTTTTACCCAAGGCAAGTCTGGATATGAGAACCACAAGCGGGCAGCTCTGAGCTGGGCTGCCCAGTAGTACCAAATTAAATTTGGGACCTTTAGGCCTCCTCTGTCAAATGGGAGATAAAGTAATGTAAGTCGGAGTCTTGGGCGTCTGTTTTTCCAAATAAACGTTGTAAGAGTCTTTTTCATATCTTGGAAGAATTTAGGAGGAGGCGGGAGAGGAATTGACTGGAATAGATAGAGGAATTTGGGAAGGATATTCATCTTAAATGCACTTATGCGTCCAATCATAGATAAGGGAAGTGAGGTCCATCTGTTTAGAGATTCCTTGGCTTTTGAAATAACTGGGTCATAATTAGCAGAGACTAATGAATTTAGATTGGGAGTAATAAAAATACCAAGATATTTAAATCCTTGAGGCGCGTTCCTAAATGGATGTTGAATCGTGGAGTGGAGTCGTTCCTGCTGATTGAGGAAGAGGACAGAGGATTTAGTTTTGTTAACTTTGTATCCTGAGGACTTCCCAAACCTATTAATCTCCTCAGCAAGGGCTGAGAAAGATTGTTCCAAGTTCGTCAGAAAAAGTAATGTATCATCTGCGAACAAGGCGATGCGATGTTCTACATCTGCTATTTGAATTCCTTTAATAATAGAGTGATTTCTAATGGATATGGCAAAGGGTTCTAGCGCTAATATAAAAAGCAGGGGGGACAAGGGACAACCCTGACGAGTCCCACGATGGAGATTGAAAGGTTTAGAAATATAATTGTTGGTCATAATCTCTGCGCATGGTCCTGAGTATAAAAGTTTGATCCATTGTCTAAAGTGAGCACCAAAACCAAAGCGGGAGAGTACTTCAAATAGGTATGGCCACTCAACTCTATCGAACGCTTTCTCGGCGTCCAGTGACAGAATGCATGAGTCTTGTGTGTCTTTTTTTTCATGAATTATATTTAAAGTTCTTCTGATATTATAGTACGCCTGGCGATCTTTTATGAATCCGTTTTGGTCAATATGTATTAGAGATGGGAGGCATTTCTCAAGCCTGAGTGCCAAAACTTTAGCAATTATCTTTGTATCCGAGTTCAATAAGGAAATAGGCCTGTAGGATTCACATTTAGAAGGAGGTTTGTCTGGTTTTAATATCAAGGTAATAAGTGCATTTCTCAGAGAGGGGGGCAAGGTACCATTATGAAAAGATTCTACATACATATTCTTCAATGGACTTATCAATTTATTTTTAAATAATTTATAAATATCAATTGGGAGGCCATCTGGGCCTGCTGTTTTCCCTCCTTTCATGTGGTTTATAGCCTCTATAATTTCCTGACTTTCGAGTGTACGGTCCATCCAGGATTTGTCTTGGTCAGATATGGTGGGGACAGGGAGTTGGTTAAGGAAGGGTGTTTGAGCTTCCTCTAATTCTGATTGGTATAGGGTCTTATAATATGTAGCAAAAGTATCATTTATCATAACAGGATCAACAATTATATCACCGTTTGGAGATTCAATACTATTAATAGCTCTTTCTGTATCCAGCTTTTTTAATTGCCAAGCTAATAGCCTCCCACTTTTCTCCCCCTGTTCGTAAAATGTTTGTTTCAGTCTGATTAAGGAATTTTCTGCTTTAGAAGCAGAAAGTGCATTGTATCTGGCCCTGAGGGTAGCCAATTCCTGTGAATGAAGGTTTGACTTGTCTATCTCCCTCTCCAATTGTTTAATTGACTTCTCTAAAGTAAGCATTTCTAAATTTGTTTTATTGGTTATTGAACTTGTGTAGCTAATTATTTGACCACGGATATAAGCCTTAAATGCCTCCCATCTCACCGACGCTGAAGTCTCGTCCTTATTGATGTCAAAAAAGTAGTCTATTTGTGTTCCTACAAATTTCAAAAAGCTGGGATCATTTAGCCATTTAGGATGGAGTCGCCATCGTCGAGGACCATGCACAAGTTTTTGGTCATTATAAATAAGAGATGCTGGGCCATGGTCTGAGATTACAATGGAGTCATAAACACAGTCTATTATTTTTGGAAAAAGATTGTTGGACACCAAGAAGTAGTCAATCCGTGAGTGGCCTTTGGATACATTTGCGCAACACGAGTATTCTCTTTTATTAGGAAACAGTCTCCTCCAGGGATCACATAGATTTAACTCTTTCATAAAATACAGCAGCGTTTTCCTGGTCTGAGTATGGGCTGTGTCAGTGCCAGAGGAGCGATCAAGGTGGGGCGAGATTGTGCAATTAAAATCACCACCGACAAGTAATTCCCCGGGAATGGAGGCTAATAATAGAAAAAGATTTTCAAAAAATTTAGGGCAGTCATCATTGGGTCCGTATAAGTTCACCAGTGTTATGTTTTCATTGAAGAGTGAGCCCTGCAAGATCAAATATCTCCCAGTGGGGTCTGGTATTGTCTTTATAACTTGAAAAGGGAGAGACTTGTGAATTAATGTAATAACTCCCCTTGCATTACTAGAGTATGAAGCAGAGTAGACTTGACCAGGCCAACGCCTCTTTACTTTTAACAAGTCACATGGCATTAAATGAGATTCTTGTAAAAATATAATTGTTGATTTAAGATGTTTAAGTCTAGTCATAACCTGCTTTAATTTAGATAGTTTCCCTAAGCCTCTTACGTTCCAAGTAGTTATTTTTATACTTGAGTCACTATCCATCAATTATCATCTGAGTACTGCGCTGAATATCGCCTAAACACAGACAGTTAGAAAGCATCATGGCATCAAATTGAATTCCACTGATAGATGAGAATAACCCTCCCCTGCTGTCTTCCAGAACTTGACAGCATTCCCCAATACCCCAACAATATGAAATCACAACATAACGCTGGTCCGATCCTACAAAGAGGAGCAGATTAACGATACTCAAACACATAATCAACATTGGCTGCTCAGCTAACGGCATAAAGAAAAAAGAGAGCAGGGAAGTCTCAAAAATAAAAAAAAATAAAAAAATAAAAACCATCCAAAAAATATATATTCTTCCTCTAGTTGTCATGTTGTTTCCACAGGGCGTAAAGAGAGGAGGTAAAAGTAAATAAAGTATTTTCACTCATGACCTCGATCTCAGTCATTATGTCCGTCATGGTGTAATAATAAGAAGAGAAAAAAAAAAGAGGAAAGAAAAAGGAGATACGGATTCTCCGGTCATAGTTCTCACCTTCACCTTCACTCGGGGGACTATCAGTGAAAGTTACGCACCATGTCAGTCATTGGAGAGGCTTCGGACGAACGCCGCAGCATCCTCGGGGGTGTCAAAGATCTGGGACCGGCCTGCGTGTGTCACCCGGAGCCGGGCTGGGTGTAGGATTCCGTATTGGATGTTCCGGGCTTTAAGTTGCTGCTTCACTTCATCAAAGCGCTTCCTCTTGATGTGTGTCTCCCTGGCAACATCTTGGAAGAATTTCACCTCCTGGTCCTTGTACATCACTTTTCCTTTTGCCCTGGCTGCGCGGATCACTCTCTCTTTATCTTTAAAGTTGAGGAAGCGCATTATTAGCGCTCTGGGGATGTTGCGATCTTGGCGACCCTGCAGACGATGAGCTCGCTCGATGAAGAGCGGGTAAGGGAAGGAGCCAGACCCAAGTGTCTCAGGAAGCCATGTCTCCAAGAAGGTAACAGCGTCTCGTCCCTCCGCTCCCTCCGGCAGGTTGATGAGGCGCAGGTTGTTCCGCCGGCTGCGGTTCTCTTGGTCTTCCGTCTTGTCAGTGAGGGATATTACCTGCTTCTGGAGCACGGCAACTTTTTTTTGCAAAGTAGAAACGTCGTCTTCAGTGTCTCCAATACGCTTTTCAGCCTCTTCAAGTCTGGTGGAGAAGTCATTGAAGTTGCTTTTGAGGTCTTTTACAGCTGTTAGGATACCTGTAAAGTTTGTCGTAAACTCATCTCTCATGTTGGTTAAAGCTTTCATGATCACGTTTTCTCCGTCAGTTTCCATGTTAGCTGCGCTGGGTGTTAGCATAACTGGAGAGGCAGAGGAACGACTTGGATCCGCTTCGGTGGGAATAACAAGATGGCTTGACTCCTTTTTTTGTTTTCTCGTTTCCATCACAGGCACGGAAGTTGTAGCGAATCTTTTGGGGGGTTTTAATGAGCTTCTAGGATAGAGACTGTAGGATTAGCCGTTAGCTTTGGGGGAGCAACCGTCGACGCGTGTGTTCAGCTCGCCGCCATGTTGAATCTCCATCCACTTGTTTTTATTTGTTATTTATTGTCATGAATATTGATTAAAAAGTTAATACGTTGATCTCATTGGATTTTCTCTTGATCAGTAAAAATCTGATGCGACAACTACTGATGGAAACGGTTCTTTGCCTGACAAATATGAAATTCAAATACATTTACGTTGCACGCAGTGACGTAAATGGCCATACGTCTTGCTGTACGTCACTGCGTCAAGTGGACAGATGCTGAGAGTAGGTGTTTCCTTAATTGGATGTATGTGAAAAACATATTGGCAGTTTTAGACAAGTGTTGAAGTCCTACAGTCTATGGTTGAAGTGCAGGTTGAATATCAAAACCATCAAGACCACTCCAGTAACTCCAGTAATCAATGAAGCTTGATATAATACATTTACGTTGCACGCAGTGACGTAAATGGCCATACGTCTTGCTGTATGTCACTGCGTCAAGTGGACAGATGCTGAGAGTAGGTGTTTCCTTAAAGCAGATATCAGCTTCACGGCCGTTTCGGCTAATGCTGCGTTCAAGGCAGGCTTTTGAAACCGTAAGTTACAGCTTCAAGTCACAACTACGACTTGGTAGCGTTCCAGGTAACCCGTAGCTCGTGTTTTTACCATCCTGTTGTCTGTGAAAGTTCCCTATAACGGCCACTCGTAACTTCCGACCCGTGAACTCGTACCAGATCGAACTGGTATGACTTCACAGGAAGGAAAAACACAAAGTACGAGTTTCTTTGAACTAGAGTTGTCACGATACCAAAATGAGTAACCACGGTACTATACCAGACAAAGTATCACGGTTCCGGGTAATATCACGATACTGCAACCTTTTTTTATAATTATTATTTTTATGAACTGCCATGTATTTGTACAAGTTATAAATACTTATTAATTACTTATAATGTTGTTTGGTGCATGATAAACATAATACTGGTGAAGTAGGAATTAGACTGAAACAAATATTTTTAAATAAGCAATAAAAAACAAATAAATGAAGTTAGAATTTATATGGTTGAAAATAAATAACCATTCAGTCTCTAGCACATTAATTTATGTTTAACAAATATAAATAATCAACTTAGGATAAAAACAAATCCACTGTCTTTTTAAAAAATCCATTTGACAATAATGCTTCTTCATAATAAACCATAGAGGACAAGATACAATGAACAGGAACTGATTCCCTGTGAAAACTACATTTTAATGCATTTTCTAGGTGCTTTATACTTGGACATCCCTTAACTCTTTATTCCTCAGCCTGTACACGGAGCATATAGCCTGATATTAGCCAATGAGAAAATAAACAGAGCTAAATTAATTAAGTGCCACTGACGACGACGCCGCGGCAGACTCGCCGCTCGGGCCCGGTGCTTCTGCCGTGGTCAGTGTGTTGTCTCGTGTTTGTGAAGCCGTGCGCGTCTGTGCGAGACAGAACTTTAGCTCGTTGTTTGTTTTGAAGCGAGTTTCTATCGAAGCGGAGCTGTCTCAGCTGTCTGCATGAGTCCGTTCTTGCCGGCATGAACACACGAACAGCCAATCAGATAACAGACGGGCGGACCCAGCGTGCGGAAACAGCCTATAATATCCCCGGACATCACCAGTAACAGGCAAACAGCCAATCATTCAGCAGCTGTGTAGTTAGGTTGCAGTGTGTGCATGTGGGTTTTGTTTACAAGGGAGTAGCATGCAGTGAGAAGCCGGGAGGAGAGGAGGGGCGGCCGCTACGTAGCGGAAACTGGCACCGGTAGTAGTAATCCACGGTAGTACCGTCGTGTAGAATTTCTAGTATAGTAGGAACCGTTACGTTTTGGCACCGCGGGGTACTGTGGCTACCGTGGGTATCGTGCAACTCTACTTTGAACGCACCATGAGTTAGCAGCCCCCGCCCTTGTCAGGCATCAATTGGTCCTCGTGCTACGTCACCACATTCACGCGCATCCCTTGGCTGCACACACAGCCCTTCATGCCGTTCTCTCTCCTCATTGGATAACACTTGTATCCCACAAGGAAAATTTTCTCCTCGGGTTACAGCAGAGCAGAGTGACGGAGAGACTCGTGTTTAGGCTGAAATACTTCATGTAAGTGATTGCTGACGGAAAATAGGACTATTTAGGACTTATATTAACAAAAACATTCCACTGATATCTGCTTTAATTGGATGTATGTGAAAAACATATTGGCAGTTTTAGACAACAAAGGCTTCAGAAATGCCTTAATTCTTAAGGAACTCGAGAAGGAAATGGCGAAGGAGGGATATTATGCAAGCCATGGGACGTCCTGAGGTGCAGGGTTACATGGCATAGAAGAGGGAGTTATCCACCAGTGGTTCAGGGGGGAAAACAAAAGTCAAGTTTCCCTTTGATGAAATGGATCAATCCAGGCAGCAGCTCCTAGTAGTATTCGATTTTGCAATTCACTGCAAAAATGAATAGAAACAAGCTAAATTGCAAGAAAACAATTCAATACACCAATATGATCGCGAAACAACACAACATCATTACGCACGGCTTATTATTCAATTTAAAGGTCTGATGGAATAGATGGAAACGCACTTGAACCGACATTATTCACATTAATATTTTTATCCATCTTTAGATAATTCGATTGACAAGTGGATGGAAACATGTTTACTAAGTCATGGTTTCCATTGTTGGCAATGTCATGTTAGATTGACTGGCTGCAGTTTTAAAGTAATTTGCATTTCCTCATCAGCATCATTAACTTTATTAGCTAACTTATTTAATTCTTTTGAATCTTGTGTGTTTCTGCAACAGGAATGACTTTGTCTCCATGTGGTTCATTGGGATTATTTTCAAGAAAGTGGAGAATGCAGAGAGTGTAAACATTGACCTGACGTACGACATCCAGTCCTTCACAGACACTGGTAAGTTCTATAATATGACTCCTCCACATTTTCTCGGGGTATACGATATAAAATATATTATCATTATTATTACCTACCAAACACCACATAAGAATACTGAAACGATAAAAGAACATGTACATTATCAACATTAGCAACTTTTATTAACAACAAATAGCTTATAAATTAATGTGGATGATGTTAAGGACAGGACTGTGCTCTCCAGTCTGTTCACCTGCAGCTGCACAGAGGAGCTGTCAGGAGCTCAACATTAGAAGATCTAACTGCAGCAGATCTGCAATAGATGTTGTATACAGACAAGAAAACTGTTTACAACACTGATTATGGGAAAACATGGAAATGGTTGACGAGGGCTGATGAAGGCAGGGAGAGCAGGCGAACTCGAGAATCGATTTTGAATCAAATCGTGACCCTAAGAATCGGAATCAAATCGTGAGACACCCAAAGATTCCCACCCTTAAAATGTATATAAATATATTAGGGCTGTCAATCGATTAAAAAAAATTAACTAATTAATCGCACAATTTCCTGTAATTAATCGTGATTCATTTATCAACAAATAAACTGTATTTGTCCGCTTACGACTTTATAATGAATATTTATTAATGTATTATCATCAAATAGTGTAGAATAAACACAAAGAAAGTATATTTAAAGTTTAAAGAAAGCCAGTTTATCTCCTGTGAAGTACACATTTGGCACAAAAAGGCACCTTGCTTATATTCTCCAACAGAAATAATAACAAAGCCCAGGCCTACATGTGTTGAAGTCCTACAGTCTATGGTTGAAGTGCAGGTTGAATATCAAAACCATCAAGACCACTCCAGTAACTCCAGTAATCAATGAAGCTTGATATGTAATGTTCTCTGCAGTGTACCGACAAGCCAACAACATTAACATGCTGAAGGATGGGATGAAGATTGAAGCAACACATGTAAAGAAGAAACAGCTCCATCAATATCTTCCGCCTGAGCTGGTGCAGAAGAAGAAGAGGGTGAGAAATATTTCTATGCATGTGGGGACGTATGATTTTATTTTTATTTTTTTTAGCTCCGTCATGATTATCATCCTCTTACTTTACCACTCTGAATTGTTTCTCTTTATTCTCTCCCTTTTGTCTGTCGTGCAGAGCATAGCGGAGTGCAACCGTAGCTCTAATGGTGGGAGCTCTAAGCGTATCTCTCTCGACAGCAGTCATCTGGACAGTTCCAGAGACACAGATTCAGGGACTCCCTTTAGCTCTCCAGCCACCAAACCCACCAAGCCTGCAACTGACACAGAAGATGGGTATGCTATACTTGTTGTGTTGTTGCTCTTCACATCTGAAATTAATTTTTAATAGGCATAATTGTCTTTAATTTGTGTGTTTCTACTGGATAAAATGAACACCATACATTGATCTGGCTCAAATACAGTCACCATGCCGAGTAAATGTTCCTTCTTCTCTGTATTTTTCAGTGCCAGCCCACCCAAACAGCTTTTTGTGGAAAGCTCTCCAGCATGCAGTGCAGCACCAACTGCTCAAGACCAGGGCATGTCTATCCCTGTCATTGGCTCAAGTGAGTTTTTGCACGAGTTAATACACAGCGATTATGTTGATCATAAAAAATAAAGCAGTTTTTTGTTTTTTTTGTCTTCCTGGTGGCTGTCTCTTTGAGATAGGTAGGTAGGTTGGATGATTGATTGAAAAATGTATTTTGTATCAGACGGCCGTTGGGGGAGTGACAGAGTCCAGCCTCACCGGAGGGACTGCGTCAGGCTGGAATAAACCTTATTGGATGATAAACATAACAGACAGCTTTTATTTTGAAATGACAGGCGGGAAGTTATCTGATGTATCGGTGGACCGCAGAAAACTATGTTGACAGGCGCCTTGGATAAAGTGGGGGCAGTTCAGATGTAGTGTCTTTTGCGCACACACTTTCAATTAAATAGTTACTAGCTAGAGGGGTCCAAACTGATGCATAGTTATTTGCCAAATGAAGTGAACATTTTTGGCAGCTGACCCCCCTTGAGTGAGGTGTACTTATTCTCTCAAAGCCGTCTTTTTAATGAGAGATTTGCTCTCTCTTTAACTGGGAATCTGGGATATGTCTGGGATTGTAATTGGGATGGATGGATATACTATGTAGAGTTCTCAACGGGCCTGAAAATTACAACCCGAACCGACCCGACCCGTGGGTTATTAAAGGATAATTTCCGTTTTTTACAACCTGGACCTTATTTCTAGCATAAAATACGATCATTTACTCACCCAGACAACTTTGGTGTCATTTGGAGTTGTTTTGACGAAATTAGCCCCAGTGGAGCGGCGCGTATCCGTATAATGCGAGAGCACGGGGCACGCAATGCAGCCTCTAAATAACACATTATCCGCCGCAAAACTCGTTCATTTCGCCAATATTTTCTTATGATACACTAGTGCTATTCCCCTCCGAGCCCGTGGTGGCATGTTATCAACATGCTGCGCCTGTAGGTTGACTACTAACCTCTGATCTGGATGATGTCATCTCCGACCGCTGCCCGGCTCATTCTGATAATAATCATTCCGCTTCAGCATTCAGGTCCATTTTTATCTCAACTAGCCGGAGCTTTAGTGAGTCCAGGTTGAGGAGAGGAAGCCTGTGGAAGCTGAACTTCATCCAGCTGCTCATTTAGTTCTGACAAGTCAAAAACACGCAGAAACGAACCATAGCATCAGCGGTAGCAAGTTAGCCGCGCCGGGCAGCGGTCGGAGATGACATCATCCAGATCAGAGGTTAGTAGTCAACCTAGAGACCCCGGATGTTGTTAACATGCCACCACGGGCTCGGAGGGGAATAGCACTATTGTATCATAACAAAATATTGGCGAAATGAACGAGTTTTGCGGCGGATAATGTGTTATTTAGAGGCTGCATTGCGTGCCCCGTGCTCTCGCATTATACAGATATACGCGCCGCTCCACTGGGGCTAATTTCGTCAAAACAACTCCAAATGACACCAAAGTTGTCTGGGTGAGTAAAATGATCTTATTTTATGCTAGAAATAAGGTCCAGGTTGTAAAAAACGGAAATTATCCTTTAAGCCCGGACCCGACGGAACCCGACAGACCAGCATTAATTATCTACCCGAACCCGGCCCGAAAAAAAAAGCAGCGTGCTTTCTTTGCAGCGGGAGGTGCCGCTGCTGGGGACGCAGCACTCGCCTTCTGCCTCACGTCATCTGGCCCCTCCGGTACCGGCCTGCTAACGGGCGGGACTTAACGTAGCTACTGCTGTAGGCTATTGCCCTTTGATCAGCGGGCAGCGGGCCCAATTGATTACATTTCCGCTGTGGGAACGGTGAGCCTTTGTGGAGATTTATACACCAACCAGTGCGCGTGCTGTTGACGCACAGCTGCAGCTGTGGAGTAGACACATGCCTATCGTAATGTTTCAGTGGTTCTGCCCACAGCAGCACAAGATGCAGAGTGGGATATTTGTCTGAGACTCACACATGAACAAACAACAATTTACACCATAAATGTGTTTTATGAGGGGTAAAAAAGGAAGCCCGAGTTCCGACCCGACCCGAGTCACTTTCATATTTTTTCGACCCGAACCCGGCCCGAACCCACGGGTCCCGTCGGGTTTGTCGGGCCGGCCGGTTGAGAACTCTAATACTATGTGCCTAGCATGAGCCATGTAACTACTTGCACACAGAAATTCTAGTGTCAAAACGCTCCAAAAAGCGTAATTTCCATATAAAAAATTCTCCCGGGAGAGGATACCCCTGGACCCCCCCCAAACTTGGTTTGGTTTCGGACCTTGTCACCTTTTTCACTCTCACGAGTTTGCAGGTCTACAAATAATCCTAAACCTGTAGAGAACAGTAGCGGTTAACAAAGGGCATGATGATATTGGAAAAGTTGAAAATGTGTCCCTTTTCTTTGTCTTTTCTCACGCTGCAGAGCCCCCGGTTAAAGCAAAGCCTCCTTCCCCACCAGCCAGCAGCTCTATCACCCCAGTGCTGAGTGGCATTGTTCAGCCCAACGCGACCAGCAGCCCCAAAGAGGAGCCCAATGGCCTGGAGGAGGAGGAGGACTCTGTCAATGGAGCTACGACCAAGAGACCACACTCGCCTACACAAGAAGACCTGGCCAAGAGACACAAAGACACAGAGGTTAGAGGTTATTCTCAGTTCATGGCTGGAGTTACAGTTTAGATGTGTTTTTCAATACCTAACTAAATGTGCCCCTAATTCTGTAACTGTTGTGGTTTTGCTGCAGGTGGTGTCCAATGATGACTCTATTTTCAAAGAGCCATATCCACCATCTTCCGAGTCCCCTACACAAGGAGAAGGACCCAATACTGTAGGTACCTCCTGCTCCATCAGCTTTTATTAACTGGTTATATACAACTAACTAACCTATAGATTTCATTCTGTCTCTTAACCATCAGACCCCTACTTCTGGATCAAAGGCAAAGCCGATTCCAACTATCGATACCTCAAGGACACAGGTAATATCCTTTTGAACCATGACCTCTGTCTTTATAGCTGAGTTGTTTGATTTTAATCAACATAAGGCTGTGAGGTATACTTTTGTTAAATCAGTAAGAAAGTGACTTAATTTGATTGATATTGTTCTTACCGCAGAGACTTCCGAGCATGGAGCTACCAGATGCCTCCTCGCCTCTCCCAGCCAGCAACAGTTGTCGTGTTGTGAAAAACTCAATTAAACTGGCCCTCAACCGCCACAAGTGAGTTTCATTCATTATTGCAACAGCCACAGGGCGATTGAAACTGATGTTATTTAATTGTCTTTAAAGGGATAATTAACCCAAAATTCAAATTTCACTCATTATCTACTCACCCTCATGTCGACTAAGGGCTGGGAGAAGTTTCAGAGTTGTGCCTTCTCTGAGTTACAGCGGGGCTCCATGCAGCACTGCATGCCCATATGACGGTTGCGAACAGGCCTCACTTTTCTTCATCCAAAAACATACCACACACCAAAAACCATCCAAATACCTCCATAGTGCTCGTCTGTAATGTCCCTCTTGTATTGAAGCCCCAACATGAGAAATTGTTCCGAAAAAAATTAAATAAGTATAGGTTTTAAGCTTGTTTGTAGCGGAAGCTCCAAGTGTTGCTCTGCCGGAATTTCGCGCGATTTGCGGAGCCGTGAACTGGGTAATCGCGCGAGACAGGCAAAGCAGTGAAATGAGACACTGGGAGCTTCCGCTACAAACAAGCTTAAAACCTATACTTATTTAATTTTTTTCGGAACAATTTCTCATGCTGGGGCTTCAATACAAGAGGGACATTACATACGAGCTGTATGGAGGTATTTGGATGTTTTTTTTGGTGTGTCTTTTGGGACGAAGAAAAGTGAGGCCCGTTCGCAACCGTCATATGGACATGCAGTGCTGCATGGAGCCCCCCCTGTAACTCAGAGAAGGCACGGAGGAATCTCTCAGACTTCTCCCAGGCCTTAGTCAACATGAGAGTGAGTAGATAGACAATGAGTGAAATTTGAATTTGGGGTGAACTATCCCTTTAAGTATTTACTTTGTTAAATTCACCTGTATGTTTGAATGTCTTGCAGCATCACACCTCCAAAGCCCCCAGTGTTTGAAGGCACCCTCAACACTGACACTCCACCACCTGCCAGTGAAGAAAAGGGCATGTCCATTCCTGTCATTGGCTCAAGTAAATACTATATCTGTTCTTACACTAGCAGCTTGTGCAATTGAACTTGTAATGGTGCACAGCACTGTTTACTAAATAACACAGCAGCCTTTTTTTTTTTTTTTTTTTTGTAATTTATTTTTTATTGACATTCAGAAACAGACATTCACAGCATATACATCATGTGAACATACTTCTTACATCTGTTGTCTGCCCTAAATGCCGGAATTTATTTTAGTTTATATCCAAGTTATGAGAAGAAAAACTTACAACCATAACAACAATTGAAACAAACAGACAAAAAAACTATGTACTGGTAGGGAGTGATCTTTCTCATACATCATAACTATTGGTTTGTGAAAATAAAATCCGGCCTATGTGGCGTGACATATTTGACCCAGTTTTCCCAATATGATGTAAATTTCTCCAATTTGTGATTAACAAAAGCTGTTATCTTTTCCATTTTATAAATGTCCATTGTGATATCCATCCATATATTTATGGTTGGGCTCTCCGGTGATAACCATTTTCTGGTCACAGCAGCCTTTTTAAAGATGAAAATAAGCCCATAACCAACTTCATCTAGATTTGCTCTTAAAGGATTTTTGTTAATTTTCTTAACGATAAGCTCTGGCAGGGTTCCCTAATTCTGGTGTGGTGCTGTTTCGGCACTGGCCGTTTTATAGTCCAAAATTAATAATTATGTCTATTGATTCAGCTGATGCTCTTTTTTGCTGCACCACCTCTATCTATATAGAGCTTATAGACACACACTGTGATCTGATCTGATAGTTAAACATCATAGGTAAGTGTAAGCCTATAAAAGTGAAGGCTGCATGACATCTTTTACAAGGAGGCAGAGAGAAGTCTGGTGGGAAAGAGGAGCGGTTTTCGAAGTTAGGCCATGATATAGTATTTATTTCTGATTTAGCCGCTGCTCCTTTTTTTCCACCGCCTCTCTCTATATACAGCTCATAGACAGGCTCTAGCGCAGTGTCCCGCCTCTAGTACATCTGATTGCTTAAACATCACAAATAACAGGTAATGAGCCTTTTAAAAACGAGGGCTGAACTAGGGATGCACATGATTAACCGTTAACAATAACAAGAACTTTGACCAACTAATACTATTGTTTTTTTTGTTTTGTTTTTCTAATTTTAATTGGCTCCTTATGTTATCAACTCTTGGGGGCGTGTCGTGCATTATGCAGCGCAGTCCCCATGAAGGAAGGTCAGAAGACAACGTACAGGACACCTGCGTGTGTGTCACCTGTATGGACGGTGCTGCTATTAAAAAACAAAACAAGACATTTTTAAAAAAGGGCTGCGCTGTGCTCTGCTCTTGTATAAAAAGCGTTCAACATGTGAAGATCTAACTTTTACCTGAGTGCTGCTCCTGTTGGCATAAATATTAAAGATATGAAAATGGTAAAACAAAAACTTTCTTGAAGAGTTAACACTGAATCAAAATGAGGAGCCTAACTGTAGAATGTTTTTGTTCTCTTTCTCTCTGTAGAACATGTGGCGCCCCCCATTGGCAACTCCATCCCCACATTGGTGAGCAGGGGAGCTGAGCCACTGAATGGATCGGCCTCCAAGAGACCCCACTCCCCATCTCTTGAGGAGCAGGCCAAGAGGCTGAAAGAAACAGAGAAGGCCAGAATCCATATAGCCTAAACATAACAATGGAGAGTGGATTCATACACAACAGAGGTGGGGGATTTACATGTAAGTCAAACACCGAGATGGTAACTTCACACAAGGACAGGAAGTGGGTTCAGTCTCAAGAGTCAAGCAGCAAGACGGATACCTCTCCTCAAATCCTGATTTGTCAGTGGATAGGTGATTTGGTCGGTGTTGTCTGCGCCCTCTGTCACACTCACTACCAGAGGGCATTAACACAACTTCATGGAGATATCTGACATGAGAACTTAAGCAACAGTTTTTTACTCATCTTGTCCTTCAGTGGTTGAAAGTGCACACTGCAATGACAGGAAATGAGTTGTTCCTCTTTTCATTTTTCCCTTTTTTCCTATATTAACATGTTTTAAAACAGCCCAAAATGTTTATCGACGCTTGCTACACACATTTCTTGTGTATGCTGATTTAATTTTTCTTGTCTTTTTTTTTTTTTGTTCCCTTTTCTCCCAAACAGAAACCTGTACAGTAAATGTTGATGTACATAACTTTTTTGTCTTAAAAAAAACAAAAACAAAAGATCACTGTTAAGTCTTTTGACCATTCTATAGTAGTTTTATCTAAAAAGAAAAAAAAACATTTAAAAAAATTGTAATTTCTTGTTTTTCTCTACTGCTCGTCCAACAAATGTCTGAAGCCCTGGATATCTTTTGTAAACACTGTAGGTTTGGACACTTGCAGGGAGGATTTATTGAGGGTTTGCTCATGGTGGAAATCACAACCACAACTCTTTGGGCTACCATGACATCCTAAAGAGGACTCTAGGGTAGTTATCAGACCTGCAGTATGTAGGCGATCAGACGCCCAGTGACATCAGTGCTTCTCAGGTGCCCATAAGAGCAAGAAAATTAACCTCACAACAACAGGAAACATCAAGCATGTTCTGGAAGCCATGACATGGGTCTGAAGCTTTTTGGTGTTGCGCTCTTGGGAGGGTTAGTAGACAACAGCAGAGGGATCATCAATACTCTATGCTAATCCGTCTGTTCAGAAGCTTCTCAGTCACGGCTGTCATCTAAACGAAAAAGGTTGGGGGTTCTGCCTACTTTCCATTGTCAGTTTAAGCCTGATGCCTGCTCAGTGTGGTTGGCACAAAAAAGTGAGTGCTGGACAGGTCACGAGATAGTTGTCAAAAGTGTTTAAACTATGGTTTTGTGTTTGTAACTGTGATTGACAGATGAACACCTAAAATGCTCCTATAATCCATCAGGAAGGCTAAATAACAAATTGGTTTGGATACTGTTTGACCCCCCCCCCCCCCATCGCTGCCACCATTGTTCTGTTACCTATTATTGAAGCTCGATCTTAATGAAGCGAAGTCCTGATTGTTCGTGTTCCATGTCCATGAAAGAGTTTGTGGTGCTTTTGTGAAAAATGGTTCAAAGTTTTTTGAGAGTTGTGCTGGTTTGTGTGTATGCATGCATATATGGTTGACTGTGTGTGCGTGCATGCATAAAAGGTTTATGTGCTGGAGATGGATGGAATTCCCTTCGTTTTGGGTGGTAACCCTCTGCGCCTCCTGTGGAGGTTCTTAAAAAAGGCATCTCCTCGGACCACAGGTGGGGGGTCAGGAGACGACTTTTTCCTGCCTTTGGCCCCAACCCTACATCTTTATGGTCTGAAGTTGGGTTTCTTTGTGTTGGTCTTCAGCACAGAGGTTCTATATAACAAAGTACTTATAAGCACCCTCTTCATAGTAGCAGGTAAGAGAGTTGGGACACAGACTCTTTTCCAGCATCAGTTTCCCCAACAAAATGTACAGAGAACATTTTTTTCAAATTCATATTCTTCATTATTGGGGGTTTTCTTATCACTTTATTTATATTTGCATATTTGTACCATGTTATCTTTTTTTTAATAGCATATAGCAGGTAGGTCTTTTTTGAATGAAATCTGCACCACTCTGTTTCAGACAACTCATGTTTTCCTGTTCAGAAACATTTAACAAAACAGGTAATTTAGATGTTTGTTTCTAAAATGTATTGAAAGGGTATTTTTGTATGTGTTTATCACTTCCTTTAAATCAATCTGTACACCAATTAAACCCCATAAACTACTCTGGTGTGTGTTTGTTTTTATTTATATATACATATTACAGTGCTGTCATGTGTTGTTGTATTGCAGTAATCCGATGAGCAGGAAATGTAGGAATGGCTGTTTTTTTTTTTACCACCAAGGAGTGTTTTGGGTGAAAAACGAATGCTTGCAATCAACTCAGAATCATAAAAAACCCCTAGTTTGACCCCTCACAAGTTACTTTAAAGCCAAATTAAACATTTCGGAATTTTCTAAAACCATGTGAGGACATTCAGGGTGGCAGCTAAAATAGCCTGAATAAATATACGTGGGACAATATTTCAGGTTGGGATCATCAACGGGTTTTTTTTGTTTTTGTTTTTATGTACCATATATGATTTAATCATAGCAATCTTCATCTCTACCAATTCCCCATGCCAGACAAAAAGAAAATGGGGTCAGTTGTCTCTGTAGGATGTATAGTTCAGGAGCCATATAGATTTACATTTTTCAATTTTCACAGTCGGAAATCCAGGATGCCCTTAAAAGATGGTAAAAAAAAATCTGCATGGGACAATAATTGACACAGTAGTAAACTGTATATTAGGTAGGCCATATAAGCAAATTATAAAGAACACATCCAAAATGTATTTCAAACTGTATATGAAACAAATTCCTTGTGTATGACGTCATACAAGATCAACACTACATCTTCTGTCAATGGACGGCCTCTTAAGGCATTGGAAGTTGGCTGTAGTCAGAGAACATGCACTAAAGCAGTTATAATAAATCGAATAATCTAAAAAGAAAACTAAATTTCTGACATTAACATCCCACAATAAGATTATTGTGACTGAACAACACAACCACCGTTTGTGAGGAAATCAAATGTGAAAATTAAATTAACTTGTTCTACTCTCCCTCCTCTTTGTAAATCCCGTCTCAGTTTTAACAGATAAAGACACCACATCTAAAACCGAAAAAAGACTAGACATTACATAATAACTTGATTTTGACTGAAGAACATCATTGCACTGGTTGATGATGTCTTCAGTGCTGTTCTGCTCCTTTGGAGTGCCTCTGCTTGGTCGATGAAACTGAAGATATTATCATTACAAGTCACCCCCCTTTCTTGTCATGGCCACATTGTCTCACAAACACATAAAAAAAAAAACAAATTTTGAAATAATCAATAAGTTGATTTTAGACCTAGATTCACTCACACAAAAGAACGTGTTAGCCTACTGTTCATTTCTGCCACTGTGACAGAGGAAGAAATACACTGAACATACATGGACTTACCTGAACAGGTGAGTTCTAAAGCAAACAGATGGGAATATGGTGTAGCTGATGGTATATACACCATATGTCTATGGTATACACTCCCTCAGGGTTAATCCAGAAAGAACACATTCACATCTGCAGTTTATCAGTCAAACGTTCACTTTGTCTGTGTGTGTTTGTTAATCTGATCTGAAGACTGCAGGACACAGTCTCTATATTATCCAGCTAAGAAGACAACCAAAGTACATAACCACGGGAAGATATTTGGGGTCAGGGGGTCAGACAGCTCCTCTTAAAACATTCTTCATATGACACATATGCACTTTGCAAACTTGCAGTCTTTTTGAGAACTGAGCTGGGTATGCAATGACAGACAGGACAATTCTGAGGTCAAACAAACTGCAACAGTGATACTGCTTCTTCTTGCACACTGGTTTCCCAACCAGAACCGCTATTAAACTATTAACTTGATGATCATCGCCATCAAGCCCATGGTGGTGATGTTATTAATTAATTAATGTGTAGCTACAGCATGGTTCGCTCCTTCTCTTTCTTTTTCCCTATGTTCTATTTTCTTGGTTTTGTTTCATTAATATTATAAAGTCATAAAGGTATTTGACTTTGTGATGTATGCAGTCTTCAGGGATGTAAAGAGCACATTAGGTGGATAATGCAGCAAGTGCATTAGCTCCCTCTGCTGTGTGCAAAGGAAAGAAAAAAAAGCTTACAGCACCTGGTATTCCCAGGTGGTCTCACATCCAAGTACTAACTAGGCCTGACCGTGGTAAGCTTCCATGATCGGACGAAATCGGGTGTGTTCAGGGTGATATGGCTCTAAGCAACTATGTTACTGACAAATACAGTATGAAGCAAAGTGCACTGCCTGTGACTGATGGTTATGCTCCTCTTTTCCAGGTGGAGGTGCTGTAAAAATATCACAGAACTTTGGTTATAATAGTGCTGGTTGGTCTGTCTTTGTGCTCTGTTTTAAATGGGAATTTGGGAGAACCATGAATGTGAATTATTAGCATGGAGGGCAGGATCCCAGGGTGATCAAAGATGTAGACAGATTCCATCATGAAGATAAATTGTTGTGAAGAAATTGAGTAAAATGAATATCCATATTTCCTCAAACTTATGACATTTCTCTCAGTCAGGGAGATTCCTTTCCTTTTTGGCTCTCCTCCCTTACGATGTTGTAGCAATCCTCCTCCACCTGAGGGCGCAGTGGAGGAGAACATCAGTAGGAACCACAGGCACCACACTTGCTTATTCAAGCAGAACAATTTACTGACTCTTTGTAAACCTGTTGGATCATTGTAAAGTGGGTGTCTCATGACCTTTTAATTGAGCAACTTCCCTTTTTCACAGTGGACAATCTCACTTGTCAAAGTAGGAGGAGCACGGGTGTTACATGACTTGATCCTGCTAGTTTTTCTGAAGGGTGAACTATTGATAGAGGAAGTTGAATTAGATAAAATACATGGAAAGAAATGGTGCTGCTGCTGACCCTTTCTTTTTTTTTTCTTTTTTTTTTTTTACAAAGTACGATCTTGCATGCGAAAAAACCTTTTGCTGAAGCAATAGTTACACTGTAGACTAATAAATGCAGAAATTGACAGTGTAGGCTAATCGTTTGTTTTAATGGTGTACTGTTCTGCTCTGGATATCCCTCCCTCCTTTTTTTGTATGCTGGCTATTTATTTTGATATCATGGCCCCTAGATCTGTTGATATAAAAAACTAACAAATAGAACCTTTTAACAATTGGCATAGCTGCCCCTATTTATATATTGCTAATCTTTGTGTCTTGAGACTATGGTTCTCTTTGTCTTTATAAAAATATGTATTTTTTAAAACTTTCTTAATCATATCCTGTTATACTTTATGATGTGTCTATGCGTTAATTGAATGTTGTCGCCCCCCAACAGGTGATGCTCATCACAAGTTGAGCCCCCCAGTCCCCTGATTGGTCAGTCCCACCGGGAATATGAATCATGTTTGAAATGTTTTCCATATGCCCGATGAAGGTCATATTCCTGACCGAAACGTTGCTTTAATAAAATAACTTAGAGTGAGACAGTGTGCGGGAGCTTCTTCTGAATTTTGCAAAATGGTGTACTATTAAAAATGGTGTACCAGCACAATTTGTACCAATACATAGTAGAACAAGATTTAATACTGAGGAACAAGATTTAGTCATGGATTAAGGGGGTAACAGTGAGGGGAGGGGGATCAGTGATCAAATTCTTGTTGATTAAATTGACAATATTTGTAATGTCCTCAAATATCCTGTAGCCTATCAGTCAAGCTCTAAAATGTGGTCATGAATGTGTTCTTGCACTCAGTGTCCTTTCCTTCTGTTTATACTGAACATGCTCTGCTGACTGTGCTGTAATTGATCCCTGTGTAATGGTTTTCACTTTGTTATACAAGTTTTCACAGCTCATTATAGGTGATGTGGTAACCTTTAACCTTTTCCACAGGTTGTTGGCCCAAATTAGGCTGTTACAAGCAACTCTTTTTCTATCTTAGTTGCAAGTTTTTCTCTACTCATTCTGCTTCACGTGATCTTGAGTAACGTGACAGCATTTTCAGTTCTCATTTGCATTCATGTCTCGGAGATCATTTATGTAGCCCATTGTGCGTTCTGAATTATGTTAGCGACATCACTTTTTGAATTCATTCACTACTTGAATACATAATTACTCAGTGTTAGCTTTGATCAGATTGACTAGGTGTTAAGACATCTGAGCTACCAAGCCATGAGTGTGCTATCCTCACTTGATTGAATTACACAGCTCTGTGTGATTTCAAGATCAAGTTTACTGTGTTTTTTAGGGACAATTTCATGCTTGTTAAATTTGATTTGCTCATTGAGGTGGCATGTTGTATTAAGTCCACCTGACTATGCTTGGCCATGCTTAACCCATACATACAGTCATCTCGCCGTGTATTTCTGAACAGTTTTTGACACATTTGCAGGAGTTTGCATAGGATCTTGAGTATTGTGGACTATGGAGTTACAGTGTAAAACAGTTTAAAGGCATGTATCAATGCATGTCGATAGCCTGCAATTAAAGAATAAAGTCTATATAGAGAACCTGTCCTGTTGTTGCTTGTGGGTATAGTCATTACAGAGTACTACAGCAGGACTCATTGAGCACTAATGTGGACATTTGGGAGGAATTTAGAAAGAGCTTTCACTGCAAGAATTATTCTATGTACCTATTCTGTTATCTGTTTTAGGTACAGTATCACCATCATGTAACTTACCACAGACTTGAAAACAAAATTTCGATAATGCCTGAAGGCTAAAGCTTGCATATTTCGAAAATGAATGAGGGGAACTAGAAATATAAACATAGGTATCTAGTTTATGCTGTAAAACAAAAAACTTCAGACCACGGAACAACTTCACTTCACTTTATCTGGAACTTAATTTGTATAAAACCATTGATGCATAATATGCATCAATGGTTTTATACAAATTAAATATATATATATATATATTAAATACAGGCCCAACAACAACAGCCTGCACATTTGTAGCCTAACCTAACTCAAAATGTTGCTCTCATCTAGCCTATATTACACACACACACACACACACACACACACACACACACACACACACACACACACACACACACACACACACACACACACACACACACACACACACACACACACACACACACACACACACAATTAAAAAAAAAAAATTCAACAACAATGAAAAGGCAAGCATGTTTGGGGTAGTGCAATATACATCAAACAAAACACATTTCAAATCTTTCTTATTACTGAGGCTCAGGTTCTCGCAGTTCCTGAGTTTGTTGTCTCAATGTCTCAGTTGATGACAAAGAAATAAAATCATTATATTTTGTTATTCAGTTTGAGAGATGGATGAATTCAGTTTTTTATGTGGTTTAAATGTGGTCTGATTTGTTTAAACTTTAGACTGTCGTAGACTGTCCTATCTAAAAACAGCGTCGACATGTGGGCTTTATTTATTTATTTATTTATTTTTTTACAAACGCTGAACAAACTAAATCCACCTGTGCAATAGTTTTCAGAAACACACAATGAAACAAACAAGACTCTTGCTGTTCGATACTGAATGATCACATCAGACACAGCAGGGCCAGGCTGAGTCACATGTCTTGTGAAGCGCTGCTCAGAAGTCAGCTGACAGTGAGACATCATAAAGGCATCAACAAGCCCCTCCGTCTGCATTGCAGTGCTCTACCCTCCACTGTGTACTTCAGACCAACACAAACTGACGAGCCGGAGCAGGAAAACAGCGCAGTCATGCTGCTTTTAACTCTGCTTTTCGTGGCATCAGGTAAACACACTCTTTAAAGAAATGAAGGCTGTCCAGTCTTCAGTCGGTTCACATTTTGAAGCTCTGGTTGTGTAACTAGGTGCGTTTCAACATCAAAAGGCGGAAACGAATGCAGCAGCGTTAGCTTTGGTAAACAGTAGGAAATTAGCTAATGTTAACTTCAACTCGCACTAGTGCGACTTAAAAAAAAAAGCATACGTTATGTCCGTTTTAAGCAAATGAATTGTGTTCACGTGTTAAATGTGCAAAGAAGTCGTGTTTAGTGAATGTAGGTCGTTTTGTCAGGTGTAAACGCGTTGTTTTGGCCCGCTCGCGTCCGTTAGCAGCGGCTCGGCTAACTGTAGGCTAACGTAGCATTAGCTTCAGGTCAGTTGACCGGGTTGATAAACACCAACACAGCGTTAGCCCTAGGTCACTATTTGTGTTGTAAACATGCAGGAGGCATCATACTGAAAATAGTTATCATAGCAGCCAGCTGACTGTCACTCTGGTGGTGTTTTTGTGATGTTGTATGTTAGTATCGGTTAATGTTTTCTCATCGAGGCAGAGTTTCAGTCCGGGGCCGACCGGTGCCCCACCTGCTATCAACCATTAACAGATATTTTTTCGTTTCTTTTTTTATTTATTTATTTATTGAGCAATTGAAAAATACAAACTCTAAATGCAAATCATAATAACGCTACAGGTGAATAATTATGTGCAGTGTAAAAGTGCAAAGACATTTTATGGGATTCATGAAAGGGAAACCAAACCAAAACAACACCACACACAGTACCAACCGGTAATGGACCGTTTGTGGTCCTTTGTTTCACCCTGGTAGGACGAGGAAGTTGAACTAGAGCCACCCAACTAGAAACTTTCATTTCAGGTTTTTAGTAAAATGTCAGTCAGTTTTTGTTCCTCTTTAGTATCTTTCTGTTGTTGTGCTTGCATTAATCTTCTTTAGCACCTCTGTAAAAAGCCCTGACACCTTATCTTTATATGGTGGAAAAACTGGGTCAGTGACAAGGGTTATGGCTGCAATGCTATGCATAAACTTCCAAGGCTGTTTGGTCTGGTTTATGTGGCACTTGGAATATGGATCTCAGATGAATGTCATGTGTTTACTTCTCTTATCAAAGCAGAATCCCCTCTTACCACAGCCTCACTGAAAAATATTGGTTGTTTCAAGTCAGGAGTCAGGACACTAGCACTTTGTGTGCAGTAGTTATCTTCGGTTTGTTTTGCGGTTCCAAAAAAGTGATTGTATTTAATGCTGTGTTTGTGCTTCCACGTTCTTGCATGTGTTTGCATCAGACATTCCTCGTTGGTGCATGTCATGAGCTTTAGGGCTTAGGTAATCATGTTGTTCCACAAGTGTTATGCATACTTTTACCATCTCTGGTTGTTGTGTGATTTTGATGTATAGCCTGTTTTGCTGAAACGTTTCACAGATCGATTTCTGGTGTCACGTCACATGATATTGATTCGCTTACAGTTAGTTCTTCTTTTTCTTTTTTTATTATTATTTTACCTTGCTGTAAAACTTAGACTCTTGACCTGTGGCCTGTTTGTCTGCTGTCAGCGAAGATTTGAGGTAGCACATTCATTTTTCCGCAGCTTGTCAACTGTAAATGGTTTACTGTAGTGTGTAAAAGCAGAATCCAAACAACATATCTTCCTCATTGGTACAAACGGTCTGCAAGGGAACAGTCTGTTTCTTTGACTGCTCATGTGACTCATGCGGTGGTGGGTGGGAATGCGCTTCCTATAACTACTGTAAATCCACTGGTATGAGTGCTGAGGGAGAGAGGCTTCACAGTGGAGGGTGATTGAAGCTTTTGTCAGTGCAGCCTCACATTATTACCTAAGGGCACTCTCTCACAGCACTGGTGCCGATCCGGTTTTATCCTCACAGCATTGTTTTGTCAGACATTTTAACCATATTTCCAAAATGTTGTCTCTCTGGTACAGATAGATTCCTGTTTTTGTGGCCCAAGCATGGTTTAGAAAGTAGAAGAGAAAACAGGAAACTGGGAACTGAGTACTCGGGTACTTTCCCATGTCACGTCTTTCACTTCAGTAAAGATTTTGCATCGACTCCAAATATGATATTTTTGTATATGCATAACCACTAATGACATGTAAATGTCTTAAGTGGTTATGCATAATGCACTGTAATGAAATCCCCTTAAAGTGTGTCTCCTTGGCGTGGTGCACTCAGTCTGACTTGTGGGTGTTGGTGTCAGGTTTAGAGGGGTATACTAATGTGACTTAGCAATGAATTGAAGTAGAATGTTTTGGTGTGTTTTTCCTTGATAGCAGTTATAAAACATTTAAGCAGGTTGTTTACCCATAGTACTCAGTGTTTTAAGGAGCTCCAGTTTCACGGAGCAAGCACACTGATTTCTGTCTGCTCAACAACAGGTCTTGGTCGCATTTGATTGGTTTAGGGAACCTGGACCAAAATGACGTAGTGGATGATTGAATCTGTCTTTAAATAACGGGTGACTGAGCACTTTGCTCAAACGTCAAAGTCATGCCTGAACTGGAAATGGCTGTTCTGAAAAAATCCCATTTGACCCCTGCTAGGTTGAGTCGATTTCAACACAGTTGGGTTCCTTGGTGCTAGATTTAAGTAGTTCATGTTGATCAGACACTTTAGCCTCCAAAGTATTAGGACCTAAGTTTAATTTAGATATATCTGATATTATGTCTTTGTATCAAACACAAATTCATCATCATCATCTTCCTCTTGTAATATATTTTGAGGAAGTTTGAGCTTTGGATTTCCCCATTTCTTCCAGCAGGCAGATTGACACAAGATTAGGTAAAACAAACTGTCAACCCTTTTAACTGACCAGACATGTGATCAGATAGGATGTTGCTTGCTCCACATTCATGATCATTTATGATCATCAGGATAACTTGAAATGCCTAATGTAGTCTAAAAGTGTAAAAAAAATTGTTGTTGTTTTGTTATTTTGATATGAATTTGATATTCAATCAGGAAATTTGACACTTTTCTACAAGTGTCTTTTTCCACTTCAAGCGGGAGTATTATGTTCAGGAATAAGGCTGTTACTTTTGTTTCTTCCTGATTTCCCACAATCAAAATGTGACTGTTGCTTCCTTTGCAGCTGTAGCGACCCCACTGCTGGGCACTGAGCAGTGTGCTCGTGGCCCCCCCTACTGGTGCAAGAATGTAAAGACGGCATCTCTGTGTGGAGCTGTGACTCACTGCCAGCAGAACGTGTGGAACAAGCCCCAGATGGTGAGACTATTATATGAAAATGACGAGTGCTATTCATATACCTTCCTGTTGTTCATTCTGGTACGGTATTTACATGACGTATGAGACGAATGCATTTTTATTTGACACATTTCATTCTGTGGTTTCAGAAAACAGTGCCATGTGATTTATGTAAAGAGGTGTTGATGGTGGTGGAGCAGATACTGAAGGACAACGCCACTGAGGTAAGATGGAGGAAAAAAATAAATCCCTGAGCGATAAGAAAATGAGTTAACTACTGTATTTAAAAGACTTGTATCTTCTGTGACTGCAGGGTGAGGTTCTTGGATACCTGGAGAAGGCCTGCCAGCTCATCCCCGATCCGAAATTGACAGCAGAGTGCAAGGAGATGGTGGATGAATACTACCCCATCATCATGGGAATCATCACAGGAGAACTGGTGAGCACTGTTTAGTCTTTTTAAACACAGAGAGAGCAGTGAAAGGTCCAACTAGCTGAAATAACATTAGTCTATGCCCACCACAGATGACTCCTTTTCCATTTTCCCCCATTACCAGATAATCAAGAACTGCATTTAGTCACACTGGATGTTTTCTTAGGCAAATTAAACTCAAATAAGCTTGAACAAGATCTTTGTTTACCTCTCCTGTCAGTCTATTGTTTAGCTTAATCTAAGACTCGTAAATAATCTGTCTGCCACTTTGGGTCAAAAAAAAAGAGGACACACAGACGTGGCTGTGAGCAAAGTGCAGGAAGCTAAATAAGGGCCATTGATGAGGAAGTGAGTCCGTGTCTAAATGGGAACAGACTAGTCATTGTGTAACACTGACCTTGTGACTGGGAGAGCATTTGGTGTTGGCTTCTTTGTTTCAACTCTCACCTGCTATAGCTACTGTGAGAACAGAGGGGGCAGTTCTTCACAAATCAAATACAAACACAACATGACTGTTCTAGATATCAGGTGCAGATTGAGTCTCTTTGAATTAAATTAATTGTGCAGGTTTTTTTTTTAATCAGGCAGTTCACTATAAAGCAAAATGTGCTCATAATTGAATTAACTTTAAGTTGTGTTTTTGAAATTTCAGGACGATCCCGGTGTCGTGTGTGGTGCCATGGGTCTGTGTACGTCTCAGCAGTTTGCGCTGGCTCAGGCTGAGACCAAGGAGCAGCTCGTGTCCAACGAGATCCCACAGATTGACCTCTCCCAGAAAGTGGCTCCCTTCCTCCTGAACGTGCCCGAGCTCCTCTATCCTCAGAATCCCAAGCAGGAGGCTCCCAAGCAGGTACCCTGTGTTAACATGCACTGTACTGGATTCTCCTTCTGTTGTTGGGCGTTGTCTTCATTTTGCTCTGAATCTTACCGTCCCTGTAGGAAGGTGATGAGGTGTGCCAGGACTGCATCAAGTTCCTGACCGACGCTCAGGCTGAAGCCAAAGCCAACTCCTCATTTGTCGATTCTCTCATTGCCAATATTGAGAATCAGTGTGACCTGCTGGGACCAGGCTTGTCTGAAATGGTGAGAGACATATCGATATTTTTGGTACAAATTTTATTAATTATTTTATTTTATTAAGTATTTCTTTCTCTTCTTTACAGTGCAAGCAGTATGTAGGCCAGTATGGTACCCTCGTAGTGCAGCAGCTCATGTCCATGGTGAGTCTTGTTACTTTTACGCTTGATGTGCATCTCAAGTTTTTGTGTTTTGCATACATAAGCTACATTATGACATGAATTGCCATTATGTTCTAATATTCAGTGATGATCCTATTGAACTGGTCATCAAAGCTAAGGACTATGATGATTAGTATGTTCTGGTGGTGCTACACCAATGATCAGCCCCCTGTGGCATGCTGACTGAATTTATTCATATCCTCAAATCACTTACTTTCTTTTATTTTCTTAATTTCTGTTGTCTTGTTTTGTCTGTGTTTCTCCTTTTTACTTTCCTCCATTCATGTTGTCTTGCTCTGTTTTCTTCTGCTTTGGGTTTTGTGTGCTGCTACCCAGGAACAGGTAGGTCTCTCTGTGTTCAGCGCCGTAGCCTTCTAACCCTTAGTTCCTGCTTTTTTTGTGCTGTCTACTTCACTAGAGCTTCTCACTTGACACTGTAGAGACGCATGTGAAATTGTGATCTAATTACGAGTGAAACCACTTCAATTAACCCGAACACTCTGCTTGTTTTGGTTAATGACTTGACACTCAAGTGGCTTTTGAGACACTGGGGCACATCAATTGAGCGTACAGCTCTGGCATATTGAACATGTGTTTGGATGTTGTGATGTGAGCTTGGATCTCTATTGTTCTCTACATGGCTGTTGTTGTATTTTTAAACACCGGGTTCAGAGCTGAAGATCTAAGTGTGTGTGTGTGTGTTCTGTGTTTGGTACAGTGTTTGGTGTCTGGTAAAAGTAAACTGTAGCGGGCGGTCTGTTTCGAAGGGTGGTAACAGAAACATGCATGGGTGGTCATGCTGTGGAATGGGATGCTGATTAGAAACACATGGTTTATGCTAACTGCATGCAGTGTGGCAGGTGTGTTGTCCACATTTAGTGTTGCATCCTAAAGTAAATGTGTCTTGTCTTCAGCAACCCAAGCAAATCTGTGTCATGGCCGGCTTCTGCACCGCCGCTATGAAGAAGTCCGTTCCCATGCTGAAGCTGCAGGCCGCCAAGACCGTACCTGCTGCAAAGGCCGAGCCGGCCCCCAAGACTGTGCCTGCCCTCAAGCTTTTCCCTGCCACCAAGGTGGAGGCTGCTAAGGTAAGTCATGGTGGCAATGACTGTTTATTCAGGAGCATGCAATACTCTTACAAGATTAACATTTTGTGATGCACTTCCTCTTTGCATTCCAGCCAATGGTGCGTGTTCGTGACTCCCCGACATGTGCCATCTGTGAGTTTGTGATGAAGCAGCTGGAGACTATGTTGGAGGATCAGAAAACAGAGGTGGGATATGTGCTACTAGATGTATAGACCATGTTCAAGGAAAAAAAAAAAAACATCTATAAAACTGGTGACCTGGTGTCAAGCTGACTCATCTGTCTCTGTCTCAGGAGGAGGTGATTGCAGCTGTGGAGAAGGTTTGCACTTTCCTGCCCTCCAGTCTGTCGGCTCAGTGCAAGGACCTGGTCGAGACCTACGGCCAGGCCATCATTGAGCTGCTGGTGCAGCAGGCCGACCCCAAGACCGTCTGCACAGTTCTGGCACTCTGCAACGACGCCAGCCGCGCATTTGTCCGTAAGTCCTCAACTCTTTAATGCACAGGCTCGGTGTAAATATTGGCTCTGCTGACAGAAGGTGTGATGTTCTGTCAGGTCCTAATCTGCCTCAAAAGCACATTTCCCACATATTGGTAATGACACTAATATCTGTTTTTAAATTCTTCTCAGCTGCGCTCGATCAGGCTCGCTTCAAGGCCGGTGGCTACTGTGATGTGTGCAAGATGGCCGTCACTTACATCGACGGCATTCTGGAGAAGAACGCCACCGAGGCTCAGATTGAGGAGGCTGTGAGGAAAGTGTGCAGCTTCCTGCCGGACTCTCTGCAGACTGAGGTGAGTCATCCCATCTGCTTAGCTTGTGTAACTTTTTACTCGTGACAGCCTTACATTAATCCCTGTTTGCTACTACAGTGTGACCAGATGATTCAGCAGTATGAGCCAATGCTTATCCAGCTGCTGCTCCAGATGTTGGACCCAGACTTTGTCTGCATGGTAAAGAACACATTTCTTTTTTATCACTTTTGCAGATAATGTCTTTTTGCCATAATTCATTGGAAGATAGTAAATGGGATATTTGGCTTGCACCTACTGCCCTGTTTAGTATTTGAACTGTGTGTCTGTGTGTGTGTGTGTGTAACAGAAAGTGGGAGCCTGTCCTGAAGCTGTGCGCAGGCTGCTGGGAACAGAGCAGTGCAGCTGGGGACCTGCATTCTGGTGCAAGAACATGGAGACAGCAACTCGGTGCAATGTAAGTGTTTCAGTTCTATTTTGATGTCAAACTGTGTCTCAACAGCGAGACTCTTCAGCCTCTTTTTGGGACATGAACTGTACTTAAAGAGGAATCTCCCATGAAAATCGTAATTTCTAAACTGCAGTGTGTAATGCTGTCCCAATAGATCATGTACTGAAAATTTTGCATCATCCTGTTAAACAATGTTTTTCTGTCTTTTAGGCTGTGGATCACTGCAAACGCCATGTGTGGGTATAGAAGATGAGGAAGACCAGCACAAACTGACCTGTAGGGAATTAAAAGAAAAACCACATAGTGCTGCTTTCCACTTTTAATTGTTGTTCTGTTTCCTTTTTTTTTTTTTTTTTTTTTTTTTAGTAGACTTAAATGACTGCGATTTATGTTTAAATTAACTTTGATATTTTCAACAACGTCATGGTGGAAAGGGACTAAACTTTTTTTTTTCTGGGGTGGGGGGGGCACAGAAAGAGTGATTATATGTATGGCCTGCAGCTCAGCCTGTCTTTGCTTTACTGAGCAGAAGTCACGAAGCTTCACAGATTTGCATAAGTTGTTTCCCCAAAAAAACTGATAGTTGTGTGTGGATGTGTGTTTGTGTGTACGTACGAGTGAGAGAAAGACACAAATTCAGTTTCAGATGTGGTATAATGCTGACAGCTTGAGATGGCTGCTGTCCTGATAGGAGATACAGCTCAGAGTGTTCAGAATGACTGGCATTGATTTTAGCAGATCCTTCAAACGAACCTATTTTGTAGAAAGAACATGTTTTTTGTTTTAAGGAGCTGATCAGGAGCTAATCGGCTTGAGAGTGTACCTCCCATTGTTTGCACTCTTCCTACTCTTTGTAAATCACTGTTTCTAACATACAAAGCATCCTGAATTCAATTGTCTGCTTCAACCCCTGAGCCAACTGTCAGTTGATCTGTACATTTTTAACAATTAAAATGATCCCAATCCAATCTGTTCATTTCCCCCCTCCTCTTTGCCGAAAGCAGAATCAAGTGTGTTCTTATCAAGGTTTTCACGAAAAAGCTGACACCTTGTTTATTACAAAGTTGCACTTGTTGCAAACCTTGAGACTGAAGATTGTGCAGCCTCAGCAACCAGATAATCTGAAGAACTCTGTGGTCAATGTGTCTTAAGTTTCAAAAACAAAACAAGAGAATTTGGTGTTTTATAAACTGTTAGTGACCATTTCCTAATTTTAGACTGCAGTATGTCTACATTAAAGGGGAATAGCCAATTTTTACAATCTGGACCATATTTCTAGCCAAAAATATACGATCATTTACTCACCCAGATAACTTTGGTATCATTACGACGTAATTGGATCCAGCCGAGAGCCGTGTATATCCATTTAATGCGAGTCGGCGGGCAGCGCAATGCAGTCTCTAAATTATCTGCCGTGAAATTTGTTAATTTCACCAACATTTTGTTATGATACGCTAGTGCTATTCCCCTCTGAGTCCGGGGTTAGCTGTTTTCAACATCCGGGGTCTGTAGGTTGACCTCCTAACCTCTGAACTTGTAGAACATTTTAAAACGACTGAAATCCACAAGTTGTTGGAAATTTCTTCACTCTAATCACTGACAAAGTTCGCAGACAGATGTAAATCAATCTCAAGGAAATTTAAATCTAATGCAACTGGACTTGGTTATTTGTAACCAAGTAAAAATGTAAATAACCAAGTCCAGTTGCATTTGATTTAAATTTCTTTGAGATAACTATGACCTGGACAAATGAGAATATTCACAGGCAGATGTAAATCAACAATCTTTTTTATTGACCACAAGTGCCCACATTTTTCCACATATCCCTCAGTAAGACGTGAAGCTTAACATGCCAGCTTCTCTACCCCAAATGTTTCACTCTTGAAATACATTTGTGCAAATATGAAAGTTTAAAATGAAGGCTATGACGTTCAGTGAATTGTCCCTTATGGATTACACTGATTGTCGCTCAAAGCCACCACCTTTAAATATGTAGAAAGTTAAGACCTGGTGGACACAGCTAAGGCTCATCACGAGCCACATCTGAGAACAGTACCTGTTAGTGAGGTAAGAAGGAGGTTAAAGCAGAAGTAAGCGATCCGGTCATTTTGGCTAACTTCCTGTCAGCCGATGGAGTTAGCAGTCCCCGCCCTCGTCCCTACGTCACCACATTCACGCGCATCCCTTGGCTGCACACACAGAGAGGACCACCCCTTTATGCCGTTCTCTCTCCTCATTGGATAAAGGTTGTAGGATGCAAGGAAAGTTTTCTCCTCGGCTTACAGCAGAGCAGAGTGACTGACAGACCCGTGTTTCAGACCAAACACTCTATGTAAGTGATTGCTGTCGGAAGATATAACTATTTAAGACTTATATTAACACAAACATTCCGCTTACTTCTGCTTTAAGGCCTTTTGGTCAAGAGTGGCAATGAGCTTATCAGAAAACGGCTCTCTTGGTGCACTTTGCATCACGGTGCGTTGAAGTTCAGATGCTCAGTAGCAGTTGCACTGACTTTACTGTCCAGCTCCACTATGCCACTTCACACAGTAAGGTTATTATGGTACCAAACATCCTGATCAGATACAGTGCACAATAAGCACAGAGAAAGCAGACCCGACAGCCAATCCCAGAGTAAGGAAGAAGGACATGACCACTCCTGTGGCCTCGGTCAGCTCCCGTGGTACCACCTTTGGCCCGTAGATCATTGGTAGAGTGCCGAGGTAGCCGTTGGAGAGACCTAGTAGGCAGTTAAAAAACACGGGGTACGCATCGTGTGTGAACAGCACTGTGTGGAGGTGGTCCCTGGGCTGGTAGTTACACAACATGATAAGTGGGACCATGATGGAGCGACACAGCACCAGAGCCGGCAGGACTCGGCTGGTGGGGCCCGGCACCTGCAGCCAGGCCGTGGCCTGCCTGCCGCAGAAGTCTGCTACATTGTAGAGGAGGAAACTGGTGAGTGGAACAAAGTAAGTGGTTGTCCATGGGCTGCCGCTGTCTTTGTGGACAGACTGGATCCCTGAGGATACCGCAGGAAACACCATGATAGAGATGCAGAACACATAGAACACGCTCAGGCCGAGCACCCACGTCTTCCTGAGGATGGGCAGCAGAGGTGGGACGGACGTTTTGCTGGCTGTCCCCGCAGCGCCTCCACCGTCGCTCATTGCTCCTGTGCTGGTGCATGTTGCTAACAGCATGTAGTGTCTAGAAGAGAGAAGCAGAGCGTAGCATGTTTGAGAACATCTGGTAAATCTACTGTACAATTTTCAGTGAGAATCACATTGTCTTAGTTTGTAATGTATTTTCACTGTAACAATGTATGTACTGGACCCGTCCCCTAAACAGACATTTTGTCTTCAGAGTGCCATGATGCCGTCTGTTGACCACTGAGATGATTATTATCAGTGTAATTAGTTAAATGCATTTAAATTCAATTCAACTAATTGTTTTATTATCTGCTGCTGATCTTGGTAATATAATAGCAGCAAATTTAAAATGCTACAGTTTTCAACATTTTTCGAACTGGCTCCATCTGGTGGTGGCCTGCAAAATGACACCGGCAGACTGTGCTCAACTATCTGGTCTATTGTATACAGAGAAGGTAAAAGTGAACTTTACAGAACAGAGAAGTGTTGTCAGCAGATACATCTGTGGGCTCAGATTTAAATTGAATAGGTAGTAATTGTATCTATATGGGAACCATAATATCTCTGTTTGCATCTGACCTTGAATATGCCAGCTTGGGCAGCAGCAGATACGCGATGATGCAGAGCAGAATGAAGACGTCAGCTGTCAGGAAATAAGCCAGAGCGCTGTCTGTCACGTCCTTTGCGGCAGCCAGGTCTATTACTGATGCCACTGCGCTCAGTGTGCCTCCCATCGCCTGGCCTGAGACAAAAAAAAAAGGCTTTTTATGAAGAGTTATGAAGGAACCTTTGAACTGCCTCATTAGCTCATCCACTTTAAATACCTGCTTATTTCTGTTCTGCACTGGACAAGAGGAATAACTTTAACCAATTATGTTCATAAAGTCAATAATTAAACCTATTAAATATACTGGAATTATCCATGTCACATATTAGTCTGGCATTATAAAGTATATCCCCCTTTATATTTTATAATGCAAGACTAATATGTGACATGGATAATTTCCAATTCCAGTTCCAGTTGTGAACTTAACATTCAACGCATTAGAGATTTAAAGTTACTATAGCAACCCTTTAACTCATTAATAAATGGAATCCAAAAAAGGATGAGGTTGCCAATCATTATTTTCTTTAAAAACACTTGTTAGATCAGAGTCAATGCTTCTCATCACCAATCATCACAAAACCATCTGGAGTGTAGTCCTGTGTGGAACTTTTCCAAAGTCTATGCAAGACTGATATAGAGAGCCTAAGCGGAATGGGAAAAACATTTCCATGTAAGTGAATTGGAGTCCAAATTGTATTTCGTGATCTGATCTTTTCGTGTCATGAGAAAAATATATGACCTTAACCTGTTTAAAACGTTGCGTTTCATGCCAAAAAATCAGCAGTTTGTCATAAAACGGCAACGGAAGGAAAGGGCGGCATGTGGTGTGTGACATCACCTACGCGACCTGAAGTCTTTCTGGTTACGGATTTTGGGGAATTTTACTTTAATTAGAATAGTTTTACAACAAACTGCTGATTTATTGGCATTAAACATGTTTTAAATAAGTAGAGGTCATATATTTTTCTCATAGCACAATTCAATCGGATCACAAAATAAAATTTTGAGTCCCATTCACTTACGGTACATGGAGATTTTTTCCACACTGAGGTCCCATGGCGAGCGTTACTTCCTGCTTCCGCTTGGGCTCTCTATAACATGTTCTGTCTGCTATGCATCAATGGTTTAGTATCAGCAGCTAAAAAAGAGGATCCCTAATAATTTATTTTGTAGTGGGCATCTGTTATGTGAAATATAACACGTCTAGTGTATTATAACTTGTATTCTTGTTGTGTTCACAATGCTATGCAGTACATAATCCATGGAGATCATGAGAGCAGGATAGATATTTGTACAGTGCTACTGTTTAAATGTTATGGAGGTAATGTAAACACGAAACCTGAACAGCATGAGTACCTGATATCAGGGCCTGGGAAATCCTCATGGGGAAATGCCCACTGACCCCAAACATGCTGCCAGAGAAGAGGTTGGAGACTCCGCTGACGACAGCCACGCTGACCAGCGTGCCAGTAAAGAACTCCATCCTGCAGTCGGACACATCCACCTTCACCAGCACGGTGGTCAGAATGAACACCAGCAGGATCACAAAGAGGGACGACAGGATCCGCAAGTTTGGAGACAATCTAGCGGGACGCAGCACAGAGATCGGACAGGGAATTTATCAAAGATGAACTGATCACCATGAACACAAAAAAGCAGATGTTTTGTGCTGCGCTTCCTGAAATCAGAAACAGCACAGTCTATAAATCATAAATATGCAAACAACACTGACACAAATACGAGACAGTAAGCTATCAGTTACGCACACGGATGATGAATATTAAATGTTCTGCTGCTCCAATGTGACAAAACATCCCCTTTGCTCCCTGTTATCTCAAACCAGGGAGAATGTTAAGAAAGACACAGAATTTAAAACCCTGTGGGAAATTACATTAGTGTAATCTGTTAGGCCAAACAGAGGACAAATGTCCCATTGTAACATCCTAACACCCAGAGACAACCAACACATAACATGTGAAAGTGCACTAAATGTACATCAACTGTCTATAATTGTGACCAGGCCACGGTGTGTGTATGTGTGTGTGCATGAAGGGTCTCAACCTGTTAACTAGGATGTAGTTGAGTACCAGACACAGCACAGATGGCACCGTGGAGGCAATGGCCAGATAACTCTCAAAGTAGTCCTGTGAATAGTGAGAAATGGAAAAGATTAAAGTCAAGTTCATTTTCTTAAATATTAAAGACATATAAAGGTCAGACACTTCTGCAACCACACAGGGTGTCACCCAAAGAAAGAGGAAGTGAAATGAAGAGGGAGAAATATAAAAACCAAACGTATTCTCTTCTCTCTTCCTTATAGTTAAATTAGTCTCAGAACAGTAGAAATCTACAGAGCTGGTTCAAGGGTCAGATCTAAAACAATCAGCTTCTATTATTTGTTCATCAATACTATTTATCAGTATTATTGTTCCTAACATACTAAGACAAATCCTGACATAAATTCTTTTGGAAATACATTTTCTGTTGTCTGCTCAACAATTACAATATATTACATGTCATCATGAATTTATTTGTGCATCACATCATCTAAATATTCTTTCAGTCTACAACACTACAATGAGTCAGACTATTTATAGTAACAATAACCTCATGCAGATTTAAACCACTGACTTCCTTTGGTTGCAAGCCATTTCTCTTTTACCTCATCTTACTTCAACTTTGCTGTCCTCAACAGGCCTTTAGTGTTTCTAATTGTATAATTGTGTTACAATGGATTTGTGAAAGGACACTCAGTCCTCACATCTGTCACAGGATCGCCAGTTCCATGAAAAGCATGCAGAATGGCACAAATGTGCATCCTCCCGTGTGACACACACGTACGATAAATATAGCATTGTACTCTCACTCACGCTGAGATCTGACCGTTGATCCTCGCTGCCGCCGTGGTGAGAGTTGTTACTCAGTTTGTAGAGCCAGTAGTGTTTGGCTGTTATGAAGAAGTTCCAGGGCAGCAGGGAGCCGATGCCCATCAGGAAAAAGATGATGTACACCAAGTTGTAAGAGTCCTCTGGACTGTAGCGTTCAGCCAGAGGCACCGAGGAATGTTTGGGCAGGAGGGACGCAGAGTCCTCGTTCTCCTCGTCCTCAGAGTCATTGTGGTTGTCAAAAACACTTGGAACATAGGAGGAGTTGAGACTGGGCTGTATGGGCGCTGTGCCATCCATTTTCACAGACTAATCACGAAAAGTAAAGATGAGAGAAAACAGGGAAGGTCGAGGCAGTGAAAGAACACTTCACAGACAGGAGGTGTTAAACAGAAAGCTGTGGGAAACAAGAAAAACACAAGTTAAACAAAGAAACACTACAACATTACTGCAATATCAATGGGAATTTGCTTGGATGAAACTTACGTTCACTAATGCTCGTTCACAAGGGGAACAACAGAGTGTGATTGTTCTGAGGCCATAATCATGGCTTCATGATTTCTATGCTGTAGTTGTTAGAGATCAGTCCAATCCAGACCCTGTGACGCTGCAACACAAGGAGTCAAATTTAACCCTCAACCATCACTTTATTCTGGGCACATTAACGGCTGTTTTCCAAAATCTAATCCTTATGAACAGACAAGATAATGCAGGACCTGTCACATTCTGCTAAATGTACTGAATATGGCAAACTGGCAAATTTGTACCAGACTGGGGATCAGAAAGGTAACGTAGTTAGACAGTGACTCATCATCATTATGACTCAGGTGATGCCAACTCCTTTCTATTCTCACTGTGACTTCACTATTTGGCAGGAGCGTGTTGATATGAACCCGCTGCCTTCCTACAGAAGAGGATTCACTCCTGGTCTTAGGTAACTGGAGTCACGGCTTGGACATTCCCACACACACTGGGCTTCTTTTAAGTTAAATGCCCCATCAGATTAACCTACTCAGCATGTCTCGGCATGTCTCTTCTGAAGACATGTGATTGTTTGACTAATTATGACTTGACTTTCAGCAAACACTAGCTATAGTTTCATCACACATTTCCACGAGTTCTGCAAACTGCAGCCTCAGGTTTCAAAATTAGCCTAAGTGAATGATGCATGCACGAAAACAGAACCAGGCTGAAGTGAAAACCACTGACACAAACAGGGGGACATGCCTTCACTAGCAAGATTTGCTGCGGGGGGGACAAAAAAAGGGACAGACCTGACAGTCACTATGCTGACCTTGCATCCTAAAGCAGAATGTGTGCCGCTAATAAGGAACCAGTATTCACATGATGCAGACCCCGAGAAAAAAAAGAAAAAAGAAACAAACATTTGAAACAAACTACACTGTGCGTTTTCATTCAAGGACGTGTGTGACTGAGAGCAGCTGCTTTCGTTGTTGTTTTTATTACTCACTGCAAAAATGATTCCTCTCTTCTGTCGAACGTTTCATATCAACTCTGTAGACGTTGGTGTGTACATGTAAACACGTAAACCATGCGACTTTTCTTTCATTTATTAGCTAAATGAGTTAATTTAAAGTTAATTTAAGAGCTAACTTAGCTCAGCGTGTGTTCCACCCCGTGGGCGACATTATGCACAAACAACAGAGCAACTTCGCCCGTGAGTGAAATATGAACGTACCTGGCTGTGGCAGACTCTCCGGCTGTTGCTCCTGTGGTGTCTTGAAGACTCAACACTCACACAACAATCCATTTCACAGCAAACTTATTTCTGGTCAGCTGATAAAACCACATTCCTCTGCCTAATGCCGAGTCGCCGACGAGCAGCAACAACAAGTTTACTTCCGCCCTATGCTTCCGCCTCGAAACTTTCAGAATAAAAGCATTACCTAAGCCAGACCAGAGAATTTCCAGACTCACCCGAGACGTATATTTTTCTGAGGAAAACTAATAATTTACACTTAAATGCACATTAAAGTGATATTTATTTAAAATGTAAACTGAATATCAGGATAAAATTAAATAAAAACGCAAATGATGCTGTTATTCTGATAGTCAGACCTACTGAAGTCCTGTTATGGGCTCTTTGCACAGCTCCACTACTTCCTGGACTTAATGCTGCTCCTTTGTTTCCTGTCTTACATTATTGGACACACTGATTATTCCAGGTGTGTCTGAGTAGTCACAATGGTCAGGCACACCTGGGTTAATCAGGTTGTCCAATAATGTAAGACAGGAAATGAAGGAGCAGCATTAAGTCCAGGAGGTAGTGGAGCTGTGCAAAGAGCCCATTGTCTGAAATGATGATGGCCTACTTGTTCCGGCTAGTTTTTTAAAGTAAAAGCATGTGGTTAATAAAAAAGATATCGAGTAAAACCAAGTTCGACCAGCAAGTAGTAATTTCTGGCAACATTTGAGTGCCTTAAAAAAAAAAAAAAAAGCAAAAATGTATGTGCATGCGTGCTTGCGAGGCAAACACAGGCACACAGGCACACACATCTTGGATCTCTACATCATTATGTCTTTACAGCTAAATTATCATTATGTTTAGTGAATGATGAAACCAAAAATATGCCCTTGCAATAAAATTGTTAATGTACATTGCATTTACATTGTAGGCTACTTAGTTGGCTGATAGCCTATACCCAAATTGGAGTGAGGGGCAACAATAAAGCATTCAGTGCAATTGATATCTAGTATTAGTATTTCCTTTCTAAAATCTATAACACATTAATAAAAATGAACCTTAATGCTCAGATAGCTCATGGACCTCACCAGCAACAAAAGACTGCCTGTAGCTGATTTTTACTAGCCTCAACTACAGACACAATGTTATTGTCTCAAAAGTTTTTGTCATCTTTTGGTAGGAAATGTATCAGCGAATTCCCATTGACATACTGTGATCATTTGGAACAACATGCTATAATGAGTCACATTTATTAATCTGATAAACTCCACATTGAATTATGACAGTTTCTTATTCATAGAAAGTTAATTAAATCCAATACACATATGAAAATTCCCTCACATTGTAAATATTCTGTGTATTAAAAAATTACAGACACAGTTTTGATTATATTGCACCCTTGTGTGCAGTGGTTTATGAACCGTAAATGTTGACAAAGTTGTGAACTACCTATAATATTTCCCATTAGAGGGCACCAGAGGACAGCATGTTCAGAAGTGTGTCAATGCACGTCACTGGGATGTGAAAGCAATTACAGTACCTTTGAGAAGAAAAGAGACTAAAAGTCCTCTCCGCTGTCAAACATGATGACACCTGCTGATTTTGTGTCTTTGACTGGAATGACAACCTGCAGACGCTTGGCTCTCTGTGGCACATGAGCGGACATCTCTGGATGAGACAAATCACTATCAAACGAGTCACTGCTCAAATATGGAGTGTGTCCAACTCACAGCTTCATATACCGCTGTTTTCCCCTGGCAACAACCGATCAAATTGTGCAAAATGCACAAATATCTACAATGAAATATCTTTTCTTTCTGCTCTGATGCTGAAATCTAACATATCCTTGTGCTTAGAGTATTCTACAGATTGTTAAGCTAAGCATCAATTAGATTCCCATGGTCCCATTTCTTTCTGTGTGTATTTTTTAAATAAGGATTTCACAGTAACTCATTGTAAACCTTAGATACTCCATGTCTCAATGAGTCATATATTCTCTTTCATCTGTTAGGTGAGCTCAAAAATTACCACCTTTCATTTAATATTGTAATGAATAGGCTATGTGTTGTGAATGTCAAATGCCATTTATGTGAATGCATGTACAGGCATTACAAGCAGTATGCACTTAGCGTGGTTTCTACATTAAAAACGCCTTTAAAAATAACAATATTCTCACTGCTGATTCATTCACTAAAAGGGGACCAGACATCCTGTGTAGGGGTGAGGCTGACGCTGCAGCCAGCTTTTATACCAGCACTTTCTGCATTATAAAAGGTTCAATTAACTTATGCACTGAAGGGTGGCATATCAGTCCTCAATTAGCAGTGCATCTAATGAAACAGGTGCGAAGTGTTGCCTGCCATTAAGACCACAGTGCAGCACACACTCACTTCAGCTGACTCACTGGGATATTTGTTCTCCATGTAAGAGCCTAATCTGATGAATCTCCACACATCCTGCACTCATAAAAAAGCTGAGGTTAGATCCAAAGGCCCATGGCCGATCCTTAAAGGCCACTATTAGTGGCTCTAAAACCTTGTTAATTTGGACGCTGGACTGTTAAAAGCTTTCAAAGCTAAATGGACCTAAAGGGAATCTTCCACTCAAGTGTGAGGAAGAGAGGGAGAGGTTGAGTAGCTTTGTGTTTTCTGTGAAAATGAGGTGTAATCAATAAAAATAACAAAAATAACAAAAACTAATACAATTAACAGTGACTTTGTCACCGAAGAAGCCTGTAATTTGGTCTGTGGATTTAATGGAGCCTGCTTCTACATTGTTTTGCAGTAACAGGTTAACAAAATAAATAACAAGAACACTCCCGTTAAACTAAGAAATATAATTTATTGCATAAAAATTATATTTAGTTACAGGTAAGAAGGCTAGACGTTTATTTACAATTGGTACTTTACAGAGATAAAATAATGTCACTGAATCAATTTTGCTTTGCTTGTTTGTTTGTTTTTTTTTCTTTTTGTAAAAATGTCTGACTTCTTGAACAAAAGGCTAAATTTTTTTATTCTCTTTGATGGGAGCAAGGTAGAATCCGCTCCAGTTCCAGCACAAACGATCCAGAGCTATGGTCAAAGATCCAACAGACACTGAAGAAACCTGGACACTTAAACACTGTAGTCTACAGCTAGCCAGTCTCTGTCACAAGATTCAAGGAAAGAAAAATAGTCCTGTGGTGTTCAGGGATCCAGAGTAACTGAACTGTTCATGTTCAGTGGGTTTTTCCTCACAGGCAAAAGATCTGCAGGGCACGAGTTCATCACGTTAAGTCACAACCTGTATTGGAGCCGTTGCATCGTACTTTTAGTTGTCTTCTTCCACGTGTGCTTTTCGGTTGTCGCTTCCTTGTTCATTGATCTAATCCCTTTGATCCAAATGAAGGATTCTCACAGAGACTACCATCACCACTCTTTAATCACTTGAGGATACAAAATCAGAACCCTGTCAATGCCCTGGTCTGAAAAAATAGAATTACTCTTCAAGGAAACAAAAGAAGTCAAAAAATGCTTTGCTTTTCTTTTGTACTTGCATAGCACTTACAAACAGAAATGACAGACCTTAAGCGTGTGCACATACACTATTTGCACACCCACTTACCCTCTCACGCATAAACACACACACACACACACACACTCACACAGTTTTCAGTTCATTCACACAAAACAGTGACATGACTCACTGCTGAAGAGGAGGGATACTGCCTGTGTTTTGGTTTTTTTTGTGGTTTCAAAGATATGAACACTTTGTTTTGCTTTTGAGGGAGAAAACGACTCAATAACACAGCAAATGAAGTAAAGACATTGTTACAGATGACAGCATTTCAATCCCCGTCTAACAATGTCCGACAGAACAATATTGATAATGCAAATAGCTTGAGGAACCCTGACCACAAAGCAGGCGGCTTAATAAAAACGATGTTATCAAATTGAAGGCGGAGGGGGGGGGGGGGTATAATGAGTGTTAACGCTGATGGACAGACAGATGGACACACAGATAAGTGGTGGACAGAGAACAGATCGAAACATAATGCAGTTAGTGTTGAGGTAAATTTGATGGTCCCTTGCTGCCTAGTTGATTCAAGACAAGGCTAATCTATTCTGCAGTATTCATGTCTGAACAGTGAGAACTGCCCTCAGTTACAGCAAAACAAAGAATGCCTATGAAATACAGCATACAGCGTATTGACCAGGACATCTGGCCACCTCTAATCATGTTTTACACTTCATAGCTTTACATTTTGAGTAGATACACAATATTAAGAATAACAAATAAACATGTTTTTCTTTTGTTATTCACATCTGAGACATCCACTGTGTGCACCTATAAGCCTCCCATTTGGCCTGCTCTACGAGAATCAAAAATAATGCACAGTAGCTCAGCAGCCTAAACAAGCACAGATGATAAAAAAAAACTGCTTCTATACGATCGTAACAGCAATGACAATGAAAAGAGAGAGAAAGAGAGAGAAAAAAAAATCCACAAATATGGATAATAACTTAAAGAGCGTTCCCCAAAGGAAACTTTTAAGGGGTGACCAGAAAGCTCTCCTGCAGTTCATTCTCAACAGATCGGAGGAGTGTGGCAGAGCGATAGAGGAATGTGAGGAGAGATGAAAGAGAAAAACCCCTGTGAGTCGGAAAGATATGCCAAGGCTTTGAGGCATTTGTTGGTACAATATAAAGAGTCAGTCGGTGTAGTTATCCACCAATTCTGAAACAAACTTCACAATTCACCCTCCCACCACAAAGAAGAGGCAGCTTTATGATTTTTTTTTTCCTTCAGCCCAAAGCGATAAGCTCAAGCCCTGAAAACCTTAAGAGTTGGGTCCTCATATGATTTGTTGGCAGTCAAAGCAGTTACACAAGAAATCCTAGCCTGTCTGATTCGGTGCCGATTAATGACCAGTCTGTCCGCATGTGTGTTGGAGTGTGTCTGTAGCCCGAGGAGGTTGCAGACAGGTTGGGGCTGCCTGTCATTCACCCACACAGAATGACAATGGAGGAAACAAAAGCCCCTGCCATGAGGTGAGATGGTGTTGAATCATGCACTTTCATGCTGCCACCGAAACATGGGTAAACATGGTGTTTGCCTTTCTGTGTGTGCATCAGTGTGCCGAATACATGGATTTTTTCCCCCCCTGTTTGCTCCAAAGCTTTGTTATTTATATACAAGAATAGCATCATTTTCAATCTTTGAAGAAGCCATTCAACTGCACACACATACACACTTTCTATCGTCTATCAAAATGCTTTCACATCTTGCAGCAGCAACATTGCTTTGGAGGATTCGAGCTGAATCGGGTTAGCAGTTATCATAAATTGGTTCGCATGGAGATGGTTATAGTGGATGTTACTATAGTGGACCAGTGAGACGTGAGATGAGGCAGAGGTAATACAGTGCATGTGACAGAACCAAAAAAAATGCTCTGAGGGCTTCTGATGTGAGCCAGGGTGCATATTCATAGGCAGGTATCCTTATTTTCATCACGGTGGGGGGAAAAATGTCTTGCTTCCTCTCTTGTCCCTAGACCAATCAACAATCCCCATCAGTTGTCATGACAACTAGCACCTCACTTTTGCCCATCTCTTCCAGCGCGGTCGCCAGAGAGACCAGGTCTGCGTCACCTTGGTGACAGGCTTCCCATAAGTCCAGTAGAACACCTGTGGGGCTGGGCTTTGTTGCAAAGTAGTTCAAGTACCTGAGGGGAAAGAGAGACAAGGTGAGTTTATTCTCAACAGAAAAGGACAGAGTGAAGGAAGCGCTGAATTATTAATTACAAACACTTAAAGTCATTAATACTGTATGTTGCAAATGCTGCTGGTAACACTTCATTATGACGGTCATGTATTGATGCCCAACTAACCATCATATTTCACAGCAAAGCAGGACTGGGTAGTTAGCGAGATGGAATACCATCTTAAAAGTAAAGCATGTACATTAATCATATCCCCAGACTTAATATTCAGGTCATGATTTTAAGGTTCTCCTGAGTATGGCCAGGATACTCCACACTTTGTTTACAGTTGTCTGATTCAATTTGGGCTCCTAATGTCACACATAACCTAAATTCACAGTCACCCCCCCCCCCCCCCCCCCCCCCACCCACCCAACTCACAATCCCAGATTTATCCCTCCACAGTAGAAATAAGAAAGTGAGCATCAGTGCTGGACTCCACACAGCTAAAAGTGTGGCCAAGTTGCTGTTCACACATTAACATGTGAGGCTGATCTGACCTGTCAAAGCCAAGACTGCGTGCCAGTAGCCTCCAGTCACACCCACGAGCACTGGGTGCATCCAAACTGGCGCAGATCTTCTGGCGGATGGAGTCAGGCAAGCGAAAGGCATAGGGTCCCACTTGTGAGGAGGGAAGGCAGGTTCCTCCTGAGGGAAGGGGCGAGTGTGGTGGTAGAGTCTGGAGAGACAGAGATGGAGACTTTGTGATTAAAAAAAAAAAAAAAATTCTGACTCCCGCAGTGCCGTTATCTCTGTGCGTCATAAGCCTGTTTTTAGCAGTCACCGTTACCTCCTGGATGTCTGTATGCAGCTGGAATATCTGTCCCTCCCCTTCCACTTGTCGGACACAGATCTTACAGGCGAGCTGCGACACGGCCAGGCTGCCTCTCTCCAGGCTAAAGGTGCAGTGCAGCGGTCTCTGACTGCCGCTCCAGATGTGATAGAATGGGATCTCCTGCCGCACAGAGAAAATAAGTCGTAAAGCTAAAAGCTTGATTGAAAGTCTCTTTGTCCTGAACACCACAATCAAGAATTATCTTGAACACAGTTCCCATTCAGGGGGTGTGCAGCATTCACTGCAGTACAATTTATTTCGAAAGTGCACTGTCTATAAATTAGAACCACTATCAGATGCCTGGTTGTTCAGACTGCAATTTCGCTGCTGCCGCCACGGAAATGCAGTGGAGAGTTTTAGTGAGTATTACAAAATCAACCAGCTGTGTTCTCCATCTTTTTAAACTTTGACAGACCGTGGCTGGTGAGGTATGGCTTATAAATGAAGTTATAATACAATTGTAAGCTTCTGATGATTTGTTCTGCCTTCAAATACAAAAACACCTACATGCAAACAAACAGGTTAGTATCTACTGTCTGCTGTGTTGTGTCACCTGGTACTTGGCCAGCAGTTTGCTTCTCCAGTGAGTGTGAGGAATGTCGTGGATGGACAGGCGCAGGTTGTGGTAGCTGTCTTTGAACAGCAGTGGCTTAGGATCCTCCAGCAAAACTCCACCTAGACTCCTCTCCAGATCCAGCACCTCCTGCACAGAGACGGGGAGAAGACAGGCTCAGGAACATTCATTTTATCATTATAGGTTTATAATTATGACACTTTTGAGGCGCACACTTTGGAAATACTTAATTAAAATGTGTTTTGCATTCTGTGTCTCCAAATGGAAGTGTGTGAGAGCTGCCTGGTTTGAAAGCTGTCCGAACTTTAGCAGCCAGAAATCGTGTAATGTGCTGCCAGCAAACTGCATACAGCACACTCGTGTTTACTACCCTGTCTGGTCTGTGAACACTTGCAAACATACAACAAGGGACTGAGGGAGGAAAATATTTAACATGACTGAGTCCAACTTTCTCTTGATGGATGCTCTGTTCACTTGCTGTTTAGAAAAGGAAGCTTACTATTTTGAGGTATGGCTGCTAGAGGAACAGAAGCAAAGCATCCAGAATGTAAAATGAAAAAATTTAAAATAAAAAACTAGATGGATCTGCAGGATCAGTTCAGGAAGGATAGTACTCTTCTATATGCTTGTATGTGTTTGTCAATATGTTCTTCATTGTCATAGCTGCCTTTTTGTCTTTTTGCGTTGTCTACATGTATACATGTATGTATACATATAATCCGGCACATTTACATGTTTTTGTCCATTAATGAGCACTGTCCCATTCAAATAAAATAAAGTAATATTGATCCTTATTGTTCTTATTGTGTGTCAGGCTTGGATTTCATGACACCTTTTCATCTTATACTTTTAATCAAGTCCAGGTATTCTACATGATTCATTCTGTCTTTTATTTTGGCTACCTTCTTCTTTAAACTGACTATTGAGATTGAGTCTTGTCTTACCAGCAGGTCATTTAAAGGAGGAACAACAATAATATCAATATAATCCCTGTTCATAAAAAATGTCTTACAGAAAACTGGAAAAATATAGTTTAAGATCGTATTATGTATGATGGTTTGCCTGGACTTGGCCCTCTACCTTTGAATGAACTGATTAAACAGAGGGCAACCTTGTATGTCTTTGTATTTATATTTGTGTTTTGTCAATTGTATGGTTTTCTCTTCAATACTACCTGCCTAGGGACCATGAATGAAAATGAGCACTTGTGCTACAATCTGGAATTTTCACAATGTGCATCATAAAAACAAACTTTGGGTTATTATAGGCATCATAGAACTGAGCCAATCTCTGTTCTCTTATAGAGGCTCTTTTTCAACTACAGCCGATAAGATTAATGAATTTTTCATTTAAAAGAAAAATGCTTAAATAAATTACTAGTCCTGCATTTCTGAAAAGGAATCTCAAGTGGAATTACAGTTCACTGGTGACTGTCTGGTGCATTTCTGAAAAAAAGTTGTCAAAATTCTTGTGGGGCTGCAGAATGAGCTGCAAAAAACCTGCTAAACTGTCTTAACTGATGTGTTTGAGTCAGCAGTGATTGGACCTGAAGTTACAAAATCTGTGGAGTGGAGGCTGAACAGGAGGTAAACCCACCAGACATTTGTAGACTGCTACCTCTGCTACATAAGCTGTCATTGACATAACATAACAAAATCTCAAATAGAACTCTCAGCAGGTGAGTTGCATTGTGGGTAAAGTGTGTACCGAGTTCTAACAAGGAGGAGGAATAAAGAGGACAATGTCGCTGGCAGCTGCAGCATTGATTTAGATTCTTTGTCTGTGCCCAACAGAGTTATAGAAGTGTAATGCTAAGTCAGAGGAGTGCTCTTTTAATATTTAAACTAGAGTTGCCAGACTCTCGCATCGAGAGAAAGAAGTAAACAAGTCAATAGAAGAGAAAACCCGAAACAGAGACGCAGGAAGAAAAGGTAAACAGCAGGGCAAAATGACACAAGTTGAGATATGGACATTGACACACACAAACGCACACACACACGGACAAAAGAGATCAATAAACACACAATAAACACCTTGAGGGCATGTGGGGTGTCATGGATACAGTAGATCCGGAGGCTATAGTCCAGGGAGAGGCAGGGTGCGCGGGGGGCAAACAGCGCCAGCAGCAGGCGTTTGCAGGCAGGCTGTGGGGGGCAGGACTGGCCCACCAGGCCGTACGTTCCCAGCTGTTCCATGAGAACGTGACAACACTCCTCCTCCAGCTGCAGGTAGCACGGAGACGACAAAGTCTCTTCGCCCACCGTCAGCACCTCCTGAAAAAATAGATTAAAGCGGGATTCAGTGATGCCACATCCAGCAAAGTTTCAACTATTTAAAGGGATACGCCAACATTTTTTTTTATGTCCTGCCTCACTCCCGAGTCCATGACCAGCAGATAGACACCATCCTTTTGACTGTGCGTGCAGTAAAGAGGGAGATACGGGCAGAGCTGGCGCACTGCTAATTAGCTTAGCTCAAACGCTGGAAGTGCATAGGTAGTGTTAGCCTGTCTCCCAGCCGAGTCGAAATCAGCAGTCAGAAGCTGATTTCATTTTAGCTCTAAACTCTGTAAATATATCACTTTATCGACATTTCAAACATTTTTAGGCAAGAAAGTAGCCGTTTAGATCAGCAGTGTGTCGTTAATTTGTCTAAATACCAGCTGTTTACAATTTTGTTTGGATGAACTCGGCGCTACTCAAGCTAGCCGTTGTGACCAACACACTTCCGGTTAGTTAGCTTGAACCAAAATAAACAGTCTTTGCTAGAACCCTCCGTTTTGACCGATCTCGTCCCGTTACCGGCTGACCGCTCAAAATGCCTTACCGGAGAGTTTTGTCAGCTCTGAGACGAAGATCGGCCCGTCGGTTTCCGTTTAGAGTTGCTGAACAGTTTCTCTGATGACTTTAGGTGGAGGCAGGCTAACACTACCTATGCGCTTCCAGCGTTTGAGCTAAGCAAATTAGCGGTGCACCAGCTCTGCCCGTATCTCCCTTGTTACTGCACGCACAGTCGAAAGGATGGTGTCTATCTGCTGGTCATGGACTCGGGAGTGAGGCAAGACACAGGAAAAAAAAAATGTTGGCGTAGCTCTTTAATATTCTGCCGTCTGACTGTCTGACCTCCCACGCCCCCTGGTGTGTCTGGGTCTTGAGTGTGAGGGTCCAGTCGGGTGTGGGTGTATCCAGCTGAGCACAGTGGGGCAACGTAAGGACCACAGGGCGGTTCAGCAGCATACCAGACGGGCCACAGCTCACCACAGGACTGAGCACAGTCTGACTGCCCTCAGAGGGAAGCCTGGAAACATAACACACACACATTTGCAACAGTGCCCCCAAAAAACATCACACACACACTTTAAAAGAACATCACGTCCACCGTGACACATGAATACTACATTTGGATCATTCTGGTATTGATGCGTTTCAGGCAAAGTGAATATCAGACTTCCAGAAAACCACCAAGAAATTAATCCACTCTAGTATTCGTGTAGAAGTTGAGTCAAGTTGATACATTTTTTATCTTAAAGAAAAAGTGATAGAGCCTAATAACCTTCAAGTGATTTGCAGTAGGTGAGCCTTGCATGGGAACATTTCTGATTGAGGTGAGAATGAGGTCTGTCCTGCTACGTGGATGCAAAGGAGATGAGTGAAATAGAGGGATAGAGCACTCACGTTGTTTTGTCCCACTTGTTAATAATGAGGTACATCTCGTAGAATTTCCCCTGGGGGATTGTGCCTGGGGGGACCAGCAGGCTCACACCTGAGGGCGAAGGCATCATGACTTATCTTGTATAATATGGGATTAACAGAGCATGTCATTGCTTCACAGTTGCAGCATGCTAATTTTTTCATTTGTGCATGAAAAGCCGGGTGCCACGGGGCGTGGTATTTATTACCTGTGTTGGGGATGGTGAGGCGTCCTCCCAGGTTACCCAGGGTGGCGCTGGTGCTCAGCCCTGGTTCTCTGGACAGGGTGTGACTGTGGTAGTCCCGCTCTCTGCCCACCGTACCCACCGACTTCAGGCTGAGGATCTCCCCATCTCGTGAGCCCATATCGCCAGGGATCTCCAGGGAGGAGAGAGTGGAGGAGTTATACACCTTGATTTTGAGGCTGGGCAAGGGGTCCAGCAGGGGAGAGGTGGTCATGGGGATTTTGTGGGGGCTGTCGTTGACCCCGTGCTGCAGGGAGAAGAGGGGTCCGCGGAAGGCCCCCGCTGTGGCAGTCAGATCCGGAGGAGCGGAGGGATGCAGAGGATGAGGGTTATCTGCAGACACAGGAGAAGAGAGGAGTTGTTCTCTTATCACCAAAAATGACACATGCAGGGCTGAGAGTGCTAAAAGTGATGCGAGTGAAATGAATTAATGTTGCTAATTAAATTTTGATAACAAGAACAAGAGAAGGGATACCATAACAAATGCTTGGAATGAAAAAAAAGGGATGTGGTGAGGAACAGAGGTTTGACTAAAGCGAGGGGAGATAACAGTATAAAGAGAATTAATTTATATGATGTTATAAATAGCAGAGTGATAATGAAATGAAGTTCTTCTATGAGGCAAAAACAAGCAAACTTGTGAAAATAAACAAAGATAAAAAAGAAAAAACCAAATGTGCACTGAATAATGTGTGTGTTACCGGGAGTATGTGTGACCGTGTGTGTGAATTCACCCTGTCTGGGAGGCTTGTAGTTGCCAGGATGGAAGGCGGTGGTGAGAGCAGACGAAGAATCTGTGATATCTCCGTGGAGATGGCGCCGTCTGCGGCGGTATACGAGGCCTCCCACGCACAGCGCCAGGATCACACACAGCAGCAGGGCCACCACCAGACCGGTGTAGACCGCTACACCCATACCTGGGGCCAGAGCTGAAGGACGCAACGACGGACATGGTGGTGAGATACACGTGAGACATGTGAAGACAGAGACACAAATGCAGGGGAAACTAAAGGGAGAAGGAAAACTCAATCATTTATGAGATATCACACACCCACTGCAGCAGGAGGCACTATGAATTAGTTACTGCAATGGAAGTTAGTGCTGAAAAGATTTGTTGATTAGTTACGTAGTTGACCATCAGTTCTGATGATCAAATCAGAATTGATTAGACAGAACAAGTGTCGTCAACTCGACTTCTATGAGGCTTCCTCTGACTGTCTGAATGTCCTACCACCTTATGATTTATTAAATAATCAACCAATTTATTAGCGCTGGAAAGGGTTCACAAGATTGAAATCTCCAAGGATAGGTCCATAACTATGCAGAGGCATAACCAGACATTTTTGATAGGGGTGGCCCAAGTGGGGCACTGACTTATGCTGGGGTGGCATGAAGCTCAAGGCATGAGCACGGTCACACACAAACACACACCCACCCACCCACACAGGTTTTGGCCATACCCATTTTGTCTGCAAAACCCATATCTACTTAAATTACTAACACTGCAAGAAAAACTAGACAGGAAAATACAAAAAATACAAAATACAACAGTGGCAACATACAATCGTGATAAAAAACCTCAATGAGAAAGGAATTACTTGACAAAAGCCAGTATAAACAATGTATAAAACGCCTCTGACTGGACATATAGCCCATTATATTTTGGGGTGGCACCTGGGGTGGCCAATCAGATTTCAGGGGTGGCCCGTGCCACCCAAGGCCACTCCCTGAATACGCCACTGTAACTATGTCTAAACAATACTGACATGCCAATGTGTGAAATACTATTGCTTAAATCTCCATCCTGGGCTCCCTAACTAACTTGACTCCACTGTTACAGATGGAGTGCAAAAATCCACAGACCTTCTTCTGTGCAAAACAGTGTGTTCTGCTAAAACTAATGTGAGGCTTCAGCAGAAATCAAGTGTGTATCTTCAAGAGTTACAGACATAAAAAGACCCATGCAGTGGGGCGTACAATTGTAAAAGTTGAGCATCTGTAGTAGACGTTGAGGTATTGGCACAAGTATCAAGAGAGAAAGAAGCAGGTCGGCTATAAAATGAGCTTCAGCTGAACCTTATCGTGCATTTTACACAAAGCAAGGACTGTGGATATTACACTGGAATTGCATTAGGGAGGGGATCACGTCACGGCCAGTATGGAAAAAAGAGACATGATCACAGTGACGCTAACTCTTTGAGTGTACTGGTGAGTATGCGAGTGTTGTTTTAAGACTAAAACGCCTGCAGGATATACCAGTGGTTTGGTTACAGCTACATCTTTTTGGCTGAAAGAGATCAGCCAGATCAAGTTTAGTTACAATCGTTTTCACACTTGTCTAAATCCGTACATGCAGAGATTTTTCAGTATTAACCTAAGAAAAGAGAAGAGGACTGTCTGTGAATGGAAATACGCTGCTTTTTTAACCGATAAATGAAACTACACATTCGAAATAAGACAGGTGATTCAGGTTTTACTTCAAGTTATGAGGATATGAAGATATAATATGGCTGTAGATGTCACTGTGGAGATTTTATAGATGCACTGCTGGCACACCTGGCTGCCATTTCAGCTTAAAATTTACCCTGGCGTTTTTTTTATTGATTGTGATGTATTTTCTGTAATTGACTGCATTTTCTGAACAAGATTATTTTCGCACTGTGAGAACAAATGGCACAATGCTGGGAGCCTATTGAAGAATACAGTTGTACACTTTTTTTTTGACTTGTTCCTTCATCATTGCACAGTAAAAGAAAAATATCATTGTTCTTGGTCTCTGACAGACTAAAACGTTTAGTTGAATTTACCACGTCTATTGTGAAAAAGGCAAACCAACAGATCAAAGGATTCTCTGCTTGTTAATGTAAAAATAGAGCAGAGGGAAACACAAAAAAAAAGCTTGTGTTTTGCAATGCCCCGAGATGTTTTTTAGTTCATTGTACACTGAGTGATAAAGTGGTCTTATGGGAGTTGGAGTTTATGGCAGAATGAGTCACACCGAGTGTTTTGGAGGTTAACTGATTGTGCTCAGGTGTGTGTTTCAAAAGCACACACTTTGATGAAAGCTTTTGAGAAGTGGACATGGTGGTGCTAAGTGTGAAAACAATTGTAGAAAACTGCAATAAACAACTCCTAGTGGGGCGTGCTGGGGGAGGGGTAGAGGGGTGACCTTAACTTCACCTGCTCCCCATGGCCTCCCTCTCTCTTCCCCCGCCGGGTGATTGGTTGTGACTGGTCAGCGGGCCCGACAAAGCCTGCTTAGCCCCGACTCCCCAACACTAGCAGAGCCAGGCCCAACCCAGACACGTGAGCCTATGGCACACCGCGGCAGAAGAGAGAGGAAAAGGCGAGCTGGTGGGTGGAGGTTTGGCGGGAGACGAATAGGAGAGAAAAAGAAGAAGGAGTAGACAGGAGGGGGGGGATAAACGAACGAGAAGAGAGCTACAGGAGAGGCAATTTGGAAAACGGGATAGGAGGAAGCTAGATAAGGTTGTGATTTGTTGAGAGGACAGAGGGATTATAAGTGTGGTGAGGAGGAGAGGAGATAAGAATAGCAGTGCTTGAGGAGAGGACCCATGTTAGAAAAGGAGGAGAGAGAGAGAGAGGGAGGAAGAAGTTGGAAGGAGCTACAGACACTCCAGAGAAGCAGTGAGTGAGAGTGTAAGAAAGGGTGGAGGAGAGGAAAGCCGGAGGCAGACAGGCTGGCAGAGGAGAGCTCCCATGCTCACGTGGCGCGATGGAACCGAATCCGACAGCCGTCCGCACTTATTACCAGGAACGGAACAATAGCGAATTAGGTGCATTACCGTGGCTGCTCTCCCCTAAGCCCACGTCACATTGAGCTAAAGGAATTACTATCACTTCAAATGTAAACTATATCACAGATTAACTGAAAGTCATACAGAAATCAACTGTTCTTCTCCAGCAAGTGCTGCTTCCCCTGCACAGTCTGTGGATCAAAGAGTTTCAGCTTTAGAGCTCCCTCCTTACAGAGCCTGCACACTTTCCTTTCTGTCATGCTGGGGCGGAGTCGGCTGAACAGTTTTTGGTCAGTTTGTTGGATTACAGTGACATTTATTAATCAGTTTCCTATGATTATATGCTGTATATTTTTTTTCTCTATCTATAGTTGCAGGAAGCTGCCCAGGGGTGGGTCTTCCATGGTGGCACCACCTGCAATCTGATTGGCCACCCTGTGTGCCCCCCCCCCCCCCCCCAAAGACCTGTGGTAATGTCAATCACCGTGTAAAGCTCTTTAACACTGCTATCTTTATTGTAGGCTCTTAAAGGGACAATGAGGAGTTTTGGAAAAGCGAAGCGTTTTCACACTACATTTATGAGCCTCCACGCACACCGTGAATTTCTTTGACCGGCGCAAGACAGACTCATGTTTTCATTCATCAAGAATTAAAGTCAGAGGTTTGAAGACGATCAGATACCGTCGTAGTTCCAAACCATAAACGGCGATTCGGCGGCGTTATTCTCACAATCGCCGGGCAGTGTCTGCGAAACCGAAAGTAAGGAAACGCTGGTCGGCTCGACTAGCATTTCCGCCACCACTAATAATAACAAAATAACGATAGAGACAAAACGATATATTTATCGAAAATGGGTCCATTAAAGCAGAAGTGAGTGATATATTTGTGTTAATATAAGTCTTAAATAGTTATATCTTCCGACAGCAATCACTTACATAGAGTGTTTGGACTGAAACACGGGTCTCTCAGTCACTCTGCTCTGCTCTGAGCCGAGGAGAAAACATTTATCGTATCCTACAGTTTTTATCCAATGAGGAGAGAGAACGGCATGCAGGGCTGTGTGTGCAGCCAAGGAACGCCGTGAATGTGGTGACGTAGCGACGAGGACTGTTATGGTGCGTTCAAGGAAACTCGTATTTTTCCGACCGTGAAGTGGTACCAGTTCGATCTGGTACGAGTTCACCGGTCGGAAGTTACGAGTGGCCGTTATAGTGACTTTCACCGGTAAAACAGGTCGGAAAAACACGAGTGGGTTGCCTGGAACGCTACAAAGTCGTAAGTTGTGACTTGAAGCTGTAATTTACGATTTCAAAAGCCTGCCTGGAACGCAGCATTAGCGAAAACGACCGGACCACTCACTTCTGCTTTAACAAGTGTGGGTAACGTAGATTCATCCACATTAATATGAGACTTTTTTATTGGAATTTTTCGTTCTGCCGCTGGAGAAACTCCTCGTTGTCCCTTTAATCAACTCTGTACAGCAAACATCCTATAGTGTTCTGTATAGTAAATGTAGAAAATGGTGTAAGATCAATTTGAGTAATGCTTGTTATTCTACATACATTGACTGTTACACAAAACACTGAGATGTTAATTGTACAAAGTTGAGCTCAAACTACTGGGTAAGAGTATAAGATATTGATGATCAGTTTGAAAGTGTATTGTGTTGCTTATTCTGCTAAGACTCCTTATTTGCAAGATAAAGTTGATTATTGATTGACTATAATTTTAATATTGACAAGTGGAAAATAAAAAGGTCACAGGCATCTTCCTTACAAGGTGAAAGATTCAATGTGGCCAATAAAAGCAAGACGAAGACATGCGTAACTGTAAAATATAAACATTCAAGAGAGCGATCAGTGGCAGCCTTCATTTTTGTTACTTTTGGATGGCCCCCCCAGATTCACTGTTGCTACCCCCTGTGCCCCCCACCAGAAAATACTCTGGACCCGCCCCTGAAGCTGCCGTGTGAAGGATGTGCTAACATGGAGCCAGCTCAGGAACCTACGCTACACTTAGTCAACAACAATAGATAAGATGGGACAACAACACTGGCGAGCCAGCTGGACAAGAAGGTGAGGCGAGACTTCGCTGGACTCGATCTGATATGACAACAGAGTGTGGATGGACGGACTCAACACAAAACGCCGCACACATTCAAACCCCACGTGCCAACGCAGATGTTAGGACTCCTCTCCCGAATGAGCACACAAACAAGACACACATGCGCGCACACATACAGTAGTAAACAAACAGAACGATGCAGTGAAGGAGTGAAGTCATGGGAAGGTGAACTTACGATGGCTTGCATGTTCAATAGAAATCTTTTTATCTGTTTGAACAGGAGACAAAACAGGAGAAAGAAGAAAAAGAAAAAAATACACAAAACATGAAAATGGGTGGTCTAAGTCATTATGCAGATGAAAGATACAGCATCATCAAAACACCAAATGGTCTATTGGAATCCACCAGGATGCAGCGAGGATGATGGTTTGTGGCAACTCGAAGCATTTTACATGCACGACTGAGGTATTTAGCAGATTCTCGGAGGGATCGACAACGAGTGAGCGTCTGTCGCGTGACGTGAGGGTCGAGAGGAGTCATAATGTCTCCAGGTCAAGGGATACTCTTATTTACGTGGAGGAAAAATAAATAAAAAATCGTCAGTCAGTCTCCTGCGGTTTGCCAAACGACACCTTTACAGATTTTCTCCGGCACAGTGCTTCCCATCCTGCCTCCTCTGTCAGAGCTACTTGAGTGCATGTTTTGCTGACGGCCTCCTGAGAGAACGCTCAGCTCTCCGCAGCCAAATCAGGCAGTGTATTTGTCTAATCTAGCTGCTCCACAGAAGCCTGTTTATGTCAGGCCTCGCGTGTAGGTCTGATAGAGACGGAGCACGGTGCTGCACTTAATGTGGATATGATCCCCCCTTCCACCCATTGCACGTGCATTCATGAGGCTCGCCTGCATGTTTTGGGTGAGTTGCATAGTGCCTTGTGTGCATGTGTGTGTTTTTTAATGTGTGTACTTGAATGTATCTCGCTGCCTCTGTGGATGTGCGTCTCTGAGATTCTAATGCGCTGTCAGCTGGATTCCTCCCAGCTCATCACGGGCTGCACACTGGGTGTCAGTGCGAGTCTGACTCACTCTCATATGCTCTTCTCTGTGCTAATTTTTCAACTTGGTCGTGTCATGCTTACTTCCCACTCCATGCGCTCCCCTAACATGCACTTGCTCCGTCTCTCTCTCTCTCTCTCCATCTGTGCTTTTTTAGATGTGGATCACTTGCCTTCTCTTTTTGTGAACCTAAATCCTCCCTCATGAAACATCTGTCTGACATGTTCTTCCCAGCTCTCTCTACATCACTTGTACTCTCATCAAGCTGCAATGGCAAAACACTTTTGAAAAAAAAAAAGGCGTTCTTTACAATATGGCTTTGAACTAAAATACACCCTATAGGGATGAGCTGTGAGCACAGAAATCTGTTCCTGCCAGGCTTACTATTATCAATTCCACATCCACCTGAGGCAGCAAATAGGCTGTTAGGGAACTGACCCCTATAGGAACCGCAGAAACACCACTTTCCTTCAGATATTAGACGACTGAACTATTTGCACTAGTCGACTAAACCTCACAGATGTTGATCTGTACTCGACCGACTGAAGAATTAGGATGAATCACATCAGGAAATATAAATCAGCCACATATTTACCCTCTTTTGACATTTACCCCAGCTCAGATACATTGATCTGGTGACTTACTTCGTGTACATAGCCCCTCAGTGCAGTTTTTGCTCTCCATCATGCTGCCGCTGCAGTGCTTCCCTCCGTTCCTGGGTGGGGGGGCTTGGCACTCACGACTGCGCCAGTGGGTGCACTCTGTTCCACAGGCAGACCACTTTGCCCACTCGGTCCAGCCTCCATCCACTGAAATGAGACAGCGGCGACATGAGTCATTTTAAATACTTGCATCACTCCAGGTAGAGGGAAACTGGGAATGACATAATGCGGCGTGATGCAGACTGTATGTAACAGCTCGAGGCGCATAATTTCAAATTTTTCTAAATATAGTCTGGAGTTTGTTTTTGAATGACTTGAAAGTCAGGATGGTCTGACACCTTGTGTGTGAAGCAGGAAGAGCCGGGACAGAGTGTGACTGTAAATTATCTGTGTTCCTGTTGTGTATGACTTGTCATGATTACATCCGAGCAGTTACATGATCAAGTGAACAAATGTTTTTCTCTTCTGAGGTAAGTTTTAAAATTCAATCCTGCAAGATGGCCCACTTTGGAAATCTCCTGACAAACCGGAATACTTTGTCTGAAAATGTAAACAGGGCCGGCCAGAGCCTCCATGGGGCCCTAAGCACAATTTTATTTTTGGGACCCTCTATTACTGCCAATAATCCTGATTATTTATCATTTACATACCTACTACAAACTTATTTAAATTGTTCAAATATGTCATTATGGATCATCATCCTAGCCTGGAATGTTTTTTTAGCCATCTATGGTTTTTAATCTGTAATAGTATCAAATTCAGCCAGAGGTGCAGATTTACACTTAATATTTGAAGTGATGTACTAAGTGGGATACTGAATGACATCTGGGCCTAATAAAAGTAACAAAATAAACCAATAGCTAATGCATTTGCTGTAAACATATCATCACCTATTTTTTATTTTTGGTTTTAAATAAACTGCAACAGCAATGTGAAACCACAACAATAAAGGGTTTTTGTAAATACACAGGATTTCTCTAGTTGTGCATTATATAAAGTTGATTGTTCTTGGGGGCCCCCACTGGTCATGGGGCCCCTAAGCAGGTGCTCAGTTTGCTTATGCCTTGGGCCGGCTCTGAATGTAAATAATTCCGATCTTCACCTGGGCACAGCGTGGTGCAGGTGATTCTCTGGAAGGGCGGGCCCTCGCAGAACGCTCCCCCGTTCAGAGGCGTGGGATTGGTGCAGCTGCGTGTTCGTCGCTGCCAGCCCCGCCCGCACTGAGCGTTACACTCTGACCATTCAGTCCAAGACGACCAACCTCCGCTCACTGCCAGAGAGACGGAGACAGACAAGCCCCACTATTCATATTTCTGCGTCACAGCCAACGTCATCGTGAAGAGCAGGAGGTTTAACCTCACCATGAGCTGTGAGGTAAGACATATGTGTTACCATAAACAATGAGCGTGGCGGTGCTGCTGCGCCTTTTGCCCACCACGTTCCGAGCCACGCAGGTGTAGTTGGCGGTGTCCAGGAGCCTGGCCTGCTTGATGATCAGATCGTGATCGATGGTGATCAGGAAGTTGGAGTCCTGAGACGGATCAATGGCATCCTCGTTCTTCAGCCACTCCACCTGCAGACAAAGCAGGGGATAAACAAACACACACACACACACATCCATCGCTGGAATAAAAATCAAGTTCTTTGCTGGAGGAAACTAATTGAAAATTTAAAACTTGCGAGTGTTTGTGTTAATTCAACTTTGAAAGATGGACTCTCTTTAATTCTCTTGGCAGATATTTCTCCACATAAATCATCGTACAAATCAGCAGGTGTGTATGCATAAACATGAGTCAGCATGCCACACACAGACCCATTCAGCAAACACAACAAGTCTGCAGAACAGTAAGCCATAGCAACACGTCTCACACGCTGCATTCGCTATTGATCAGACATTGTCAATATTTGATCTTTCTTAGGTTAGAAAAACATCATCTGTGGAATCTTTTGGCCAAACTCACTTTTATTTTTGACACATCCTCCTCCTTTCTAATGGTCATAATATAACATAACAAACAACCACAAATAAAACAATTAGAATTTACCACATAAAAGTGCAGTCTAAGGCTCTGCTGTGATCACATATCATATTTTTACACTTTCACGCAATGTACTTTTTATGTCACATAATAACCCTGGTATTAAGCCGATAAAAAGGCAGAACATAAATACTTACAAAGTCATAAAAATCACACATTTCTGAATAATTTGTTTTCTTTTTTAATATATTGTCGCACGGCTGTTTTATGAGCAGAGTAAAACTGTGCGATGTAGCGCTGTACGGTTGAGTGTAAAAACATGACACAAAGTGGATTTAAGTGCAGCCTTTTGGTGATTTGTTGCTTAAATAACAAAGAATATTATCACAGATCGTTGTGTGTTTTTTTTCTTGATGAGGCCACGTAGCTGAAGAGACTTAAATCTCTCAAACTTCAGTGGCTCGCCCTTTATTTTGTTCCTTTGTGCTTTATGTTGCTGTAGACTGAGGCACATAAATGTGTATGATTAATTATTGATTTGTTACATCTCTGCTTTGCTGTCACGTGGACTCGCGACACACCGAAAAAAAAAAGAAAAGGATTTGAACTATTTATTGCCCATCAGCATCAAGAACAGAATTTTAAAGGTACATTGTGTAGGAATTACTCCCATCTAGCGTTGCGGTTGTATATCGCAAGTAACTCAATCATATTTTTCATGTTGCATTCACGTGAAATTGGGCGGACGGCAGACGGACGACAGCTGCTGCAGGTAACGGCATAAACAAGCCTCTATGTAAACAAGTGGCCGTCAGCATGAGGCAAAACAATACACGTGACAATATGTTGTTATGGCGATGTGGTATTGTTTACGTTTTATCGGCTTTCTCTCCAATTCTGTGACTAAAATGACATCTGGTTTGTTAGCGACGGCCGTCTGCCCGACTGCAGGTGAATGCAGCATCAGTGTAACGCTCCATTCCTCCTCACTGCGTTACCGCGGTGACTTTTCACAGACGCCACCTCCACCTGAGCCGACAGCTCCAGTGTCTCCGCTGAGTTTCCGTGGTTTCCTACCGTCACGCTGCCACTGAACGTAAAAACATGGCGACACCACATGGCAGCCAGCACCGAGCTTACCCGCTCCATGTAGATATGAATGATATGAACGGATAATTCAGAGCTGAAAGAAACACTTCAGTTTGTTGATGGGCGTGATTACTGATTAATGAAAAACATTTGAATGAAATAATCGATTTTCGTGAATAGATAACAGGAGAAGTTACACAATGTCCCTTTAAGCTCAAATGTGACAAGATTAGAAAGGCGATTTACCTCAGGGGCAGGCATGCCCTCCGGGGGGCGACACTGCAGCAGCACCTCCTGCTCCAGTCTCACCTCCCGCCCCAGCGGCTCCTGCTCAAAGTTCTTCTTCAGGTCTGCAGCGGGTGACACAGATGTAGTCAGCAATTAGTGAAGGCTGCCTCATGACAGCAGAGTGACACCCTGTTTATCTTAGTGACACTGGTTGTCACAAAAACACGCACACATACACACACACACACTAGACAAAGTCCCAAAAAGCCTCTGTCACCGTGTGTGTGTGTGTTTCCCCCCTTCGTATCTTCATAAACACGCACAGTGTCAATCACAGTACACCACACATTACCGCAGGGGATTCTAGCAGATTGAGTGCTGGAGCAGATGTATTTGCATATATACTTAAGCTGACACGTGTGGCAGGAAAAAAAGTTGCCAGACATTTGCCCTTCTGCTGTCTCTCTTTCTTCTCTCTCTCTCTCTTTCTCACACTGAACACACACAAACTCGCACATCCACACGGCCTTGATACTGACATGCGACACGAACGTAGGCGCGGTTGCTCTTGGTGGTGCCGGCTGCGCTCCAGGCCACACACTGGCACCAGTAGTCGTTGGGCCCAAACAGCTCCTCCACCTGGTTCCTGGACACCGAGATGTCCACCTCCCTCATCACCAGACCTGTGCAGAGGGCAGAGGGGGGGGGGGGAGTGAGTGAGTGTGTGTGAGTGAGTGAGCAGGGTTCCCACTCTTTTCTTGAAATCGTTTTCCAGGACATTTTCACCTGCTACAGTCTGACAGACATGAGTTTTTACGCCGTACACTGATCCATCCCCTGTCCCATTCAAGCTTTGGAGAAGTGTTCTTTTCTACAATGGTACCTTGTTTTGTACATTTAAAGCAGAAGTAAGCTATCCGGTCGTTTTGGCTAACTTTCTGTCAGCCGATGGAGTTAGCAGTCCCCGCAAGAGGACCGCCCCTTTATGCCGTTCTCTCTCCTCATTGGATAAAGGTTGTAGGATACAAGGAAAGTTTTCTCCTCGGCTTACAGCAGAGCAGAGTGACTGACAGACCCGTGTTTCAGACCAGACACTCTATGTAAGTGATTGCTGTCGGAAGATGTAACTATTTAAGACTTATATTAACACAAACATTCTGCTTACTTCTGCTTTAACCAGTTTGTTTCTATGTTTATTCCTCTCTCTCATTCTCTCTCCCAGAAATCTGATTTAAAGATGTGCAGTCTATGGCTCTAACTAATGAAATAATCTCTTAAATGCTTAGAAATTATGACAAATTAATCATTGTTTTGTTTTTCGGAAACAAAATCCTTACAGTAGCATAGTCTGAAAATGTCAAATAGAGCTCTGTTAGCTGCGATAAATCATTTTCCAGGACAACTCAAGCTTTTCCAGGACATTTGATTTTTTTTTCTCATTTTCCACGTGTTTACCATGACTGGAAAATTGGTCAACCATTTTCCAGGCTTTCCAGATTTTCCCGGACGAGTGGGAACCCTGAGTGAGGCATATTTTTCACAGCACCTATAAACTATCTGCTGGCTACGAGCCACCGGCAGTTAACATGCACATAAAACCCTATAGGAGCTAATGGATTATGTAGTTGAAAATTATGTTTGTAATTGAGGATGATGTTGATGCTTGTGAAATATAAGGTGACATTACTCTGTGTGTGTAGTTCACCGTGTTCACAGTGTGCACGTCTGTGTGTGTGTGTTTCACCTGAGATCTGATCCAGGCTCTCTCTGGTGATGTGATCGTTCTGATTGACCCACTCTCCGTTGCATTTGAAGTAGATCTGCGTGGCCGGCGACGCCCGGCACCTCAGCTGGACCGGCCGATTCTTTACGATAAAAGCGTCCTCGGGCTCCAGCAGGAATTCTGGGAGAGGCTCTGCCGGCGCTGATGGGTAGGAGTCGGGGAGGACCTCGGCATCGCTGTAGTCGCTGCTCTCTGAAAACAAAAGAAGCGATTTAGATGATTGACCTGAGATAAAGTGCCTTGCTTGCTTGTCACTGAGTTTCCATCAGTTGTTGGCCAATCTCACTGTTGGGGAAGTAAACGAAAATGACAAATTCATCCTATGGGGATCAATATGTTATCACTTCAATAGAGGGGGTTTGCATGACAACTTGTCTTGTGTGTCTAAATGCAACTTTAGTGCATGTATGAATGGTTCTGTCAGCAGTGCTTGACTGCATACATTAAGGCAGCCCCGTCGGTGTATTTCACCAAGACATTTAAGGTGCTGACAGCTCGCACTATAAATGGAGTGGCACAGCAACATTATTGCCAGTAATCTGGTCAGTGCGAGCCTCCTGCTCTGGTCGCTCTCGAAGAATGCATGCCTCTCAGCTGGGGGTTGGGTGGGGATGGGGGGGGGGGGGGGGAGAGCAGCTGACCTTCCACGGACAGGTCCCGTTGATCGCACATTATCCCCTGACATTTTCGATGTGACACATCCCTCCTGGCAATGCTGCGAAGAGCTTCTCCTGGCAGGAAGGACACGATATTTCTGACCTCTTCACTGCGACTTGTTACTCTAATAGTGACGGATAGATCCCGGGCAGTATATCAATGCCGCGACGTTATTGGTTACCACTGTTTTTGCAGCAGCAGACAGATTTATATGTCTGCAATGATGCCAGCGCCATGCACTACATTGTTATAAAAAAAAATCCCGCCTCAGCACATTTGCAGCGCAGACACTAAAACCCTCTGAGGGGGATGTGTGATTTTGTTCTATGTAAATAAAACTGACGTGATCTGACAGTTTTAAGAGTATTATAATGATGTTTAATGATATAACAACATAAACTGTTGAACACTTCACTTATGGTTGATCATTTTCTCCAGCCGTTGGTACTGGGAGCAGACTCAAACATTCTGTCAGTCAGACTAGTCTGTTTACAGGACCACAGGGCAGCAGGCTATGATGCATAACTTGTGTGTCCATCATCAGCTTGATTGTATCTTTGTGTACTTGGGCACAGACACTGAAGCAGCACATGCAGACTGGAGAAGTGACATAACGCTTGCAAACAGCAGGACTGCAGCAGCCTCTGCCTTGAAAAATATCCTGAGTATAGAAATAATATCCGGCCTGAAACCTGGAGCATAAATCAAATATGTTTTGTTAAATTTAAATTGTGTTGCAAAAGCCAAATGTTTTTCTCTCTTTGTATGCGGCGTCTTAACGACCAAACTCTTACCATCACTTCTGACTTTCTCTTTCGGGTAAATTCAAGTTCTTGTAAATTGTTAATGGGTCTGACCTTCCAATAGAAAACTCTGCTCTGCTTACGAAAATGATCTGAATTCAATATGCATTAAATGGAAGACTGGAGCGGAGTGCACAGGATTGTCAGGGTCGACTCGGCTCCAGTCGGGAGATGCCGAAACAGTGAGGACACATCCAGCCCGATGCACTTTACTCCCTTGACACACACTCACACAAACACACACACACACACACACCCAGATGAACACAGCTCGTGGGTAATTGTGCTTTTCTTACACGGCATTTACATTATATTAAAATCTCACTCTCTTCATTCAGTGGGTACAGGAGAAAGAGGTTTCGGGGCAGGAGGAGCAGCTTTTTTCCACAATGCGATTTAAGCCAGGCTAATTTGCGCTGTTCAGTTTTCAAAATTAATCGAGCCCAACTTGATCATTTATGCCACAACCAGGGAACAAGAGAAACTACTTAGAAAGATACCATCTCCTATTTTAGGAACATGAGCACTTCCCCACCCCCATCCTGCTGTTTCCCTTGACAGATTCTGTCTGAAACATTAGGGGAAAGCAAAGAGGAACACAGAGGCACGGGGGAAGTGGGAGAAGAAAGTTGCGGCATGATTTAAAACCAGCAGAGATTGAAGACGCCCGTATACCATCTTCAGTTGGAGGGATCTCTTGACCTAAAGCTCCTCCACCATGAAAGGGCCAGCGGGGACAGGAGAGTCTGAGGCAGCAGTGCCCACAGGACAGATAGAAAGGCCAACAGCTGCTCCAGGCCCAACAGCCATCCAGGACCGACCTGTCACCTGCTGTCTTTCTCTTCCTCCCTCCACTCCATCACTCTCTCCCTCTCTCTCTCACACACGCATCATCCGTACTCCATGTCGATTACATTTATTCACTAACCCGTGACCCCCAACTGAACCCTCACTGCTGCACGCTTCCACTCCACCCACGCTGTGCTCTCCTAGTGATGATTACAAATATGAGAGTCTGGATTTTTTTTGTAAGTTTTAGAAAAGGAAGTTATTCTCTCTTGAACTGAGAGTTTTGACTTATTATCCATGTTCCCTCCTCCCTTCTTCTTTCCACTCTCTCATTGATATTCAGTGAAAAAGACAAAAAAAAAAAGGTGCATAAATGAATCATTTCTTAAGATCATTAAATCTTTGGATTAAAAAAAAAGTTATGACACCTTGACTTCTTCTAAATGCTTTTTGTATTAGTATAATTTGCTCATTTTTTCCCCTCTATCTCAACACATCATTTTACACAGTAAATGTTGTGATATCCCACATTGTGAGATTCCCTTGAAATTACCCAATAATTAATTACACAAGATCACACTTTCAGAAATTATGTGAAAAAGTGAAACATTTTCTGTAATTAAATATCATACCTGTCTACATCATCATCTTCAAGTAGCAATAATGAGCCCCGTCTTACAGTCATGTGACATCTCTGAGGTTCTGTGTATTCACTGCTATATGTCTCTCTGTTTTGATGGATAATTAAAACAGTTCAGCCCTGAAACAAAATTTACTTTTACTCCAAACTTTGCATCATGCTGCATATTTCCACAGACACACTTGAAAAACACCTGGGACGGTCAGAGCAAGCAGAGGAAGAATAATACACTGCAAAAACTCAAAATCTTTCCAAGAATATTTTCACTTGAAATAAGTAGAAAAATCTGCCAGTGAAAACAAGTTTTTTGTGCTTGTAATAAGAAAGTAAAACTTGCTCCACTATCAGATTTTTCTACTCATTTCAAGTAAAAATATGCTTGAAAGAAGTAAAAAGTGTCTAAAAACAAGCTAATTTTTATGTGATGAGTCTTATTTTGAGTATAATTTGATTTGTTTGGACTAGAAATGACATTTTGACTCCTATAAATAAGACAAATATTCTTGGAAAGATTTTGAGTTTTTGGAGTGTAAACACACAAACATGCACATGAATCCGTACACACACACTTGTTTCTGCACCCACAGGTGACACCCTGTCAGGAGCCACACTTTATGTCACTTACATACACTCAATTAACCGCCTAAAACACTGCAAGTGGGTTACTCATGCAGGTAAACACAAGCAAGTATTTATAATGATAGTTAACACGTCTCAAAGTCATGCTTAACCATGAGCACCAACGCGCCAACGTGCTGCTCCCACAATCCTCTCCTCCCCGTCTTTGCCTGTGTTTTTTCCTCTGCTCACATCCTCTTACTCTCTTCGTACGAAGCTGTCGCCTCCAGACTTTCAGACTTTGAATTCTCTGTCAATAACCAATTGTGTTGCCCCTCCCCGCCCCTCATCCCCCCCCCCCGCTCTATCCCTTTGTCCGGCATTGATCGCTCGGTGTTCAAACATCGGCTTGAAAAACACAGCCTGTCACTCTTCAGGCGAGATGAGAGGGGGGCCACGGGAGAGGGAGTGAGAGAGAGAGAGGCAGCTAGAGGAAGAATGGCAGCGGAGACAGGCAAACACAGAGAGACGCTGCTTCAGACGGAGGCAGATTGGGAGGAGAGACGCTGCATATTTGGGTAAACCTCTCTTCTCAGTGCAGGAGTGTGCATGTGTGTGTTCTAGGGGGCCTGCGCAGTTTAATTAAAACACTTGCATGACAGAGGTAGGAGACAAACAGACAGCTTCTTTCTCTCCCCCCCCTCTCCTCCTCTCTCCCCTCGTCTCTCTGAGATAATGGAGCTGGGGGTTTAAAGTGGAACCTGTGTTTTTGGGCCAGCGTACAAACATCCATCAGAACTCAGCAGCTGGCAATTTGTGCAGAATGGAGGAGCCTCAGAGACAAGAACTCCTTGCCGTGCAGCACAGCAAGTCTTTTATTACTCTAATGATAGACAGCAGACAGCTAGAAAGCAAACACAAGCTTTTGGGTATTCTTTTCTGGAGCACACAATTGCACACACACACACAGACACACACACACTTAAACTATACGACACAAGATGACAGCCCATGTTCATGCAGTTCTCACTGACTCTTTTTTTTTCATGCAGGCTAAATTCAAATGGTGTGACTGAAGGAGATTCCTTCCTTGCTGATGATGACGGGTGGAGTTGCAGAGTTTTAGTTTAGTTTATTACAGTAAGATCCCCATTAGCTTTTGCCACGCAGCACAGCAGCTATTCTTCCTGGGGTCTTTCATCTTCATGAGTGACAAATACAAACCATCAACCAGTAACATCAACCAGTAACTTATGTAACTTAATACATAAAAACAAAAATTCATACAGAAAACACATACTTACATATACAAACAAAACATCCAAGATGAACACCTAACAGACATTACCAGCTCCTACATTGAATCACAACATCCTCCTGTCACACAAGGATGCCAAGACCCAATTTACAGATTTATACTATACTAAAATTACAATCCAAATAATAATCTCTTAGTTTCATTTTAAAACTAACCATGTTTCTTTGTTGTATAACATAATTCGGAAGGGCATTCCACTCCTTCATAGCTCTATATAATACTGTAAATTGAGAAAGTGCCCTGGGTAAAATAAAAAATAAAGAGCCACGCAACAGCATAACTGAGAGTCAGAGTGGTGGAGCGAGGTAACAACGCATGGGAGAGAGAGAGAGAGAGAGAGAGAGAGCATGGAGCTGGACAGAGGTGACAAGATGGGAGGACATGAGGTTCTGGCCAGAGACAGGTCAAGAGGCATTTGGAAACAAGTGGAGAAACTGTCTCTGTTGTTCTTTCTGTGACCTGTCTGTCTCCACCCTCTCTTTTCTGTTGCCTCTCATTCTTTATTTCTCTCCCTCTCTCTCACACACACACACACAGAGACACACACACACACACATAGCTACACACACAGGACAACTGTAATTTTCCTAGCCCCAGTGCCTCCAGCCAGAGCCGAGTCTAAAGCGTCTGTACTTTATCATTACCTTTACAGAGTTAGTCATTACTGTCCCCTCCAGTGCCCTCACTATCCCAACACTGCTCTCAGAAGTGGGAGGGTGGGTAGGGGGGGCAGGAGGGAATAAAGCACATACGGGGAGAGGAAGAATACTTGTAAGCAGCCAAACAACAAAGACACACTGTACGAGACACGGGGACGGGCTGTGTTGGGGCGAGCTCAGGAATCTCGACTTATTTTTTTCTTCTTCTGTGTCCTATGAGGTCAAAAACAAACAAATAACAGCCCAGCGTCCCAGCGTCCCACCTTCTCCCTTCCTCTTTCCAGTTCGGTGTCTAACATGAGAGTGCTTTTCTTCTTGCCCTCCCCTGACTCCAATCCTCCTTCCCTCCTGCCTGCTGGATTCAAAGCACTTTGTGCAGCTCCAGTTGACTTCAAATGACATCCAGCCTTAAATGCAAACATACACACATAGAGAAAGCTCTATTATAGCCCGCAGCTATGAAGCACAACCAGCTTGCTGAGCCCACTAAGGACAAACAGCTGTGAGGACAGACCGTCAAATATGACAATGCCGCCGGCAAGGGAAACAAGGCCAATAAATAGAGTGATCAGCAGCCATTATGCAACATTGACTGGGTGACCATATATCCATCATCCTCACCCAATTTACCTCATTATCATCATTCTTGCCAGGAAGCTCCGAGGTGGAGTCGCACACGCGCACGCAGCCAGGTCGCGAGAGACAGAGATGGATGGAGGGAGACAGTCTCTCCTTGCCTTCCTTAAAGGACAATTACATTGAGTGATTGATATTCAGACTGACCTCGTCCTCATCAGCCTGAAAACAACTTGCTACACGAGGAGAGAGAAGAACCAGACGAGTGACGGAAAAGATGAAGTGCAGAGACGTGTGGTTTAGATGTTTGATGGAAAATCACTGAATGTGCGAGCAGGACAGTGGGTGTGTGTGCCTGCCTGCGTGCGTGCCTGAGTGCGTGCCTGAGTGTGTGTGTGTGCGTGCACTGGCATCAGGCAGGGCATGAGACATGAATGCAGGTTGGAGCGACACTTCTCTCATCAACAAAGGCAGACGGAGTGTGAGGAGTCATGCAGTTCACCCATCTGACTGAACGCACACACACACACACGCACACTGGCACGGGCACTTACAGTAGAAGAAACCCTTTTGAGCCCACACGGGGGTAAAATTGGACATCTTTTAAGCTGCAGTGCCTTTAATTCACCAGTGACTAACAAACGCTATTATTTTCATTTCTTGGTGGTAGGTGTTGTGAGGCGACAGGAGGCAGGAAGCAGAAGCTGACGTCCTGCTAGGAGGGACACGGACCCGACTCTGTGTGCTTTCTCATAAAGCCTTCGACACGTCGGCCTTGAAAAGCTCTTGTTTGGATATTTTGATGCTCACCACCAAGATGTGCACCTGCAGCGGCTCCGCATGGCTCCGCAGCCTGTTTGTTTGTACTCACCATGGTGACTCTCTAACTACCAGACATCATCTCTGGTACAAGCAGGCACACACATTCCTCCTCAGGTCCTCCTTAAGTCTTACGTACCTTATTTCTCAGCCACTGGCTCTTTGAGTTTTTCTAACTAGCAACTGACAATAGGTTTTACTTTATTTATTTTTCTGATTGTTCTATTGAAAGAGGTGCTGAAACATGGATACCTCCACTGTGCACTTTTAAGAAGCTCTGTCTTCTTTTATTGCTGTTAGGATGAATGTTTTCCACATTGTATTTCTACTGAGATGTCTGCGGTGCTTTCATTAACTGCACTGTAACATTATTCTGTTATTTTATATATTTTTCACTATGTTCTAGTTGTTCCGTCTAATGTTTGCTTTTATGTTCTCATTTTGCTAATATAATGTGAAGCACCTTGAGTTGTCTTGTTGCGGAAATGTGCTATACAAATAAACTTGCCTTTGCCTTTACCTTTGCTGTGCCTATATGTGAGGGAAGTGTCCATCTATCTTAACTTATTTTATGTTTTATGTAACTTACTGTTTTATCACCTATGTCTGTTTTTATAGTCCTGTCCTCTCACAAGTGCTTTCCAAATGGCAAATAAATGAATCTGACTTTTTAAACAAGACCCATACGTTGCAGACTGAGCAGACAAAGGAAAGGAGTCTCATGATTAAGAATACACTTGCCCAGAGTAAAAAAAAAAATTGTAGTTTTGTCTTTGTGTTTTCAGAAAAGCAACAGGTCCTCGATGTGTTAGCCTAGCACAAACAGTGAATCCTTCATCCCCTCTGCAATAACCACCCTGAACAATCAATAATGAAGACTTAGCTGCTTTTAACAGCCCCGCCTCCTCCTTTTTAGCATGATTGTACAACGTTTTTGTTTTTACAGTAATGTTTTTTTTTTTTAGTGTTTTACACAAGCCTGTCAAAGAAGAATTTCTGTCACTGACTGGCAATAAAGCTTTTCAAAAGAAAAAAAAAATCCAAGAGACAGCAGTCATGTTTCATAATTAACAGTTTGCTACTTAGTTGTTCGAAACTTTTTTCTTGAGGAGTCTGTGCTACATTTCAAAATCCTGTCATAGCAGTCTCACTGCATTTCATTTGTTAATTAACCTCTGGTGATTAACTAGCAAACACAACTGTGCATGACACTGTTGTATCATAGTTCATTGAAACACAACTCCATCAGCACAAAGTTATATTTTTACTTTTGTATTTCAATATGTAGCCCAGCAGTTACACAACATGAAAAATAAGACATTTTCTTTTTGAAATGTATTTTTCTGAGCTATGCCATCAGCTATTTTCCTCTCACTTATGGACTATATCTAGGTTAACGCAGCCGAGATCATTTGTTTATTGAAAAATGGGTGAAGTTGTTGACTTTCCAGGATTTTCTACAAGGCACTATTCTTCTGACCAAGAATCACATATGTGATCATGTTCGTTATAGGAACTCGTGAGCTTGCGACTTGTTGGAAGTTCATCATGGCTGTGGAAATATCACACCTTTGATTGGTTCCAACATGTTAATGAGGACGCCTGCAGAGCGACTATTTCTACGGAGCTTGAAGCAACCCCAGTTACAACAGAATACGATCGAGACTGCTGTAATTGATTGTGCAAGTGAGTAAGCGAGATGGAATCTGTGTGAGTCAGAGAGTGACGGAAAATGGGACAGAAAAGGTGTGTGTGTGCGTGTGTGCGTGTGTGTGTATGAGAAAGAGGGAGGTGACAGGAGGCAGGAAAACAGATTGGCAGAGGGAGAAGTCCGAGCCGGTGATGGAGATACGGAGTGACAGAAATGCTTTGCTTGTCCATCCAGCATGTCTGGGTGACAGGAAGAGAGAAAGCAAGCCTGAGGACATGGTAACACACATACACACACACACTCACGCAACAAATGCAGCGGTTTGGAAGACCTCTTTTGCAGATCCGCTCGTAAATAGAGTGTTATCCCACTCTCTTAGCTGCAAGGTGTGTTACCCTGCAACCCTCTAATTGTAAATGAAGTGTGACCTGCCCTTTTTCAAAGGACTCATCTTCTATCTTGTTTTCTCATAAGCCCTTGGTGTCATAATGACATTTAATCAGCCCTGTTGTAGGGTATGCCAAGGGGCAAACACACAACACGTAAACATGCTATCCAGCTACGTGCTTCCAGACGGTTGAGGACCCAATGACAGGGCGAGAGTCAGTGGTGTTTTTTCCACTGATAACTGGGTGAATAGTGAAGAATTTTGTGGCTGTTTCACGTTGGACCCACACAATTCCACAACTGTGTATGTGAAAGAGAGGTAGGGCGGGCGTGTTTGTAACAGACTTGTGGATTATATTTACCGACTGTGCATCCAAGGGACAGCCTACTCCAAGTGAGATTCTTTTTTGACTGTGTTTTTGAATGTGTGGGTGAGTGTGACTGTGAGAGTGGGAGCGCTAAGAGGATTTGCTCTTGTGTTGTTGTAGCTGTGATCCCACTGCTGCTACTGGTGCATTTGAATAGGCAGAGAGAGAGAGAGAGAGAGAGGGGGGGTTGGGGTAGTAGGGGGGGGGCTACGTCGTGGCTGAACGTGTGCTCTGTCACAGCTAGGGGGCGCCACCCCCCCACGGCGCTCATTAATCACGGCCCATCAAAAAGTGGCCCTGTGCTGTTTGTGTGCGCCCTGACGACCACCTACTGCATGGGAACACAGGCGCACACAAGCACCACTATCAATCACTATCGGAGTGAGAGAGAGAGAGAGAGAGAGAGAGAGAGAGAGAGAGAGAGAGAGAGAGAGAGAGAGAGAGAGAGAGAGAGAGAGAGAGAGGGAGGGTAAGAGTGGGGCAGGGACACAGGGAGGGAGGGAGGGAGGGAGGAAGGGAAGGAGAGGAGACAGAGTGGGTGAGACAATGTTGTTTCCCTATTATCCTCTCGAAATTACAGACCAATGTCACAACTATTACTTGGAGGAGGTCAAACTCATATGGTAGAATGAGGCAGTGTGTGTTTGTGTGTAGACATAACTGTACGTGTTGGGTGTAAGGCGCCACTGCTCGTCTGCTCCACCACTGTGCAGCTGCTGCTTCATCATGAGGGTTGCGCAAATCTTACCCAGAGTGGCTGGTTGGTTGCCATGGTAGGTATATTCACATGGAGCCGGGCTCCTCTAGAGAGAGGCCTAGCAGTCTACACACCACACACACTAACACATTGTCTGTTGTCTGTCTCTCCATCACTCTTTCTTGTGCCACCTCACGCCCTTCCATTTGTAAGTCTTGTTGAAATAAGTGTTTGTAAGTTGTGTGTGTGTGTGTAGCGCGCACATACATAACGTGAATAGGTGAGCAGTACAGTGGGATGAGTGTTTGGAAGCCGGGGCCGTTTAAATGGCTGTAATTACATGAGAAGATGAGCTGCATTCCTTTCTGAGGGCAGGCTGATTACAGGCCTCTCCTCTCTGGGCCCCTGTAATTACCTACTCTACCCTGCACCCCCCCACCCCCCACCCCCATGTGCCTCTCCCTCCATCCCACTACACTTGCATTGTATCTGCACTGTCTTCGTTAGGCTACAGGCGTGTCCCCTCCCTCCCTCTAACCAGCACCACCACAATACCGGTCCTCTGATTCACCTCTCTACTAACTTTTGCAACACTTAACCTCTCCTTGCTCTCACCAGGTCCACTCCTCACCACTCCTCTGTCCTCTTTATTGCTTCTTGAACTGATTACACGCACACACACACTTAGAGGCCGCTCAGCTTCTTGTCTTTGAATTTTTGAAAATAAGAGAGTGTCCTGTATTACACATATAAATTGTCCTCTTCTCATGAAAATATTGGTTCTTAAAGCTATAGTGCGTAACTTCTACGTGTCTGTAAATATCTGATTCACCCAAGCCACTACAAGAGGAGATGATACAACGCCGATTAAGCCGTTCAGCTCCTCTAACACCTCGCGGTATTTTTCAGTATTTGTTTTTTTTTGTATTTGGTGTCTTTGGCGACATTCCCGCGCTGGCGCACAGGAAGTAATGGTGCGTTCCAGGCAACCTGTGACTCGTGTTTTTCCAACCTGGTACGAGTTCACGGGTCGGAAGTTATAGGTAACAGGTTGGAAAAACATGAGTTACGGGTTACCTGGAACGCTACAAAGTCGTAACTTGTGACTTGAAGTCGTAACTTACGGGTTCGACAGCCTGCCTGGAACGCAGCATAACGCGTTCTGCCCGGTTTTACCTGACAACGAGAAGGAAGGGGGGGAGGAGAGCGCTGCTAGAAGCAACATGGCGGAGAACCCGAAGAAGCGACCAAGAGGTTCAGAAGTGGATCCTGAAAAAGCCTTCCCGTTCGGCACAAGAAAGAGAGTGACAAACGGTAGCGGTGGGGAGGGGAGGGGCGGGTTACACCGGGCCATACGCCATATTGAGGTGCCGGCCGTATCGTTGTTATAACACAGAAATCCTCTAGGGGGCGATAGAAGTTACGCACTATAGCTTTAAAGAAAACACTAATCTACTGATGTTCTTGAATGCAGAAAAGGCATTTGGTGACAAATGCCGGTCAGTCTTGTCTTGAAACTTGACAGCTTCTGCCTTACAGGTAAATACATGCTCTGACCTTTTGTCTCCCTCACAAACATATACACATGCAGTTGCAGTGTGGGTGGGGTTGTGTACCTGACCTCACACATACACAAATAAACACAAGAAAACCAGTAAGTCCATCCCAGTCAGGGATTCCGGTAAGACTGGAGACACACAGACAGTCAAATTACATGTCCCTCACCCAAATACCCTTCATTTGTTCCACAAGCACAACAGTCTTGAATTCCTGCTACCCTTTAATTTGTGTTCAAGCACATACTCAGCAGGGAACTCATTTACAGTTCACTAATTGAAAAGCTCACTGAATGTGAAGATCATCCGCTGTAAACCTGGTTTTATGTTTGAGACATTGTTGAGGAGTGCCGTCGTGCGTTTGGTGTGTTACGTCAAGAAGCACGAACTGTGATCTTGAGAAACGTCGGCAAAATGCGTCAAAACATATGTGTTTTTTTATTATTTGATATGACAACTCGGCTCCCTTGAGACAGGAAGACGGCCAGATCAAACTTCCTGTACAAATCACATTAGACACGCTGAGCAGGTGATAATGAAGAGAGAGGAGAGTGATGGGGAGGGTGAGGGTGAGGGTGGGGGCTTAAAGAGCGACAGAGAGAGAGAGAGAGAGAGAGAGAGAGAGAGAGAGAGAGAGCTAAAACATGACAGGGGGAAGAAGACGGAAGGATTAAAAATGAAAAGTCCTGATCTCTTCAAGCACCATGAAGACAGAGAGCAGGAGGAGGGGAGACAGAAATAGAGCCAGGGGAGAGAACAGGGGAAAGACAAGAAATGGGGGTAAATGGAAGGGGTAAGCACAGGTAACCTAGCTAATGTAAGGCACGGATGGAGCAAGGGGGGGGTGGGGGTGGGGGGTGAGGCTGGGAGCTTTGCTGTAAGTGTGTAGCCACACTAGAGGGGAGGGAGGGAGGGAGGGAGGATGTGTGGACGGAAAGAGCAAGGGAGGAAGCGATGGAGAGAGACTCTGAAACACTCCCTGGGTGCAGATCAAGTGCAACTCTTGATTGGTGTGAGTGTGTGCGTGTGCGTGTGTGAGTGTGTGTGTGTGATTGTGTGTGCAAAACTGTGGGCATTGGCTATGGCTGCCATGATTGCCAGTGCTATTAGAGATGCCTGCTTCTGTAATGTGTTGTGACAGGGGCTGATTCTTGTGACTAACTGCTTTGGCAGAAGAGCTCCTCTGTCATGCTAATGAACAGATGAGGAGATGAGCCGGATTGACAGCGGATCGACGGGCCATGCACATGACTCCTCACACACACACACACACACACACACACACACACACACACACACACACAAGTGCAAAGTGTGGGACGGTATATAGGAAGACAGTAGCAGACCGTGCTGTCGTCTGTGTGAACACCACATGGCACAATGATGCAGGCGTCTCAACTCACAAATAACTAGTTACCGAGTCAGTGTGACAGAGGTGACAACACAACAAAATGAGATAAAAAAAAAACCTCATATACATGCATAGACACATGATTATTACACCACACACAAACACAGTCAATTGGCGTCACTCTGTTCCTTCATTGCGTCCCCTTGCATCAGAGAAATCCCTAGATGCAGCGCACAACAAGCAACATGCTGTAGGCTAGCCTCTTCAAGTGTGTGTGTGTGTTTATGTAAGAGGGAGATATGGTCTGTGAGCTTTGGAAATGTATGAAATGAACCCTTTAATGTAAACAAGCTACAAGCAAGAACATTTAGCAAAACTTACGATAGAAAAATTAAATATACACTTGTACGACGCCAAATTGTTGGAAATCAAATGGCTTGGGTGACATTATTAACTAGGATCCTTTAAAAGCAAGTCAGATTTTTAACAAGATGTTAAAATAAAATGAGAGCGATGAAGATAGAAATAGGCAGCGGGGAGGTAGGCAAGGAGCAGAAAAGATTAGGGCACTAATAGGAAGAAAATCCATGTTGGAGGAGATAGATGATGAGAGGTGATGTGGCGATAGCAGGGAGGACAAATGGAGAGGCAGAAGATAGAGGAGCAATTCAACCTCCTCACCCTGCAGAATGTGGGGGGCTTGTAAGCAGAAGTGGTGCTGTGCAGAAGCAAATGGCTGTTTTATCCTTTTGATCTTTTTTCCTTCACTCCCTTTATACCTCACTTCATCATTCTCTCAAAATAAATTTCCCTCCCTGCCTCGACACAGACACACTCACTCGAATCAGGCCAAAGGAGAAAAAGGAGAAAGATGAGATTTCCACCCAGACCTCTTGTTTCAGTGAACTAAATCTGGGTCTGCACTGCTCGTTTGTTGTCCTATTTTGATCTTAAGTCATTATTCCTTACATTTCCGGAAAAAATCCCCCAAACTATTGAAAAAGTTATTGTGACACTTTTTTGTTTTTCCAATCCAACAGAAAGAAAAAAGGGGAAGGGGGAGAAAAAAAAAACTAAACCCAGAGGAAGTCAAACTTCAGACTGAAATGTGCAGTTCAAGATATGAAGGGAAAAACATACCACACTGACTGCCAGGTAATCTCAGCACAGTGCGGTACCAAAACATAAAAGTAATAACTAAAGCACAGGCATCTCACAGACTATCACTTGAGGCCAGGCCAGCTTCTCCATATCTTGGCAATCTCAGCCGCTAACAGATTGTGAAACACTGAGAATTGAAAACTCTTCATTGCACAAAGGGACCAGTAGCATCACTGCAAAGTTATCTCCAACCTGGACAGCCTGTGCGCGTCTCTGCTCTACACCGCAAATGTAAATCTTGTTATGTTTCAGGTCAAAATATTGGTTCTGTCCCCGGAGTGATGAGTCAGCATTTTGCGCATCAATCATTCATGAGGGCAGGTTCCAGTCTGATGTCTATAAAGTTTTTCTTGGCTCTTCAGTGCAGCTACAGGAAGGCGGCGTCCTTGACCCAGGGACAGGGACGATGGGACTGGTGTTGGAGCAGAAAAAAAAAAGAGGACATCCCAGAGCCTGCAGGCCATGGATGGACCAGTATGACTGGACTGGCAGGAATGGCGATGGCGATGGAGAGCAGTGATGAAGAGAGCATGACGAAATCACCCTTGGCATAAGCAAATACAGCAAGTGGCTGTGAATGAGAGAGGAAGCGTGCTTGTGTCTGTGCACGACGACCAGAGAGAGGGAGAGATGGATGGAAGGAGAGGCAGAGTGTCACCCACCAGACGCCCAGGGCCAGCGCAGACTGATGGTGACACTGAGTGGCCAGAGTGTGCAACACTGTGACAATAATGATGAGAGACTCTTTCCCGATCTCTCTCTGGTTTCTTCTTCTTCTTCTCCTCCTCTTCCTCCCTTCCTCTGTCTGTCTGTCTGTCTGTCTCCCCCCTGCAGCAGCCTCTGTCTTTGAGCCACACCCCCGACTGTGTGTCCTCCTCTGGCCCTGCAGGTCAAACTGCATCAGGCAGCAAAGTCAGAAATAAACTCCCCAAAGTTTTTCTGTTTTTTTTTTTCTCCATTTTTACTGGGCAAATATCCAAAAAGGCAAATATTAAAAAAGAGAGATGAGGCAACAAGAACATCCATGTTGTGAGTGCGGCTGGAACGAAAATAAGTGTAACCAGGTTCCAGAAAATTTTCATTTATCTAACAAGCCAAAATGTCTCTACAGTACAGCCGTGCTGCTGGCTCTGTGAGGTTGCACTGAAGCACAGCAGCGCTTTGAGTTAACATCAGCAACAGGCTCACGATGACAACGCCCACATGCTGATGGTTATCAGGTAGAAGGAGAATACCTTCACATATCTGAACATAAACAAAACTGTCAGATGTTCATAATGATAGACTATAATCATTTTAAACAGCATGAGAGTTGTGTGGTCTCTCTTCGTCTTTTATTGTATTTTTTATATTTCTCAGTGTTTTATCTGATCTTATGTTTTCTTATTGCTTTTATATGCTTTTAATTTACTGTATTTTAACTTTAACTTTCTTTATTTTACTGTTTTGTATCTGTTGTGCAGCACTTTGGTAACTTTGTTGTTTTTAACATGTGCTATACAAATTAAGTGGATTGGATTGGATTGGATATAAGTGTTTAGTGTTTATTGCTGTCAATCCCATGGGAACATATTGAATTGTATGTCCTGCTCTGGTGAGTCCAATCTCATTGCTGTCTGAGGGGAAATTGAGATTTGAGAAAAAAAGAACATTTAGTTGAGTTCACTCAATGATGAACTTGTTCGATTTAAGTGGTCAAAGGTCAGAGATGTCAAGGTCGAACACCATCATTTTTACACAAATTTATATCAAATATCTATTATATAACACAATAAAATAATGAAGTGATGCCAGTTTGCATCCAAATGGCCACGGGTCAACTTCACTGTGACCTTTGTCATGTGTCACATCATGTCACAACGCTCTTCAAAAACACTTCTGGCCATTATTCAATGCTGTGACTCAGGAGACGGGGAGATTTGGACCACATTTCCATCAATTTGACAAATATAATTCCTGTTCTGTGTCTAGTGTTTTCACTTTTACTTCCCTTTTATGCTAAATTCACATTTGCAAAGAAATAATAAAAAAAAAAAAAACAGACTGACATGAATCTGGCATATTTCTGGTCCTTTTCCCATTACCCTGGATCTATGGATCTTTGCCAGTGGGGGAGAGGGGAGGGGGCACATGGCCATGGCTCTAGTGGACAGAAGGGCATTAACTCTCTGTCCCAGATCCTAATGGCCATGGCCCACTGAACCTCTCAAAAACCAAAGTCCCAATTCCCTGTCTGCACCGACTCCCGACAGCATTGTTTTGTTTACACTGTTCATTTTTATGACCAGTGCATTTGTGTTTGTTTTCAGTGTGGTCCTCGGCGTATGTGTGTGTGTGTGTGTGTGTGTGTGTGTGTGGGGCCCGGCTAGTCACTCAGAGCTCCTTCCTCCTCTCTCCCTCTCTTTCTTTCTCTCCCTCTCAGTCTCTCTGTTCAGCTTCATCCAGTTGAAGCCATGGCAGCAGTGCTGGTTAAGAGGTTTGTGTATCCCATTAGGATGATGAAGAGGCCTTTCATCAGTACACTCCCTCTGGCCAGGCGCTGACAGGAGCTTTACCTCGACAAGCCTCTCAAACACACCGCTCGACGTGAGACAGCACCCAGCAAAGAGGTCCGCAGGCGCTACGCAACTACGCATACTCTCTGACAAACACACACTGCTGCTCAAACCCACACACACACACAGACTCTGAGCTGAGGAAAAAGAGAAGACATTTTCTTGCTAACTTTTCACTTTCAATCTTAGATCCATTTTTAACAGTAGCCAATAGAATTCATTGTACAAGGAGTGGAGACAAAAGAGGGCTGCAGAGGGAAGAAAAGTCTTGACTAATTCTGACTCGCTACTCCGATCTATTTTTAATCACTGCCACACGAGGACTAATAGTGGAACGGCCGTGCAGGGCTCCGTCCAGATGGGCAAAGTAATTTTTCAGGAGGAGGAGAGCAGGAGGAAGAAGACAGAACGTGAGGACGGAAGAGGAAAAAAAGAGACAGGAATAGAGAGGGACAAGACAAAGATGGAGCGTACGGGAGAAAAGAGGGAGCGAGAGAGACAGAGATTAATAAAGACAGAGTGGGAGAGAGAGCAGGAGACAGAGAAGCCACAGGAGCCGAGATGACCTGGATTCATAGGACCAGTATTGATTACTTAAGGATGAAAAAGCTGAAGAAAGAGCTTTGCTTTGAGTGCAGATAAATGAACTCACACACAGAGACCGGGGAAGAAAAAAGTGGGTGAAAGTAACAAAAGGTATACCTCACTACCGAATCTGCTTTGTCTTAAATCTGACAAGGTGGAAAGAAATCAGATGCTTAATCCACGGCTGTGATGCATTACAGAGTGTGACAGGTATGGACTGGAACTACTTGTGTGTAGGCTGGATCCACACACAAACAGCATTAACAGGAGCACACTTGCAGCATATGGGAGACTACTTGATCTGATTAGATTTTATTCTGTGGGATTTACGGGTCTATCTATGGTAATGTTTATAGACGTTATATAGGGAGGGGGGGGGGGGGGTTAAACCGCAAAAATACACACATTCATACACACAGTGCACAGAGGCCCATCTCTCCTTTAGTAGTCTGGATTATTCTGCTTCACGTAGATTAACTTTGTATAATCGCTTTGGGAATTCTGAGCTCAAAGCGCTGACGCCACCCAAAGACGCTGCATCAAAGACTCAAAGAAAAATAAAATGAAACACAGGTAAAACATGAACTAGAAAACATGAACACCAGCTCTGCTCTGTTCAGATCTGCATAACATTTATGTTGCGTTTGTTGTATGAGGCGGTAATGGACACGTTCATTTGAAAGATCTTTACATTACCAGCACCTACCCTTCTTTTCAATTCAAAACTGACAAAGGCAAGTTGTTAACCAAACAAACTCCTGCAAGGTGAGTTAAAGGACAATTCCGGGCAAATTCAACTCGGGGCTGTATTTTCCTAACATTTTAGGTCTAAAAGAAGGAATCTGAAGATTTTCAGTTTAATTGCTCCTGTTTTGCGGTAGTTGTGTCTGTCCCCGCATCGCCACGGCAGCGATGAATGGGAGCGGATGGAAGTTCCGCTGCTTAGGCTGTTTACATCCCTCAAAGCCGCAATTTTTTTTCACAGACAGCGTCAGGTGGCTACTCAAACATGCATTGAGAAGTTTACTTCAAGCAAGTCAGGAGTTGATATTCCTGTGTTTATGACACAAACGGGAGCTTCCAACTGCACGTAAACACACCGAGCGCGTCAACTTGGGTCTCGCGCGAGACTCCGCAAGACTTTGAATTAGATCTAGTTTTACAAACATGTCGGCTTGCTTGAAGTTAATAAACTTCTCGGTGCATGTTTGAGTAGCCATCTGACGCTGTCTGTGGAAAAAAAATGCGGCTTTGAGGGATGTAAACAGCCTAAGCAGCAGAACTTGCATCGACTCCCATTCATCGCTGCCGTGGCGATGCGGGGACAGACACACAACTACCGCAAAACAGGAGCAATTAAACTGAAAATCTTCAGATTCCTTCTTTTAGACCTAAAATGTTAGGAAAATACAGCCCCGAGTTGAATTTGCCCGGAATTGTCCTTTAGCAGCACTACATAACGTATGGATAGATTAAACTCACATTGATTATTTTTAATAGTGTTCACTTGTAGCCCCATGTCTCTGGCCACTGTTCACTCTCCTTTAAACTCTTTTTATTTTCACCATCTCCTGAGGGGACATCCATGGCTCTTTAGCTGCTAAATGTTCCACTATACCTTCACTAGCTTGTGACAGACTTTATCCTTCCTGCAGTTTGGTGCTGAGCAGGTAGCATACAGTGGGTTTATCAGTGCTTTCTTGATGAAAGCAGCTTACTCCTGAAGCTGAAAACGACACTGGTGAAAACATTGATACTGAGCCAAGGTGTTTAAGTTTAAAGGCCAGAAAACCGAGACACTAAGCTTCAGGATGCTGTGCTCTGTTAAAGTTAAAGGGAACTGTACACAGGTGATAGTTTCCTGTGCGGGTTTGTCAAAATGAGTAATGCCGTTCACAAACCAACGAGTCATCTGATCTATGCAAAAAAATATTGATAAAAGTTGCTTTGAATAGATAAACTTTAAGTTACAGACATGCAGGTGCTGTGGCTGTACCAATTCTGTATTTTCTCTTGCCAGATGTGCTGAGATAGAAAATCCCTAATACTGATGGTCCCTAGAGCAACAACAGTGCAGGTCCTGAATGGCCGTACTGTGCTGGAAACCGTAAGAATAGAACTGCTTGACCCCCATATGGCTGCGGTCAGGCAGGTCGTTTGTGAAGCACAATGGCCGGTCGCGAACATAAAGGTGTTTATATCTTTCCCACAATTTACAATCTATTCAGCACGACTGCTTTCACAACTTCTATTTTCCACAGCAACAAAGAACCAGCTTTTGCAGTGTGCAAGTGAGTATTGAGGATGTGCAATGGAAAACGCAGGTGAACGGTGTTTACAGTTGATATTGCAGAATGCATGCGACACAGGGGTGCTTTTCAATCAGCACTGTGAGTTATTCAACGTGCACAATAATAAGACAGAGCCTGTTTGAATAGTTAACAAGCTCCCGGTAGTTACTCGCCAAAAAGCAAACAGCAGGATCGGTGTGAATGAAATGAATCACGGCGTGTGCAGCTTTTGTGTAAATATGTATTAAGTAAAAGTCATTACAGACGATCAAGTCAGGATTCATGTTGAAGCTTCACTTATAACACAAACCAGTGCCCTCGTAACATCAATATACAATGTTGCAAATTATAATGTACAAATCTGTAGGTCAGAGGTCGAAGCCCTCTGTTAATTCCACATCCCAGGCTTCACTGCTCTTTATTATAACAACGCAGCGGTCCTGCTGCACAACACTGATAGAACCTGCGCAGGCTTCATGCACGTGCCAATGAAAGGTCTCTCACCCTGTGCTGTACGTGGCCTCACCTTTCTGTGACCCTTGACCTCTCACCTCCATCTGTGATAGACTCTCCACAGGTGGCTCCCGCTCTGAGCCGCACACTATTCTGCATTCGTAAGTATGCGGCGGAAAACAACAGATTACAATCTCTATTTAATTGCCCGACACATGGGCCGGCTCTCTGAATGAAAAATTATAGCACGCATGGCAAAACTACTCTGAAAATACAAGCACATTACATTAATATACATTACACAGCCTCCAATCATTTTAATGGCTGGTGAGACACTGAAAGCAATCAGTGAGGTAAATAAGAAAAAGAAGGAAACAGGGATAGAAAGACACAGGGAAGCCAAGTGGACGGGATGAAGTGAAACTACCTGTGTACTTAAGGAGTGTGAAGATGAAAAAGAGAGAAAGTTAGCTGAGCAGAAGAGGCAATTTTGGACAGCGTGAGATTCATCATGCCGTCTTGTCTTAGACTCATCACGTTCTGAGGTCTTTCATATAACAAGGTGTGGAGATCAATAGTATCCATTTACTGAGGTGCAGCTCATCTAATCATCTGGTGCTCGGCTGCCAACACAAGGAGCTGTGACACACACCTGGGTCTCTGAAGGAGGAAAGAGTAATGAAATATACACTGCAGCCCAGCCTTTCTACTAGTCCCCAACAGCCAGCACAAACACAGCCCCCACGCCTCCCCAGCCTCACTTCCTTCATCTCCTCCATCTCCACATATGAGCAATAAACCCTCACCTCCTCCTCCTCCTCCTCCTCCTTCTCTTCCTCCTCCTCCTCCTCCTCCTCCTCCTCCTCCTCCTCCTGCTTACACAGATGCATGGGCTCTCATATGTTTGGCGAACGTTTCATATCGTGTGGTCCATTAGGAATCTGAGGGGTGTGAGGCACACAGACCAAAATACCCACAGCACTCTGTCTCTCTCTCTCTCTCTCTCTCTCTCCAACTCATTGACTGAGTGCCTCGGGGCTAACTGCTCCTTGTCCCTGCTCCCCAATGCAATTCTATAATTCATCTTAATTGCGAAAAGCAAGTAAGCAAAGGGGAGCAATGGAAAGATGAAAGTGCAGGTTGTGTATTTCTGGGCCTGAGGGATCTGGTGTATGTTTTGCGTCTGTGAAAGGTGAATGTCGGCACTTACTGCTGCAACTATTCAGAAATATATCCACCTTCTTTTTTGTACAAAAGTCACTAGAAAATTTGTTTTTCTCGATTAAGCTAAAAAAAAACAGACCATGGAAAGAAGGAAGCAGACATAATAAAAAGTATTTTCATGTAATGATACAATTATTGATATATCTTACTCTCGCACCACTTTTATGAAGGTGTTTCTGGGCAAGAAAATAGAGACAAAAGTTTGGACATTCTGTGCTAATTAAGGACTGGGAACGCATTTAGTTTTGTGCACTCACTGTGATTTTTCAAAATCTATTGTAATTTATTCAAGGCTTCTCTTGTTCGCATTCCTGCGCTCAGAGACAGATAAAAGGCAGATGGCGTTTAAACATTATCTTGAAAATGCAACATGACGTCTGAATGTCAAATTGTTCGGGTGACTTTCGGGAAGCTCGGATACAGATGGAGCTCCAGTTTTAACTGCACACATACAGGGTTTTGCTCCAGGTAATTAGGAGAGGACTCAGGGTTTATGGCTATTGGAACTTCAAAGCAAACTCATGGAAACTGGTGGGTCAAGGCAAAAGTTGTGTTTCAGTGTACAGTTAAACATTTATGAATGAGATTACCCCTGCTGCTCCCCGTGTAGATCGATGCAGGATAATTAAATCAAAGGGAGATTTCTACATTTGGCTGCCACTGTGCTCAGCATGTACTCCCACATTTCCATGTTTTTTTTTGTTGTTGTTGTTTTTTGTTTTTTTTTAGAAAATGCAGTAGTGTATCATTTGTGTTTGCTTTTATTTTTTCATCCACTTTTCTGGAGCCTGTGCTATCTAGGGCAGTGGTCAGCAGTTTTAATCAATTTTCCAAACACAGGAGCACTACGGCAGTCAGGAAATCCTCAGCAGGACAGTAGGGAATGGACATAGCAATAATAATAACACAAAATTTAATCTGAATTATGTTCTAAAGAGATTAGGTCAGAATAATCCCCAGAATAAACATAAATGTGGAGGAGGGGAGGCCGCTTGTGATCAAACACAGGGAGCTGTGTCGCTTGTGTGTGTGGATGTGTTTTTATTCCTGATAGTGGAATCTGTGTGAAGTTGTGTTTGATATTGAGTGCAAGAGCGATGATGGTGTTTATTTTGGGAAATGACGGTATGTCTGAGGGATGAAGAGTTGCTATTATTAAAGTGGAATAAAATGCTCCCCATTCCCGGCTCAAATACAAATAGTGATTCTCTCAGTCTGATGGATTCCTGAAGCCAAACGGAGTCAATTCATTTCCAAATGGGATCCACACATCTTAAAATAAATCCCCCACCCAGTGAGACAAAAACCTAAAACCCATTATCCAATTTGGGTGCAGCTACATAGTTTTAAGCATGTGAACATTTTGTTTGCCACCAGCCTGCTCGAAAACCAGAAAAATGGGAGAAAGGACCGCAATTGTGAGTAAGCAGAATTGTTCGTCTGTGATGTCAGTTTTTTACTTGGAGCTAACAATTTTCTGATTGCACTGCCAATGCAAAATAAGTACCTTAACATCCCTGTGTTCAGTGCGGCCAGAAGAACAAAATTTCAGTACATACGGCAGAGTGACAGGTTTTATGAAGAGGAAAATGCAAAAACATGCAGTTTAAGTCTAAATTTGACCATTTGGGAAATGTTTTGGACTACAGCATCACAACAGGAAGTCAGTGCACCTGGCTAACAAATTCTAGAAACTTTCCATATTATCCTCAACTACGTTTCTGTCTATAGAAAGAAATATATATATCATGTGTTAATTAGTTAAATAAAGAGGTGCTTATAGGCAACTAAGCTATACGCCTGTTCTTCAGTGTAGCTATAGAAATGACAGGGCTTTTTATTGATCGCCTGGTCCAAGCAATGAAAAACAAAAAGAAAGCCCTATTCCTTTACTGCCAATGACAAGAAGCTGAACTGCACATTTATAGCTTCAAATTGTGACTGTGGCTGATTTGCTGTGTTCACTGCGAGGTCCGTCTGTGGTGCTGACTGTGTGCCGAGGGTTCAGGGATCAGAGCGGACAAGGCCGGAGCAGACCTCGAGGTCACCGGCTGCTTTTCTGCTGAGCAGGCTATTGTCCGGCAGCTGCGTGGCCACATCACTACAGGTCTATTCAGAGTCTATTCAGCAGCTTCAGCTAAGTGCAATAGAAGACCCCGGTCCATTGTCTGACGCCAAGTCTGTTTGAGCTGCACCAGGGCACTCACTTCATCTCCCAGCGAGTTCAGAGAAACAGTTAAGTCTCGGTGAATGGGGGCGGATTTACACAAGTGAAAAAGACACGTTAAACACATTCAGACCGACTCCAGCTCTCAAACAGAGCGCTGCTTGACCTCGGCGACCTCTGCAGAGTGTCAAACCACATCGTATGACCTCTGCTTGCTTCCCAGCATGACACCCAAACATACATTCTGATACAAATTAAAAAAGGTGCTTAAGAAGGAAAAAAAAAAGAAAAAAAGAAAACTCTTCACTTGTCCACCAGACTGACCAACATCGACACAGACTGTGATTTCTATTTCTGGAAGCATGTCTTAGCTCTATTTGCATTTCTCTTCTGTTGTGAGTTTGCCATACAAAGCAATAAAAACACTTTAATGCAAAAGCGGATGACAAGGGACCAGGGGCTCTGCTGGTGAGTTAGCTATTTCCAGAGTAGTGGGTAAGTATATGATCGTGTACATGAAATGACCATATCACACTCAGTAAAAAAGCCATCTGGAGGCATCATCATTTCTATGACCAGAATTAAGTCAGAGTGCATAGAATTTCTAGTTAAAGTGCCTCCAAAGAGCGTCATTATTACCTTGCTGGAATGCAAATGTGCTGTGGGCCAATTAAAGGTTGAGCCAATACCAATGTAAGCCAGTAAAAATCCGCCCCTCCATAATCATTCAGCAATATGACTCATGGGCGAGATTGGAACCGCGTCCTGTAAATGTGTCATGATTATGACTCTGTGCTTAAAATGAATGGAGGAGCTGTGTACATCATTCCCATGGTGCTGGAGCCCAGCCACGCATATGTTAGTGTCAGCGCTTCTAATGAAATAAATAGACTAGTGATAGTACTTATTAGACGTCCATAAGTGGCAGGTAAAGCCAAGGGGCCCTGTGGTGGATCAAAGCCACTTAAATGTCTCTTTTTAGATCTCCCCCTATCAAGAGGTATTTAGGAGGAGAGGGGGGGGGGGGGGGGGGGGTTGCTTTTTTGTTTGTGGAGACAGACGCCCTCATCCAGGATGTCTCTGTGTAATTACACGCCACAGAGGACCTTCATTCCTCTCCTCTTCACGGAGAGAGATGAAAGACAAGAGAGACAGAGGCATGTAATCGCTTCTCTGACTGAAAGAGGGGGAGAGGAGGTGAGGGACACAGAGAATAGAAGGACAAAAGGATGGTGAGTGGTGGTGGGGTTTTAATAAACCTCCTCTGTCTCTTGTTTACAGAGTTTCTCCTACCTCTACTGATTTCTCTCTCTCTCTCCTTCACACACACACACACACACACACATGGGTCTCTATTTCATTATTCTCAGACTTGCCTGTTCTTCGCCTCAGGACAGATGTGTAAATTGTTGTGCTAATGTAAGGCCCACTGCTGAGCGCTTTGGAGGGAAGGAGATTTACACACTCCTCACCACTGTATAACTGTCACTCACAAACTCACGCTCACAAGAGCATGAAGAGGGTTGCCGTGAGCGACAGCATCTCGGCGCACACACTCGGCAGACTGTGCACGTGCATATGAGGACATGCATGCACACACACACACATACACACACAAGTGCTTGGCAGAGGTGTGGGTGGACGTTGACATACACACGTAAATGTTCCATTTCTGTTTTGCCATTCCTAGTCTCCTGGCCTAAATCGAATACAAAGCCTCCCTTACCTCATCAAAAAGGCTTTAGGAGCTGCAGTGAAGTTACAATCTGTTGCTGTTTGACTGCAAAAAAATATTTCTGTTACAGGCATTATTTACTGTCAAGAGCACCAGAGGCAACACACAGGAAATGCAACTCCTTTTTCCTATATTAGTTCCTATATGGAGTTGATGATCTTTGTTTTGTTTTCTTATCTTTGTGTCATTTTTATTAGTAGTTTGGTGGCATATGTTTTTTTGACGGGTTGCTGCTTTAATTTCTTTGTTTTATTATTCCACATCCCTCCATCATATCTTGGATTTTGTGCAAAACAAACAATTTAAATGAGCTCCGAAAATTACTAATGAGCATTTCGAACTATTTTCTGACATTTAATTTATCAGAATAATAATCATCATTATTTATAATTGAAATAATCATTAGCTTCCCTTTTTCAACATTTTGTTTTCTTACACTTGGTCACACCTCTGCCAAGCCAGCATGACCCTGGGTGATTGATAGGGATGGGATTTTATTGAGCCCAGTGCCATTATCAATTCTGCTTATGAGTCTGATTCTTCATCGATTGCCTTCATGCTTCCTGATCAATTTCCTGTGTGGGCAAAAAACACAGTACACAGTTTTCAGCATCAATGCAACCGTTTTATTATCACTGAGTCTGAACCTAGTGTAGATAAAGAGGCGGGTGTGTGCCTCAGGTGTGCAATTCTCCACTGTGTTGCTGCTGTTCTCATTTAGGTTTTCTAAGTCAAAGAGAAAATGTCTACTAAGCAGGACAGCATGGAGCTAATGTTATTATAACATGGGATATTTACCCTCTGTGTTGCAGGCTATTGCTGAGCCGCTGCACACAGAGAGAAGCCTCTTTTCCTCAGTTAGTTACTGCAGCACACACAGCTCAGACAGGTGTGTAGCCAAAAACATGAGATGAGAAAAGAGTGAAATACAGCATTGGAATGTAAGATTGGCCTCCACTGAAACTGAGTGAGTTAATCTACCTGGTGGGGCTGCCCAAGAAGAGCCTGTGTATGAGAAATGCTGCACAGCAAGAAAGCAGTGTCACTTATGCAAAGAGCACCAAGCACACGGCACACCTGGAGTTTAAACCCATGTTGTGTAGAAAAATTGTTTCCACACATTGTTGGTGTTTCCATGCTCATTTGGAATGATCATTTTACAGATATCAAAACTGTCGTCGTCGTCCTTCGTGACATGAACCCGTGCCTCCTTGTTGAAAAAATCGATAAACTGATGATTCTGAACTGTGACTGGTTCTCAATCCTCGTCCCTGGTGACTGATTGTTCTTCTGTCTGTCTGATGGCACCAAAGCCTCTGGGGGGACGGCTCCAAACCCCCCATGTGCCCAGGAATCTGCCAGTCCGTCTGTCGATCTGTCTGCCTCTCCACAGGTATGTCTATCTGTCCCTGCGTGATCCATGTTTCCTTTATTAAGCCGTGGAAGAGGAGCTGGCTGCAGCGTGAAGGTTGAAGCTATACAGGAGAGACACCGCTCAGTGTTTAATGACCCACTATAACTATACCTATTCATCTCCCCTGGCAGAGCAGTGAAATGTCATGGAAATGGTCCTCTGCTGGAGATATTGCATCATGCTAAATCATATGTTTTCAGCCAACTCTTTGCTGGAAACCAGATTACATGAAACATTGTTTTTTCTGTTTGCTTTCATGCACAAAAAAGCGTATTTGACACAAAAAGGTGCAAAGAACGCTTCAATACAAACGATGTTAATCTAGAAGTAGTTTAACATAATGACACCAGAGAGCGCAACAACGGAAAAAGTGGCAGCCGCCGCATCAGCTCCACATAAACCAATCGAGCACAAATTTCAAGCTCTTATCCATCCTTGATCAATAAACTTTCCTTTGCTTGTGCAAGGTGCTCTCTCTACCTGCTGCATCAATACACACACACACGCGCACACACACACACACACACACACACACACACACACACCACCATACCACACACAGAGCGTCTTGTTGCTGAGGGGATTGGAGACAAGTGAAGCTGTGCAACAGCAGCGGCAGAGTCGGAGCAGAGACTCCCAGAGTTAATGAACCCTCACCAGTCAGCATGGCTGTCCATCTGCTTTCATAATCCCCATAAACAGCAGCAGGCCATGGGTGCTGCCCAACCAGCGCACACACACACACACACACACACACACACACACACACACACACACACACACACACACACACACACACACACACACACACACACACACACACACACACACACACACACACACACACACACACACACACACACACACATACAGAACATCGTCATCCTAAATATCCTACGTGAAGAATGAGTACTGTACATGTGCTTTATGTGTGCCTATAGACCAGAGTCAGAGTGGCATCTAATGAGAATGACTGAGGCATCCTGGGTAATTTAGTGGCAGCGCCCGGCATTTTTAAATTGCACTGAGTGGCTTTTTGTGTTTTGATGGAGCATAGACTGACTAACAATCAATTTGAATGTTTTACTTTTTTGTTTCTTTTGTAGCACTATGTCTCATAATTATTTTGACACCCTCCTTGAAACCGACCATTCGCATTATCTTGAAAAATTACAATGAATTAATCTACCGGTATGCCCGTTTAGCCTCCCACAATGATCAATGACCCCACACAGTGGCCAGAAATGTCTTACCCGGACATCTACACGTATTTGGTCGAATCACCAGGTAGGTTTTGGCCCAGTGTTGTCTGTAAATAGCCAACTTTTTGTCAAGCCAGTTAGGCTGAACTTTTCAATGGAGGGATGCCGGGCGCTGCCCCTAAATTACCCAGAATGCCTCAGTCACTCTCATTTGCATAAAGATGCCGCTCTGGTCTATCTGGGTGTGTGTAGGGATTGGGTGTTGTAGAGGGAGGAGGGGTGGGGTGGGGTGGTGGTGGGGGGGCTGATGTGTCTATTCTGATGGCTGTGTGCCTTAGCCCAGCTCGCTAGCTAATCTAGGCGGAATGGTGGGGAGAGGTGAGCATGAGGTCGGCTGTTGAGCCCATCTGGTCAGCAGCAGGTAAGAGGCTTGAAACACACACCCGCTGACACACTTCATGCGTGTGTGAGCTCATACACTTAAATCTAACCTTAATTACATGCAGGTACATCTGCCACATTAGCGCAGAAGTCGCCCCGTCGCTCCTTCGCACGCGGCGCTCATTTAAAATGATTCCTTACTCTTCTGCGACTGATGTCTAGCGGCGTTTTGCAGGCGCACACCTCGTACACCTGGCATGGCAAATGCTGCGCTGGGGGAGGAGGAGAAACCAGGTCTCCTCCTGTGCAATCAGAACGGCTGCCAGAGCAAGAGAGATGGGCTGCGTGTACGAGAGCTGTGTGCTGATTGAGACTGGGAGTGTGACCCCACTGTGACCCATGCAGAAAAGGAAGTAAAAAGCGGAGCAATACGGCTGACTTCCCATCAGCGCGCACACCCACCGCACATAAACACCCACACCAAACACACAAACGGCGCCAAGAGGAGCCTGTCAAGCCCTTGATTAAGACCTGCGTCCAAGGCGAGAACAGAATCTTTACTGTGCGCTCGGAGGCTCCCAGTCAAAGCCTCTGGAGGAGAAATAAGAATTAAGTCCTGGAGCTGGAGACGGGTGGAGGAATTAAAGGGTGGACGAGGGCAGATCTCATTCTTCCACTCTTCTCTTTGCTGTGGTCGTGATCCAAGAGAGTCTGAGCAGAAACAGGGATTATATCCCCTACTGAGCGTGTTTGTGTGTGTATGCATATGTTTTCGGGATGAAGCTAGATACCAGCAGACCTTTCCCTTCAGCACAATCTTTAAAGCCCCAGTATGTAACTTATTGGGCTTTTTATTAGCAAAAATCAAATATTGCTTTCATAAATACGTATTTCACTTGAGTCGAATCACACCCGCATACAAATGAAAGTTTTTGAGGTAGCGCCTGCTGTCACCACTGTTTAGTGTGAGGAAGGATGGAGGCACTGATGTTTCATTCAGGTGCAGTCAGGCAGATGGCCGTCGACAAACCAACCGGATGTCATTTTACTCGTCACCATGACAACATATTGTCACGCCTGTATTGTTTTGCCTCGTGCTGGCGGACCACTTGTTCACATAGACGCTTGTTTATCCTGTTACATGCAGCATCTGTTGTCTGTCTGACGTCTGCCCGATTTCACGTGAATGCAACATCAAGAATAAGTTCCGATATGCAACCGCACCGCTAGATGGGGGGAATTCCTACACATTATACCTTTAAAGCTCAAACTCACAAGACAGGACAGAAAATGAAACGAGAGACAAGGAAAAGGAAAGCATGGAAGGGAGAGGAGGTGAAGGAAAGATGAGGAACGGAGAGGAGAGGAGAGGAGAGGTCTGGAGGTGCCCTTGTTAACCTCTGATTAAGTGTCCAATCACTCCCTGTTACTGACAGGGCTAATGAGCTAAAGAGACAAACATGGTGATTTAACTCTACAGTCACTACATTGAATAACACGGCATCACACCGCTGACACGCAGCCAATCACATAAGCCCCACTCCCTGCCTCCGACACACACTCAAACACACTCATTAAGCATCATCCGCCTTGATTTAAAACACGAGGGAGGGGAGGAGGGGAAAACAACAACAACAACAAAAAAAACTGTAAGTTGTTTGAAAGTCCTGCTGTTGCCTAGCTGCACGCCATGCAGACAGAAGGATGCAGGATCATTTCCGTCGCCTCCTTCAGCCGGAGATATGTGCGCATACGCTCAACACGCCTGTTTCTCCAGGGAGGTCATTCCCCCACTTTAGACACACCAGCTGCTCGGTGTGTGCGCTCCGTGGTGTTAAGAGCCCCTTCCCCACCTCGCACAAGCCCCCGGTGGCACCCACATCCACTTACACGGAGGCATGACAAAGCTCTCCGCACTCCCCTCCCTTACCTACTCATGACAACCCAACCCCCCCCCCCCCCCCCCCCCCAACCCCCAGGACCACATTTATAAGTACCCCTCAGGGCAGATGGGACCCTAATAAGCGTTACGCTCAGAGAAATGGGATTCTTCACACTGCCTTCTAAAGAGCAATTCCCAAACTCCACAAGAGAGCCGGCTGGGGGGAGTGAAAAAAAAATGATGGAGTGAGTGAGATATGGATGACAGAGGTTGGTATATGTGAGACTGCACAACTATAAATACAGCTGATGAGACTATCACAAAAGCCTGAAAGAAGAGGAAGAGGAAATGGCGACAAAGTGATGGCAATTTATTAACGTGGATGTGGAGGAATGTAGCGTCATATGCCAAAGTCATGAAAGAGAAGTCAGAAGAAAACTAACTGCCATTGCCTTTTCTAATGCAGCACATTTCCCCTGATGGGGGGGGGGGGGGGGGGGTGGTTGCATTATTAACACATTATAATTTTCCTCCAGTTTGACGGACCCACATGACACACTCAGATACAAACAGACACAAACACCGGCATTAACAGATTGGCTGTGGTCTAGACTCTAAGCTCTGAGTGGACTTGGCTCAACTGCCTTTTGAAGACAAAAAAGCCTCTGCTAAGAAGATGAGGGAAATCTACATGCCCTGAAAAGGCCTTTTTTTCTTTTTCTTTTTTTTTTTTTATAGATGTGGACACACGCAGAGTGTTGGACCACAGCACAGCCAATCAAATGCTGACACTGCCTATGATCTATGGACCTCAGCGCAGCAACTTTTACCAAGTGCGTGTATGGCTGTACGTGTGTATCTTCGGGTAAAGGGGGGTTTATTCTGGATCTGACGCGACCCCCCATGGTGAATCCTGATCCTATTGGTCACGATGCTCAGAGTGCTGCTGAGATCTTAAATGAAAATTCCTGCACTCACTCACTCCTCCCAAGTGACCCAGCAGGTCTTCCACCATTATAGACGTAAATGCTACCTCTTCATCATAGGATGTGGCTGCATTTTTGCATATGTGGGTGTGTGTGTGTGTGTGTGTGGGTGGGTGGGTGTTGTCCTTTTGATGTCAGATGTCACTGAGCCTGTCTTAGCATATCAATCACTGAGTGAATCAGTGTTTTGTTTTTGGTAGCTAAAGCAAGCCGATGTGTATTTTCCTGCGCATGAGAGGTTATGCAACAGTAACACATCTCCTCTAAAGAAGCATGCACACACACACACACACACACACACTCATGCAAGTGTAACTCTGGTTGAAGTTGTAAATGAGTTTGTGTGTGTGCATGTGCATGTGTGTGTGTGTGTGTGTGTTCTGCTGCTGACCCCCTTTACCCCACACAAAGGGGCAGAAAAAGCTCTCTCGAGTCTCCTATTCATCTAAAGCACAATGGAACCCCACAGAGGTTTTCTTCCTGTTTCCCTGTCTGCCCCACCCATCTCCCCCCACAGGGCAGGATGGAGGGGCAGGGGGTATACCCTGTCCTACCAGCCCATGCAGCAACTTCAGCTCCCATCTGCCGCTGAAACTCTCCCTCCTCCACCTTCTGCATCCATCCATCCATCCATCCATCCATCCATCCATCCATCCATCCATCCATCCATCCATCCATCCATCCATCCATCCATCCATCCATCCACCCCCTCTCTCATTCCACTCTCACTCTAACACAAGAACCACAATAAAAAAAACCCTATGTTTTATTTACAGGCTCCACCTTCAAAGGTCTTTGACAGAATAAAATGAATTTTGTGATTGCTATTAAAAAGATTCGCCCGACCTTGGGATAAACAGCTCGCTGGAAAACATTTTTCAAATTCCAAACATCAATCGCTCTAAATGTCTGGAATAAATTGAAGTATTTCTGTATTTTACAGTTTTTCTTCTGTGAACGTACGCAGGTATGAGAGACCATCTGGTGTGAGATAAACAAGGCATTTCTAACCAGAATCCAAGAAGACATTACCTGAGAAATTTAAATAACTTCACTTGATAGTTATCTACAGACTCTTTGCTTCCTTTTTGAATCCCACACAGTTTGAATTAGTCGACATGCTCTACAGTATTGATTAAATCATTATCACCCAGCATTCTAAATACCTTAGGAACATATTTTCTTTGCAGAGTAAAATAATGACCTGTGCTTAAAACCGTATTCATCTCAAGTCTACTAATCTCTGCTTGAAACTTTGCTCTGCCACTAATTCGGCTTTCCATTCTTTATAGTCAGCGTCCTCCTCCATTTACCTCGCTGCTTTGACCTCCTACAGAGCCCTCGCTGTTTGCTGCAGATTTATGGCCCAATCTAACATGCACAGTATTGGCAAAGCATTAAACATGTCTACTCTTAATACTGTGAGCGCTCTCCATCGATAAGAGCCTTAATAAAAACATCCCTCTGGTGGATTTGTGTCTCTTCTTCACTCTCCACCCTCCGCCTCCCCACTCGACAACATCCTCCCCTTTGAAACCACTGTTTCTTCTGCGGCTTTTCCGACTTTAACCCGGTCCTTCTGCACATCACCTGCCTCCCTCTTACTCTTTTCCACCCCCCGCCCCCCGTCAACATGCGCCCCCTCGTTCTCTGGCCTGTGCCAGAGGTTTAATGACGCTTGAATGCCACTGCTATGGAGTTTTCTTCTTCACTCTTTTCTCATAAAGGATATTTAAAAGCCATGCCCTGAGATCAATCTATCTCAATGTGTCTCTCACGGATTCATTTCTCTTCCATCTCCTCTTTCTGTTTTTTCCTCCTCACTTTTAGATGGATAGCATTACCCTGTGTAACCCCTCTACTTGTTTTGTTCACACACATCCTCTGTACCAGCCCCCTGACTGCAATTGGCACACTTGCTGGAACTGCCACTCTTTTATCTAGTCTATAAATGCCTATTGGTACCCTAAAATCCTTCACTACCCCCTGTAGTCACCTGGGTCACTTACTCCAATAAGAGCTGAGCAGCTGCTTCCCTCCCACCTCTTTCTCCTTGAGATTTTTGAGCATCATAAGCACATTTTAAATATTAACAAAGACCACTTTGCACATATGAATAATACAGCAGGGAGGGCAGTGGCTGGCCAGCGATCCCATCCCCTGCCGCCTAACGGCCATAAAACTAATGCACTGCTCCAGGACAGAATGTGGCCTGCTCAGGTCTGCCAGCAGGACTTGCCTGAGGAAGTAGTCTGGCCCCTGGCCTGGCCTAAAGAGAGCTGCCTGTCTGTTTATTTATCATGGTGCCCAACCACCTGTCCAAATCTGTGCAGATGCAACAGCCTGGCAGCACTTTTGTTATGACTACATGTTTCAGAGACACTTTAATCTAATCTGACATCTCAATCTGTTGAGTGTCTTTGAAGCCAAATCTACTTTGGTGTTTGTTTGAGCTTGGCTTTGTTGCCACATTCCTTTCTTTCCATGCATCAAAAAAAAAAAAAAAAAAAAAATCATATCTAAGCTGTCGCAAAATTGCAGAATTGTGGCTAAACTGTGTAGCAGGGGCAAGAAACATTTCAGCAGCCTTTTACTTGCACACATATAATATTAAAGAATGCAAGTCTTCTTGCATCCGCTGCACTGTCATTCAGGAGCAAGAGGATTCCCACACTTAACACAAACGAGACAGCACATCCTAAAAGAGTGTCACTATTCATCCCGTCCTCTCTGGGAGTGTCTGACATGCTACGCTCCCTAACTCTGAACACTCCACTGCCCCTTTGCTATACCGTCGCCCTCGCTCTCCTCCCGGCTTGACCTCCTCGGTCTGGACACTAGTCCCTTGCCCCTCCCCACCCGTCAAAGGCTTTACTGGGCACCTGGTCGTCTCCATTTAATCCTGATGTGTCGCAAACAGCGCACAAACACACACACACACACTTCCCGTATGTCGGTTTTCTAATTCTGATGAAGTCATTAATAATGACACATGCTGAGAGAGACAGTGGACAGCAGGGTGGTTACTCCAGACAAGTGTTCCTGGCAGTCCTGGTAATTAATGTGTATGTCAACACAGAAAGAGGAGCTCCCACAGCAGAAATGTGAGCTCAGCACATCCAGAATACAGAGCCAGGAGAGCTGAGGTGTGTGTGTGGAGGGGAGGGTGGGGGTGGGGGGTACACAGACAACAGGAGAGAAGATAAATGCAATCTGTCTGTCCCATCATGTATTCACTAAATATATCTTCTTCTCTCCCAGACAGAAACTTTACTGGGGCACACTGAGCTATTGTCTCCTGTTGCCCGCCCTCCTCCTCCCCCAACTACACCCCCCAACCCCCCAGCCCTGCAATCCACCACTGTTTATATCAACGTTTCTCATTTCTCATGCAAGGATTTCAGAACGGTCCACAATTTTAATAAACGTAAGCTGCTTTTCTGCTCTGACTGTTCAGAGAATAATACATGCACAGGACCTTGGTAGGTACAGTGGGGGGTTCTTATTGGCATTCAGAGAAGTGGCAGCAGACCTATGCAAACAGTCAGTGTGTCCCACAAAAGATTACAGTTGTCATTTATTTAAAAAAAAAAAAAAAAGCTGACTTCTTTAGCAGACGGTCAGATTTATTTATTGGAGTGGTCTGTTAGCAGAGCCGGTGTAGCTTCTGCACTCCACATTGTTGTCCACATTGTTCTTTTTTTCCCCTACTGTAAACCGAGTTTAATCCACAATCCACTAAACCCTCAGATTTCAGACTTGTATTTCAATCTGATCTGGAGAAAGGGAGGGGAGGAAAAATGTCCTGGCTACCAACATAGGCCACACTGAGGGAAACCATTAATCGAACACTGGAGACGGACAGAGTCACCTTGGTGGCCAGGTCTTGTCCCATCAGCTCAGTGACAGTGACCTGCCCTGTGTGCCAACTGATTTCATCTGTCTGAGAGCTGGCTGCACTCTTTGATGGCATTAACACTATAGGCAATTCACTAATCAAAGCCTGCTCTGTTCACACTGTGGTTCTGGTCTGAATAAAATAATGACTTCACATTTGAAAAGTGTTAATGGATCCTGCTCAGCTGAACGACTTCAGCGTTTAAAAACAATTTGTACACTCGAGCTTAAAGCAAGTGTCACTATATTTAGATGTTGTAACTTGCAATGAGAGAAAAAATGAGAAGCCTCTCTCTGTCTTCCCCCGGAGCGCTTGAAGTGCTCAGTCTTACTTTCACTAGACTTTGCTGTTTCTTTTTGGAGAGGCCAAGAAGGCATGGAGCAAAACTTTAATTACTCCCTGCGCACCGGGGGAGTTTGATTTTTCCGCTCCAAGTAGAAAAGAGTGCTCTGCGCTCGGGTCTAAAGCTGAAGACTTTGCTGCTCTAGGTAAAAAGAAATGCTGGTCAGCACGCCACCCAGACCTGCACTGTTACTGTGAAGCTGTAAACCAGGACAGTTTTCATACACAGACCATGGTTGTGGTCTGGAGATGACTTTTAATTAAAAGTAGAAAGTTTAAATAATTTCTGTTATATAATTTTTTTTAAAGTAGCCTAAAAAAAAAAGAAAAGAATTTGTGTATGCGCGCGCGCACATGTGAGTGTGTGTTTTGTAAATACTGTGCAGTGTCACATGTGCACAATATTTGTCAATGATTACAACCCAAACTGCTGTGTGATTTCAGGACTTACCCGTGCCAGACACCACACATCCCCTCAACAGGAGGAGAAGAACCAGAGGACCGAGACCGTGGTCGCGCTGCGTCCGAGCAGAGAGCATCTTTTCCGGCTACGCCGTTGCGAAACGTCGCGGGTCGTCCACTCAGGGGTAACCTGCGGTGCGATGGACACACCAAGTGGCTCTCGGGCCAGCAAAGTGTTAAACAGTGAGTTGTTCGTCAGGAAATACTTGCGAGCCCAGTAAGTGGTGATTTGGTAAATAGTTCACTCTTGACGTAAACAGGCTGCAACGCTTAAAACACATCCATCACCCAGCGCCTGAGAGGGTTTGAGACTAAAAGGGTGAAATCTCCGCCCGTTCAAGTTTGAAGAGCTCCGTAGAGATCACACCCTGTGAATGTAAAGAAACAATTGATCAGGGCTATTCCTGGTGGGTCTCATTTCCAGCTCTACTTGTCCCCCGGGGCCATCAGCGCAGCGGTGCCACAAAAGTCATCAAAAAGTTTGACGCATCGCTGCTGAGAATGGGAAAAGACGTGAAACAGACGAGAGAGGGTCCGATTCCCAGCAATCAGAAACTTGCTTTGCGACCATGCAAAAAAGAAATAATGACCACGGGTTGATGCTGTCAGATAGCCGCGCGGTGGACCTCCCCCTCCTGGGCGTCTTGTCTTGTTCCTGCCCGCAAGGTGTAAACAAGAACACGGGAATCAACGCGGAGCTCAACGCCAGCCTCCGGACTACCAGTCCCCGCCTGGCCAATCATACACCATCCTCCTCCTCCTCTCAGAGTGAAGGCTGAACAAGTGAAGGTAAACTAGTAGCAAGCGAGGAGGAAATAGATGGGAGGGGAGAGACAGAAAACCCGGACTTATAGAGCGCACGGTACCGCTCCGGATTCAGCGGGAACAATCAGGTTTCACTGCAGTTTATGAGTTTCTTTTGTGAACATCTATCTATCTATCTATCTATCTATCTATCTATCTATCTATCTATCTATCTATCTATCTATCTATCTATCTATCTATCTATCTATCTATCTATTTTATTGTCTGATCTTGTAGTCTAACCTAAAGTGCAATAACAGGCTATTCCCTCTCCTTTGCTGTATGAATAGCAGTCTTCACTCTATAAAAGGAGTCCAGTGGCACCAATCCTGGTTTATGAGAGCATATTATTTCCTGTCAATCCATCCTCCCAGCATCCAGCTGGATCACATTTTCTTCCCGGTGGCCACAAGAGAGCAGCCTTTCATAAACGAGTCTTGTCTCCAATGAGGAGGAGAGCTGACTGGAACCTCAGCAGCTACCCTTCATTATGGAAGTTGTTTCCCTGTGTGACTGGATGGTGCTGATCGAGTCTGATTGGCGAGTGCATGGACACCACAGGGGGGCATGGTGAAGAGTTGAACATTGCTGTGGAAGCTTGAATATTGATTGTTCTTTTATCAAAGCGTTGATTGAGCAGGTAAGTATAACTGAAGAGTTCAGCTTCCTGCGAGTAAGGAGGAAATTTGCTTTTAATGTTGGTGAAGGCTTCAGTTGCAGCAAAGATTAGCAGTTATATAAAACATGGCCTGATTGAATGTGGTGTTTCAGAGTCTTTTCAGGTGATCGTCCTCGACTCATTACTCGTGCATCCCTGAGATTTCCCTGTGAGACACCTACACAACACTGGGTTACATAAAGCAACAAATTTATGCAAATGCATTCACTAACTGGGCATATGATGTGTAGATGGGCAGGAATTTAAAAGAAAAAAACAAATGGGTGGAGAGTGATAACGAGTGCAGATGCCTCCACACGGTGCGCAAAGGTTTATTAAAATGTTTTCATGAGGATGAAAATGATGCAAATTGTCGGCTTTCATGGTCGCCAGACCACAACCCAGTAGCACACCTAGGGGAGATCTTGAAACAACATTGCACTCCCAAGACCATCATGAAAACAATAGAGGAGGGAAGTACTTTCAGTGCTTATGCATCTTTTCTACGCTAAAGAGCATTGAGGATGTTTTGGAAACTTAAAGATCCCATGTTGTCTCTATGGATTGCATGTCGAGCTATTAATACTGTGAAGGTATCACACAGAAACCAAGCCTTAAAACAAGCTGTCAGTGCTTCTGGAACTTTGTGATGTCACTACTACAGTCACCATCGCAGCTATGCTCCAAGCCCTGTTTACCTGAACCCAGCCCTCAGCCTGGCAGGATGTGGGAGTGAGTGTTTACCTGAAACGTGCTATATTGTTATTTGATTACTCAGAAAACAAGCAGCCAGATTCTTATTGTTTCTCTGACCTTTTGTTGTTAGACCTCCAGAGAGAAGCCTGAGAGAGGAAATGTGAAAGTACATAAAGTTTGTAAACCACAGACATATCTTCTTGAATTCTTCAAATCAAACACTGTGTTGCACAAGTGTAAAAGATGGGAGCTTTAATGTTGGTATTTCTTTTATTACTTATACGTGCTATATTACTGGATAATGGCAAGAATGAAAGCAGAATTTCATGTCTATTTACTTTTCGTCTTTCTCCAATATTGTTCTTTATGGCCATCATCAGTCTGATTCATACTGAGTCTAAGGGGAACAGACTGGATTTGCAGTATGACAGAGAGAGGACCTGTTGATGTCATAGTCACATCATGCACCAACATTGAACAAAGCTGACAGCTTCCACTATGGTTGTCTATGTCTAATTAGAAATGAATAAATGATGAGGCAACCTAAAAACTCAGAAAACTCAATGTAGGGAGACGGAGGAGAGAGAGAGAGAGAGCTGACAGATGCAGCAGCAGCAGTTCAGCAACATCAGCCGCCACACTCACGCCACGCAGGCAGCGTGTTCACGGCCTAACATTTGTTCCTTCTGTTGCTGAGTCACACTGATGGTCAGTGAGAGGAAGGTTTGTCCTTGCATGACTTGCACCTTGAGTTTGGATGAACACTTGTGTGTAAACTGCTTGGGATTTATAATAAGAGACTTTAGAGTAAAAACAGAGTGAAGCCCAGAGTTTTAAGCATGGGGTGAGGCTGTCAGAAAGCCAGGATGTACACACGCATGCTGCTGAGCCCAAAGCGAAGCCCTTCTCTAAGATGTGACAGTATCTGGCAACAGAACAGCATTGCTGTATTTTGCTCAAATCCAACTTCAAAGGTCATAATCCGTCCAGACAAGTGATGACTCCCAATGCCTCCCTCCTCTGATGACAATTACGCTGTTTCCTGGAGCACAGAATACGTTCAGGATTATTTATTTATTCTCAGAGTCTTTATTGTGACTGGCGAGAGAGCAGCAGAGGTGGGTCGGAGAGTGACGGAGAAAGGGGACACTGATGGAGACAGTGTGAGCGAGAGAGGTTATGCGTGAAATGGAGTTCGCAGGTTGTGTTTGAGACAGATTTGCCTCCTGAAGCTGCAAATGTATTTTCTGTTTACATGTCCGCGCATGCCATGCCTTCTGATTGTGTTTTCGCTGCCATTTTTACTTGTCTGTTTTTCACATAACAACCCTGTACTCAACATTATAACTCTATTGAGCATGTAGTTGTATCATATTATCCCCTGTCATTTTCAAATCTTGTCACTTAGCAGTAAGTCGGTGCACTTTGACGCGACAAGCTTGTTTGACAGTTGTTATGTGACTGACTGTGTCGCCGCGTCTACCTCGATGAGGTCACACAGGATGTAAACACTCTGCAAGCTCTAATTAGACAATTTACCCCCTCTTCTCTTCTCCCCAATTATCAGTGAGCTGATGACAGCATTGAACTTGCCATTAGTTATTATTTTGTTCTGCCCTTTGCTAAGACTAATTGAAGATATAAGTCAAGGGCACCCAATGGAAAACTAGAAAGGAAAGCTGGGGGAGAGCAGCGCCATAATCAAGTGGGATGGAACTCATATGTGGTGCACTATACAGAAACAGACACAATGAGGAAGCCAGGGCTATTATTAAGGCATAATAGGTTATCCGCCGAGGACTGTTTAGCGTCGCTGACTCTCCGTTGCTTTGTGTTGCAGGCGTGACATAAAAAGGATCAAGCTGCCTATCTCTGTAAAACAGAGGGGGCCTAAAAATAGGAGGCATGCTCTAGAAGTTGCTGAGGAGATAATTGAATATTATTTTCAGGAATGATTAAGTTGACCTATCCAGTAGACTAATTATTTCTTGCAGGCCAGAGGAGAACTTGTTTAATAGAATTTGGTTGCAGTGAATAAGGCAAAATAAAGCAGCCAATCTACAGGCTTTCTGCTCCAAGAAAACATCATTCATAGAGAGATCAACAATTACAGTTTGCGCGTAGGAGGATGATCACACATTTATCATGTGCTTTTGTAAGAGTGGTGTCGGTCAGTTTCCTTGGAACTTTTTCAGGTCATTATCCAAATCACATATACAGTATATGCTCCTTCAATTTTTACCACATCCATGACCCCTGGACAAAATTTAGACATCAGTTACTCCCAAAATATTTGTGATACATATAGGGGCTGGGTCTTGACTAAACATGAAAATCACTTTTGACATGGGTTTCAAAATTCTTAACCCCTTCCTGGCCAGTTGTTTTTGCTGCAAAAACACATGGTTTCTAGGGCTCTTCTTTAGGGCTGGTGACAGTATTTTCTCATTTACAGAGTGATAAAAAAGAGATATCCAAAATCCCCTCTGTAAAAACTTCTGACTGTAATATTTCAACAAAATAAAACAAGAATTTTGAAAGGGGTTTTATCCATTGTTCAGATTTCGGTTCTGGAAATGTATGCAAATTAGCGCATATTTCACTAGATATTGCCTCATTTACATATTTAAACATACAATTTTCCAAAACTTGTAATACAAAAAATATTTCTCTTAATGTAAGTGATAAACTTGGTAAGTTTCATGGTGATATCTGTTAGGTAAAATGTTTACTTTTTGTATTAGTTAAAATACATTTTAAAAAAAACCCATAGGCGGAGGTGGACATTTTTGTCCACTTGAAGGGTCATGGATGTTGTTAAAATGCATTACGAGTCCAAAAAATGGAGTTCTGTGTGTGTACTTCATGTGTGTGTGCGTGTGTGTGCGCACGCGCCGAGAGCAACACAGAATCTATATGTGTGTATGTCCCTGTCAGTGTGCATTGACTTCACCTGTCCTCTACCACTGTAATCCCTGGGTACACCTGGGCCTTTGGGCTTCAGGGCTTTTAGCAGATTGCATGTGTCAGACTTAGGACAATTACACTGATTGTTGCCCTAGAAACTCTGCTCACCCTCTGCTTCTGGGGGAAAAAAGTTAATAAAATTAAAGGTGACAAAACAATGTGGAAAATGTGAGAATATGTCTGCAAGCTGCTTTTAATACATCTCGCTCTACCGACACAGCACTTCGACAAACAAATCAAAATGATTTTCATATGCTGAAAGGTCATTTCTGTCACAGACCAGTAAATTAAAAACTTGTTATCCTTTATTTAAACTTAGGACAGGTGATTTTCAAGTTCCAGCCTAGATACATGAAGACATATTCATTTTTTTTTCAAACATCATGCCACAGAGGATATGATTTCTCTGTTTGATTTGCCTTCATGATATCCAGCAAGAATATGAATCTTAAAGTCTCCTATGATGGAAAAAGAAATCCAACCTCAAATCTTATGTCCATATGATGTTAGGCAGTGTGTTATATAATGCACTACAATACAATATCAGGACTGAAATAAGGTCAGTGCCACAAATAATAAAGTATTTCCACTTTGGAACTGCAGTGAACATGAAATCTTGTCAGTATAGAGAGTGAGATGTTCTATTAGCAAAACCACTAACGCTGCATCAGCTAATGCCAGTTACAAGCCATGGAACAACATAAACAAATAAAAGATGTTAACTGTGCTAACTATTCTGATATGTCTGCTAAATGAAACCCTTCAGCTTGAGGCTCAAACATGTGGCTAACAGAGCTACAGTTTGTATTATTATGATATCAAAGCAGCAAAGTGTAGATTGTGTGTGTGGATGTTATTTTACACACTATGACTATTCTATTGAGACAGAGTTGAAAAAGTTTGTTAATCCCTGAAAGCCTTTATACAGTGCAAGCTGTTGGGAAAGGGAAATATCCGTGTGAATGGAAGTGTTCTAAGGGGGTAAGACTGAGCCGCAGTGATGAGTGGGTGTGAACACTAATTAAACATAACATCTGGTGGAAGTGAAGGCAGCGGCAGCTTTTGAGCTGACAATCAAATCATCAGCTATTAGAAAAGCTACAGTGTTGCTTTTATTATATCAAACGAACGACATTTATCTGACTGGCTGGAGGGGAAAGAAGACATTGCACTCATTGAAGCCCTCCTGCAGTATGCTTCACATGTGGGAGTTTCCTACCCACTGTGGGCCTCTGTCAGGTAATGTCTCAGTTTATTAGCCCTGATATGAACTATAAACCCACATTTTGTTTATGATGAGGGGAGTCAGGGTAGAGTGATGATATTTCATAAGGGAAGCATTATGTAGCTATATTTTATGATATTGGCAGATCAGCACATTTGCTATAGGCTACAAGTGAAGTCCAGACTTTAGAGCAACATCATAGCTTCATTTCTATACTTGTGTGGGTGTGTGTAGATTAATGACCACCGGTGTAAGAAATGCCACTGAGTAACGTTGTAGGCTACACAAACACCTTCTAGTTTTGCGACGATACAGGGAAACGCCTCAGGGTGGAAACATGACTTTTGCTGTCCTCTGCTACTCCCTCCATCCCTCCCTCTCTTCATCATCCATTGCTGCTGTTCACCTGTGCCACCTCACTAATGATTGCTCAGCGGCCGTGAGTCGACCATGCATCATTTACCGGAGGTTCCAGAGAGGCAGCGAGAGAGAGAGAGAGAGAGAAGTAAAGAGAGAACCAGAAGGAGAAAATGAGAATAAGGAGAGAATGAGAATGAGGGGAGAAGCTGACAGAGGTCCAGACACGAGGAGACAAACATGTGCTGCAAAGCAAAGGTAGTGTAAAGGGAGGAGGCGAGAAAAGGCTGCAGGGAACCAGGAGGCCCATTTTATTAATCACAGGCTTGATCTGGTGGGGAAGGCTGACAGCTCTGGATGGAAATAATACTCAAGAGCTGCCGCTACTGCACTTCTGCCCACCACAGAGAATGGGTGGAGGGAAAACATCCCCTAAAAAGGAGAAAAAAAACCTGCCTTGGCTTGATATGTGTCTCATTTGTGATTGATCTAATTGCACAAGCAGATTATTGCTAGTGAGACAGAGCAGGATGTAGTTAGCATGCTGCAGGAGAACTGCTCGATATTTGGAGGTGTGAGATTGAGAAAAAAAAACCTGCTTGATTTGATATGTTGGTGTCACATTGTAGGGGTAGGTGCTGCCTAACAATATATCTCTGGTTTCATTAACATTCACATTCATACAGCTATCTTTGTGAATATGAAATGAATTGATGGCGGTTTTCAGCAGCACAACAAAACAAAAGGGTTTCACACTTTTGGGGAAAAAAAACATAACTGCAAGATGTGGTGACAAAAACAGGATATATCACCTCTACACTAATATCTCAGCAATGAAAGGTAGAACTGAAGGGTTATTTCTGGAAATGCATGATGCACTGTTTGGCTATAGCCTGGGCAGGATTTGGTGGCATCCCATGATGCAACACAGTACAATGAGGTGGCATCAGCCAGACAAATAAATGGAACATTATGAATAACTTTTTCCTGGCAAAGACAGAGAAAAGTCAATAGAGCAAAGTGACAATTTCTTCATATTCGTCATGCAAGCTGAACGGACACTATTATTAGGTGTCTGACTAGATGGCCAATCAAGCTTATAATAAGGGGTTGGACTTTTGCAGACCGAGGACGGATAACACAGGCGCTGACCCCGCAGTACAGACAGCCAGTGGTGATCTTATTAGCCTAGAAAAAGCTCAGGTGTGGGTGTGCTTTGTTTGCCTGGACATGGTCTCCCATCATACCAATATCACCTCATTTCTGGAGGTGGGAGCCAACACCGGAGGGAGGGGGGGACGGGGGAGGGGGGGAGGGAAAGTGAGGAGGAGTGAGAGTGAGCGAGAGAAAATAGGCAGAAGGGAGTCAGTAAAACTTTTCCAGTCTTAAATATCTCTGATGAATATGGCTCCACTCGTTTGTTATTAGATTAACTTTAAGGAGCGTGTACTGTGAGTATTATGACCTCTCCACTTATTTTATTAGAAGCTGTAAAATATCAATAATCAATGAATTGATAGGGATCAGAGGGAGCAATCATAAGTTTTGCATACGCCTTTCTTTCTCACACCTTTGTGCAGTGGCAGTTGAGGCACCTTTCGAGGGATGTAAATCTTGCTGTGGTGAAAGTCAAATCCTTGCAAAGCAGCAAGTTGCGGTTGAGTCACTGGGCCTCCAGTCAGGAAGTGGACACTACACAGAAAGCCATAGGGTCACATTGCTGTGGTGGCAAAAGGACAAAATATGGATGTCATATTATTTTAGTCTCTATTAAACATGTAACGTGTGGTCCCTCAATTAAAGGTACATTGTGTAGGAATTACTCCCATCTAGCGTTGCGGTTGTATATCGCAAGCAACTCAATCGTATTTTCCATGCTGCATTCACGTGAAATTGGGCAGATGGCAGACGGACGACAGCCGCTGCAGGTAACGGCATAAACAAGCCTCTATGTAAACAAGTGGTCAGTCAGCACGAGGCAAAACAATACACGTGACAATATGTTGTCATGGCGATGTCGTATTGTTTACCTGACTCATGTTTTACCGGCTTTCTCTCGACTCCTGTGACTAAAATGACATCTGGTTTGGTAGCGACGGCCGTCTGCCCGACTGCAGGTGAATGCAGCATCAGTGTAAAGCTCCATTCCTCCTCACTGCGTTACCGCGATGACTTTTCACAGACGCCACCTCGACCTGAGCCGACAGCTCCGGTGTCTCCGCTGAGTTTCCGTGGTTTCCTACCGTCACGCTGCCACTGAACGTAAAAACATGGCGACACCACATGGCAGCCAGCACCGAGCTTACCCGCTCCATGTAGATATGAATGATATGAACGGCTAATTCAAAGCTGAAAGGAACACTTCAGTTTGTTGATGGGGGGGATTACTGATTAATGAAAAACGTACTTTTGAACGAAATAATAGATTTTCGTGAATAGATAACAGGAGAAATTACACAATGTCCCTTTAAATCAACAATAAAAAGTTGGCGTTTGGTGATGTTATGAAGTGGTATAATGGGTATCGTTATGGTCACCACTATTACCACAATCTTCCCCAAGTAAAGATTCCTGCAGTGTCATATTGTTGAGGATTTTTAAAAAAAAAATCTTTTGCCAGGAGTCAAATGAGATTTCCTCCTCTCCTAATCAAACAGACCTCCTGGTTACAGCAGTCAAAGCGCTGAATAAGCAGTTTCACATTTAAAGTCAGTGATTCACAGATGCCCTTCAGTGGGCACAGGACATCAGGGAGGGTCTGGCTCAATTAAAACTGCAAACCTTTATTTCTATTATTTCTATGATACTTAAGATCCAGATGTTCAATTACAATAATCTTTCATCCACTAAAATTGTGTAGTTGAAAATGTCCAAAGTGTAAGAAGCATGTCTTAAAAAATGTGCCGTAAAACTGCAGTCTATTTCTGATGCTTCTGACAACCACAAAACCAATGTATATGACCAAGTGAAAACTATGTATTTCTCTAGGTTTGAAAATTGGGATAGTTTAAGTACATAACTCCAAAAATATATAACACAGCATGTTTAGTTTCCAGAACTTTAGGGCTATCTCAGCAGAGATTTGAAACATAAACTATGAGCTACTTCTAATGCCACATGGAGAGAAACACAAAATGTTCTCATCAAAATGACAGGAAATCTTTAAATACTTGGTCTGTCTTTTCCCTGTCGTATATAGAAACAGGTCTCTCTTAAGAAAGAGTGTAGGAAGCGGGCAAGAGAACAAACAAAGCACCAGTATACAGTAAGGTAGGTCACAACCTGAGATGAAATTAATGAGCAAGTATTGCACCTGCTTATTGGGAACAGAGAGGGGTTGAAAAGGTGGACATCTGACATCGGAGACACATCTGCTCCTCTTATCTTCTACATGATTGGGACTTGAAGGATCACAAGGCGGTGGGTGTTAGTTGGGCAAAAAATAAGAAAAAAAGCCCCACCTCTCTGAATCCTGACCTCCTTTGTAGTGCAATCTGACAAAGTTCAACGATGCCTATAGAAAGTAATCCCAGTATGTGAGGAGCAGCAGGGTTGTGGTGCTTGTGAAGCTTCAGACCTGCGGTCCTGCTCCTGTCACATTTCCTGTGTTCAGGCTTTAAAGCGTCTCCTTCAGCGACTAAAAGAGACAAAGGAACAATCATACAACTAACACTGTGAGTAAGTGCGCTCCCGGGCTCCCACATTCCCTTTGGAGGACGCACCGCAGCCTTTCATCTCTGCTCCCCTCTGTATCTCCCTTCTCATCTCGCTGCTTTATGTTCTGCTTTCCGAGCAGGGTTCAAACACTGGGGACCAGTTTAAATACTGGAGGTTCCCACTGCAGTACTCCAGTGAACTAGAGCATATAGTGAAACGTAAAAAGCTCAGGTTTTTGCTCATCTCTCCCGATTCTTTTTGTCTATGCACACGTTTATGTGAATGGTCTCCTCTTTTTTTAAAATTAAAGTACACTTCGAGAGGAAAGAAGAGAAAAAAGCAGAGGAGAACTGAATGGAAGCAAAAGGATACAAATGCTGGAACCTAGAACCTGATATTCTTGATGCAGCTTTCCAAATACTCCGATGAGCAAATCAATAGATGAAAAAAAGCAAAATAAATGAAAGGAAGGAGGATGCACCTGGGTCGATAGACTAGCAGGTGATTGAGAGGAAATGGGAGCCGTGTGTGCGCGCCCATGTGTGCGCGTGTGTTTTAAATCCTGTGCACGTTTGCGGTTACGCTTTAAGACCTATATTGTGTGGCTGTGCAGCACATGTGTTCTGAGAATGTGACAGTCTTTCTTGTGGTGCAGCTCGTGGCTACTGATCTCTCCTTTGCTATCGACTCAGTTAGTCTTCTGCAGGAAGTATTTTTCAGGAGAGTGGGGAGAGAGCGCTGAGCTTCCAGTCCATCAATAAAGAGAAAGGGAGACCGGGAGAGAAACAGCGGTGAAACACAAAACCCCTGTGGCACCAAGAAACACCTCCAACAACAAAGATGACATTAGACAAAAAGCATTAGTCCACTTTTCACTCTGCAAAAGAATTCCAAAGTGATGTCGTTAATCAATCATTTTATCATTAATTGGATGCTAGCATATTAATCTCATGCTTCTACAAATACAATTATATGGATTAGGTAAAACAACATAATCTGCTGTTCAATCCTCATTACTCTGGTGATTAATCCATACATGATTACCTCATTTTAATTAACATAATGAAACACTCCAAATATCCTTTCTGCCAACAGTGAGTGTGATCTTTGGTTATGTTTTGTGTTCCCAGAACGCATTATTGTGTTCTGTGTATGTGTGTGTGCGACTGTGCGTGCGCTGCCCTGTGGTGTGTGTTCTACCTGGCTGACAGGGACAGTCCGCCAGTAGAAATTAGATTATACAATCACACAAAAAGTCCCAATCAAGGCTCATGCATATTTCATCCCCCCGCCTGGCTTTCATAATTACTTAATTAATTCCCAGCTCTAAAGAGATAGGCCAGTGCTAATCCCCCAGCCTCCCCTGGGGCTTCCTGGACTGCTATAGATGTCCTGTCCCAGGATGCACTGCAGCAAAATAGGAGGGAGACATCCTGAACAGTTGTCTGGACTGTCATCATCATGGAGCTAAATCTGCTCTCTTAGGAGACCGCTCTCCTTCTCTCCACCAATGTAGGTTGAGCTTCAGGATTCCGCTGTCCCAGTAAAGCTCCGAGGTGAGGCTGTGTGCAAGCAGAGACTTTCTATTCCACAGCGAGAAACACTTTGCGGCGGCAACCCCCAGAAGAGAAGGAACAGGTTCTGACTGATCTGACACTTGGAAAAACAGGGAAACATACCGACTTGCATCCTTTTACAAGCAACATGTGCTCAGCCTGTTTTTTGCTGCTTCTTCGTAGCTTGTTCTCTCAGTAAGAGTAACACAGCGTTTCGTGCACTCAGTTTGAACTGAGGGCAGATAAGGAAACAAAAGGGAAGCTTTTCCTTTTCTTTATGCACGCCCACGTTGTTAGGTTTTTGTATGGGACTCAAATATCCAGCAAAACCAAATTTAAACTCCTATTTTGTGCTCTCCTAGACTGCTTTGATACTAACTGTGTCAGCTTATGTTGTAGGAATTAATGACTTTTAATTCTAACAGAGGGGAAATTTGTGTAAGCCATATCAGCCATAGAATGATTAAGCTGAATCCAACAAGTTCCCTCGCATCTGTGGGGAAGAAAAGAAAAAGGATTGTACAGCGAAACAACAGTCACTTTAACAGGCATGACTAATGCTAAGACTCATAAGCTGCACAGCATTAATTCCCTTTGGCTTTTAATGTAAAGTCTAATGAACCAGGCACCAGATTCCTACTGGACCAGGAGCTACTTAATCACTGATAAATGAATATAAGCAAACATAGCAACACTTATTTAATCACACCTCCACAGCCTCCATGGCGGTGGCAAATAACATCTATTACTGGAATTATGTTGACCCAATATGAGCGAGACTGTGGCCTTTCTTCCCTTGTTCCCATTTGAAAAATGCTCTGTCACTTATTAGGCTGTAATTAGTAACTATCTGAAGAGTAAAATAATTTTTTTCGAGCACGTAAGAAATTAATTACATGTCCACCGAGGTACAAAATCACCTCAGTTGAGTCCATGTGTCAACACTGTGCAGAAGGACCGGTCACCTGCTGCTGCTGCCGCGCTGCCGCTGCTCCAGTCACAGCAGCGGGAGAAGCTCCACTGAGAGGGAGCGAGACGAGAAGGAGAAGCGTAGAGAGGAGACAGATTTAAAACACTCCAATCAATCAGTGATTTGACTTTGGGCTAAATCCATGTTGATAATTAGCCAATCAGAGCAGGTCGTGCTGGTGGGAGCTGGCCAGGCAGGTGCCTCGAGGCCCCCACGGGACCTGAACTGTCTCTTCCCTTCATTAACTCCCCTCGTCCTTTCCCCTTGTCCGCCTGATCCTGCGAGCGGCCGGGGCTGCTGGGTAATTCAGTCTCCAGTCTCTGAGGTGACCCCACGCCGGAGGGCTGAGGGAGCCGAGGATACAACACTTCTTTTTAACCTCTCTGTGACTCCCTTTCTCTCTGTTCCCAGGACCACTATACCGCTGCCTGTTGTCGGCTCTTTGTTGGCAGGGTTGTGCTCAAATGGTCTAAATACCATGACATTTTTACTTTTTCCTGACCTTCCACCCAGTCTTTAGACATGGAGGTCAAAGAAAGAAGATTGTAGCTCTTCTTTGTATGTTTTATCTCCCTTCTTCTCCCTCTGTCTGTCCTTCCATCTGTCTGCCTCCGTAGAAATGCAATTTCCTCCCATCTCACTGTTTGCGGCTCTTTATGGGCTCTTTATTGCCGTTCTTAGCTGATTGCTCATATTTATTTACAACGAATGCAGTTATGAGCCAGGGATGTGAATGCACTGGGCATATAAATGCAGTGCTCATCTCCTGTTAGCTCATTGGGATGTATTGCACAGCTTACGACTAAACATTTTTTTTCTCTCCTTTTGTCTTCATGACTGCAATTTTGCACCTCTAAGGATCCACTCTTAGGTTACGATGCAGAAACTGGAGCTTCATTCCATGAAAATTCTTTTAGAAAAAAACCTAAAAAACAAAAAAAAAACACAGAGGGCCTTTAAAGATGACATACAGTCTTTAATATGTGTCAAAAACTGAGTTGTCACAATATCCAGTTTTAATAAGGGATGTGCAGAGATCCTTGTCTCACAGAAATTCACCCACCCACGCATGCACGCACACATGCACACACAGTAATCAGCATGATTTCTCATTATGGTTTTGCACATCGCCATTAAAGCTGAGTTACAATGTGATTATTGCCTGTGACAAATGAAGAGGTTATATTCAAACTATTAAACAGCTCATAGCTTTTGATAGGAGACATATATGATCAGTTAAGGTGCTTCAGGCAGAGAAAAGCTGTCTGTCTGACTTTGTCTCTTCTCCCTCCCCCTCTTGATCTCACTGTAACACCAACCACTATATGTGTGTTTTGAGTTATGTTAATCTGCAGCTTTTGAAGTTGTGAGGAAAGAATACTGCAAACGATATCATCAATTGTTCACTCTACGACATTAATGTGAACACAAATATCTGTGTGTGTGTATGGAAACAAACACGGATAAATAACCAGTCAGAACATGTTTTTCAAAAGTATGTTAATCTGTAGTTTTGAAGTGGAAATGATAATGCTGGGTTTCACACATGCACGTGATGGTGGTTTTTATTGGTCGTAATACGGAAAAAGCAGCGTGGCCGACGGAAGATGTGTTCCCGAGAGCGGCACAGGGACGCTGCAAGTACCTCTTTGGAGAATATATATCTATCAATATTAAATGCAGGTGAGATGACAGAAGGAGCGAGACGTGCGCCCACAAAGTACGTGCACGCGCGCTCGCTGTGACACACACTCACTGATGACAGGTGCAGTGCGCTTCACTGAGCAGCTTTGGTTACTGACAGATTGTGGCAGGTGAGCAGGTCTAAGCAAAGCAGCGACTGTCACCTTTAATCTCCCAAATCCACATGCAAACACACATACACACACACACAAATACTCCCACCAGTGGCACTGCAATATTTTTTCTGCTCCGCACCCTGCATGTCTGATTATTATCCTGTCTGCTGGGCGCTGGGACTAGCCCACAGAGGAACCGGAGTGGGGCCGGTGACCAAACAGATCTACCTCTCCCGGGAGACTCTTTTCCCCCAAGTGAATACAAACCCCAAGTGGTGGTGCCGCTGCCGACCCATCTCACCCAGCCCAGGCCCAGGCAGGCCCCTGCAGGGTAGGCTTTAATGACTTCCTCTTGTTGTCGCCCCCACTCTGCATTTAGGTGTGGCTGCCATCTAAAAACGAGTTGTGGGGAGAAAGGGGGGGGGGTGCAGATTAGTGCTTCTGTGGTGTGTACATGTACTGACAGGGGGTGGTAATGAGAAAAAAAGGAACCTCCCTCCCCCTGCCCCAATCCTATCCCCTGGTTTAATAGAGGGAATTCAAATGGAACTGCAGATAGAGATGCTGGGGCTTCTTTATCTGTTCTTTACAGGTGGAGGGAGTGACCATGTTTTCTTCAGTTTTAGGCTCAATGGTCAGATGCAGTTAGGGATTAACACAATCAAAATGTCAGGCTTTCAACACAGGAGTAGAAAATGACAGAGCCATTTTTGTTGTTGTATTCTGAACAAATTTCACAACCACTTTATTGTTTCCAACAAAGGGGGGAAAAAAAGAAAAGATTTCTTATTCTATGAAACGTTTTCCTTTCTGGTTCCTGCTGGTTGGGTTGGTTTTGGCCCTTGTCCAGCTGATCCAGCACTGCCCACTGCCCACCCAGCGAGCGGCCCCAGGCTTGGTGTCAGTTGACGGTCGGTGCCCTGTCTCTGCCGCAGGGCCGAAGAGCTCCTTGCCCCCATGGATTTTTCATTTGTGGATCTTGCAGAATCAATGTTCTGTTTTGCCTTCCCAGACAGGAACCATGGATCAGCATTTTCTTACACCACTCCTTATCTCGTCATGGTTTTCATGTGTGAGTATGTGTGTTCATGTGTTTCTTATTTTCCTTAACCTTTCCCTACTCTGTCTGCCCTCAGGAAACCGCATCCTCCTTTGCCATTTAAAAAAAAAAAAAATCCTTCTCCCCTTCATCTGCCTTCTTTTTATGTGTGCACATTTCTGCCGTGCCTGAACAAGTGGCACCAGTAACTGCAGAAGAATAAAGCTCACATTCAATATATTTTCTAATCTAATCAGCCAACCAACGACGGGGTATTTTAACACATTTATTTATATAAACAAAACTCTCTCTGGAGCCATCCTCTCATCCCCACAAAGGTCTGCAGGCAGCAAAGGGAAAAGCTGGAGCTTCGTAGAAAGCTGTGGAAAGTAGGGCAGGAGTCCCTCTTTGACAAACTAAATTGTTTGAACAGTTCTTTAAAGCACAGCGTGGGGCAGGGACAGAGCAATGCCTCCCCACCTGCTCTCAGCTGGATAGTGGAGTTCGGTGGCAGGTGGTTTTTCATCACTACCCACAGCGTCTAGTGTCCTAAGAGACTCTTAGATTGTAAGTCATTGTTCCCGAGGTTGCACCTCGACGTGACAATGGCTTTGCAGCAGGGAGTGTAGCTGATCCTTGTGACCTTCAGGACTCACACTTCTCAATGTAAATTATTCCTTTTAGCTCTGCTCTTCACTGCACCAACAGAAAAGCACAATAAGCCACATTTTACACCGTCACAATGACAGAGTGTGAAAAAAAAATAAAATAGAAATAAATAAAGCTCTACAAAACCACCTTAATAACAACGGTGGAACCACTTAAAGCTGCTGGTGCTGCTGGTCACTACACTGATGACGACCCAGCACAAGATGGAAAACATAATTGCATTCTCACCACACTCTCAGACAAACACTCCCTGCAGACATTTAGGGAAGTTAATTGTAATTTCACTTAGTCCCAGAGAAGCATCGAGTGAGGCACTGGGCTTATGCTGGCCGCTGTTCATACTGCACTGCATTAGGAATTGAAAACCTCCCACACTGCTCTAATTACCAGTCTCAAGACTGTTTGAGAGGCAGAGTGTTTGCAAGCAGAGCAGAGATGTGATGGAATTAATTAAACAATTAGAAGACCCCGCCTGTTTTAATAAATGTGATAAATATTTTATTAATTTAGATGTTTTACAACTTGCTCACTCAGGTTTTATGTTTCTTGTTACCTTAAGCTCCTGATGTTCTATTTCCATGTGGCATTATTCAGTGTACAGTATGGTGACTTTTCAGATGCTGCAACTGCAAAGAAACTTTTGGGGAAAAGTGAAGCTGGAGCACGTCCACTGTCCCACCTCAGGGAGATCAGGTTTGCTGGCTACATCGCTGAGGACAAGTATATGTAGCTAAGATGAGTTTGCACCATTAGATGACTTTATTTAGCCTTACGGTGCTTCGCCTGCACAGGCAAGGTGTAACAGACATTAACATGTACACTGGGGTGATATTTTCAGTGTGCTACTTCCTCCCTTTTTCATATTCAGGGGTGTGCATCAAGTTGGAATGTGCACATTTCTTTGCATATGTCTTTCCCTAAGGTGTGGCCTCTTCCACCATATCGCGCCACTCATCGCACTCCAAACACATCTCCTGATTATTAGCACGTCTCTGGTGAGCATTTCGTCACGCGGCACTGTCACATCCCAGCCGTTATACGCTACAGCCAGATAGTATCAGTGTCCAGCATTATTTCCTGGACTCCCTTCTCTGTAGCCAGGGGAAGCGTTAAGGGCAGGCAGAGAAGTGTGCAGGTCTAGTTTCACCTCCTCATTCTGCCTCCTCCACCTCATATTAAATCCCACCCACTCCCTTAGAAAGCCGAGGGGCCATAAAAAGCACTGCGAGAGAGAGGATAGGAGGAATCATTACGTGCAATTTATAAACCATTAAGAGCCATATTAAAAAGCCTGCAATCTAATTCACCCAGTGGTGGGCTCTGGAAGCGGTGGTGGCTGAGGGGGGAGAGGAGAGTTCATTTAGGGAGTGTGTCTTGGCCACTCAGAGTATGTGTGATGTTAATAGGGTCCGGGGGCTCACCCCTAGCCTAGAGAGACTGCTTTCCTCTGCACTGATACCGAAGTCAGCAGTGGGAGGGGTGGAGGCAGAGCACGAAGGCTGACAGACAGAGAGAGAGAGAGAGAGAGATGGGAGGAGAGGGGATAAGAGAGTTGAAGAGATATGATATTGCTCTCCCATCCCACCTAGTCCAGCTGGTCATCTTTTAAAAGTAATTGTTATGTGGTTTCACAGCTGCACAGTTCAAACAGGGTACGCTGGTGAAATAAAACCAGGAATTTGCCTTTATTTCAACCACACAGACATCTTGGAGGATACATTATTACAGCCTTATGTTGTTTGGACAAGCACTACGGAAACCCACAGAGTTCAGGGGAGAAGTCGAGGTCTCTGAAGACATAACGAGTGTCAGGCAAAATTACAGGATAATGTGTCTGATATAATGTACCGAACATTCACATTTTCCGTTATGCACAACAGAGCAGTCATAAAACTTTCTCTCAATATGCACAATAAGGTAATACAGCTTCAATGAAGTGCCGAAACAAGCAGAGAAACTATGTGAAATGGTCAAGTAGTGACAATTTTCTTCTCAATCTAGCCTCAATGTCTCTTAAGGGAACATTTACAAGATAATATTAGGACCTAGGAATGGGTTTAGTCGAGAATGTTAAAAAAAAGTTTATGGATATTGGAAATACCTGAAACCAAAACTTTTTTTTGCTACTTTTGCTGTGTATGACTCTCTGCTATATCTGCTTTACCTTGACTATTCATACTCACCCTTCATTGACAGTCCTCCAAACACGACATGACAGAGAAACAAGGTGTAGGGGCCGGACAGGAACGCAGCTTGGGTGCTGTTGACCAGTTGTAAACACATAAGGGGAGTAGAGAGAGCTTGCATGATCACAGTTGTGCATGCAGAGCAGAAAAGCCTTCTTTTCTTTTCTGCTTGTAGGACTGTTCTGGGCCCTCGTAGCCCTTTAATGTGCAAAATTGAGTCAAGTTTTCAGACCAATTAAACGTCATACTGTACTTGTTTTCAGCCCTCATGCAACACATTATCATATTCTGTCGCATTAATTATATTCTGACTCAGTATAAAAAATGTGTATGAATTAAATATTGATTGGTCAGTATGTATGCCAATTAATCAATGCATCATTGTCAAGGGTGTTGCTACTCCATGAGTCACAGACTCTGACTCTCTGTTGGACAGAAACTGTCAATATGCTAATGTGTACCTGTCAAACCAAAGAAACTGTCAGATCTTTTTTAGAGCTAACCTCCCTCCTGCTGCCTGTTCAGAAAGCTCAGAGAAATGCACCTCAGTTTGGTTGAAATTATTACAGCTAACTTGCTAACAGATTTGTTTATCAGCTCTGCTCATGCAGGCTACAACATCTGTTCAAAGTACCACCTTTCCAGTCTACTAAACTAAGTATTTTATTTTTCTTGCTGCATAAAACAGAGATGAACTTACATTAAATAATTCATTCGTTTCATTTGGAAATTAAAACCCAAATAAAAACTTAGATTTAGGTCTATCTGTAATGTTTATATCTGAGGAGGTTTATCAGTGCATTTGAGAGTGATATGATTTTAACTTGTTGCGCTTATATTTTCTCTGTGAAATGATCAGTAAGATCAGATATATACAACTATGAAACACTACTGAAATGCAGCGGGTTATACCACTGAGAGCACCCTCCTTCAATTTGCATAAACCTGCTTATTTGTCAAAGGATATGTAAGCAATAAGAAATCAGAAACCGAGTAAGTATCTGGTGTAATTTATAGGCTATGATAGTTTTGAGTCGTTTTGCTACAGAAACAGTATCAGTAAAGTCTGATACCCAACTCTATTGGGAACACTAACCTATATGAGAGTATGAGCAGAAGCATTTTAAGCTAAAAAAAAAAGTGATAAACTGCCTGGTTCTGTTTATATCACTGCAGCATTGATACGATATAATGGGAACACTAGAGACATGCCTATACTGTCTTAGTAGGGAGAAGGTCAAGAGGGTCAATAACTGTGGCATAGAAAGCGTCTGCCCGGAGCCCGGGGCCCTACCTCACCATATCACAACACCACCACAGTCAATACACTCCAAATTGAGCCCTCATGCAGAACACCGCACAGATCAATATTCTTAAAAAGGTTACTCGTCAAACTATTAAATACTTTATTGATCCATACGCGATATGTACTGCTTATAGAGAAATCCATAGATATGTTACTCTTGTCCTGTGGCGCAGAAGGAAGAAATATCTCTCATTATTTTGATTTCCTGAGGTATCACATGGCAAAGTAGGTGTGGGAGAGAGGCAAATAATTCTCATTCTATTGGCCACATGCCTTGATAACTGCCACTCTTTCTCCTTTGAGAACATCCTGTCAAACTCAATGCCAAAATTTGACAGTTTAACGTTTGCGGTGCAGAGTTTGACATGATGTTCTCTCCCATACAAAAACAGGAAGGCGGAAGACAACATTTAACGGGGCTACCTATAACTCAACACTTACATAAGCTACGTTAGGAATATCTCCCAAAACAGGCTGAACATCCCGTTTCAGAGCTTTTCATCTCCTTTCTTACAGCTGTCAACATTTTGGAGAGAAAGCTTCTCTAGCTGAGAGGCTGAGGCAGCCATACAAGCATCTCTCTCATCAAACCTAACTACCTCAAAACCTAACATTAACTTCTTTTTCACAGTCAGGACAGTTGCATACCATTCAACTAAACAGAGCAGCTGTGCCGAAATCACAAAATGTACGATAAACCTGTCACAATCTGTATTAGCAGTTGAATGGGGAATGAAAGAAAATGAGAAAGGAAACAAAAGCAGGTGTTGGTGAGGATGGAGAGTTTAGTTTGCCAGGTGTAAATCTGGCAACTAGGAGAAAAAGGAAAATGGGGGAGGGAAGGGTGACCAAGATGAATGAATGGGATGATACTGAGTGTCAAGGTGAATAGTACAGCATGTAGAGGCACATTGAAAATTCAAGACAAGGCAAAAAAAAAAGAAAAAAAGTCAAGAAGCAGGGGGCAAAACTGGTTAAATGACAGGTACAGATGTAGCAGAATAAAGCGATTACTTAGGATAAAATATAGCTTCATGATAATAGGTGAGAACAAAAAACATGCAGGGATGAGACATGAGGAATAGTTACATAAATCAAAGGTGAAAGAAGGAACGAGTTTCATCTGTACAAGACAGCTATGAGTGGCACTCTTAGGTTTGATGGTGTTTTTGATAGCCTGTTGGTCCATTACTGCAGGAGAAGTGAAGAGGAGCATCGGAGCAGGGAGCAGGGATGGAAAGTACTCTGGGGTTGCAGAAAAGTACAGAGACACAGAGTAGAAATAAGTGACCACAGGCAGTTATGAATGCACAGTCAATAGAGAGACAGAGAATAGGCAAGGGAGAAAAAATCGAAAGGGACACAAGAGAGCCAGAGAAAGTGAGTGGGACAGAGAGAAAAGGGAGTGACAGTGAAGAATGGAGGCAGTTAAAGATATCTGCCGAGCAATCTGTTATTACAGAAAGAGAGAGACAAACAGCTTCTTTCTTTTTTTTTACAGCGAAATAAAGACACTCATCAATTTAAATCGGCAGGGTTCCCGGACCTCACCTTTTCTCTGTCAGACACCGGGTGGCGAAGCCTGTTCCTCCCTCCCCATGTCCATTCATCACACAGAGGAAGAAGACACCACTCCAGGGGCATCCTGGGTATTCTTGCATGGCCGGAAATGTGGCGATGGTGAGTGGATGGCGGCAAGACCCTTTGTTATTTACTGCTCACTTAGCCCCTCTGCACCCCGACACACACACAATTTATGAGGACAATCGTCGGGCCTGCTGCGCTCCATTGGAGCACTCCCTGATGGATGTACATGCACCCGCGAGAGGAGAGAGAGAAGGAGAGAGGGAGAGAGGAAGGCAAGGAGTACAAAGATTGAGGTCAGGGTGTCTTACAGTTTTCATTACTGTAAATTAAACCACTCATTGAGCTTCATAGAAAAAAATACATCATAACGATGGATAACGAAGATCATTTTGTTGTAAGAACAGCACACATGAGGTAAAAAACAGTCATTTTAGATATGTTAATGTGCACCTCTGTGAGGCGGCGTGAATATTTCACAGCATGTGAGCTCTCATCTCATGCTAGGAGTGATGTGAACTGAACTACCTGCTCGTATGTCTTGCGAAATGCCACTGATGCACCAAATGTCACCAGAATGTCAGCAATTCCACAGTCTGTGTTTTGAGCTTTTATTTTGGTGCATTAACTTTAGTAGATACCTCTGTTCTTCGCCTCAGGCCTGCCTCAGTCATCCTATCTGCACGTCCCCAAACCTCACCTCTGCCGTCCCCGTGCTCTGAGCTCTCGTGAAGGCAGCCGCTGCACAGCACAGTAAGTGTTCGATCATAACAATCCATTAGAATAATCACTGATAACAAGTCCATTTTCATAAAAACGGCAGGAGGGGGATTAATGAGCTTAACCCTACTTACGTTCCATCCATTTTGTGCTGTAAATCAATAATCTAGTAATAATGTTCTTCAGTGGGGCAACAGAGCCCCAGGAGCAGCATCCTCTCGCTCTTCTTCGTGAGTTATTTGAGCCATCCTGCTATCTCCTTTGTTCTCAATAAAGTTGCCTTTAGGGACGCCAGGACCAAACACATATATTTTTAGTCTTTTCTACACAGTCTGGTGTGAAACAACACAAGGGATTGGTGAGACTCCAAGAAGCAGAGAGTGCACAGAAGGGGAAGGGAGGGGAGGAAGAGAAGGAGACAGCAAATGAGCAAAGAGGGGGAGTGATGGGGCCGAGAGAGCAGGGGAGAACATGAAATGCATTGGGGGGGGGGGGGGGGGGGGGGGGCACGTGGAAGTGGTGAGGTAGAGCGTTTTACAAGGCAGTTTTTAATCAGCCTATCCTCCCTCTGAATGCGTTTTCTAAGATACAGCACTTCTCTCTCTTGCTCGCTTTGTCTTATTGTGGAGTGTTTCTGTACTTTATATGCAGCTTCTCAGACTTCAGTGGCACTGAAATGAGTGACATTCACTCGAATTCTGACATACAGTAGTTATCATAATTGCTCAGTCCTGTGCAAAATTGATTCTGAATATAAAAGAAGAACAAAGCAAGAACAAGGCACAAGCAGGTGAGGTTTTAAGATTTGAGGACATTTTGATACTGTACAACGAATCTGATTCAATTTGGAATAAAGGTCAAAAAGTTCTTTAGGTTAGGAGGGGCTGGTAACAGGTGGGTGGTCAGAGAAAGGTCAGGATCAGGTGGGCAAGAACTAGTAGGAAAGTTGCAAAGTTACTCCACTGTGTATTACTGAATCACACAGACATGCTAAAAAAAAAAGTTGTTCATGAACTTTAGGGTGAACGTGAACTGAACGTACTGTATTTCCACTTGATGAACGTTACTGTGAACGCGTTCATTCTGGTGTTTGTGAACGGCGCTCTCTCACAGTATGACTTCGTTCAAGAGTGTGCCAGATTTCCATAGAGCCTTCTAGGCGAAACCCCAGCTAAAACACAGGCCTTAATATGTAGCGGAAATACCACCCAATCTGGCAACACCAGCCACCACAGTGTCGCACCACTAATGTAATCCCTGGTTGGATAATGATTCAAAATTGGATACGAAGATGAAATCTGACACATAGTTTCAGTTAAAACTGTGGTCCTATATGGGCTGTGGCAATATTTAAAAAAAAAAAAAAAAGAAGCTTGCAGCAACGTATTGAAAAAACAAACAAACTATGAACTAGTTCATTTTTGGAACCGTGAACTTAGTTCAAAATTTTGTATTATGAAAATTTGTGAACTGAACTTTGAACTTGTTCATGTAGAAAGTGAATTTTAGCAACACGGGGTTTGTAACTAAAACTCCATTCACACCTTTTCTGTCAAAAAGCCTGCAAAGATATACTAATCAATAAAATCAACATTTATCAGCAATGGAAAAGGGTATACAGTTGGCATTTACACCCCTGTGAAAATGGCCACAATAGACACAGGTATTTACTTGCTTCAGATCTGATCAGCAGAGATGTACACACGGAACAGACCTAGATCTTTCAGAACACAGACGCTGTAGAAAGTCCTGTCACCTGTCTGCCACAGTGCTGCTAAACCTGCAACTCTGCGGCTACACATTTCTCTCCAGTCTCACAACAAGTCTCAAAACAAATATACAGTAGTCTCTGATGGAAGAGTTGGAGGCTACAATTGTTTTACAGGAGAATCAACTAAGGGGTGAGATAATGAATCCATTTTACCAGTCTGCACAGCAGCTAACGGTTCCCTCCACCTTCCCTCCCTGTGGCTGGAAGTGCAAAAAGTGACAATAACCTTTTTTTTGCAGGTTCACCTGCATCAAAAATGCTTATACTGTACCTGCTAAATTTGGAGTAAAAATGGAATAACAGGACATGATAACGCAGCTGGGTGTGGAGATGAGATGAGGCAGGTGCACAGAGGTAACTGCAGGGCAAGAGGGACTCCTCATGAAAGGCACCAACCAGAGGCAGGTGAGAGAAAACGCCCTCGACAAAGATGGACTTTCACATGAACAAATTATTTATGTTTTTTTACATTTAGTAATGGTTCAATAATAACTGATGTCAAAGACTGCAAGCCTGTACACTGCGTAACTCTAAAACTAGCATTTGTACCCTATACTGTAGGCTATTTTCCCTAAGTGCTGTCATGACAATTGCAGGTATTTTTAGCAGTTGCATACAAGGAAAAAAATATTACTTCATCACTTTAGAAAATGTTTGCCTCCACACTATTCTGTTATTTATTTATTTCATTTTCACAGTATCCACTTGTCATGTCTCTAGCCAAGGAAACCTCCTAAAGGGGCTCAGTGGTTTCCGTTCAGTGTTTCTCACTGTGTCCTTGAGGACCAACATGTGTTGAATATCTTCCTCATAAAACATTTTTTTTTGCCTTGGATATAAATACATAATAATAACCATCAGCACGACTGTACTGAGTCATTCATGTGCACTGCATGTGCCTTCTCATGAACTAATCAGCTAATTTGAGTTACTGAATGTGACTTCTCTGTCTTTGCGCCTTTTGGAGGATTTTCAAACAAATGTCAGTCAAATGATTTGTCAATTGATTGTTGTGTGGCAAACTGAAGTCTGTAATCCTGTTTTCAGAAGTGAATGTTATTATGTTCATGTATTTTATTCATATTTTAATGGTAATTAGCAGATACCAGTGTCTCGCCTATAATTTGACAAATTCAGCTTTAAGGTTATAGGTTTAAGATTTATTTTTTATTACTAAGAAGCTAAATGCTCGGTTAAGGTTAGGGAAAGATTGTGGTCATGGTCTGAATACACATTCATCATCCACCCTGAACTCCACAACCTTCATTTCCACCTTCTGAATGAAAGGAGCAGTAGGTCTTAAATTGGGAATGAATTTGGGCATTGGTCATAAATTGTGCCGAATCTTCCAATGTGAATGTCTTGACCTGTATTAAAGAAAGCTCTAGCATCAAATTAAGAAAGTACAATCAGGTAATGTTAAGTGTCAAGTGGGTGTCAAGTGAACCTCTCATACAGCCTGAGTCAGTGACTTATTTAGAGATACATACATACAACTATAGCTCTGTCTCTGGATGTTGGAGGTCTTGTAGTTGAAGGGGTTCAGGGCGGAGCTGTGTTAATTAGATGTTGGAAGCGTGCACACAGCCTTTGGAGCCTCAACTGGCAGCGTCCCCTCTCCTCCATCCCTGCTCTGGTGTCTCACATTCCCCAAGATGCACTGAGAGAGCAGTAGGAGAGAAAGAGTTGGCAAACTCTAGCGCCCATAAGCCACCGCCAAGCCCCAACACTGCACTGCCTGTCTCAGCAACAATCTCTGCAACAGCATTTAGAACAGGAGGTAATAGCCCACAACATACCCTGACGCTGCATTTATTCAGATAATGTAGGCACATTTGAATGCAACAGATCAACGTGTCTTTCTGTCTATTTCTAGATTTCAAAATACCCTAAGTCATTTACCATATGAGGATCTGCTGTCGCCTTAAGGTCTCTGTGTTTTAGCTGACACAGTCTCTGTCCTCAGGTGCCGTGTTTACAATCAGGAAGCGAAAGTAAGGAAATATTATACAAAGATGCAGCCCACTCAGGTAAAATTCAATGCAATAAAATACATGCATTTGACCCTTCAGGATTACTATCTTTATATTTTATGCAGACTAATCGACTGTTTTACCCCTGTTACATAACAACAGGCTGTGTAATTGGATGCTAGGGCTTTAGTAGAATATCTGGTGCCATATTTGCAGGGATTTACAGTCTGTTACAGATGAAGGAAGTGTAGCTACTTAGGAGTGCAACACGAGTTCAGCATTACCACATGAGATGAGGATAAGAGACTAGTAGTGAGGATGGAGAAACACCGCAGGCCATCTGTATTTGTTATTAAACTGCCCATCACCTTGCACTAAATCCCAACAATGGGAACAAATCCAGCAAATCAAAGCACATATGGCCAGCGACTGGTGCCTGAATTATCCTTCAAATGTAGGTTAATGAATTCAGGAGCAGGCTGTGCTCATGAGCATCATATCTTTTAACAACCTGACAGACGCACCTGCCAATCTGTGGCGGGGGGGTCTCAGTGGGGGTGGCGGGGTGTGTGGGGTGGTTAAGGGGGAGGATCAATCGAAACCCAACCAAGTGGAGCCTGTTGGGTGACAGCACCGCCAGAGATGCCGGGACACCCAGGGCAAGCCCATTCATCAGAGAGCATCAGGAGCTAATGAAACACACTGTGAGAGTGATTAAGACACAGACACCTACTACAGCATGGCCCCGCGCCTGATGCATTAATCACATCCACTGTCTGCGGGTATCTGATCCCTCTCTGTATGTACTGTATGTGTGCAAGCATGCGCTGGACGTTTGCATGTTTTTACATGCAAACATACACACACACAGGCCGGTGTTTGTGTGTGTGTGTGTGGTTATGTGTGTGCATTTGTTAGGGAAATAGCTGTAGCATGTGTGGTGAAGGTGCTACTGTCCTTGCCGTGTTTGCCCTTGGACACGGTCCACCACCTTTGTGGCTCTGCCAGTAAATTACTCTGTGCTCGGACTTGGCATGAATACAAGAATCAGTTCTCCCACTGATCATTACCTTTTGGTGTTAATTGATTAATCCAAACTGACTCATAATGAGCAAGCACCAAAAAAAACAAAAAAAAACCAAAGTGTGTTGCATTGTGGAGAGGATGGGGATTGCCCTGTTGGCTCAGCAAATGAATAATACGATGCAGATGGCACAAGTGCAACATATTTATTTTAGTAAGAAACATTTCTGCAGCTCATTATGACAGCTGACACTGCAGTCTGGTTATACACAAGTTGGTCACATGGCTGTTTGTGGCTCTAGCGTCTTATTTGGAAGTCCGAGTCAGTGCCGCCATATTAAACCTACACTACAGATTCATTACACGATATCCAAACACCATCTGTGGCGTCACCATCAGAGAGAGAGGCTGCATATTGTTTATGACAGAACCAAGATGAGGTTTTAATACCCGGGTTTATTGCTTAACAAAGGAAGACAGGCTGAAGGTGATTATTTATATCTATTAATTAAGTTAATTGAGATGGAAGGATTTGCTTCCCTCGCCCCTGCAGTTAATTACATCTATGTCTACAGCACAAGGTTGATGCAGTAAATACAGATGTCATCCGTGCACACCAATGTCAGAGATTAGGCTTAGTATGTGTTTGCATGTGCACGTTAGTATGCATGTATGTCCACAGGTATAAATATCAGCGCCACCAATGCAAGGTATAGGCTCCGTCGTTTCTCCCTCAGCAGCTGCAGGAACACGCAGTTACCGAGTTATGTCGTGCAAATGAAATATGTGCAATCGCTAGAGATGAAAAAGACATTGTCTCTCATTGTGTTTCATGCGTCTTTGTCCAAAGCAGCCCAGCAGTTCGACCTGCTGAGTGAGCATACCCACTCTCTCCCCACTCTATCTCTGTCCCTTCTTCAGACTCACTTCTGCTGCTGCAAATGGGACAGCAACCAAGGGGTCTGCACTACAAGCAGCAGATTAAAGGATTACCATTAATTAGATGTCAGGGACAGAGAGGGGTTTTGCCTGTCTTGGCCATGATACAATATCTGTTAATCTGCTGCGCTCCTGGATAAAAAGAAATCAGTCCATTGACAGAAAAATAGGAAAAGAGGCATGGGGCCAAGGAAGAATTGAAAACAGGAACAAAGAGGTGAAGGAGGAGGGGTGGGTGAAGAGAATGGAGGAAGGATGAAAGAGGTGCAAGAAAGCAAATATGCTCATGGTCCACTTGAACGTGCATTGAGCTTTTTCTTATGGAAAGAAAAGCAGCTGGGGATAATACGAAGCACATGGAAGGAACAATGAATTAATAAGAGTCTGATCTATGGAGAAACAACTAAACTGATGAGAGGGGTGAAGTGGCTGAGGCCAAAATATTTCGAGCAAGAAATATATATTTATATATATTTTAATTTACTTTTTGTTATTATTTTTATTTATTTATTTTGCTCAGACAATGTTGAGGAAATATCTTACTCTGATCATTTTTCCATTTCATTTGTCAGCTTTGCCTTGACCCTGCTGCATCTGTATGATATGATAGTGTCTTTTTTCTTCAAACACGTGTCATTGTTAATTGAAGACTGGTCAGACGGATAGCAGGTAAGTCAGGTGATTGACGGGTGACCGGTCTAACTTTGATAAGGTACTAGTCCATAATAGAAGTCCTGACCCTCACTTTTAGTGCTATTAACCCAAGCCAAACTGCCCGTGTTGATTCCATCTCCCTTTGACAGGGAGTCTGATACTGTGCCTCAGGCCAGGTGAGGAGAGGCTATCAGGGTCCTGTTAAACACCCGCCAACTGCCCAGCAGATAACACTCACCCTGCAGGCAGCCGGGTTTTGGCTACTGTTTTTCTAGTCCGGACAAATCAGTCGGCCCGAGCCCACAGCTGTATGAGGCTAATCATCAGCATTTACACACGAGTCAGTTATATTGCTGGCTATATCAACTATCTGCAAAGTGATGTTGATCTTAAAATATACAACCAGGCATTTTGTTGAGGCGGTTATGCCCGCAGGCAAGTACAGGACAGCAAATCTTTGCTGCAGCACCTAATGTAAATTTAAGTTGTGAGGGGGTAATTGATGGAGGAGGGCTAGGACATTATTTTCTTATGGCCAGGCATAGGGCATTCCCTCTATTTGAGTAGAGGGACTCTGGGCACCCCTATGAGCCCCACTCGCCTGAGACTCTAATTACTTTGGGGACCTGGAGAATTCAAAGGATTTAGATACCGGAAAAAAGAATTTCCAATTTACTGCACCACTTGATGTTTGTCTTCATTCACGGTGTGGCTTGTACTTCGCAAAGCAAATGGACACAAAGTGCACATTTGTGCATCCTGATAAAAGTGAAACATTATTAGAACGCTGTCACGGCTGTGTTTATCCCTGGGGAGTGTGTGTGTGGATAATAATCTCCTGGACAAACACACTGTAACCTCCTACTCCGCTGGAGCTATCTTCATCTTACAAAGCTCAACCCCTGCCTGTCTGGCTGCTGACATTTCTGCTCATGCTGCGGAGCCACCGCCCTGAACGGCTTCCTTTATGCTGGGAATAAATTACCGCAGAAAGTTTAAAGACAGAGCCGTCAGTTTCATTTCTTGACTGTGTCGTATCTCATTCACTTTTATCGTGCCATTGTTTAGACATTTACACAGACGTGTGAAAAATTCAATAATCAGTTCACAGTCAGCGAAATGTTCTGCATGAAAATCTAGACATGATATCTCCGAGTCCTGCCGAGGTCTGTGGTCCACTAGGCAAATGATTTGGTTACATGCAAATCATCTTTTTTTTCATTCCCTGAGCTTTATGTAATTAGAATTCAGTAATGAAATTCAAATACTAAAAAAAGCATAAAAAATATTCATTTTCATTTTTCATTAGTTTGCAGCTTGGATTACATTTTCGCCTGATTGAGAACAGTCCCCTGTGGACTGTGGAAGGTGCTGTCTAAACAGTTTAAAACATGGCTTCCTTGACAACAGACCCTCTGAAGCATGATAATCAGAAACACATTTTGGTTATGAGGTCAACCGACAATAATTGCCTGGCAGGTTGGTCAATTAACACTTTTCCCCCACATGTGTTTGGATCTGTACACACGTGTTTATGTTGTACCTTTATATAGTCATTCATAAAGGTGTTAATTTCTTCCCTTTGCATGATTTAGTCTGCTCACGCTAGCGAAATGCTAATCACATTGCAGGATATTAGAATATCAGAGAAAGGGAGCAGTGTGCGTTTCATACTTATTCAATGTGACATATTTGAAAATATGAGGCCACAAAAGCCATAAAGGCTTAATTTGAGAGGTTACACTGTTGCGGTGTAAAAGCCATAAAAATGCTCAATGGTAAAACGAAGATTTAATAAAAGAAAAATCCCAGTGATTCAGTTGTCATCAGTTGAGAGCCCCCCTTAAGCGTATGCACAGGCCCATGACCAATGAAATGAGAGTGAGAGAAAATGGGTGGTAAACTTTCCATCATCTCCATTCTTTTCTGTTTAACAGGGGGATATTTTGCACTCGCTCTGAGTGGCATAGTCCAGTAAAGCCACCATGTTTTATGGCCTTCCACCTCTGTGTTGACAAAGATTGGGCACCAGAGAGAGAGGCCGGGCTTCTAGACACTCAAAGTCATGCAGGACAGAAAGTAGAGGCAGGCAGAGTGATCCCTCCCTGACAGAATCTAGTGTTGTTAATGGTTTAGGGCATTAACGCCACATTTTCACACTTTAATTGTGCACTCGGTGAGCGAGATGTCAAACAGCAGAGCCCTCCGGGGTGGCATATGTTGTCTAAGTTACGTGTGTGTGTGTGTGTTTCTGCAGGTTTGTCTGTATGAGTGTGTGTGTGTGCATGTGTGTGGGAGTGTGACAGACAGAATGAGACCTCTTGGCAGAAGGTGCTGGGGAGACAATCAATACTGCTCACCAAGGTGGTGCGTCTACAGCCCTCTCTCATTATGCGTGGAGAGGGAGGCTGCTGCACAGTTTGGCCGGAGAAGAGCCAGGGGAGTGAGCTAGGACACACATACATGCACGGAGAGGAGAGGAGAGGAGACCCCCTGATGCCGGGGGACGCTGTCTTTTTTATGATACGTGACAAGATAATGAGTCTGTTGCACCCCTGAAAATACCCCCCTTGGGTGTATTAGCCCTGTGTATCTTTTCTGTGGAGGAGTGTTACTGTATTCGTTCTCGAGACTCACCCGCTAACACTGACACCACATGTCCATTCAAAGACACCTCTATTTTAGATGTGATGATGTCCAAAAACCAAGAGAGGCTATTTGTGGATATTCTGTACCTAGTAAGGGGGGAAAAAAGAACAGAAAATGATACCTACAGCATACCATGACACTGTAAAAACTACCTCTCTGCAAACAATGTGGGCCCTATTATCTACAAATAACCAGGATCCCAAAGGTGCTTTTGGATTAAATATAACTACGAAAATAATGGGCATATTTTAAAATTTGATAATGCAACCCAATCCTTCTGGGCACCATTTTCTTGGACCAAGACTGTGGGACAGGTCTGTCGAGCTGAACCCCATCCCCATCCATTTTTATGCATGCTGCCAGTAAGCTGTGCCAAAGTGCTGATATCCCTCATTAGAAAAGCAGAATCCAGGAAAGAGTCCAACTAATGCCTACCCACACGGACACACTGATGGTGCAGGGTCTCCACAGGAGATTTGAAGGTCAACAAGAAAAACAGGTTGTAACAGATAGCGAATCACGGCTTGTGAAAATCTGGTCATTTCCATAGAATATCTTGAGCCGTGGTAGATTTAGAGTTTAAGCGGAGTGGAGATGTGTTCCCTCATGCTTGTTAATGCTAACCAAATTTGACTGTAGAAGGAAACAGACATGCTGATTGAGGTGGCTGTGTATGCATGTGTATCCAAGTGAAGCCTGTGTGATTTCCATGCCAGCAGTCAATTTATCCACACAGTGAAGGGCTCTGCACCGTGATGCAAACACACACACAGAAAAAAAAAAGTCTCAAATATTTGACGTATGTAGAGAAAAGGAGGGGAAAAAGAGCAGCTATTCTAACAAGTCACTCATTATCCGGTGATACCCAAGATAATTCTATCCACTGAGCCCACAAAAGCCAACATTTATCCAGCCCTCAGGGCAAAGCCTGGGGAGGCTTGGCTCCAAGCTGGCTGGGATCCGGCATTAACACGGGTCACATCCCATCTCCCATATTCTTAGACAAAATATGTATCCTCATTTTCTGCAAATGCCTCCTTTTTCCCAGTCATGACTACATTTATCATCACATTTCTCTCTCTCATTTGCTCACTCACACACACACACACAAAGTGGATTCACACTCCTGTCTGACTTGAAAGTCTTCTCCCTCCTGTGGTTCTTTGCGAATGCTCTGGGGTGCTCCAGGTGTGGGGAGGGCCTTTCAGTACCAGATAGGGCACGAGGATTACACCCACACTAGATTAAACCAGCACCACTGCCTGCTGGGAATTCTGACAATTATCAGACTTGTACTCCAGGGATGTGGGACTGATGGGGGACAGGAGGTCCTGAGGCAGAGGAGGGGGATAGCCGGGCATTGGTTGTCACCAGGGTAATGTCTCCATCTTGAGTAGTGGTCTGCCACATTGAGATAAACAGTGCCTGCCAGGCAAATGTGTTACAAGCCGTCAGATGTTTCAAAATGCACGGTTAAAAAGCACAGTTTGAGACCTCGCATCGACTATTTCTGTTTCATGTGACTGGCTTAAGAATACCCTGCTGCTTATCTCCTTTTGTTTCATTCTGCATCCTTGGACACAACGCTGGTCACAGATGCTGCTGTTGAAAGTGTTGTAGGTAAATGCTCCCTTTCGCTGCCCACACTAAACCAGGCCGCTTTGTCATTTTGGATCCTGTTGTAAATTGAAGGACCCTTCTGAGGGCACTGGGGAAAGAAAAGAGGGTCTGTAAATGAGCACATTAAAACAACATATGCTGCTCCCTTGCACCTCGACTCTTAAGACTGGCTTTTATTTCACCCTTTCTCCCTCTACTGCACACTCTGCTCCCCCTCTGTTGAATTCCCTCTTGCCTATTTTTGGAAAGTCATTGAGAGTCTTTGACAAAGACAGGCTGAAGTGAATGTGAAAGCGTGCCCCTGGCCTTGTCGCCTCATAGTGGAGCAGGCCATCTGACCACCAGCAGTAGGTTGGGCCAAGTGGGGCCATTAGACCAAACCTGGGAGACCCGTACAGCCACCACTGCCAAGCTGCTCCACTCTCCTTCAAGCTTCACACTACTCTGTCCACCTCTATATACCACCACCCCCCACTTCTCTTCCCCCTGCAGGTGCCAACTCTTCCGCACTGCAAGATCCCAACGGAGAACACCGAGCAAAAATCCATCCAGTCAACCCCATTCTTCCGAGCGTGTGGGAGGGGAAGAGAAATGTGAAAGAGCAATGGTAAAATGGCAAAAATGGGACTCGTAAGCAAGGTGTCAGAGGAGGTTGAGTCCCAGGTGGGCTAACATTATATCGTTGTCCAGATGACCTTGGGCTGGGTACCATGGAAACATTTCTACCTTGACTCGGCAAGGTGTCTTGGTGGCCCCATGTTCGCGTTGGCGACAAAGCCTTCTCACCTCAACACAGAGAGAATTCACCTAAGGCAAAAGGCTGGAAATAATAGTAGGACTCCTTTGGTACCCAGGGAAGAAGAGTATTAGCAGGAAATCTTTTGAGGTGCCGCTGTTCATGCTCCATAGCTCCTCTTCACACAGGTTGCTGTATTTGAAAGCTATTGATGGCCTTGTTCAATCAATGGAACAACAAAGTCCCGAACCAAAGTGACTCAGAGAAAAGTGAGGCTAAGCGTGTGTGTACAGAGAGAGAGGCTGAGAGCTGGTGATTGCATGTGCTAATGAGTGTTTAAAAGGGCTTGAGTTTTTGTTTTGTTTTTTTTTTTGGGGGGGGGGGTTCAGTGAGAAAGAGAAAAAGAAAGGCAGGCACAGACAGTAACATAGAATTCCTACCAGATTTGATCTTGGCAGGCAACGTACCCAACCTCCATGTGTGTATCTAAGCAACATGTAAATTTTCTGTCAGCTCACACTATATTCAGCTGTATTTGTCCACTGTGTTTTGATGTCTAGATTAAGTCTGCCGGAATACATTACACTACATTCATTTCAGGAATTAAGTAATATTAGCCTTGATTACCAAAAAGTGTGCAGAGGCAGGACAAGACAATATTTGTATGCAAATGCAGAAAATGTTAAACCGGGACATAGTAATGATTCTTTTCTCCGAGCCTAAAGACAAACACAAAAATCTCCAGCGAAACAAGCAAATATTTGTTATTTATATTTTCGGAATCATTTGATTTGAATGTATTTTGAATTACAGATGAACTGAGATTGCAGATGCGTCAGCTCTAAGGTTGTTTTCGTCTCCTCTATTATGTCATGCCTCATTGTCATGGACTGCAGTTGTGTCTGTAGGCGGAAGAACGAGGAAGTATGTTGTTTCTTTTGTGCCACACCCCAACCTCTGTCTCGCTGCCCCAGGCGCAGCCCACCTGCCACCTCAGTCAGTGCACACCTTCAGTAGAATATTCCCTTTGATTGGTTCATGTCTCATGCTCACATTTATGACTTCCTCAGTGAAACATACTGTAGAGCAGCAGAGCATGACTGCGCACAACTGGCAGCTTTCGTTGTGATTAAGAAGGCAGGGAAATGACGTTATGCAAACAATCTCTGAATCAGCTTTTGTTCGCTTCCCTCTCCCCTAGAAACGGTAAGAAAGTTGGTTCTTTCTAGTTGACATCAATTAGGAATTAATTACATACCGACTTGTAAACAGTGCACTACACACAGACCAAAGGCCGTGCGTCATTGTTCAGTATTTACACTGAGCAAGCATTTGTAGCTGGCATCTCCTTTCTTGCGAAGTGCCCTTGGAACCAAGTCTTTTATATCTCAATTAAAGTGCTTTCCCTGTGCTCCTTTGCTCTGAGCACGGCCATTATCACCATGGCTCCCAGCAGTCTAATTATGCCCACTCCCAACATAACCCCCCTCCTCTCCCCCCAATACCACATACCGCGCCCACGCTGTTCTATCTTGGACCTTGGCAGGCTCACCTCAGCCTGCTTACGGCCAATCACAGAGCGGTGTGTGCCATCATTAGAGTATGGGATCGCCTGTGTGGCACTGGGTGTCTCTACGGGAGGCATTGATGAAATACCCCAGGGGAGGCCTGGCACAGCAAGGCTGCTGCTAAACCCTGAACTGCCTGTCAGCGGCACTTTGTCTGAACATGATAAGTTCCTGTTAAGAGGCAGCGCTGCCACGGTACAGCCCACGCCCACTGCAATGTACAGCAGCAGAGACCTCCGAAATGTAGTCCCATAATTCAAAGCAGTCCCGCGTGTCTGGACAACAGTGTTGTGGTGGCATCCTCTGCTCAGTAACAATTACCACAAATCTGACAGCAATATTTATTTATAGATCAACCAATACATTCCAGATTCTAGAGATCGTTACTGTGCTATAGGAGCCTCACCTCTGGGTGCTCGGGGCAAGCAAACATCACCTTAAAATATATACACATGACATAACACACACTTAATAAATTCCATGAACTGGTCAGTCACTACAGTTGAAGAGTAACGCTGGGAATACTTCATATATACAGTACTGTGCAAAAGTTTTAGGCAGGCTTGGGAAAATTCTGTTAAGTCAGAATGCTTATCCATCATCACCATCAGTGAGGCGTCTGATTGGACCCAAATTTATTCACAACAACCCCAAACATTCAGTCAGTGTCATTTAGAACTATCACCAAGAAGACAGAGACAGAAGGATCTGAGGAGCTCCAAGACATTTGGAAAAAAAACACCGGCCCATGTCCTTCAAAAACTGTGTGCAGGTGTAGCTACCTACAGTAGAAGAACTGATGCTGTTTTGAAGACAAAGGGTTGTCACACCACATATTGATTTGATTTAGGATTCTCTTCTCTTTATTCACTGCATTTTGTTAATTGATGAATCTTTCCATCTTTGAAAGCATTCAGCTTTTTTTCCACACCTGCCTAAAACTTTTGCACAGTACTGTATATATTATTATTATAATTATTGTCATTGACGAAAATAATTATAACTCAACTGTATCACATATATTATCTTAACTCTGTGTCATTGCACTCCATACTACAGCTGCTTTTAGAATATGTATTAGGTCAGTAGGAACTTATCACCTTGAGACTGAGAGCCACAGATTGTGATTTTCTGTTTTGGTCATTTCATGGGTTTTGTGGACTATTACAAATATGGAAATTTAGTAGCCTAAGTATCAATGGTCTAAATCTAGATGATCACTCTGCTGTTGGTGGTACTATCAAGAAAACAGGTATTAAAATTGTAGGTGGCACAAATAATGACACATCTCTTATTTCTCCTACAGTAGCACATCCCAACATGACACCTGACTGGGAGTGATTGATAGTAGCAGTCAGACCTTGTGCTTCCAACACCTCATTGGTTGGACACCTCATGTTTCTACACATACTTCACTTTCAAAGTGAAACAGCAGGAGAACTGGGCTGCTGCTGCTGCCACTGAGACGTGTATTTAGCCTTCAGATGTGGTGAATTATTTTAATCGCTCATTAACAGGTAACTAACTACACTAGAAAATGAACTAAAGAGCTGGATGAATGTCCCCAAGGCTCTTCCTGAGAGAGAGAGAGAGAGAGAGAGAGAGAGAGAGAGAGACAGAGAGAGAGAGAGGGAAAAGAAACATGAAACGGTTCGGTGACTCGCAGCTTTCCATAGGCAGAGTGGCGGCTTAATGGAATATAAGGGAAAGAATAGAACTGCCAAGTGACAAGTCCAGGAAAGTGTAGAAGCACAAACAAAGCACACCTGTTCTGCAAAGAGAGCACAAATGAGACTTCACCGTCATAAATCACACACCAATAGCAGACAGGTACCTTCTCATATTTAGACTCGATGGCGGCGGGGAGGGGGGGGCGGGTACCGAGTCCACGGGAGCTTAGGAAGACTGTTGTTTGAGGACAAAGCTGGCCAGACATACCTCTGACACACAAGGGGTAGAAAAGACTTAAACGAAACACCAAATGGAAGTTAAGTACATTTTAAGGGAAGCTGGTCAACTGAACTGCTTAAAACTTCCCTGAAGCTGTGTCATACTGCATCATACACTGTGTGCAGCGCAATATTAAACCATCCTTCAAGAGTGACAGGGTCCAGTCTTTGAGGGATAAAGCAGGTGGAAATGGACTTCATTCACTGCTCTTCAAAATTACCTGAGGTCCAGTGATGTTCACATGTGTGTTTTTAATTATCAGATGTGTGACTTCTTCCTGGTGTTCATGAAACCACTTTAATTTATTTAGCAGCATGCAACATGGTGTTATCATCTTTAGTATATGGGAACATCACAAGGGAACAGCATTTGCACCGCAGGGTGCACTTTGTTCTGTAAAATGGATTCATATTCCTTAGCTGTTATGTAATCATGCAGAGCAATCATCAGACCTAATGATCCCCAGTAGATGGCTGCTGCCCCTACCATTACAGCTCAGCTGCCATGTTTAACAGTCGACAACAGACATTGTGGGTCGAAAGCATCGTTTAGCTTTCCTCCGATTCTAAAGAGGGTGAAAAATGACTCGTTAGAAGATATTGCTTCTTGCTGATGCACAAGATTCAGCTTTACAGCAGGTTACGGGCCTTTATTTACTGGACTCACATACGATGCCAAAAATACCAGCGTTGTGAAAATCCCAGTGTGCAGTTCTTGAGTGTTTGGGCGTTATTATGGTAATGTTCAAGGTTGCACTACTGCAGTGTTTAGCAAATATCTTATGAAGCGTCTGCCTAACGTTGTGAGTCTGGAGCTGTTTGACCATGTCTGGCATATCTGGTATTTTGTTGACATATTCCCTTGACACATAAAATCATTTTCCTTAACTGTTTATTCAGCCCATTAGTAACTTATTCTCCTTTTTAAAGCAGCATGTGCTGTACGGTGGCATTGAACTGACTATATGTCTCACCCCTGTCTTTGAAATTATTATTTAGCTATTCATGTAATACTATGTGCAATCCATGTGTCCTTGTCTGTAATACATTTATTATCTCTGTATAATATCCTCCTGCAAAGTAAATATCTTTGCTGCAATCTCATGTATGAAGTACACAACTGTTCTATCTAATTTAAGGCACTGAATGATAAAATAAAGGTAATATTAAAAACCATAACAGTTGCCTATTAATGAATTGATTTTATTGAAGATTATTTAGCTTTTTCTATTGTACATTCCTCTGACAGTGCTTATATCCTTGATGATTTTAATATTTATATCTCCTTGAAAAAGTTGTGTTTGATTCCATAAATGACCTGATAGCTTTCGGTTCATTATAGGGGCCCATACATATTAAAAAAACAAAACAATGTAGTAACCCGAGATGTGAAGGAAACATGCAGCACAACTAACAACTGCTGTGTCCTGTCTATTCTGTTAGTGAAGTAGTAAAGGAGGTGATTTACTCCAATAGAGTGAATGTTGATAAATACCTTTATTCTACAGATGACATGTCACAGTAAGAAACACTCTAAGTAATTTTAAAAAAAACATGGCTTTTGTTTAGCTGCTTCAGTCTTAAGGTTTTGGCATTGTGCATTATGGCTCAGGCTTTCATGGTCATGACTCACAGGAACGCTTTACAGTTTTTCTCAAATGTTTTGGCTCATTTCTCAAAACAGTCTTAACACTCTCTTAACTGTTAGCGCAAGGGTCACAGCAGGGTACATTGTGGTACATCACAACTCTCTTTGCAACACGTATTAAATCATCCAAAACATTTCATTTATGTTTCAATAGCTTTTGTGTCAGTTAATTGGCCAGTGCCACAGGAATGAAAAGTTGTTTTCTTATCATTTGAGCCATACTGGTCAAAATGAATAGATGCTTTTTCACCATGGTATTCACTAATTACATTATGATAATACCACAAAATTACATGTAAAAAAAAAAAAAGACAATGAAAAACCCTAGAGTAGGCAATTTAGTTAGAAAAAACTTTTAGATAAATACATATTTTTCAACCAAAGCAATGTCAACCACAAAAGACTAATCAGAGAATGTGTGTATCAAAAGTGCATGAAAACACTGAAACCAAATGGAACTTATTATGAACGGAGGGAATCGACTTTAGAGATTAGACCCCGGAACGATGTGGATCATCATGGGGAATGATCCGTAGGAAAAAGGTGCAAACTTCCCTCTAAGTCAAGACAGTGGTGGTGATGCTGAGGAATGCAGCTGGTGGGGGTCATGGATGGAAACCTGCGGTCAGATGGTTTTGACTGAAGATGGTCAGGCACCCGCAGTGAGTGGGTGAGAGATAGAACGCTATTGTTTATCAGATCAACCAAGGATTGCATTATACAGATGGCACACACACTATTCTATAAAGCAAAAGCAAACCCACTTCCAAGTATAAAGAAGAAACTGTATTTTTCCTCAATTAGACAAACAACTGAAGGGAAGGTGTAAGCAGGATCAGAGGAAGTGAGAAGTGGCAAGTATGTTTTTGTTAGGGTGAAAACTGGCACCCATACAAGCACTCGTTTATAGGAGAGAAACAACAAACTACTTGCATAATTTTTCTACTTTTCTGTTCACCCCTGGTTGTACTAATGCAGGCTGACAGCTGTCAATGAGAATTGACACATATTTTGGCCCAGGCCAGTCCAGTTAGTCTCAGTAAGGTCGTCTGAACGCGCTGTCGAGCTGCACATCATTCCTCAGACTGCAGACGCACAGCATTGTTAAAGGTCCATCCATCTGCAAGGACTGTCTCTGTCTCTTCCCCCACGGGTCACTGTGAATCACTGAGGACGGAGAGAGAGGCTGACACTGAGAATTATACTGAAAAAAATAAGATAAAATAAAATAAAAAAATAACACACTACTCTGTTGTTTTTATTATGAGAGCTCAAGGCAGAACTCCAAAGGTTAGACCTTTTTTCTTTTGATTTTGAAATGGATATTTTGCATCAACACAGTCTCAGTTTAAACCATCATTTGACTGCAAAAGATTTGTTTTCATTACTTCCCACATGTTCCTCTGTGTCTCTTGTTCTCATATATGTTAATCATTCTGCTGACAGCAAGTCTGCCTTTGCTTTGTTTTTACATCCAATTTGAATGTATTATATTGGATGTGCAGTGAATGTCTGTATGTATTTCACAAACATACATATTATTTTTTCTTTGTTTGTACATATGTTATTTTTTTTTTTTTTTTACTCTTTCTCTTTGCTTGAAAATAGATTTTATGAGACACAAAGGATAACATGCCATAAATAATTGTACTGCAGGTTGTTTAATTCACTTTGCTGTCAGGGTTAAATGCAATTGTATTATTAAGGGGGTTGTAGGAATAAACATTTAAATTAGTTGGCAGAACCAACAGTAGTTTGAATTGAATGAATATTTTCTACAATGACGTTGTAAAATAAAAATGAGAGTGAGGGAGAGAGACTGAAACAGAGAGCGTAGGAGATAGATAAGAAAAGCAAGATTAGACAGCTAATTATTTAATCTCTATTTTTGTTTGGGACTAATGATAATTAGGAACAGTGCACAATAATTACTAATTCATAGACATGGGAGCAAACAAACTATATTAACACAGCAGTATATATCTTGTAATCAACAATTAACAGCACAGCAAAATTCTGTTTGCTTATCACATAATTCAAATTGCTGCCCAGTGCACTGGTAACAAACTGTGCTGGCTGATGAAAAGAACATGTACTTCATAACCCTGCGCATTAAGACTAAATGAAAAAGTTGTGAATCTCTGAGTGTTTAAATGATGTTTAAAGGTTGTTAATTCTTTACTCTAATAATATTCTCTCAGTGCAGCCTTATGATGATTCAAAGATATATTTCCTCTCTACAGAATGCTCCATCTTGTGAGGCCTTGTTTTTTCACCCCGTAATACAGCATACAGTGGCAGGAGGCAGGGATGGATGATATGTGTGGGAACATTAATCATATGCATGTGTTTGCAAAATGTTCTCTTTCTGTTTGTGCCGCCGGGCTGCAATGCCTGCTTTACTTTTGCTTCTTAGTCACAGACAAGCGGAGGTGCAACGAAACAAGGGCAGCAACGTACAAAGTCAGCAACTTGCTAGGCAACAGAGCATTCATGTTCACACTCACAGTCAGACAGATAGATAGATAGATAGATAGATAGATAGATAGATAGATAGATAGATAGATAGATAGATAGATAGATAGATAGATAGATAGATAGATAGATAGATAGATAGATAGATAGATAGATATCCCCCTGACTTGTCATGCTGGGGACAGTTTCAGTTTTATCTGGCTCCCTGGCTTGACTTTGATATCTTCATGATATCCAGACCCCAGGCGACCATCATTGTGACTTCTAAGAAATGCCTCTTACATATGTCAGTGTTGTTGCCACTCAGCATGAAGGACACATGATCAATAACTTATGACACCTTGCTGGTTTCGGTGGTCTGCTTTCCTCTCAAAGTGCAAATAAACCCATCTAGCCTTTTAACGTAAGACTAAACTTTGTGTTTTTAACCATAGCAATTTAGCCTGTTGGTCTCCATACGACATTCAACAATTGGGAAGATCCACTGGGATATTAAATTTGAGTTCCACTCAGAAAGTAAAAGCTAATAAAATAGATTAGATGGCTTACCATAATGTTAGCAGTCATTTCTACTTGATTTGACATTTTGCTCACGTATTTGACACCTGCTGAGTCACCGGCAGATTGGGCATGCGCTGCATAGCAGAGATGGGGACTCGAGTTTGCGACTCGAACTCGAGTCGCACTTAAGTCGCACCCACAGAGACTTCAGACTTGACTTGGACTCGTGCCCTAAAGACTTCAGACTCGACTCGGACTCGTGTTTTGAGACTCGTGAACAATCTTTATTTTTTTTGGCTCGTGTCTCCCTCCTGACAGGACGACCGACGACCTTTTTTTTTCTTTTTCTTTTTTTTGTTTTGCCGTTAACGCACCACTAGCGGAGCAGCGCCACATGACCGGTAACGTTACTCAGATGGAGGTTAGATCTTCATATTGAACTCCTACAGAGTGCAGCCAAACACCAGTGTCTAAAGAGGGAGGAACAGCAGAGCTCCTCTGACAGCGCAGTCAGCTGCGGGTGAGTGACAGGTGACTGTGAACTGGCTTTTTTTTCCTCTTTAATAGCGGCACCGTCCGTAGTCTACATGCACAACGCCCGTTTGTTGTGAAACTTTTCTACACGGGGACTAGCTGCTGAATAACTGGCACATATCAGGCTATTGTAGGCTAAATCCTCCTGTTTATTTATGTTTTTGCTGCGAAATATGACTGAAGGCCCGTATGGAAGTCTGTACGTGTCGACACGCCCCCATGAGTTGACGGAGCTAATTAAAAAAATAATAACAACGATGCGGATCCAGAAAGGTTTTGCTGCACATAAAGATGTGAGCTACCACCCAGATCTAATGACCTATAATTAACAGCCTAAATCATTTTCCATGTTGTTCATCTGAGTTTTCTGAATTCAACAAAGCAAAAAAAGAGAGAAAAGGCCAGTGCAGAGGAGCAGAGCAGCCTTGATTATTTCTTGACTCAGAATACAGTTTCCTTTAAAGGAAAGCTTTCATTGTGTGTTTTCTTCATATTACATTGCAATATCCTGTTTAAAGTGATCATATAATAAACAACTAATCAATACTGTATAGATAAAGGAGTGATAATAATACAGTAAATGCTTTGAATCTCTTAGATATAGCTGTGCAGTATCTTTTGTAGACCGGGTAGCAGCAGATGATAAAGGGTCATTACAACCAGAAGAGAGAGGAGACTTTTATTTTTTAGAGACTTGAGACTTGACTTGGACTCGTGACCAAAGACTTGAGACTTGATGAAGTCTCACCCCTCAAAGACTTGAGACTTGACTTGGACTCGTGACCAAAGACTTGAGACTTGACTTGGACTTGCAAAAAAAGACTTGTGAACATCTCTGCTGCATAGTGTGGATGTTGCTATGTTGAACTATGGCGACCAGTTTCATCATCTCATTATTATCTATAAGAATATCAACAAGACACCATGCACCCAAATTCACCTCAGTTTGGTCTGCATGTCTGTCAAGAAATATATTGTAGGCAAGGCTGATGCTAGCTGGGCTGCAAACACTCTTCTCTTTCCTGCTGAACAGACCAGAGCACTTCCCTTTGTTCCCAAAGTACCCAGAACCAAACATGCTTTTTACATTGTCCCTGTGTTTTGGAGAGGTGAGCTCAAAGGTAGACTGAGAGCTGAAATACAGTAAATGACCCACATCCTGCTGAGTTCTTATAACCTTTGTGAAACCCCATTGGTCTTCAGAACATAAAGGTAACCTCAGCTTGATGGCATGGTGGTGAAGATGATGCCACATGGATGGCAAAAACTGACTATGATCTGTATCACAAAGTGAACAAAACTTTGACGTCGTGATCTGTGAGTGAAATCCACACTCATAAATTAAAAACCATGTAAGATATCAAATATGGGGAGTAGGAAGTGCCAATTGTAGATTGTAGAACTGAGATGGACCAACTGGTATTTCCAAAAAATAATTTCAGTTCGACTATCTACATGTAAGTTTGACAAAAGAAATAAAATGCACAAAAACATCATGTTTTGAATGTACCACTGTAATGATGCAATGCAGTCTGAGACAAGCACATGGGAGCTTTATCATTCAAGCATTCAAGTCCCTGATATTATAATGGTGGTCAGAGGTTACAGAGAATATGATCAGGTCAACTGGCTCATCCCACCCTCCCTTCTTCTAACCTGAGTATGTCACTGTCTCTTTCTTCTCTTCTAAAATATTCACCACTCATCCCTGCATCTTCTTGACTCATGTGTCAGTCTCAGAGGAGTGATGGTAAAGATCAGTTCTCATGAACACTACTTTATTTCCCCTCAGGTGATCTCTCAGAGGGGGTAAAAAAAAAAAAAAAAAGCCCAAGTTGCCGATTAGAGGTGGCTGTTGGGCTAAGAGGGGAAAAGAGTTGAATGAGAATGAAAAAGAGATGAGGAAAAGAGAAAAAAGGGAGGAACTTGCTGTCTGTGCTGTCAGTCAGGTGTCATTCACCCACATTCCGTCAACTTCACCAAACCCAACAACTGTCTCCTCGGAAGCCATGCTTCAAGGTGGCACAGAGCCCAAAAATAAGTCATCGTCAACCCTCATTAAAGAAGACCGAGACCTTCTCATTTCTACTGCTTCAACTTATTCTCATTAACTGAACAACTTCTCAAGAGAAAACGGGCAAGTGAACATAAAGGTAAGCCCTTTAATGGCACTGATTATTAAAGATGCTTCATTAGTCCTCTCTGTCTGGATTGCTATGCTATTTGTGCGAGACTGTAGGCTGAGGAGAGAGACAAATACGAAGGGTGTCAGGGTATGAACAGAATGTGAGATGAATGTCAGGAAAAACCAAATTAACAATCTGGCCTCTTAGGACTCTTTACATTTGCATCCACACCTCACTGTCTCACAGCCTCTTTTCCTTCCTTTCACATTTGCCTGTCATCATCAGCTTCCATGTCACTCTTTCACTTTTTCCCCGTTGGTCTTCAGCTACAAAAATACAGCAGCCTGTATCTGTTCAGACTGAATAAACAGACAGAAAAGTAGACTTCAAGACTTATATTAAAGCAGATATCAGCTTCACGGCCGTTTCGGCTAATGCTGCGTTCAAGGCAGGCTTTTGAAATCGTAAGTTACAGCTTCAAGTCACAACTACGACTTGGTAGCGTTCCAGGTAACCCGTAGCTCGTGTTTTTACCATCCTGTTGTCTGTGAAAGTTCCCTATAACGGCCACTCGTAACTTCCGACCCGTGAACTCGTACCAGATCGAACTGGTATGACTTCACAGGAAGGAAAAACACAAAGTACGAGTTTCTTTGAACGCACCATGAGTTAGCAGCCCCCGCCCTTGTCAGGCATCAATTGGTCCTCGTGCTACGTCACCACATTCACGCGCATCCCTTGGCTGCACACACAGCCCTTCATGCCGTTCTCTCTCCTCATTGGATAACACTTGTATCCCACAAGGAAAATTTTCTCCTCGGGTTACAGCAGAGCAGAGTGACGGAGAGACTCGTGTTTAGGCTGAAATACTTCATGTAAGTGATTGCTGACGGAAAATAGGACTATTTAGGACTTATATTAACAAAAACATTCCACTGATATCTGCTTTAACACAAATATTCCGCTTACTTCTGCTTTAATACCAGAATTTTGTCTTAAATACTAATATGGACAATGAAAACTGTCAATGCAGCTTTATAAAAACATGTGTACCACACTGAGAAACTCACAGATAAATTGTGATCATTGTCCAAACTTTCACAAACCTTTGTACTCTTTCACAAAATCCTCAATCTGGCAGGACAGGAAGTACAAAATGCTATTTTGAGCCAGTTCTGCGATCAGGTGAGGTGATGAAAAAAGTACGAATTCTGCTGCAGAGCGGAACAGGCCCCGTTGCTCTGTCCCCACGCCGGCTGCCTGCTCCCAAGGGCCCATGAAGGAATAATCAGTCATTAACTGGTGCAGGCCCAGCTTCAGCTCCAGAGTGCCGTGTCCCTGGGAGGATCAATAGGCCAGGGTAATTAAAGAGCTGGCCGGGGACGAAGGGGGGCATGTTGCCAGTAAATCCACCGCAGCGACAGGATGCCTGTAGCCAGAATGACTACAGCACTGACACTGAGAAAGCCACTAAGGGAAGGTGACTGACCATACACACAAGAAACAAACACATGCACACAAACGCAAAGCAAATCACAGACAGTAATATGGTCTGCAATCTGGCTCAAACACAAGCTTAAGCACTTATAAAAAAAAAACATAACAGGACACTGAGGAGTTGTGTGCATGATAGGACCATTGTGTAATTACTTGACTTGTTTATTTATTTATTCAAGATTTCTATTGTCATGTTGTGTAAATTGGCATAGATGATAGTAATTACAGTGATTTAGAGTTCTGTGCTCACCCAAACACCAGAGGATTAATCGCGTCTTCTTGTGTATCCAAGTGAAGACGCAAATCTATTGAGCTGTCAGGACACATGGTGATTTAATTTCTCTAAGCTGCTTTTAGCGTGAGTAATGTTTTATTGTGGAAAAGGTAGAGACAAGGTAAGCCGCATGAGCATGAGCCACATTGCTTTTCACATCCAAAACACCAGAGATGGATTTCCTTTTTACACTACAAATGAAGTTGCTCAGATGTAAAAGTCCAATAAAGAGATGAAAGAATAACCAGAGAAAATCCAGTAGGAAAGACTGATGTTTATTATACAGTTTCTCTGTTTGTTTGCAGAGGTATAATGTGTTTCTGCAGAGTAAAAGTTCAGTTTGCACCCTAAATCCTTGAGCATTTGCAGGCTCCGCTGGTTTCTTTAATCTGATGCATTAGCGATTCTTAATAAGTACACAGAGGTCCTGTGTTCTTGTCAACCCTCTCAGACTTAGAAGACTTTTTTTAATCCAGCACCTTACATTAAAGCACCTCTATTCATATAATGTAGTCAGCCGTACACAGTGAGAAAGCAGATAAGTTGTGTAGCCTATACATACTCCGGTGTAGTGGGCAGTTTCAGACAGATACACTGCACTACGTGTGTACTGATAAATATTTTAATCATAGCTTGGGTGACGTCTTTTTCCATGTTGAGACCATCACCAGGGTAAGAAAGAAAAAAAAAAGTCATATAAGGCGTTGATAATCCAGGGAGCTTCTGGAAATATTACTTTATAAAGGTACTAATTTGCACATACTACTAATTTGTAAGGTGTTGGTATAATTTATAACTTGTTGCCTTTACCATCACCTAACAAGGGTGCACATTACCATTGATGACATCTCAGCCTGTTAGGTGACACAACTAATAAACTGAGCTATTTTTAAGTTAATATTGCTATATACCCAACATTAGTTTGCCTACCAGTCTTGCCAAGAGCTTTAGCCATATTGTTTCACTTATTATGCAAAAGATTATAATATAAAAACTCGCCTTTTCTGGGCAGACAGTTCTGGAAATCAACAAGACAAGAGACGACTTGATTGCTAATATTACTACAAGAAAAGAAGTGTTGACATAGAAGCATAACAAGGACTTACATTATTGCCAGTGTTGCCTTCCACAGCCGTTGAAAGCTTTTGATTAAAGAAAGTAGTTAAGACATTTGATGCTGAATTCACAACATTTCGTCTGAACTGAAATGTAAACAGCTTATAATGTGGATGATGCAGCAGTAAAAACATACACATTTATACACATTTTATTTTATCAAGGCCCAACAATGCAACTTTTTATTCTAATTAATATGATGCCATCGTGGCTCTGTCTTGCTGCGGCAAAACTGCAACTAAAATCCCAATCACTATGACCTAGCAATGACATGATTGAAATAAAACAGCTACAGTACAAGCGCCCAATGCAAACTAAACATACTGGCAGCTCAGGGCACAGAACCCAGAGTTGCCACCAGCATTTTAAGATCTCAACCACGACGGCTGTAAAATATATGAGTAACTTGTTGGAGGTGGAAATTAAAAATGATCTGTTTTTCCAGCACTTGAAGCCAAATACATAAATTTTGGAGAGCATACAGTACAGTTTATTTGCATGAATGACTGAATGAGGAATTGTAGAAAGTTAACAGTTGAACCTAAACTCAGAGAAAACTTGTACAGACCATCTGAGCTGTGTTCTCTGTTACAACCCCTGACTCCATGCTCACAGCCCCTGCAGACAGTAGTGACTCTGATTTAAAATCCCTGCGTGGCCGTCCCTCCATTTCAGTTCACCACACAAAAACAGCACATATCGCTTATGGTGAATCAACAGCACTTTGCGGCAAGTGATGAAAACACCACATCATTGTAAACAATACGAACATATTTCACATGACTCATTGTTGTTGAATCCAAACAGGGAAGGTTTTGTGTGTGTTTCTGCCAACGCATTGGTGCTAATTATGCTTTTCAGTGTGAGATGAAAGAAAATGAAAGGTGACACTTTCTACCAACCGCTGCTGTTTGATTGTTAGCTGATAGTGGGTGTCATAACTGCCACATGGGTTTCCACACCCTCATTGCTGCATAACAAGCAGCGTACCAGCACAGCCTGATGGGAAACAGCTAGACTGTCAGACAGATAGACTGAGGGCTGTCACAATAAGTGAACTGAGAAATTTTAAAGAGTGCATTTTATTGCATATGGAAATGGCTTAGATATTGATCACTTTTAATGAGGCCCATTCAGCAGACAGCATCCTGTGTATTTGGTTTACTGTTGGTTTCTTGTATTATCTACATGTTTTGCACAATTAGTGATGGAGCCTGCAGCCGGAGGAAGGTGTTGAACTAATAATTTAAAATTTAAGATACCGGGGGCGCCGTTTTGCTCAGTGGGTAGCAGGCACCCCATGTGCAGAGGCTACAGTCCTCTCTGCAGTTAGCTCCGGTTCAAATACCCCATCGAGTGGCCCTTTGCTGCGTGTCATTCTCTGCCTCCCCATTTCCTGTCTCTCTCTCAACTAACCTGTCAATTAAAGGCAAAAAATATTAGGCATATTAGTCAAAGATGGTCAGCAACTTGTGACCACATTTCACTGGATATTGGGATATTATAAGCGCAAATTGTTCAATTTTGATATTCCTGGACCCTTTCTCTGGCACCACAGGCTAAATTGTACACTTGAACAATATTACTGCTTATTTTAATTGGTAAATTGGCATAAAATACATATTTATCTAAACATACAATAAGTCTCCAAGACCTTTTATTTTTTATTTTTGTCTGAGTCCGCCCTAGTTTCCATATTCCTCGAAGAGTAAGACAATACTTTCTATCCTCAGCGTAAAAATAGCCTTTTCTCTCCTGAGCTGTCACTGGCCCCCCGTGATGACTGCTGAGTGTTTCACCACATACCTCACTGTGCAAACTTATTGATTTAGAAGCTTTCAGGTCCTAATTTGCCTCTTAACAAGCGCTTTATTAGAGGTAGTTACACTCTCAAAAGGTCACCTAGTTTACAAGTCTAGTATTGGAGTTGAATTGTTTTGTTTGCTACAGCCTGATGCTGTAGCAAGATCTACCTGATGCTAATTCTAAAAAGATCCAGGTTTCCAATAAAATAAATACACATTCTTTCATTCAGTCTCTTAATTCACTTTTAATTACATATACATCCTTGGGGAATCACATGTTCCCGATGGACGTTTCCTAATTTTGAGGTATTTACCGTGGATTTGCAACAACAGGGCTTCAGACTGCAATGGAAGGTGTTGCTGTTTTTGATTAACGGTGTATACTTAACACAATGAACCTGTTCTGCTTCGTATGCAACACATACATCATACAGGGAGCCCTATTCACCGCATTTGATGTCTGTTAGAAAACTAAACAAAATACTTACTGCAACAGGTTCACACCAGATAAACTCTTAATGCAATCAATGCAGTACACCTCTGCAGGCCTTCCAGGATTCAGACAAAATGAGATTAAGCGCGGCAACACAGGGAGGCCATGGGGAAGAGGAGAGGTCACACCACCTTTACTCGTTTATGTTTGATATCACTTTTGTATGGGCCATTATACTTCCCCCTGCCTCACGGTCTCTCTGGCATCATCCTAAACAGATAACTGTTGTGTTTGTGTGGGTCGGTTTGGAAATAATGCTCGCCTGCAATATTGTTGCCGTCATCACAAGTTGATGAATTATCCTTTAAAAATGTAATTAGAATCTTGTTACAATGATTTGTCAAATATTTATTTGAAACTGGGCAGTGGAAATTAGTGCTGTTTGAGAAAAAATTATCTCATCTGTGCATGGGCATATGAATAAACCGTTATGATATGTATGGATGTGTTTTCTTTCACTTTCATTTCTTTTGAATAATTGGTCAACTTCAAATTATTTCATAGAAAAAAACGTTTTTTTCTGCTTTCCAATAACACTTTACTTGACGCCTATCTCTATAAAACATTATAACCATACTTATAACGAGTTATAATGCAGTAATAACACTGTATAAGTATAGTTATAAACACTCATAAATTATCATAATGCTTTATAACAATAATCATAACACACTATAAAGTATTTTATCTTGACTTATAAGGTCAGGTATTATAATACGTTATAATTGTTAGTAACTGGCTGACAATGCCCACATTTATAATGCATTATAAATATAGTTATAATGTGTTATAATTTGCTTATAAACGTGTATAACTATCATTATAAACACTCATAAATCACATAAGACTTTATAACGGTAAGCATAACACATTATAGAGCATTGTAACTCTATTATAATACTAAGACCTTATAAGCCATTATAAAATGCTCTATGATGTCTTATGCTTATTGTTATAAAGTCTTATGATAATTAATGAGTGTTTATAATGATAGTTATACATGTTTATAAGCCAATTATAACACATTATAACTATATTAATAATGCATTATCGATGTGGGCATTGTCAGCGAGTTACTAACAATTATAACGTATTATAATAGCTGACCTTATAAGTCATCATGAGCTTTATAGTGTGTTCTGATTATTGTTATAAAGCATTATGATCATTTATGCGTGTTTATAACTATAGTTATACAGTGTTATAACTGCATTATAACTCATTATAAGTATGGTCATAATGCGTTATAGAGATAGGCATCAAATAAAGTGTTACCGAATCCTCTTATCTCTGATGACCTGCATCCTCGGGTCTTTCCAAAAACATAACTCCACCCTTGAATCCAATTGGATTCGTCGTCACCGGGACTCTATCCTCTGTGCTCCCTTGAGCCTATTGATTATTTGATTTATTGATCAACCAATGTTTTTTCCATTAAGACATACAGGAAAACTTTGTCCACTCTTGTAAGAAGATAGTAAACGGAGAAGCAGGGAGAGTAGGAGAAGTGTATTGATTTTGCGGACAGTGACTCTGATCACTTTGAACAGCCTGGGATCGACAAGCCGTCCCCAGGCGGAGCACGGCCTTGATCGGGCAGAAAGGAAAGCAGCCGTTGGGCGTGTCTATCAGCACCAAACATTCCACAAATCGACAAAAACAAGAGAGGGTATTAACTGTGATGCCCATTGATCGGTCAGCACTGCACACAGTCAGAGAGACAAGCCGGCCCATTCGATTTGTCTGGAGACAGAGACGGACCTGGTGTGATTGTAAAGAATTGCAAGCAGCAAAACGGACAGCGTGGGTCAACAGGACATTTTCAGTGGGAACACATTTTTGTAGTGAGCTATACTTGATAGACAGGGAACAAGGTGAGGGAGGGAAAGACAGAGTAGAACATACAATGACGGAGTGAAGGAGAAAAACATGGGGCTCCACAGGGGACTGATCTGAGCAGTGTCATTAACAGTCGAAGCAGAGATTCCCTCCTGGCTTTACTGCCCACTGTGCACCGAGGGTCATTGTTTCCACATAGATCTGTGAGCAGGGGGGAGATATATTAACAGCTTAGAGCCAGGTTTATTCTGTTGTGCTTGGCAGAAGCTCGCAGGCGGGGGGTCAGCAGAAACAACACAAGTTTGGAGCTGCTAGACTGTCCTTTTCTTCCCGAGGTTTGACTGCAAGCTGAGTGGATGCACAATGGTCACAGATTCAAACCTGTGAATGCTATATGTGTCCACTGTTGAAATTGATTCTTTTTTTTTCTTTTTTTAGCATGTGAAATATACAGTCCAAATACAGTACACAGTGCAAGTTCCCCAGGGATGTTGACAAAAGCTGCACATCTCATTGTATCCAACATCACACACTGCTTTCTACTACAGTGAGTTTACACAATTTCTTAATGAAGGAGAATTCTGTATTTGAAGTCACATCTCAGGAGTCCCTTCTTCCTCCAAGGCAAGATAAAACAAAATGGTCCTCAAAGCTGATGATTCTCAGAGGATGGCATTTAGCCCCAGCAGATTTTACTGCATGTTTATGTTGACAGAATTATGACTACAGGAATGAAGCCTGCACAATGACTGTAAACCAGTGAGTAAAGCAAAAGTAACTCCACCTAAATCAAAACACAGCATGTCTCATGGCAACAAGGGGCTTTTTATCGTTTAATTCTGTCAGGTGGAAATATAACAGTCGATTCATTTAACTACAGATGTCTATTTTCATGATTCTTGTACATTGCTACATCAATATGTGGATATTAAAAACGGCACTTTTGATTGTTTTAGATAATTAGATTTGTTTTTAATAGACCGTCTACTGAGAAGAAAAAATTATATGCCTGATGGTTTCTTTCCATCATTTTTTACAACACACAGAGAAGATCACACTGCTTCATGTTTCATATTACATAAGGTTGTTGTCATTTACAGTACTTATGTTTCCATTTCATACTATCATGTCTCATCTTATGTGAAGGCGCAGAATAAACAGGTGCCTCATATATGCTTTTATTACATGATGCATTCAGGCACACAGATATGCATCAAATGCCCTGACTTACACAGTGTAAATGTATATCCATTCATGGTAAATGTATGTGTGTATCAGCATATCTGTATCCGTGCTTCCGCTCTATTTCACCTTGTATTAAATGATTGATTAATCATGTCCTCATGAATGATATCAACACCCACATTTTGTGAAATGTTTGGGTGAGCCTAATGACATTTTGACGCAGAGCCAATCTTGAGAGCGGACAAGAAAGGTGATTGAAATTCATTGCTTTTGAATGGCTGCAATTTCTGTCCAGGTCAGAATATGCCAATTGCCACGAGCACCGGGCATTTCCCAAACCTGCAATTAAATGTGGAGCACATAAATCACTGGAGAAGGATGAACGATGGACAGGGACTTTCTAATCACAGGCATTCAGTTGAAGAAGAATGGATTCTTATTAAAATTAGACAGACCTGAGTGGCAGATGACACTCTTTTACAGTCACAAGGCATAGTCAGAATAGTGAGACATAACTTTAAGTGTTTCTAAAATATATTACATTTCGCAAACCTTATTGTGCCCCAATAATTAAATGGACAACTATGAATCAGTCGTTCTCAGTCCTTGTCCATCTGTCCGTCTATCTCTCCATCACAAACAATGGTCTGGCTGAATGCAATCAGCTGGCCTGTGACAAGTCCTCTTATTAACTGAAGGGCTGCTTTTGTGTCTGTAAATGATACCCAATATATCGTCATGCTGTTGATCAGACAACAGACAAAAAGAAATCTCAGAATGTCAGTTCTGTGATGAATAATAGGACTTCTTCTTATTGTGCCACTAGATTTTCACATTCTTTCATTTCATTACAAAATCTCCAAGTTTGATTTCAGCGAATACAACAAATCTCTTACTGACCTTCCCACATGCTATTTCTGTGCTCTCCTTTTCAAACACTTCAACAACCCAACGATTTATTTAAAATCCATCTTGGCCAAATCATCATTGTGTTCTTCTCAGTACTTCTGTGTGTGTCTATACAGCAACACACAGACATGCAGACACAGACAGGTAGCAGATAGGGGCTGTAACTCCCACTGCACAAAGCCATTATTCCTGGTGTAATTTAAGATGGCCCTTTGTAACATGGTAATTATGGCAGATGGGAAGATTTTCACATTACAGTAATACAGAATTGCTGACGGGTCACTGGACTTTTGCAGTGAGAGGGAAGAGGTCTGTGAACAAATTAACAGAATAATCTTTTATGTTTTATCTCTGGGACGCACGCAGAGAATGGAGGTGGTCAGGTTGCCTTTAAATCACAGAGTCAATTACCTTGTCCATATGGGACAGCAGTGATTTGGATATTAAAGACGGGCGGAGTTGCAAGTGAAGGGGCTGTATCAAAAGGCTCTCCCTCAGCTATCTTGTGTCCCTCAAGGCTATACTTATGAACACCTGACTGACTCTGATTCGGGGCTGCGCCGGTTGCGATAACCTCGGCAGTGGTATAGCACGTTGAGATGAGATGGAAGATGGAGCACCTGGTCCAAAAAGAAATGTGAACGTCTCCAGGGATTCTCATAATTAGCACCAGATTCACTTCATAGCACCTTTGAAAAACACTGTTGTGTCTGGCAGCACAATAACACCCACGTTTAATGTTTTTTTAAATAATATACATTCACATGCTGCAGTGTCAAAGAAACATAATGCTGTTGTTTGGGTCTTTTTAAGTAAGATATGACGATACTGTATGTGTGACATTAAAGAAAAAATGTTTTAATTACAGTATCAGGGAACAATAGCTAAAAGAGGCTCTGAGGTAAAAAGCCTTATAGTATTCATGTTAATATTTAACATGGCTATAATAACTATCTATTTCATAACATTAGATCAAATGGAAATACTGCATGTAATGTTAGGGGACTCACTTGATGAACCTAGAGGGATATAAACAGATTTCATCACAGCATCTTTCACTCACTCACTCGCTGTTTTGGTTTTCCAGCCTGCAGCTTTATGCTTTGGCTGATGCTTGCATGCTGTCATAGTGTCCTCTCTGAACGTAGCAGGCTGCTGTTTTCAGCAAAAGAAAAAGGTGTTGGTGGGGGGGGTTTAAAAAACCATTGTATGCTACCTGACCACAGCGGACAAACAAAGTTAGAGGCTGAATGGTGAACAGCATTTAGCAGAGAACAGCCAGGTCCCTCAGGAGTTTGTGAAAAAACAAAAGTCCAGATAAAGGGAGAATGAAAATTTGACTTTGATTCATCACATGAACAATAACATACTAAATACAAAAGAAGAATCAAGGTACTCTATCTAAGCTCAGAATAGCTGCACGTATTATGAAGGTCTAATACACTAATTATTGTATTGAAAAGAACTGGATGCTTAAGTGGATTTCTCCAATGAAATAATAAATAAAGGCAAGGCAAGACAAGGCAAGGCAATTTTATTTGTATAGCCCATTTTTACAGACAGTTTGTCTCAAAGGGCTTTATATGGCATCATAACAACATCCTCTGCCCTTAGACCCTCGCATCCACTGAGGAAAAACTCCATAGAAAACCCTTTTAACAGGGAAAAATTGGAGAAACCTCAGGGTGAGCAACAGAGGAGGGATCCCTCACCCAGGACGGGCAGACGTGCAATAGATGTTGTTACAGACAAGAAAACAGTTTATAACACAGAATGTGGGAAACAGAAATGTTAACAAGAACTGATGAAGGCAGCTTCTGGTGGGAGGAAAGGCAGGGAGAGCAGGCCAGCTTAATGGGAGGACTGGATGGACTGGTGACTGGTTCATGGGAAGGGAGGGCAGGCCGGTTTAACAGCAGGGGAAAGGGGAAGGGGGTGATGCAGGCAGTGGTTGGTGCAGAGAGATGGAGCTCCGGTGGATCTGTGGAAACACAGAGAGAGTGCAAAGACGTTGACACTTCTTCTTCTTCTTCCAGATACATTATCAATTCAAATATAACAATAGTTATTAAGAGTTGAAATGACATTTGCTATCCCATTGAACTGACATTATAATTCTTTCTGTACATTAAAAATATACTGAGTAGGACTTCAAATATAATCCATGTGACAAATGTCACTGACAAGGTTGACATGTTTTCTTCTAATAAAAGGAGACTGGGCAGATTTTGAGTTAATTGATTCAGTTCCATGAAAGCTGAGTGGTTGACATAAACGTTATTGAGAATGGCCTTTAACTTTGTTTTTGCATAATAGTCTATTATCTTCTCAGCTGCTCTGACAGGGCCCAAACAGCTGTTTTAGTGTTATCAGACTGCATCATCTGTCGGCTGTCACTACTTAAACTCGCTTATGAGAGCAGAGACGCAAAATAATGTCTTGAAAAAACAATCTTTAATCCTCAGAACTGTCCGTTTACCCAGAAATGGAAAAGCTCTCTATTTGTGATAATATATGGTGTCTCACATTGTCGCCGTTACTGTTTAAAAGCTTGAGTTGAATGTACTTTCCAACACACATTGTATACCCAATATGAATCATATAAGATGCTTTAACTGTTTGTGTCTTTTCATAATACATTAAATTGTGTTTTTTCACAGCACCTTGTGTCTGGCTGGTCAAAATGATCCAGTGAGGTCCCAGACAGCAGTGGATAATCCAAGTGATCAAAGGGTCTTAATGCAATATGAGGTTTTTTAAAGGTCAGCTTCAGATCTGCCATTTCTTATAAGTCCTGTGTTCTCCTCTGGCCTACCAGCCATTAAAGGTCACATCATACTATCCTCCTGCAGACAAAAAGATGGCAAAGGGCTCTGTGTGGAGGCTTCCATTCTTCATCTAACAAGGGCCACAGGAGTGGACACTTCTATTATACTACATGCTGTCATACACAATTCACAGTAAGTTCTCTCTGCACTGAGTTCTGCAGATACAAAGGTTTGTCCTTCAGGCACGGAAGTGATTAAAATCATGGAATTTATGATTTTTTGTGTCATTGATTGATTGATTATATTTCATTTATCCCAGAGGGGAAATTTGTTCATGACAGCAGCCCTAAAAAGAAGAAAAAGCAGGACAAATTATACAAAGAATAAAATACACAATTCATAAAAATGTTTCACCATGTGATGATTATGTGACCATTATTATCATTATGATTATTATTACTACCATTTAAGCCTGACCAGTCAATGCATCGTCCAATTTCCAAAAATGAAGCCGACATTTAAAGACCAAAACCCACCAGTTCCTCCGAATGGACACCCACATTTACCAAGCAGAAATTACATTTTTTTTAACTTACTGCCAAGATTGCATCAGAGGAACAGCCCACTCTGAGCTTCAAAATGCTCTTTAACAACCTATAGGTTTGAGGCTGCGTCCATCTTCATTTACAGTCATTGGTTCTTTTGGATGTTTATTTTTCTCTCTTCTGTACTCCTCATTGAGGAAACAGTCAGGTTTTCTGTCAATAATATTGTTAGGTCCTGGCCTCACTCTGTGAAATGTCTTGAGAAAATGCATGTTATGATTTGCTGCTGTATAAATGAAATTCAGTTGAACTGAATTGATTACGATCTGCAGCAGAGCCTTTAAATCTCATGAGCATTGCTGTGGAAAGTAAATGACATCAGCTAGAATGAAAACAAATTAGGCTATTTTTGCTTTAGAATACAAGATAATGTCAGCACAGGTTTACCATTATATATCATGGTTAGAGTCACTAGATTTGCTCAGTTTCATTCAGCACCTTTTATTTCTGACTTCACTTCTTTGTTTTTTCTGTTTGTTTGGTTTTTCTTTTCTTTTTCTAGTACTTGACAATGAGTCTTTTAAGATAACAGCGGGTTACCAATTTTTTCTGATAATGACTAAATCACAGCTTGCACCATGTCTTTTCAACATCCCTATCTTCTTAGGGCTTTGCAAAAATACCTGAAAGTAAAAACACAGGCTGAAGATGTAATTGCAAGATGCATTCTAAATTGAGGGGGATACAAATTTAGTTTTTCAATGCAGTATCCCTATTTTCTAAACGTGTATGATGTAACATGATGATGTGAATTTGAACAGAATTCTTCGAAATCTGTATGTGAAATCACTTTCATAATTGTTTCTTTTCACTTGCCTATTTTGTTGTTATGGCACATCTGTGTTTGTTTGCTGTCTGTGACTGTTGACGTACATACTAAAAGGTGACAAATTAATATGATGTTAATGAAAGCACATTTGCCTGAAACATTTCAGCGTTCGATACAGAAGAGCATCAGATTAATCTGCACACTTTCATTTTTGACATTTACATTCTAGTGTATCGGGGCAGGGGGAAAATTGAGCTAATTAAGAAATGAAATTAATTCAATTAATCTGTTGTAGCTTGTGGGAACCCAGCAGCATTTTGAAGGCTCAGTCATCCAAACAAAGCTTACGTATGTGTGGTGATGTGGTGATGTGTTCTAATACTGAATATGCTGCTGGTTGACCTGTGGCATTCTTGTCAGTGGAGTTTACTTTCCTTACTGTGTTGTGTAGGAAAAAGATAAGCTTTGTCAGTTTTAAATCACTTTTGCAACCAAATAATGGGTGTATGAAAGTTAACAAATAGACTTTCAGGGGAAATCTGTCCTAGATAATGCTCTCGTTATCAATTTCTCAACTTCTATATATTTCAGGAGATACTGTATTTCATGATAAATGTTGTAATTTACTTCTCTTGGGTGCACGCTTTCTTTCCACCCAGTGATGGACAAATCATATTCAATAATCCTCTGAGAAGAAACCTGATGCATTCAGAGTATACTATAGGCGTAGGTCATAGTAAGAGCTGCTGTGAGAGCTCTTATTCATGTCCTGTACCTGCACTGTTTCTGGCCTATTGAGGATTCTCAGCTCAGGAAATGTTCCTCTGCTTCTTACAATACATTTTACAATACAACTTTTACTAATAACTGCATACACTTTTTCGATTCTTTATTGTCACAATGAGTCCTCTAAGCCTGAAAAATATTTTTTATGTGATTTTACATCAGCTGCAAATGTCCAGTTTGTAAATTAAGAAAAATCTAGGCAGTGCTAATTAACTCAGGAAGAGTGGACAGTATGGACCATTAAATGGAGGTTTCCGCCATGCAGTACTAGCTACAGTGCAAGGTGGTGATTCAAATGCACAGTCACTTTAACAAATCTCATTCTTAAGAATCTCACATGTTGGCCTTTGCATTTTAAATTGCTAACATGCTATATAGCAATGTTGGAACTTAAAGGTACAACAAGGAGTTTGTATTTGGTTATAAAAAAGTCTCACCTTAATGTGGATGAATCTACGTTACCCACACTTCGTTTTGTCTCTATCATTATTTTGCTATTATTATTAGTGGTGGAAATGCTGGGCGAACCAACCAGCGTTTCCTACTTTCGGCTTCGCGGACGCTGCCATGGTAATAACGCCGCTGAATCGCCGTTTATGGTCGGAACTACGACGGTAGCTATCTGATCGTCTTTGAACCTCTGACTTTCATTCTTGATGAATGAAAACATTCTTGGCAAGACGTCCGTCTTGCGCCGGTCCAAGAATGTCACTGTGCGTGCGGAGGCTCATGGTAAATGTAGTGTGAGAACACTTAGCTTTCCAAAACTCCTCGTTGTCCCTTTAAAGAAATTTCCTTTGTCAAAGCTGTACAGTGACAAAAGTAATTACACTTCACACTGTCAGTAAGTAGTAATCAAAACTAATTACGATTTTCAAGTAACTTGTCAAACATTTGTTATACATTTTTAAAATGTAGTTTGTTCATTTGTATTTAATAAATGGTATCTTCTCCCGCATTTTCTGAAGTAAGTATTTCTGTATGCACATGTACCTGTCATACAGTACCAGGACGGGGACTGCAGGCTCACTTTCATTGCTAATGATTTAAGTAGTGTAATTAGTGAGCTGTCGACAGCTGCACCAGGACATTTGACATCAGTGAAAAGGAAACTTGGAGGAGTGACATTAATAAATGTTGCTGGCTGAATCTGAAATTTGTGTCATGTGCTCTCATGCAAAACCATGGAGATGTGTTTTGATCGTGTTGAGATCTTAAATCTTTTGTTGAAAACATCTTTATCCGCAGAGTTAAAGCTTGTCTACCAGCATTTTCCCTTTATGTCGAGTCTTTGCGGTTGCTTCGGTGACCTCTGTTTGTGCAATCCACTTTGCAGTCCAATCATGTCTAATGTCCACATATGGCTGTTTGACCAGCCCAACACAGACAGAGATCCCAGCTGACTGTGGCATCACACTGCTAAGAGCATTTCCCTGTTAACACAGATCAACAGTGACACTCAGGATTAAATCTGTCTGTGGTCTGGTAATAAACACATCCAACAATAGCCTGATCTTCAATTTCACCACTTCTCTGCTTTTATCCACCTACTCTCCGAACATCAATCTGTAATTGAGGTCTGGGAAGTCACTTTTTTTTTTAAAGTGCATCTGTAAGAATAACTAAGAGCAAATGATAGCATGAAGGAAGTCTTGTTTTTCTGGGTCACAGATTTGTTTGTGTGAGAGATGACGATATGGAGCAGAAGAAGAGAGAGGCAGAAACACCTCTTCCAAGGTCATACCCTCTCCATTCATCATCAGTGTTTGTCACAGCAGACCACATGTCCTATAGAGCAGCGTGGTCATGAATGTGCATCTTGCCCCTGTGCCCTGGGATGAATTTCCCCTTTAGCATGACAGCCACAGTGGATGCATGTTGATTACCCGCCACATGCACTCACCACCAATCCATAGACAGCATTATTCAGGTACAAATCAGGAAACAGGGAGGGATAATGTTTCCTGAAAAACCGTTCATGTGTTGATAACTGACACCTTAAGTCATGCATATTGATTAAGTCCTGGAGGCATTAGCAAAATCAGTTGAATCTGCAGAATGGGGAGGTGGTGTGAATGCTGCAGCAACAGTGAGTGAAAGACATTTAAAGGCATCTGAACACAAAGGGCTGTGCCGTAGCGATAGGAGATGTAAATAAACCAGCAATCAGGATGCATTAGCTTCAGCCTGAGTAGCTACGATACACCACACTGATGGACTGCGCTTGCTAAATGAGAAACAGTGCAACCAGGTGGATGAGTCATTTTGAAGTCATGCCCTCGCCAGACGGCCTCATTGTCCTCAGTGAAAACATTTTCTACACTTATTTATGGGGAAGTTTCGATCCACTTCATTGGCTCACTTCAATTTAGCAAATTACCCCCCCAGAAAAGGGGCTCGGCCTCCACTTAGATGTCAGTGTCTCTTCAATTACTGTTATTATGATGAGGTGTGCCGTGCTGCCGCCATCAGCGTGCTTCCACCTACTGTATGATGTCCTTTTTATTTAGGTCGGAGGTGGTTATGAAGCCCATAATCTGTAATCGTGGTTACAATAGCGCAGTCTAATAAAGCGCTGCAGCACTCCAGGTGTTCTGGAACCTGATCAATGTTTGTGCAGGAGTCATGGGGACAGACAGTGTTGGCAGCAACGCATTTTTCCTGGAAAACTGTCTCTGGCTTCCCGGCATCTACCTCAGCAGTGAAGAGAGAGACACCTCTTCGGATTTCCTGCTGAAATCCAATGTGGCATCTTCAGTTTCCAGAGAGGCACATTATGGCTTTTCAGTCGTGATTATGAGGTAACCACCACCACAGATAGGAGGTGTAGACCACATGAAACAAAACACCGCAGCAAATGTGCATGAAAAGGCACAGCATATGGACAACACTCCCCTGAAAAAGAGATAAAAGACACACACAGACACACACTTGCAAATATACAAGACCTCTCGCACAAATGTGTAAAAAGCCTCACAGACATGCACCAATCACAGCTCCACCAAGCTCACAGGCATTTATTATTAATAGAGGAAATCATAGGAGGCTTTTAATTGGAGATGCTCTAGTGGGTGTCTCAGAGGTAAGCGGGGTGCTGTCACTGTCGATCTGCAAACTTCCTCAACTCGGAGAAAAACGGCGGGACGTCGCACTTTCATGTACACCTCCTGTTGACTGTGAAGGATGTAATTTGAAGCCGTCCTTCTCCTCTCACCGCAGCCTCTGATTAGCAGCCCTGACTCCCAGGCTGGAGCATACTAATTCAGGAACGGCAGTCTGGGAATCACCACCATTAGTGGCAGGTATAGATAGTAAACGGGATCATATGCAAATGAGAGAGATGGTATCAACTTGGTTGTCAGTCATCAAAATGAAATAAAAAATTCTATATGGCCACTAATAATGCCTCGCCAGAAGGAGGAGTGCAGGAATGCAGATGAAGAGCGACAGAGAAGAGGTAAGTATAGAGAGAGGATAAATGAAAGCAATGTGGAATCAAAGCGGGCCGGTTGGTGCTCACGTGAGGCTGTGATCATGGCAGGCGTTCAGGCAGTTTGCATGAAATGAGCCCAGACACTGACAGGAGTTAATGACAGGAAGAGCTGGGGTGCCAGGACACTCCTCATCATCAGAACAGTGGGACGGTGTTGCCACTTCCCGTGTGTGTCCTTAATGACAAGCTGCACCTGACCATCATGACATATACCACTGTTCACACAGGAACTCGGACAAAGTGCTGTTATTTCAGTCTCTCTTTTGTGAACAAAAGCAGCACAAGAGAGGCGTTCAGCGGGGATGTTAATGTCACACATTCCAACAAAGAGCGGGCCATATCTCATTACGGCAATGGAACTACTTGATGTTCGGTGGGTATCTGGGTGTCTGAACCCAGCCGCAGTGTGCCGCGGACCTGTTGGTCCATCACACTGTGCTGGCTGGCACAAGGATCTGAGAGTCCCTCTTGTTTATCACATACTGACCCACTTTGCCTGACAGCTTACAAATCAGAGACATCAGTGTGTGCTCTACATGTGTGTGCGCGTATTTACTCACCCCTCAGCGTCACCTCCCCTCGTGGAGCTCCCCGAGAGCCTTCCAAGGCCTTACCTCATTTGCACTCATCACAGCAACTTGGGACCGGGCTGACAGGCTCATTTTCCCCCACTCTGCATGGAGCAGCGCAGCAGCATTGCCTAGGAACAACCAGGCACCCAGAGTGGTTTTATAATTAGCTGCTTGCTCTCTGCCACTAATGTACAGGGAGCAAGAGCCTCGTTGTGAGTGTGTACGGTTGGCAGGCACTCAGCATGTGCGAGCCACCGCTGATGATAAGATGTAGGTGTACAGAGGTATAAGTTGACTGGGGGTCACAGTGACAGGCTGGATTGAGGTGAGAGAGAGGCGGGCGAGGTTTCGAACGTGTAGATAGCGCTCGCCGTCTCAGCGCTCAGCGGGTGAGAATTGTGCCTGGGGCCGGTGGCTGATTGCTTTGATGTGAAATGATTGTGTTTAAAGTGGCTCGTGGTCACATGGTCAGCCAGGCTTAAGTTGGCCGGTGCTGCACCACATTGCGTCCCCAAGGGTCCAGAGGGCTGGAGGGGCCGATGTAGCTGTTGGTACATACTAGTGTTATGGCGGGTGAGAACTCAGCTGCTGGTTGCATCTCTAGGTAATGCCTCTAGATAAAAGGGTCTGGTCCTGGCGAGCAGGTGAAAATGAAACAGGGAGGAAAGGTCTCTCCAGGACGGGTCAGCGAGGACGCTTCCCTCTGTCCCTGGAGGAAATGTCTCAGTCAGTGAATAGAGCGACAGAAACGCTGTTGACTATATGAATAAGATCAAATAAAGTGCTGCGAGAAACGGCAGGATAAAACAGAAAACGTCAGAGATGAGCGCAATCATCATAATCTGCTGTTTTTATTGTTTTATTTTATTGTTTTAACATAGACCAGGCCCTACGAGGATTTTGTTGGAGGCTGTTCAACATCACCTGTATTATTGCTTCCATAAAAACAAGCTCATACTTGTGAGCTCCGGATGTTGTTGATGAAATCATGAAAAGATTACAATATACACAGTGTCTCATCTCATTTTATCCTGCTTCCCTGGCACAGCGACTCTCAGTCTCCCTGTTTCCATATAGGAGAGACAGCATCTGTTGTTCAGCCACGCTCATACAGCGGAGAGAACATCCACCAAGTGTAGAAGTGGAAATGGAGCGATCAATTAGAATTTAACAAATGACTTTCTGTGTATTACCCAGCAGCTGTTAAATCGGTCAACCCTAACACACCCACTCCCCGTACCCCTCCCTCTCAGAGGGGACGGTGGAGAGGGGGAGAGGGCTTGTCTGCACTGCGTGCTACATCATGGCAAACTACAGAGAAAGTCAGCTGTGGCCTGGGGCAGCAGTGTGCTACACATAGCGTTGCCGTGGACGGAGATGGAGGGACGGAGGATGGAGGATGGAGGTGGGTCATTTAGACCCCAGGGGCCCCTGGTGGAGATGATGCGGGGACTGAGGGCCAAGAGATGGGCATGCTCCATATGGAGGTCCATAGTTACCTCAGGCAAAGGCCGGCCAGGCCATTTGTTCACATCCTCTACTCTTAAATATATAAATAAAACATATCCCATTATGTCACATTTGCAAGCATACACACAAGCACATATAGTATACATAAATTCAGAAACAAGTTTGCATGCAAAGGCACAAACCCATTTCAGAAAGGACAGACCTACTTTTAGTTGTACTAGTAACCTCAGTCTCAGTCCGGGCACAAGCACAACTCAGCCAGTCAGCTCCCTATATGGTAAAGTTTTATGGTAAAGTGCTACTAATGGCTCAGAAGAACGTCTTACGGTAAACGACCACTTAAAAGCTGCCAGACCCATAAACTCCGTGACACACAGCAGTGGGATCTGACCACACAATACTCAATTTGAGTGATTGAATGCATGGTGCTGTCTGTGTGTCGAGGTATTACTCATGTTTTGGGGACCTCAGTCTGTTTACACAGTCACTATACAGGGACTAAATTGTCTCTAGGGCTGAACAATATAGGCTATATTTAAAGAAATAACTTTTTGTGATTATTTTGGCGTATATTGTAATATGAGTCAGTTACGAGTCACTATTTTATTTGCAGTGGCATTTTTTTTTTATTATGATTTTACGTTTTTCCTGGGGGAAAAAAGATAGTAATGTTATTTTTGTTGGGGTCAGAACCAAACAAACATGTTCTCTTGGGTCTAGAGAATATATTTTGTATAGTGGGGAATTATTGCAGCACCATGCCCTCATTGTGACATATTTTCACTTGATCAAAATGAAAAAAAAAAAAAGTAGGATCAGTGTTTTGAATATTGCACTTGACCATCATGTAATTTAAATATTAATTTTGATTAATTATTCAACTCTCCTTGCGCCCCTCTTTGACTACGGGAACAAAAAGCGAGCCCATTTCACGTAAACATTATGGTGTGGAATGTGTGTGTGGAAAGGGATGTGTATTATCAAAAAGTGACAGAAAATAGGTGAGGACACTCAGATGGGAGATGTGAAGAGGAAGTTATTTTCACCTTGGATACATAGACCCGTAACACATCAGACTTCTGACATGCATGTCCTCAGCTCAAGTTGGAGGACTGTACTCCCAGCTAGAAACACAGCACTTTAAAAAACATGTCTTTTTTTCAGTTGCAATTTTGAGCAGCAGTCAATAGTTAAATCAGTAGAAAAGAACTACATCTTTCCAATTGCACATCACCACACAGGCACAGTAATCACTGAGCACAAAAGAGCAGAAAGCCTCTACTTATGGAAAGTACTGTATAATGGCAGAGAGGCTGGTGAAGTCTACCATTAAGTTTTGATAAGATGGTTGCCATGCTAACCCATATGGAAATGAAAAATAAATTAATAAATAAAAGCTGCTACAGTACATAACCCCAACAAGGTTTTATGGAGACGTGTAGGTTTGATACAGTCATTTTATATAAATATACGTTTATGAGGGTAATGTTGATGCTGATGATATCATCTGGAGGTTCTGTTAGTGTCAGTAATGTCTTAGTAGAGAGCCAGGCGTCTGGCATCATGCATCTCATACCCAGCCATAGTTGGAATCACCTGCTGGATGTTGAACATTTACAACATGCCTTTGATTTGTTTCCTACATTTTTGTTGTTTTCACAGCTTGTAAACAGGATTTTTTTCTTCTTCTTCTTCTTCTGGCTTGTTTGCTTTTCTGCATTTTTCATTAAATGTGGCTGACTGACTGAATGAGATGAATTTTTCATCCAGGCATTTCAAAACATCCAAACTAATAGTGAGCTTATAACAGATTGGATTCTCTGTGAGAGTCTTTCTGCTTGCGGAGTAGTAGTGGCGGCAGCACAGACGCAGCAGCAGCAGCACAGAGAGGACATCTGCACAACAAACACCGCTGCTCTGACTCATCCAGATAAAGCAAAATGTAATTTTGTTTATGATGAGAATTACTCTCCAAATTAATTTCCACAGCAATTAATCTTGATGCCTCACCTATAAGATGCATTCTGCTCTTAGGGAGAGGTGATAAAATGAAAATAATTGGATTGATTATTTTATATATTTTTGTAATGACCAAGCCGTAATGGTTTTCTATTTTTAATGGAGTTTTTTCTATTATGAATAGCCTATGGTGTCTGTGATGTTCAATAGCCTGTGGGCCCTTAGATATTTAATAAATATTCCTTTATTGTGCCGTATTCCATAGGTGAAGCTCAAGTATTGCCTCTCGTGTCCAAAAGGCTCTCCATATCCCCCTCACCAGTCATTCACCAACCCCCAAGCCTAATAACCCCATTGAGGAGCATTTTCTTAATTAAACCTGTATTTATCTACTTGCTTGGTATATAAGAAAGGACAGGGTTAAGTCTGTGATTCTCAATCTCATATTGGGACTCAGCCCCAAGGGAATAGGTCTTTATAATCTGAACATCAGGCCCACAGTGTGCTATAGTTTGCATAGGTGTTTAAGCCAAAGGCTTAATAATGAAGAGGTGAGACAGCTAGTCGTCCTGTGGAGGGATAGAAAATAATGAGATGAGGTTTGCGAAACAGAGGGGGAGTAAAGATAGCACAGAGAAACAGGAGGTAGAATGAAAGTGATAAACAAAGCAGAGTAATTCAGACCTGATAAAGATGCTCATGTTTTTTTTACCTATTGGATGAAATATTGCAAAAGTGCATCTGTCTGGGGCTGAATCACAGTGCTGTCACACTTGCACACTACTAAAAAGCAGACATTGCCTTGGACATTTTATATCAGTAGCTGGGGGGTAGAAAGCAATTACACTAACAGCAGTGAAGAACAAATCTTTTGAAGGTGAACAACTCTGGATTTCCATATTGGAATATTTGCTCAGCACTTGGGAGTTGGATGATGCATTTTTTTCATTTAGATTTTTTAGGATCATTATAAAATATGCATCAAACGTCATCATCACTTATTTTGTGTTGGGTTTGTGCACAAAATTGCCACACACTGGACTTGCACACACAGCTTCTCCCCAGTTTACCCATGTTCATACCAATTCATTTTGGGTTTGGCTGTCAGATTGTCTCTACTGCACAATGTAAAACTTCTACATAACTTTCACAACTGAATCTATTGGAAAGGGGGGAAACTGCAGAGGAATTGCAAAATTCAGCAAATCAATTTGTCACTTTGGGAAGAAGTTCCTTGTTTGCTCATTTAATTTTAGTTTCATGACTGAACAACATCAAATGTTCTGCACTCAAAATACTGAAAGAAAAAAAATAACCTTTCGGCTTCTTGAGTTAAGTGCAACAAGGTGTAAATACAACATTTATCACCTCGTGAAGCTGACATAGTTAATTGAACTTACTCGTTTTACACATCCAGAAATTATGGAGAAACTGTGGAGTCTCATTTCAGTGATCATGAAAAATTAAAGGCAGGTGTACTCTCCTTTTAATTCTGTTGGTTGAGGCTGAAACGGAAAGCTATACAATCTAGTACATTCATTTTTTCTGCTGTGTTCTGCTTGTGTGGGATAGGAAATCACATCACACATCAACATTAATGAGAGAGGAGTTGCCCAGGTGAGTAGTCAAATTAAATTAGTTTTAAGGTTTGCCCTCAGAATCAGAAATACTGTATTCATTCATAATCCAAAGGGGAAATTAAAAGCTATGGTATGCAAATCTTGATGCATCTTGGAGTAAAGGGTGTGGTACTACAAAGTTGAGTGCTGTCATTTTGATGGGGCATGATGGGAAGACTGGAACAGTGATCAAAGCCGGGGTGGGGGTGTGGGGGGGTTGCAGTGCTAAGGTCCTAGCCTTAGAACTCCCACACAAAATCACTGCACCACCCCATCCCAGGGCAAATTAAGACATCAGGGCCTTCTTAAAGAAGAACTGTGGTGTAAATACTTAATGACTGAGCTTGGTTAATAAGGAAGTTCTGAAATCAAGTCATACTGCAGCCTACATGTATCTTCTTTAAACTTAGCAAGAGAAACATTTACTACTTAATGCCTCCCTCTTTCCTTCTATGAGTGGATCAAGAGCATGAGTTCTTACCACATATGAGTCGTTAAGCCATTAACATTATTTATAAACTAAGTTAATCAACAGATATTTGGCTGGACTGCCACGGGCTTCTTTAGTTAACAGGCCAGTATTTGAGGCATGCCTTTATTTCTAATTCCATGGTATTTTAGCACTAAGCCTCTTTTTGATCTGCTCCCATCCTCTTCAAATTAGCCCTTTAGCGTTTCAGTGCACAGAAACCCTTTATTTCTAACAGGCCTTTTATTGCTCTGCTGACATGCTGTGGTAAGCGTATTGTCTCATTTACGGTTGCTAGCGTGTCTGATTTTTTGACCAGCCCATCGATGTGGCAGCTCACTAAGATTCCTCCTATTGCTCCTGATGGGCAGTACAACTGTGAAACTAGACTATAGTGCAAACAACCATAAAATGGGCCCTTACTGTCAATGCCTGTACTCCTGACACAAAAGACTAGTTGTTTTTATGCTGTGTTGTGCATTGTGAGATAATTTAAATTGCTCTATGTTGAATATTTCACTGTTGCTGTCCATGGTACTGAAAGGAGGATTTTAATTTGGCATATTAAAGTAGTCTTTCATTTTGTTGTGCGTAATCACATCCATGAGGCAAGGACAGAGCACATAGTTAGCCTGGGATGCAAAACCTGACCTGGAATTAGGGAGTTTGATTTTTTTTTTTTTTCACAAACTGCAGCCTGTGGGTACACATGCATGGTTATATTTTTAGCAGGTATCATTCTATTCTGAGAATCCTGTCAGCCTGAGCAACACAGATAGGCAGCTGCTCAGGTGAGCTCTGGTGTCCTGGCGGAAGATCTTGCCTTGAGCTCAGGAGCTGGATGACAAAATAATAGAGAAGGCCTTTGAAATATTTGAAATATGTTGTCATGAGCCACCCCCTCATGATGGAAGTCTAGGATGACTAAACAGTATTTGATGACACAAAAAAATCTGAAATGTGGCATGCTATCTTGTGATATCACATAGGATTATCCTGCATAGCTTGATAAACTTGGAAACTCATCTTCCCTTTGATGAGGCTGAGCTGTCCAGGCCCAGAGGCAGCAAAGCCCAAAATCATGATGCTCAGCCTGCTTTTCCTTTAGGGTGATGTTTTCATGTCGGTATCCAGTGCTCTTTTTAAACCAAACATCATTTGAGAGCCTCCTTGCTGTCCTGTGATGGACACCATGCTCCATGCAACCATGCACCATGATTTATGTAATGTGAACACATGAATAGAGGAGTTAACCAGCTCCAGTAAAAGCTTTAAACTTTTATTCTCAGGTTCTTTGGTACGCTACTGGTACGCGTCTGTGTTGTGACTTTGGAGTCGGTGCCCACTTCTAGTGGTGAAAGAAACAAATTACAGACAGTTTGTCTAAACATGGACTTTTGACTGTCTAAACTCTTTTTTTGACCTTTTCAGCTTTATGCAAATCAATAATTCTTGATCAAAGCATTCTGAAAGCTCATTTTCGCAGGTCACGGTTCATCAGCAGATGTCAAAGTCGCTCTAACCCACACCTCCACTCTGGTTTCATTGACATAACTTCTGACTCCAGTTAGCATAAGTTAATGTCATTAGCCTAGGGGATGAAATACTTTTTCCAGCTTACACTGTAACCTTGTATTCATTTGGTGTGGGAATAATCAATAAACGTTGTTCATGACTGGGGAAATTCCCACAAACAACCCCTCAAGGCAGAGCAACAACTTGGAAAGTCAGTAAAACATGACTTGCCGAGCTGTGATACAGAAACATGGCAGACAGAAATATGAGTTTGGTTAATGGTGAGCAACCTTTGATGGAGCAAATATTTGAATTGTGTATCAATTGTTATATTTAATTTGTGGTTATTAGTTCCTCATTGGCTGTAATCCATACAATAGATAACACAACACCACATAGTGCAAATACTGGCAACGGCAAACAATATGTGGACCTTCTTTGTAACATTATGTTGCATAAGCATGAACATGTCAAAATTACATGGCCTCTCAAACTGTGAAATGTGATTATCTGAGGAGCATGTGAATGTACCATGATTGTTTGAACTACATAATTTATTTAGGGCAGGAATATGAAATTGACCGTTATTAATCAAAATATAGTTCATTTGTTCATATTCACAGGTTTGAAGGCTATTTAAGAGCATGCCTAAGCTTGAATACCTACCTGTAACTTCAAACATGTAGGCCTATATTTTTGTCATATAGAGTAGCACCCTGTGTGAGGGACTCATTTTCTCAGTATGAAATCTAAAGGTTAAACATTAAAAGCTAAATCAACATCATATCCCAGAGTACAAAGTCTGCTGTTGAATTGTTCAAGAAACTTTTCAACATATACTTTGGCCACAGGTGGCTGCAGGTGCTTTGTCAGTTTCAGTTGATGGAAAACACCTGCTGTCACATCATTCATGTAAGTGTGGCCATAAGTGCAGCATTTTCTAAAGTAAAATTGAGGATTAGAGCAGAAGCATTTCCTTCGACATAAAAAGAAATATAACTATATGAACTTTTTCTCATTCAAATACAGTTATTACAAGTTTTTTTTCTTTTAGCTTTATCATTTGCAGCATGAGCTGTTGCATGGCAACCAAGTGCTGTGCACCAACTGAGCTGTCAGACTTCCCCCCTGACATTCACTTCCTCACCTTGAGTTTCAACAAGAGGCACTAGTGGTATCCAACATGTTTACAGCCTTAAACAGTATTCAAGTTCTAACTGGATTTATGAGTCATCTGCACTGGACACATGAAACTGAACCTTTCTTAATTCACAATATGCATGGCTTCGAGATAAAGAAATTACTGTATCATATAAATAATATTCATTTTTGATGTTCTCTGTGTAGTTGTACTGTAAACCAATATTTTAATGAGTGTCATACACAGTCACCAAAAAGAGTGACTCTCCTGAGCCTCTCTGTTCTTTGTCTTGGTTTCTGATCCAAAGTTTCATACTTGTTGGTAGGTGCATGCGTGTGGATGTTGGCCCATGAAATTTCCCCCTCTTGAACCGTTTGTCCTCAACCTGTTTACAGACACACAGGAACTGTCCTCAGATGAGATGGCTAAGTGCTGAACACAGCGTTCAGGTGTTAAGTGACCTTCCAGAAATCCCTCCACTGAAAACTCTGTTTTTGTCTAAAAAGGCCTCATAAGGAAAGAGATAAGCCTGGAGTGTAGCGCTGCTAAAAGGCTCCAGTTTGACTCAGGATTGGCTTTTCTTCTCCTCAGTGCATAACTGACTTGATGGAAATGTTTAATATCAGTTCCCAATAGTGACCAAAGGCATGGTAATGTTAACTTACTTGCTGTTATCAATATTATAAATGTGTGCAGCAAATGTTGCTGGCGCTAGCTTTCGTTCATAAGGTAACCTCATTCAGTTGTGCTTCTTGCTCTGTGTGTATTTGCTATTTTCATAGGTTCTCATAACCTCTTGCTCCCTGAGAACACAAAAAACTTGTGGTCTAGTGAAAAAAAAGTTGAGCATCAGTATCCTTATCCTCAGTATCATCATTGATCATGCTGATCGTCAAGCTGTGACATGTATTTTGATCGTATCTATATGTTTTACATTTTAATTAAAGTTTTATGAATTTGATTGAACATGCTAAAACCTAATAAGTGAACACTGGCACAGCCATCAAGTAAAGTTCTTAACAACCGTAAAAACAAATAATATTAATAGTATTATTAAAAAAATAATAATAATAATCAGTTCATTTAAGACAATAACTCCAGGTAAATGTATGTATAAAAGAATCCTTGATTTATAGGAGTTATTGTCTTGTCTTATAGAATATGACCCCAATCTCAATAAATACTCCCAAGATATTAATATTAATTGAAATCCTGCCTTAATGTTTGTTTTTATGAATGTCTGTCTCGCCCGTCTGCCTGCATCTAGCCAACCAGGATGTTTAGACATCTTCAGGAGAAGTAGTGCTTATTTTGCAGGTTGTCTTTATTTGATTTATTCAAGACTGAAGAAGCACTTAAGTACCATAGTTATCTCCTGAAAGAAAACTGTCTTAGAAGACAGACAGTTATCAAGTGTCTGAATCAGTGTGAATCAAAACACTCTGCGTACCAAAGAGTTGCTCTTTGTGCTAAACCCACTGAGAATTACCACATTTAACTTCCTATAAATGTCTGGATTTTTTTTTTAGCCCTGAGTATCAGACATCGAAAGCGTCTCCCAGTTTTCACCAGCTCTTTATATGAGACTGATGCAAAGCCCTTAATTAGCTCAGATATGTTGATTATGGGAGGCTTCCTCAATATTAAACAACAGATCATAGAGTGAGCAAGTGACTCTGGAAGATGGAGGAACACTTAACTGGTCTTGCATTCATCAACTGCCCAAAAACATGACCTCTCTGCTGTGTGTGCAAATTACCAGTTGTTGAATTAGTTTACAATTTAGTAAGGGTTTGTCCTCCTGCCCCTGTGTGGTCCTGCATAAATGTAATTCAGCTTTAATGATTTAAACCTAATCCATTTATCCATCTCTAGTTCAGTTGTTATGTCACACTCATCATAATTAACAGATGATACAAAACTGATGTAGCTTTTTATTAATTAAGAGACCAGTCAAGATGGATGTGCTAACATGTTCCAACATGACATTTTGAATTCTTTTTTTAGTCCCAACCTTTTCTTCACCATGATCTGAGACTGTGAGAAGGTAACACAGAAAGGTCATGGGAAGACATCTCTACTCATTTACTAGGCTATATATTTTAAATCATTAACTTGTAAAAAAAAAAAAAAAAATAGCTGATAAAGATAACATTTAACAATAGATCATGATGACTTTTACTGATCAGACATGATGTTGCGTATACCTTCCTGAGGACTGTGGAGGTTTTTGAGGAAGAACTCAGGCCGAAGTGTAAGTGAAAGTTTAGTACCAGGCTCGGCCCCTAGTGGCCAAGGCATGAAACTGCATTACACCTAAAAATAAATGCCAAATAACCTCTCATTAAACATTTCTCTGTCCCTTCTCACTCCCCCCCCTCCTAAGCCACCTACCCCAACTGCCCTCCTCACCCCCAGCAGAGAACAGCTTAGGTCATTACAGTCTGCTGTCAAAACCTGTGACCGCTCCGCATTGGAGCCGCCAGGATTAAGGGCTGTGAAAACAAGAACAAGGAGGGAAAGGAGGTGAAAGCTGACAGAGGGAGCAAGGCCTTAAATATTTTCTCTTTCTTCCCTTCTTTTTTCCCTGCCACAGTTGACCGCGTGCTGATTCTTGCAGCTACTTTGCGGCGGACTGCACTAATGTGAGGGGATATGGAGTCACATGGAAAACACGGAGAAGCCGGGCTGTTGCCCTCGTAGTACGGAGCAAATATCTCCTGTCTACGGAGCCAAGGCATCAAGGCTCCTAATCATATCCTGTCTTAACTGCAAAGAGATGAAAATGCCTCTTAAAGGAAACTTTATCCTCAGAATTGGCTGTTGGCAAGAAAGAAAGAAAAAAAAAACCTCAGACTTAGTCAGGTGGTAGCCTACCTTTTCTAGCAGAAATAGTCATCATGGCTGCAACTGCATGATAATATATTGAGCTGTTAGTAGCGGCCTGAAATGCTGACCTGGGTCAAATAATTTCAATTAACTTGTCTCTTTTCTTCTTAGTTCCCTGGCATACTAAATGGATGGGCCGTACCTCAATCAATGGCACTTGGCAAATATTTGACTGAATCTAAAAGAAGATGAAGCTGGATGTTAAGGAGGTGTGTGTGTATGTGTGTGTGTGTAAGCACTATCAGATATGTTTTTTTTTCTTCTTGAGGCTGTTGTTGCTTTGTTTTGTTGTGGTTGTCATGGTTGACAATGGCAGCAAATAGCATTCTGATTCAGACACTTATGGTTTGAGAGGTTGAGGCAGCATTCATATATCAGACCCGTATGTCTTTTTTTTTTCTTGCTGTATATATGTGATGTTATCTGAAAAGAGAGTCATGCAGGTGTCAACAGGCGCAGGGAGGATATTTGACTTTATCTCAACCATTCACTTCTATGTTGACCCTATCGGGAATTTTCAATTTCAGCCCAACAAAGGCTCATCCTGCGCTTCTCCTGTCAAGCCGGAGAAAGTACAATATTTACTTTTTTAAAAAGCTCAACCCTAACAGGATGCATTCCTTCCCACTCTGCATATTAAATCGGACCCCAGCAAATTGGAGAGCATAAAGCTGAACCGTGACTCCATTATCCCCTGACGTTAATTTGAGATGAGTGTGAAATCATTTGTCTGTTTGGACCTGCTGTCCTGCAGAGTGGGCCTGTTTGGTGTTTTATTTGCCGTCACCTCCGTGCCCAGAACTCCGTTAATCCTCTGTTTGTGTTCAAACACCTTTAGCTGGTTGCTCTGCGTCAGTCTGTCTCCATACTGGCTGCTGTGAGCAGTCTGTCTAGCTGGCTGCCAGTGGAGCTGATCTGGCAGGCAGCCTGCTGTTGGGGACGATGCCTATTTCCAGAGATGTTGCGACAGCGGACGGCGGATCGGTTCTGTCCGTCTTCCCTGCTGACTCCCCTCACTGTCTTGTCTCTCTGAATATCAATCTGCCTGTCTAGTCTGCGACTGCACACATCTCCCGGTCGGTCTCCCCACCTGTCCGCGTGCCTGTTGGTATCAGACTTACCAAGCCTGTCTTAAGCAGAATATTGATAAAAAGCAATATCAAACTTTTCTTTAACTGATTTATTCATGACTGAAAACATACTTAATCAATATAAAAATTTCTGCTCCTGTTTTGAAAGCTGTTTCTTGGAAGACAGGAAGTTATGAGAAAGTATAGGATTACACCAACTGTGAAAGCTTCGACACAACTTTTGCTTTTCCATACAGTAAATGCACTGCTTTTGCTTTGAGCTCTGCTTTCAATCTGTCGCCCCCTGTAGGCGGTACAGGACCATGGACCCGGTTCCACGGGCCCTCTGTCTGGGGTCATCAGCAGGCTCCGTGTTCTGGCTCGGGTCCTTCCCCTCACCCCACTCCTGAATGGTACCCCTGATTATCTCATAGTTTTGCTGGATATTCCCTCATCTCCCCTTTAAAAGGACTGCATTACTTCCACCTCCCCAGACTTGTCAAAACCAATTTGCTTTCCTATTATTCCCTCAACTGATTTCACCATGACCCCTCCTCACAGCCCCCCTCCCCTCCGCAAATCCTCAAACCTTCGCTTCCCTCAATCGAAACTCCCAACACGACCTGTTCAACCCCTAAACTCCCTCCACCCCCACACTGTGGACTCCTGTGATTTTTTTTTTTGGCCCCGCCCTCCTCTGTACCACTCTTATCTGATGAAACGCTACGGCAAAGTTTTCTCCAATTTCCTGGCAAAGCTTTAGAGGGAATAAAGCGAGCGGGTGGTGAAAAAGCCTGTGACACACACAAACTAACAGGCTATTGAAAGCAGACAGTAAGTCACTGACTACTATATAAAGCCTCTCTAATAAAGATCAACGAACCTGAAACATTTTTTTGGTTGCCAGCACGGGGAGCACTTCCACCATCATATCCTGCACAGCCCCCCCCCCCCCCTCTTTCCCTCCCTCCCTACATCCACCCAACCCATCCCTCTCCCGTCAATTAGCGCCTCACCAGTGACAACACAGAGGATCTTCATTAGTGGAGAATGCTCAATTATATCAGTTGATATTCCATTCCAAAACTAATTATCCCAGTTGCATGGTACGGCTGACTGAGCTTGCCCTCACCCCGGGGTGCAGCGGTTACTGATGTGATTTGGTTTTGGCTCCAAGGTCTGCTTTCACTCTCCTCTCCTTTATTGTCCTCCTTTCCCTCTATGCCCGTTCAACACACTCAACCCTACACCATCTGAGTACAGATGAGTCTTTTCTATATAGTTCTCCATCATTTGTTGACCTTATATTTTCCAAAACTTGTCCTGCTCCTGCTTTTTTCTACATGCCCCTAACATGTAGTTGCAGATTTTGTTTCTCCTAGTAAGACACAGAATTAGTAGAACTGTGGTAATTCTACAAAAAAGCTCATCATAGAGCCTTTCTCTATATAATCCTGCTTCTTTGTTCATCCTGTGGGGGATCACAAAAATAGACAGCCTCTACCACAGCTATAGATGAAACAGAAATGGTGCAAACACTGTCTTCTCGAGAGAGGAGATGGGGAAGGAGGTGAAAACTGCAGAGAACATATGGTGGAGTCGCTCGCTGCTGTATATTGGCTCAGAGCATGTTTACTTGGAATCCATTCACTAATGAATAGACATGACATCTGAAATATGTTGTTTATGAGGAGAATTGCCCATGTTATTCATGAAATCTACATAACAGAACATGTTTTTTATGTTGCTGTTTTTCATTTTCAATTAAACTTGTATGACTTTGACATTATTGCATTTGGTGGCTCTGTATGTGAAATGAGTTAATTACTGCAGGAACTTAAGGGGGGGAAAAACACACACACACTGAATTGAAATCTAATAGTCATTTTGCCTCCCTGTTAATCACTTTGTTTTACATTTCATGAAAAGGTTCACTAGAGGAAATATCCATTTGTATAAACAGGCTTTACACTTTTTAGAGTCTGTGTTTCCTGTCACAGTTCTCTCACTGGGCTCCTCGCTGCCCTCAAGCCGGGAACCGGTCTCACAGAAGGTGGGCCATTTAGTCACATTTCAAAGTAGCTCAGGCAGGGGAACACACTCATTACACATAATTCTCCTTCTCCTCTCCCCTCCCCCCTCCTCACCCTGGCCCCCCACTCTCCCCCCTCTCCCTCTCTGTATCTTTCCTCTTCCCTATTTCAAAGACCGAAAGCCCTCACGGTCCTCCGTCCGGAGGTAGATCACTTTAATTCTGCTTCACAGATCTTTTTCAAAAAGACCCAAGACCCGGAGACCTCAGAACCGGTGACCGGTGTGTGAACCCCGGCCGACCAGCCAGGACCCGGACGCTTGTAAACACAGCCATCATCTCACACGCTCTCATTCCCCCCAAGCGCTTTTGTTCCCTCCCCACAATGGTACAAGTATTTGATGTGGAGCAGTGTGTGTTCTTTTAGCTCGGATGTGTTTGTTTGTTTTCGCAGCCACCGGTCATCATGTCCATCAGAGGCAGTGGTATTGGCTGTCACCAGGCTGAGAGCGGCTGATTGATGATTTAAAGGTAGACCACAGCTCTCGACACACAACTCATTAAGTTGTTTTTCTTTCACTTTTGGTTATTTTGAGGGACTGCATCCAAAAGCGTTGCCAAGGCAGAGTGACCCGTCCTGGGACAACTGAAAACTGCTCTTTCTCCAGAGAGGCAGCTGTCCTAGATGATGCTTATGTGGGCCAGACCTGGATTCCACCAATGGTTCATAAGTTCACATCCCTGTTTGGTAGGAGCCTCCAATTGGAGCCAGTCTGCCTGCTGCCACCATCCCAATGCATACAGTATAGTGGAGCGGTTTGCTGGGCCGTTGTATAGGGGAGAAAGGTGATGATAATTCTAGGGGCATTCTAGGGGCATTCTAGGGGCAGGGCCCACAAAATAAATAAAAAATGATAATACATACGTAGTCTAAGAGAAAAAGTGGAAAAGACAGGGGCCCACTTTGGTATTCTTTCAGGGGCCCCAGAATTCCTAGCAACGGCCCTGGTGGTTTGAATACAGGCAAACATTAATCATTAGAAAACAAGATTCTTCTAACCTCTTCTATTGACCAGTCTAATCAGTCCTGCTACAGCCCGCTGCTATTACAACCTGGTCATGCAATCAATACACCGGGCAAATAAATATTATTGGAAAAATGCAATGAGGGCCTTAACAAACAATCCCACGGGAAAATCATGGTAGGCAAGTTTCTCAGAGACGTCAATCTTTCCACAGAACTGCCAAATAGAAACACACTCAACAAATGATAAATCCTTTCTGATAACAGCAAAACACACACAAACGCGCGCGCGCACACACACACACACACACACACACACACACACACACACACACACACACACACACACACACACACACACACACACACACACACACACACACACACACACACATACATACATACAAAAAAAAGAAAAATCACAGATATGTCAGTGTGTGGGACATTTGGTGGCATTCTCCAGAAGTGAAACCTGTCTGGTTTACTTTGGAAACCACTGTAGACATGAGCTTTTTTTGCAGTCTTGTTACTTCCGTGCAGCCTCCCTTAAAGGGCAGCCAGCTCATCCCTTTGATGACTGACAGTGGGATTTGCGGTGATAATGTCTTCAGGTGCCAGAGGTTCGGGATTAAACATACTCCAATTTAAACAGCAAAGTTGCCATGGCGATGACCTTCAGTTTTAGCTCAGGTGGTGTACCCACGGAGAATACACTGACTGGTTTTATTGTCCAGAGACATTCCAATTGAGCGGGAGCTTTGGCCATGATTGTGCTTTCAAATCCTCCATCAAATTATAAACTCTGTCCTAGAATACGTCTGCTGGTGGAAAGTGCAGGTGACATTTCACGCAGGAGCCTTGCAGCGAAGAAATTGCACAGTGCACAAACAGTCCCACTTCAGGGAATCATGACCGTAACATTGTTGAACAGTCTGAATTGAACTATGAGCCCCAAAAGACAAACTTTAGACACCCCCACTTGCACCTCAGCTGCACCTTGACCCATTGACCCTCTATAAACCCTTCAAGTTTAGGCAAAACTTCCCCTCCTTTTGTAATTAAGAGCAAAAAGAAGCCTTTCAACAAAAGCTGATGAGGGCTGACGTGGGGCCGCTCTCTTGGCTGTCTGTGGACGTGAGCGTCCAGAACAGGCACAGGCACAGGCCAGGAGACTCACGGTTTGGGGTCAGTGGCTATCCCCCTCTGGGGCAGTCCGTTCACACTCTCACACCTGCCTGTCAAAGGAGAGAGCAGCAGGAAATCATCTGAGAGAACAAGGCAGAGGAAGAGAGTTTTCACATTTTTGAATAAAGTACAAACCCCAGCAGACGCTAATAAAACTGTACAATTATTATCAATATTGACTCAAGCCAGTCTCAGCAGGACCCATGAGGCGTGGTTGGTCAATATGAATAGCAACAGTTATAGATTTGCCTGCATCCGCTGAAGACAAAAGTGTGACTAGACTGCCTCTCAGTGAGGGCAGTGTGAACTACAAGCAGCCATGCTGAAAGACAGATGCCATCTAAGCCCACACACTCACTCAAGAATGCATATGGTGAATGTTAATCACATTTAGGTGAATTCACACAGAGCATAGCACAGTGCAGTATTCTGTATGTTGTTATGAGAGTTAAATGTGTTGTGAGCATCATGTTCATGTTAATTACATGTTTATTGCGAGGTCTGTACACCCTTTACACCAGTGTGTCGAACTAAGCTGTAAAAACTGATTGTTATCAGTGTCTGCTCCAAGTATAATTATAACATATTAACACTGGTTAAGCGTGTGAGCAGCTGCTACATCCAGCTGCTGAATCCAGGTTTGCAAATACTGGGATTGTGTCAAGACACATGTAAATGAAGTGGCTTATGTAAATGATAGTATAAGAGCTCCATCTTTGGTAATATGCATGCAAACATATTCACAGGAGCAAATCAGACTCGTGGCTTCAAACACAGCCGATGCTTTTTACTAGATTCACTTAATCTTAGTCCAGTCACATCTCACATAGAACTTCTCTTCATATTATTGCCAGATACTTCAAATAATTTAACATGTTCAACTATTGAATACCTGCTTGCTCTATAACGCTCTCGCTTCTCGTCTCGTCTACCTCTATAGGACAGAGGAAATAGAGAACCACATCACAGAATATCCCACTTTATTGAAAAGGAGATTATAAATTATGTTAAATCTGAATGGCTATATATAGAAATGTTATACATGACACCATCACACACATCATATGTAACATGGGAAAAATTGTAACATTTGGTACATATAAAACTATACATTTATATGACATGTACAATGCATGATATTATTTGTATGAGGTAGACATACTTTAATTTATGGAATTGTTCTAATTTCTAATAAGTGGTTTTATATTTCATTTTTACATATTTGTTTTCATTTATCCTTATTTAGTTATTTATAAATAAACCATTTTGAAACTGAAAGTCATAATAATTGATCAATGTAGTGATAAATTTGATTAATACATATCCATGATGATATCATCATGGGTATGTTTGGGTCGTGCCCGAGGTTGAGCTCCTTCTGGCTATCTAACTTGGATGGCATCGCCTATGTTTGTAAGAAAAGCATCAGCCCCAGTCCAATTATGGCAATATTTGGTGCCTCACCGGGAGAGATCACACTCTCAGCAAATCAAGCAAATATGGTTGCTTTTGTCACACTTCTTGCCAGGAAATTAATTCTTGTTAATTGAAGAAGCCCTAATGCCCCAACACAAACACTGGCTTGAGGAAGTACTGGCCCATTTAAAGCTGGAGAAATTGAGGTACTCCTTTCAAGGCTGTACTAAGAAATTCTACAATGTGTGGCAGCCATGTATAGACTATTTCAATGAGGAACTCTCTATGCCTGCATAAGATAACCCTGACACTTAACCCCCCACCCCCCACTCCACGTTCTACTACTAAAAACATGCCAGCTAGGTTGATCCTCCAGTCAGTGCCCCTGACCAAGGCACTGGCTCATAATCTGGAGTTGGTCCCCGGGCGCTGCACCGTGGCTGCCCACTGCTCCTCAGGGATGGGTTAAATGCAGAGAAAGAATTTCACTGTACTAGCTGTATATGTGACCAATAAAGTACCTTTACCTTTACCTTTACTGTATGTTGTAGTTGTGCTTTTTTCTTTTGTTTTGTTTTTGATTGTTTTTTGTTCCCCTTTTTTCCCTTCAGTTGGTGTGTGGTCGTATATGTACATAATAATTGTAATTCTGATGTCTGTAATTAACAATCTTTGCCATTGAAAATTCAATAATAACATTTGAATATCATGGGTATGAAGATTGGTCACAGATCACAGCAAATCACAGATCCTCATCCACCATACAGTCTTAGTGTGCGGTATGCTGCCACATTTTGTGGTTTTCTTTCTATTGATTGTACTTTTGTGCCACACTACCAGCACCTCAGCTGTTCGCTGTGCACGGGTATTTTTTTTAATTTTATGAAGATTGGTCTTGTGCTATATTTTTCTCACGTGCACCACTAATTAATAATAATTAATTAATGATACAAGCAGACAAGAAGCATATAGGTCAAGGTATTTACTCTTAAACTGCTGCATCAGAATCCATAATAATACATGATGAATTATATAGATTAAATTAATTATAAAAACAATTCTCCCAATGGATCCACTTGCTCTTGATGCAGGTTGAAACATCCTCTCATAGTCTTCATGTAGTTTTCTTTTTAGCACTCAAAGAATCACATTCACACAGATACAGTAATAAAAGGATTTATATAATTTGTATATACATGACATTATAATGAATTAGTCTGTACATTCAACATTTGCTCCATTGTTTGTTCAGCAGTAGAATATATTTCCCCACAATATAATACATACAGTGGGCGAAAGATGGAGAGTTTGTTTTTTTTAGTTTAGATTACATCTATATTTCAAATTGACAGAAAGACATGTACATAAAACAAGTAAAGAAATGCACATAATGTAGCTTCAGTGTACAGTTTATCTTAGATGTGTTAATACTTATATTACTTAATACTGTAACTTTACATCATATTTTTTTTTCATATTTTTAATAAACATTATAACTAAAGCGTATAAAGACTACAGTACAGGTTGTGGATTTGATGTATGTTACAAAATGAGTTTCAAACAACAAAAACATAACACAATAGACATTTTATACAGTATAGTATAGTCGGCCATTCTGCAGTGAGGTGTGCTCTGTTAATAAACTCAGTAATTCTTTAAGTGACTTCAAGCACAGTGGATTAACCTCATCGGTGTAACGCACCTGGACACGTACAAGGCTTATGCGGATTTGGAGTGTGTGAGAAGTGTTTTCACACCACAGCTCAGCAGATGTGTGACTGACAGACTAATGACGTAATGACACACACCATATTTAGCAGTAACATCTGCATGCACGGTGAGCTATACTGAAACAGTTAAGTGCATGCTAGTAAAAATAAAAAAGACAACAGGTTCAGTTAAATTAAAATTGAAAGAAATAGTCTTTATCCTGTTGTTGTGTAATTAATAAGTGCATGCCAAATATCAAAGCAGGTTGGTGAAACTTTGGTGCACTTAAACAGCATCTCTTCCTCTTTAATGTCGGAAGCAAACAATAAATTATCTCTGCCTGTTATTTCAGCACTTCCCTTAGGATCCTACTTATTGGCTTAGTGAAATCCACTGAAAGTCACATCTACTTGAGTTGCTGCTTAATGGATTCCAATATGGTGCATCATAATCCACATAGTCACACCTAGCACCTCCAGCTCCGCTGTGTACAGTCACTCCAGTGACGTTGAGGTTTATGTTTAGATAGACACGGTGAACTGAAGAGGAGTGTGAGAAAGTAGAATAGTATGCAATGTTGAATTAGGCAGGGTTATTTGGCATTTTATTTGGAGTAAATGACAACGGGAGTAGTTGTAGTAACTGGTATTTGTGCGTTGGATACATTTGAAGTGGAGTCATGCATCTACTTGAATAAGCAGTGCAGGAACAGAGGCAGAAACAGCAGCAGATAGCTGAGTCCTGGCAGCCGGGCAGCGAGGCTTGTCACATTGCAGTCGTCACTGTAGCAGCAGTGAACTCTGACACCTGGCGCTCTGTAGCCCTGGCTGTTGGCCTGACTGCAGAAAGACTTGTAGGAGCACGACTTCATGACCCCACCTGACAAAACACACAGAGAGAGAAGTCAGTTACATTGGTTTAAGCTGCTGTCTTACACAAACGATCAATATACATTTAAATAAACTTGTTCCAATGATACAACTCCCCTTGCTGGCTGACTCATAAAGCTTTAGACTATAGTTTTTCATTGACATTTTCAATTTTGTCAGAGGGTATGCAGTATACACCAAAACTTCATGTGAGGAAACTGGTGCATCTATGAAGTGTCATATGCAGACAGTTGATTATTATTAAGTATATTAGAACTCCTGCCTTGTGCAGGTTTAAATTTGGAAAATGAGTTAACTTCATTTTGTAAGGAAGGATTGTCTTGGTGCTATGAACACATGGCATCCTAATTAAGGATATTGATCGAGTAGGAGTAGCAAAGCTCTTCATTCCCTTAAAAGCCTCAGACCCCCCGCCGACTGTGATGTGTCTCCAGACGGCAGCCTGTCCTCCATTAAACACACACATACAAACACACCCACACATACCGATGAAAATAGTTTTGTTTTTGATTTTTCGTGTACCTTTCTTGTTGGTAGAATAAAATGATTGGAAAGTAAAACCAGTTAAAGAAAAGGCAACTACAGTACACTGTCACTGCTGGACTCACTGTCATGGCCAACCACCACAGCGCAGGCATCAGAGTAGCTGGGACAGGATTTGGAGCCTTGCCGGTTGCAGTCATCATTATTGGAGCCCATGCAGGTGTAACATCGCAGAGCCTCACCTGAACAAAACAGAACAGAGTAGACATAGTACTCCTATAGCACAACCTACACACTGAAACAGTACATGTCATGGCATGAGGGCAGAGGACTGTCAGGGGAACATGCTGGAGTAGAGACATAATTGCATGATTTGATGTCAAATAAAACCAAGTGTTTTTCTTGCACTCATTTGTTGTAATTGCTGCAGTTGATGGGAAATTGTAATGATGCTTATGTGGGATTTGTCACCAAATATTTCACTGACTGTAAAAATGAAAGAACGAAATGCTCTATGTCAGATGTCTTGACTTCTTTTTTCCAGCTAATGCTGCTAAAGTCACTGATGCTATTTTAGTCCTTTAAAGACCCACTTTTAGACTCTGGTGCAGGTGGGTCTTAAGACATCCAGCTGCAGCTGTTCAGACATGCAAAAAGCGCTGCAAAGTAACTCAAGTCCCATTTGTCATGAATTCAGAGCCCCGGCTCCTCTATAAAGACAGGAGGATGTACGGGTTTGATGGGCAGGTTCAGACAGGCATGGAAAATTCACATCAGGCTGGCTCTGATGTGTGACGATGTTCCACAGGAGCAATGAGAGTAAAGTGAAGAGAGGGGACTAATTACTGTCTTTCTTTGCGCAAATCTTGCCAAATAAGCAAAGAGTTAAACGGGTGCCCTCCCATTTAGAAACACATGTTTCTAACCTTCAGCTAAAGCTTGAATGCACTTCAGCACATAAAACACTTCACTTCAATGTCTTTCTAAAGCTCTCCAGAGGAAGCACTGGCTGACCTTTGAAATATCACTTCAGCGCTTCCTTTTGAAAACCTCTATCCGTCTCCTAAATTCTGAAATGGTCCTTCAGAAACTGCCTTTAATGCTGCTTCCTAAGAGGATCAAACAGAGCTGGACTTATAGGAATCACAGAAAGCTTCAAACATTCTGTACAGCAGCACATCTCTTGTTTTGGCCATCAAAATAAACTCCTTTAACCCTGGATGTGCTCTTTATCATTTAGTTATGGCAGCAAAAAAAAAAGTTGCACAGACACACAGTGATGTTTCTGTGTCGTTATAGATAAGAAAGGTGATTTTTGTTTTCGAATCGGACATGCAAATCAAGTCAAATCAAATTACTGAAATGTCTTTTTTGTCTTTTACTGATAAAATCATGCTTTCACAGTGTCAACAACAGCTCTCGCTATAAACTGCTTTTTGTACGAGTTGTTCTGTTTTCTGGGTTGTTTGTGTGTTGACATGGCATGTAAACGTCCCTTGCTGTTTGAGGTTGACCCCAATCTATCCCCACACACAGCCGCTCTACACTCATGCAATGAGTATTAGCCTCCAGGCCTATTAAGAGATTAACTACTGGGACTGCATGCTAGTTACAGTTTGAAGGGAGGAAAAATGCAGAAGAATTACCAAGGAAATTAACTGCAATTACAAAACTTGGCATAAATAGTGTCGTAGAGTTATATTAAAAAAAACAACTCCAGGCATTTTCTGAGAAATATGTGGCATTGCTTTGTCTAACATTTCCTGATATACTGCATGAAAGCACACAGGTTTTGACTCAAAAATGTCACACTTCTCATGAAAAGGCTACAACACAGAGAGGCAATAAGTGTTAACCATCCCAGGGAATCCAAGAGTGGCAAGGGCGAGGGAACCGCAGGGGAGGAGACGCCGGCCAACTTCAGATGACAGTTGGACCGAGGGTTGAGCAGTGAAGGGCAACGAGGAGGAGGAGGAGGAGGAGGTGAGGACATAGAGAAAATAAAAGAAGAGTCATAGATGTAGTCCTTACTGTTGGCTGTGAGGAGGATGAGGGAAAACAGGAGCAGCAGACAGGACTGGACAGCTCTCATGGTGCCGGCGGTCCTCGGTCGTCCTTATCACACAATGAAAAGCAGGTTGTTTGCTCCTAAAGCCCCCTGACTTTAATCTGAACTATCAGATGAGCTAATATCCCCCCCTCCTGCACTGACCAGGAGATTACCAGCCCCTCCACTTGGGCCCACAGCTCTGCCCAGCGTCAGTAGCGTAGTTGCTTTACGGCCTGAAAGGGCAAAAGAGGCGTAGTAAGATTCACCCTGCACCTTTCACCTTACTACTGTCTTTCAGCCACATCCACTCCCAGTCTGACCGTCCCTGTCCCCGCCTGCCCCCACTGACCACCTCCTTAGCTGATCTCTGAACTTACGTGGCCCTGCAGGTGTGATGATTCGATTGGTCTGTGTCTGTCAGCAACGTTTTATTGCTTTAAATGTACACACGCCATTATGTAGTTGATGAATGTTGCAGGTACTTTAGTTGGACAGTTTTAAAGGATTGCAGTGAATCATTTCATCTTTGGTTGTCAGCTGCCAAATGATGCTTTTATGACTATTTTTTTTCTTTGGTTCCTATAACTTCATTTGTGTGTGATGTAGCTCAGCAGCCCTGCCAGATGAAGCACTTCCTCCGTGACACCACTCATTACGTAAGAAATATGTTCTGTCCAATGGATATTTAATTGGAAATTATTTGAGAGCAATTGCTACGTCAAAATGGAAATGCTTTCAGTTTTTCTTTCATACCGGTCGGTGTGTGGGAATTGTTGGGAGTTCAATCATAACACAGCAATTTGCAATTCTGTCTGTGTCTTTTTCTCCCTCCCAATATACAGTACACATTACAAAACTGCAATTATGTTATTTCAAATTAGCATCTTTGTTTCCTCCAACACACAAACTGATTGATTGGAATTACTGTCAAATAATCAACCACGTGTTAATGCCATTACATCTTGTAGTGCAATGTTTCACATAGGCTCATCTAGAAATAGTGTGTTGTGTAGGTTATGAAGCAGAGAAAAGCCATAGTGCTGTATTGCCATCTTTTATTGCACTTTGTAAGCAGATGCTGTACAGTAGCTGTGCAGAGAAGTTATTCCTCAGTGTGACACAACGACCATAGCAGGACTAGGACATATCCATCCAAAATGAAATTACTCCCGGTCACAACTGAATACAGTCACGATTAGTTTGCTTTATATCAAAATAAAATCCAAAAAAATAAAGTCCCACGATTTCATCGAGAAAGCTATGACAAGTATGACAAATATCTACAAGGTTACATGAGGGAAGCGGACTGAAGATGACGGAATAACTATCAAAAATGCAGATACTTGGAGATTTCCTACATTATATACAAACATTAACATTACAAGTTCTCTCTCACATGCAGTAAGCTATTGTGATACTGTGTGTTCTCTTAGTGGTGTGTCAACATTTTATGAATGAAACTAACTCTCTTTCGTTCTCTTTTTCAAAGTCGACCTTTCTCTTGTATAAAGAGGGGACAACAACAGGAGTGGATAAACAGTCTTCTCCCTCAATGGCTGTCATGGCAACATCATTAAAGATAATTTAATCCACAAACAATGCTCTCACTTTCTCATTATCATACACACACACACACACACACACACCCATTCACTCAGGCGCACTCATTAGTGATATGGTACATTTTCTAAAATTTTAAACCAGAACCCTGATACAGTACGATACACTTACACATCAAAAATGTACAGAGTGATTAAGAGGAAGCCATTCCTGTGGATCCTTTATACACAAAGTCAGTAGGAAAGAAAATCCCAAGGCCACTTTGGCCTCAAATGTCCATCAGTCCTTCAAAGAGTGATAAATATTACTGATCTGCTTCATCTTTTCCAAGTAGTTCTTACACAAACACTCTTTCAGATTTGGCCTGGGGGTGGCGTGACCGCTAACTCCTCCCCATCTTGGCGATCAGCTCATCACAGATCTTTGTCAACTCCTCGATCTCTTTGTTCTGAAAAAAAAAGAAGGAAAATCACACAAGTTGTTTGGCTACTTGCTCTCATGGATTATTATTTTTTACTTCTGATGTCAGATCTTGATACATCTCAACCCACTGACCTTTTGCTCCAAAGTGCGCTCCAGAGAGTCCACTTTCATCTGCTCCTTCCTCAGACTGGCCTGGTAGGCGGCCTGCTCCTGCTTGGCTTTGACTCGTACCTGAGCGATCTCTGAATTGGCCCTGTGAACAACACAAGCGATGCAATGAGAAGAGAGCCACGTCTTCCATAACTCCCACAAGTGTGAGGAGTCTTATGAAAGCAAAACCTGATATATTGTATGTAGAGAATATACAGAATTCATCTTCAAATAAGACACAGTTTGATCTAAAGAAGCAGTTGGTCACATTGGCCTATATCTGAACACTGGAAAAGGTGGTAACGCACACCAACGGTTCTTTTGGGAGGTGCTGCTGATCAGCTGCTGAAAGTGTAAACTGAAAAATAAGTAAGTGTAGCACACTCTTGGCTCCAGATGTAAGAATCTTTTAATATGAAAATGATGTTTCAGCCCTGAGGCCTTCTTCAGAAAAATGTGAAGAAGGCATCAAGGCCGAAACGTCATTTTCATATTCATATTTTCATAAAGATTCTTACATATGGAGCCAAGAGTGGGCTACACTTATTTATTTCCCATTCTGTATCCAAACACTGCAACACAGTGAGGCTACGGTTATTACTGGGGTGATTTCACTGCATAGTTTTATCACACACATGCGATAAAGAAAGACCGCAGACTCACTTGTCGAGTTTCTCCTCGGCGTGAATCTTCAGTGCTTGGTAGCGCTGCTCCTCCTTACGGACTCTGGACAGATACTCCTGAGCACACTTCTTCAAAACCTCTTCATTCTGAACAGAGAGAGACATCGTTTAATTGCTCGCCGTAAGGCTGACAGGCTGAATTTTAGATGACTTACAGTACAAGGCCGGTCATGCCGAAAACACTCATTAGTTGTGAATTAGTTAGTGTACGTGCGGCGCGTTATGTGCTGCTAGTCACCTTGCGGAAGCCCTCCAGCACGTCTTTCATCTTCTCGTAGCGTCGGAAGAGGTCAGCCAGAGATTTCTCCACAGAGTTGAGGTCAGCCAAGGCCTGGTCCTTCTCCATGATCAGCTGCTGGATGGTGTGGTGAGAGAGAGACTTCTCCTTCTGGTCATCCTCTGATAGACACACAAACACACTGCAGATCAGATCATCATTCTGTACGCTCAAGTCTACTGTAATTGGCACATATAAGATCCAAACCAACACACACACACACAGACACACACAAACACTTCATTTCTGATGATATAACAAAATGGATTTATGAACTGGTACAGTATGGCTTAACGGCATATTATTCTACCCTTAACCAGCTTAGCATGCAAACAAAAACACTGGACAATGTGAAAATTAAAGACCTGCAAACCACAGGGACAGAGCTGGTTTCCTTTAAGCAGCATTTAAACCCTTCAGTATTCTATCACAAAGCTCCCACAGCATTTCACCCTCCTCCGAGCTTTCCCTTTCCTTTCTTATGACAAGCTTAGATGATCAACCCGCTTAAGTCACTAATTCTGCATGAATGACGCAACCCTGTACAGTGAGGACCAAGTGTCGTCGTGCATGTTAAGGTTTTCACTGTGGATATTGACGGTTTTGATCATATTTGTACAATTTTGAGCAACTGAGAGATCATGTTAACGGGAGCACACTCGGAAATGCAGAAAGATTTTTTTCCTTTTCACCCTTTAACCCTCCTGCTGTCCTTCTGGTCTGTTCCCTTCCTCCATCCTTCCTTCTTTCCTTCCTTTTTTTCTTCCTTCTTTCCGCAATCCTTTTTCCCTTCCTCCCTCCATCTTTCTTTCCTTCCTCTTTCCCTTCCTTCTTTCCCTTCTTCCTTCCTACTTCCTTCCTAGAATGAATTTGTTCCCTCCCTCCATCTTTCTTTCCTTCCCTTTTCCCTTCCTTCTTTCCACTATCCTTTTTCCCACCTTCCCTTCCTTTCTTCCTTCCTTCCTTCCTTCCTTTTTGACCCAATCTGTTCCCTCCCTCCATCTATCCTTCCTTCCTTCTTTCTTTCTTCCCATCTTTCTCTTTGTCCTTCCTTCCTTCTTTACCTTTGTCCTTCCTGTCTTCCTTCCTTCCTTGACCCAGGTGGACAACAGGGGGGTTAAAAAAAGACATTATCTCAACATATGAGATGAAATGTAACAAAATGGACTAACAAATGTCACTGGATGAGATGAGGAAAATGAGCACAGCAGCTCCTTCTCTTTGACGGACGGATGGAGAGATGTGAGCTGACACAAAGAAGTGAAGGACAAGTCCTCGTTACTCACCTGGCATGCCTGTCAGTGTTATCAAACAGTAAGGGGCAAAGATGGGAGCAGAACAGAAAAGAAGGGACTGTGTTAAGTCAAGCTGGGAGGGCAAGACACGTGAGAGAGCTGAGTGTTAAGACACGAGCAGAGACAGATTGTTCTCTTTTTTTTGTGACAGTGCTTAGATGAGAATAGAAAATGAAATTAGACAGCAGCGAAAAATCAAATTTTCAAGAATGTTCTCAGGTGGCGGTGAAAGCAGGTATAAAGCAGGGGAGTCAGCCTGCGGTGGAATTTAATGAGTCCAGAGAAGCTGAACACGAGCGGCCAGAGGTGAGCACCTCCCCCTCTACTGAAACCAGGATTCAGTTCACATCAGTCAAATATGAAAGCAAGCAAACGGCAAAGCTAGCTTGTGTCAGAGGATAAAAGAAATACAATATTTTGCTCTTAAAATAAGTGGCAAATGGATTGGGACACGCAGAGACTTTACTGTATATAGTTTAACTCAGTTTGCAAATAAGCAAGTGCAGCAAAAAGTCGTGACAGAGGTTGGGGGCCAAAAAGTAGAAAGAAAATCATGTGCATTGAAAAGAGCGTGGTTGGAGAAATCTGTAAGCACCACTTTTGGTCTTGGAAGCAACTAGATGTTAAAAGTTGAACTCACCGATCATCTGTGCAATTGTCTTCTCGTATTCTGCAACAATTCTCCTATGGATGAGAGATTGTACATCATCAGTATGGAGGGATTTTTATGAGTACAAATACATACTATAAAAACAATCATATGTCATTGCTATCACCGGTGAATGGAGACATCAGTGTGTTTGCTCATTGACAAGATGTCTAAATTAATATGTAGCTGGAATTGGGTGGATAAGTCAGTTACTGTAGCTGTGGTGTTGTGCTTTTGGTCATATTATAACATTAAAAAAGTCTATGATCTGCGAAATTGCCTCTAATCTGTATTTTATTTCCTGATCTGCTCTGTGTTGTTAGAATTCCCCAAACCCTTCAAGCCAAGGACCAGCGAGGCCCAATGAGAAGCCTTGTTTTGGGGAAAAGCGGGTTGCCAGAGGTAAGAGGATTGATTAGCCATGTCTCCCCCTTAGCCTCTTAGCCCCTCCTTATCCTGAGCCCAATCAGTCAAATGAAGTAAGCTCTGTCTTATCCACACAAACTGAGCTGTGGCCAGCTGGACCCACACCCACCACCTGCTGATAGAGAACATGGTTTCAGTGCTGCATCTCTCTCCTTGAGCCCCCATTAGCTATAAAAGGCCATTTGTCAGACATAGATGGATCACCTGCAGATGTTAATGTCAGTTTAGTATCAGTTTTGAGCTGTTGTCGGACAATTAGTGCCATATGATCCAAACAACAGCAACTCAAAGTCTCTTTACAATATCCTCCCATAAAGGTTGATGTTTTTAACTCTAAAACTCATTAAAAATGTAAAAAATAGAAGACATCAACCGCGTCTATTTCTCTGTTCTCCACCATTAACTCTCATGCAGATAATAAGATGGACTTCTTTGAAAGGCTCAAGCACCTTGCGTGGCTTTTTTGTCAGTTTAAGCATGATAAACCAATTGACGGGTTAAATGGCGATAAGCATCATGGCACAGAACCATTTAAAAGAAACACAGGAAGGTGTTAAATCCGTTCTGTTGTGTGTGTTTGTGTACGGGCGTGACCTCGCTGTGATGTGAAAGGCGACAGCTCAAGGTGCTACCTCTCACCTCATCTCCACCACTTCCTGTCGGCTGTCCTCATACTTCCTCTGCCACTCCAGCACCTCTTTCTCCTTGGAAACAATCTGTGGAGGGTGAGAAAAATCATCAAGTCAAGTGTGAACTAACTATACGAGTTCAATTATATATAGTATCTATGAACATTTCTAGGCCTACCTCTTCTCGTGCGATTCCCAGTGAGTGGTCCAGTTCTCTGGGCAGGTGGGGACTCTCGCCGTCCATGTAGCCGGAGTTGGTGGTGGTGGTCCTGGCGTACAGGGAGCTCTTGGACACAGCATTGTCGACCGGAGATGATAGATCTCTGTGCTGCTTCGAGGAAGCAAAGGAGAGCAGGGAGAGGAGAGGAAACATGACCGTTTACAAAACAGACTGAGCTACCGACGGGACACCCTCACCCTCAAGCCCACACGCACATTCTCAACAGGATTCCTAATCCAAACCACAAGGCAGCATCAAGCTATATTAAAATATACCACACGGCAAAATCAATATGTAAATGAGGCAAGGGTAGTGATGGTCCTGAAGACTTGGTCAGCCGCCACATGATTGGATGAAACAGTCTTCATAGCCACAGTATTAGCCAAGTGATTGGCTGATGCTGCCCCCAGCTGAGCGGCCATGATCACCTGCTCATTGCAGTAGCTTGAGTATGATTGGGTCCAGGCAAGGCAGGGGGGGAGGAGGGCAGCAGCTGATACAGAGAGGGACTGCATCGTATACAGGAGAGGGGGGGACAGGGTAGCAAACAGCATGGGGACAAGATGTTAGTCTCATGTTAAAGCATCCATACATACACCACTCTAAACTGGTCTTACCTGTCGGAGCTACAATCATCATCAAAGTCTTATTACAGTTAACTATGGTGTGAGATGAACCAGAGAACTCACAGGATGTATCATTAGGAAGACTCTGATATGGTGTGAAAGCACTACTAACAATAGTGTATATGTGTTTGCACCTTGCCAATTATCTACGGAAAAAAGCTCCTCTCACAAAAAAAAAAAAGGATCAAAACCAATCCTCGCTGTGGTGCCATTTCCGGTCCCCTAAAATTCTAGTTTGTAAAGGATTTAGTCATCCTTGGGTGAAACGGATTACGGGAGGATTTAATGAAATGGTCGGGGCTCAGAGGAGACAAGCAGACCAAGATCCACTAATACGTGGAAAAGAGAGTGAAGTATTTGGTCGGTCTGGAGCAATAATTCTATTATTCCACCGCAGGTGAACACTGGTCAAGTTCAGGTAACCATGGAGCTCTCAGATACTCTCAGGTTCTGACTGGGCTTACCCTCCCAGTTCAGTGAGGTTTAAGAGGTTTCAGAGAAAATCCCAAATATGAGCAATGTTTAGGAAAAGCTACTCAATGTGAACACAACATATGCAAACTGAAGAAACAGGTGGTAGCAACAAGACGGACACTACTTCAAACACAAAAATAACCCACTAGTAGGTACATAAAGACTACAATACAGATACTACATGTAGATCAGACAAAATTCCTCAGAGGCACAAAGTACAGCTATTATAGGTCGGAGTAGAGAGACCTTAAGAATTCTTTTTTTTGGGTTTCCCTGTATCTTGGACTTGGGCTCTACAGGAGCTAGAGGAAACAGTGCAGTCTGCAGATATTTGGACATTTGTTTTGGCTTTGTACTCCTGCAGGAGGGTAAGGTGCTGAATTACTGCTCTTATTTCAGCGTCTTTATTTGGAGGGAATGAGCCCTATGGTTTAATGGACGGTACAGAAATTGGGGGTATTTATAATTATCTATATTTATTTATTTTGTATTTAAGGGCTGTGATTATCACTCTTAACCAGGGTAGACGAATATCTTCAAAGCTCTAAAGCTAAAAGTCAGGACTTTAACACACAAAGTTATTTAAAATGCAGTGAGCACTGAGCCACAAACAATGAAAAATGTGTTTACAACCAAATTCTTGGACTGCACTGTAGTCGGATCAAGGTGTCCACACGTCACAGGGATACTGTACAGTGTTCCTCTTACTTTGAATAAGGGCGAACCGTTGATATTCCACCTCCGAGTGCTGGGTTTCTTTAGTCGGGACTGTAAAATGTGCAGGACAGCAGCATGAGACATGGGAGGAAAGAGGACTTGAGAAGCCTGCCTATTTCCCAACACTTATAAGGTCTCCGCCATGTCGCAAATTTAACGCTGTGTCCCTATTCCTTCAACCAGCAAATTCCCCACTTCTATCCAGAACGAACACTGGCACCTACCTGATGTACTGTAGCTGTTTGTTAGTGCTGTTAGTCTGGGACAAGGACCAAATCACAGGACACAAATGTGACTGGGATTTAGCATGATGATAGCAAAGCATCAACAAATACATCTGGGGGAGTAACAGCCATATAACTCCTGCTGACATTAAGTCTAGCGCGAGACATTCCCAGTCACATTCATGCTCATGTACGTCTCTCAAGAACAGACAACATGGATGTTGCCCAACATGCATAATTAAGGCAGGAGACTAAAAAGGCACAGCGTCATGTTCCTGAGGAAACCAAACTGGGAGAGCTTGCTGCTAGTTGGGGATGGGAGCTGAACGCATTAAAGGACAATTCCGGGCAAATTCATCTCGGGGCTGTATTTTCCTAACATTTTAGGTCTAAAAGAAGGAATCTGAAGATTTTCAGTTAGGCTGTTTACATCCCTCAAAGCCGCAATGTTTTTCCACAGACAGCGTCAGATGGCTCCTCAAGCATGCACCGAGAAGTTTGTTTACTTCAAGCAAGCCAAGAGTCTTCCGACAGCACGTGAACACACAGAGCACGTCAACCTGGGTCTCGCGCGAGACTCCGGGAGACTTTGAATTAGATCTAGTTTTACAAACATGTCGGCTTGCTTGAAGTAAATAAACTTCTCGGTGCATGTTTGAGTAGCCATCTGATGCTGTCTATTGCGGCTTTGAGGGATATAAACAGCCTAAGCAGCGGAACTTGCATCCACTCCCATGCATTGCTGCCGTGGCGATGCAGGGACAGACACAACTACCGCAAAACAGGAGCAATTAAACTGAAAATCTTCAGATTCCTTCTTTTAGACCTAAAATGTTAGGAAAATACAGCCCGAGTTGAATTTGCCCGGAACTGTCCTTTAAGCCATGTTAGATATTTCATATGTGGGGACTGAGGAGGTGGCAGGACTGCGGATGTAGTGGTGCAGCCACCATGTTGAAAAGGCCATGGGTTCACAGTCACACTCAGAACGGTGTGTTCAGGGAGGGAGAGGGGGGGTAAAGCAGGCTGAGACACACTCATGCACACACTCTGCACTCAAACAACACGTGCCTTTACACACACCTGCTACTATGTAATCACTCATTCAAGATGCATCGTTGCTCTTGCGCACACACACACAGAAACGCACACACACGCATACAGCAGGTGCAGGCTGACTCAGCGCAGTACCTGGGGGGTTACAGTGGAGAGGGAGGGGCACTGAGAGATGTTTTTGGCTACCTGCAGAGCCTCTATCCTCAGGGCAGCAAGTACCAGCTCCTCCTGGGCCGCACACATGGAGGGGGGTGGGGGCGGGGGGGGGTTTGGGAGGTGGGGAGTGGATGGAATTCAGGGGGAAGGGAAGGAGGGGGGAGTTGCGGCCCAAGGATGAGAGAGCAAAGGGGAAAACATATAGAAAGTTGAGCACACACACTGGCTGCTGTCAATCTATTTCACACCAAAGAACGGAAGTTATAGGTGGAGAAAGAAAAAATGGAAAAATGAATATGCAAGGATGACACAACGGGAAAACACACAAAAACGACACACCAACACACATCTGGGCCACAGATGGGCCACTAAAGGTTTTGGCCTACCAAGAGAGGTCACGTGTGGTCTTTCAACACACCTGTAGTTTTTGGGCGAATGCGGTGGGGTTGGTCTCAGCCAGGTCAGGCTCCAGGTACTGCAGGGGGTCATCACACTCAGACAGCCTTTCTAACAGGGGCATGGCCAGGGCGGGAGCAGGGGCCTCCGTGGGGCCCTGGCTAGGGGACTAGGGGCACCAGGAGGAGTAGGCAGAGGGCAGGGGGGAGGGCAGGGGGGTCAGCATGGCAAAGCAAGCGTTGAGTGTTTGTTTGAGTGGCAGCACTGGGAGCTGAATCACTTGAATTCAAGCTGGAAACTTGTGGGTGTGGCGAACTGGCTACTTGTCATCTGATGTGGCTTAAATGAGAATCATGACTGATGCTCATGGTTCATGTTGGAGACTTGGCCTAGAGCAGGGGTGTCAAACATGTGGCCCGGGGGCCAAAACTGGCCCGCAAGAGGGTCCAATCCGGCCCACGGGATGAAATTACAAGATGTAAAAATAGAAGACAGAAGAGGCATTATGTTGTTGAAATTGCATGTATTTTTCAGGTTGGTCATAATATGTTTTGTAATAGGATAGTTCCTTAATGTAAACATCTTAATAATGTGCTTCTTTGCACTAAAACAAAGAGAAAAGTTTAGAGTTCTTATTATTTATAGGATATTATGCCATTATTTTACCAGTCTGGCCCACTTGAGATCAAATTGCACTTAATTTGGCTCCTGAACTAAAATGAGTTTGACACCTCTGGCCTAGAGTAAAGCATGTGTAGTGCAGCGCTCTGTCTCCCCCTTGTGACTAAACAATGACATGGTGTAAAATGTCGTAAAATCAAAATTGACAAAATTCTCTTCACATGATGGTGACAAGACATCGGAAATGACATGTGCAGAAACCGCCCACTGGGTTTGAATCCTCATAAAGGCATTTGGCTCACCTGCTCGTCCCTCTCTGTGCTCTGCGTTCGGCTGAGCGACTCGCTTTCTCTCTTCCGGCCCTTGTCCCCAGCGGAGCCCTCAGGACCGGGCCGAGAACTCAGCACTGGTGTCTTCATACCTGCCGTTATCTGGGCCTCCATCTCCTCAAAACTCCTGTTCAGAAAAAGACAAAGACAGAAGAAAGAGAGAGGAAGAAAGAAGAATATAATATAACATAACATAAAACAGGGTTAGTGATAAAAAAAAAAACACACACAGTAAGGTAGTGGTGGTGTGATTCGTACCCGGTGCAGGGGGAACTGGGCTCAGATCCATGAGCGCACGGATTCTTCGTTAAACTATCAGATACTGAATCCAGCTTCAGGTATAAAGATGGCTTCTTCAACGACAGTGGCTATGAAATAAAATGAAATAAAATGCAATGCTATGAATGAAGAAAGTAAAGCAGTAGTAGACCAAAATATTTCATTTAGTATTTAATACTCACAGGCGAAGAGGAGCCAATCTTCTCCATGTACTCGATTTCATAGTCTTGCACTAGAGCAGAGGGACAAACCAAAGTTTTAAATGCAGGGGAACACATGGAGAGACAATTCAGCCAGTGCTGATCTCTGAACTGATACGATCAGTGGATGATACATGGCTGTCTGCTCCGTTTCATCTCTGACCCAGATGGGTTGAGCCAGACCGCCTCTGGTGGTGATTGTAGAGGTCAGAGGGCAGCAGAGAACTGGGCCAACCGGCTCGTTTACACAGCTATGAGAAAAATCAATAATGTTGCCAGATGAATAAAGAAGTAAAGTAGCTGATTGTTTGTTGTACATGTGGCTTGATCCAGACATACGCTTTGAATTTCCTTTTCGGAGCTGTCTGGCTGTGGAATGCTTTGATCCCTGTTAGCATTTGTTTGGGGCGATACAAAGAGGGATCTCAAAAAGTCAAACAGCAACGCCTCACCTAGATCCTGATGAGGAAGACTGTTCTCGTTAACAAAGGACGTCAGGTCACACGGCTGAGGGAATTCTTGTTGGTCAGAATCTGCATCCATGTCGTGCAGGGCTGCCCACTTGTGACTGGTGGAGGAGGCCAGCTTCTCCTCGTCTGTGGCGTGGTCGTCCTGTTGGTGGAGGGAGGGAGCTTCATCGCCAGGCGTGGAATCCTGCAACACAAAGGAGTGAGTGGGTGGTGACAGTCAGTGAGAAACACAGGAAGAAATAAGCTTTAAAAATCAGCCAAGTAAAAAATTAGGGGTGTGCCAAAAAATCGATTCACATTAGAATCGCAATTCTCAATTAATATGATTCAGAATTGATATAAAGTGTCCCAAAATCGATTTAAAAAAATTAAAAAAAATGAAACAAATCTGCTGGTTGTCTGCCTCCATTTCCTTAGAATTTAAAAGTCAGCATGTTTAACTGCACTATTTTTTTTAAATAAAAAGGCACTTTTAATTTTGTTACTTAAGCATATGTGATATTGCTTTTATGCAACAGTTTCAACAATTCCATCTAAGCATGGATAAAAGATGTTTAAAACTCAATAAATGTGAAAAAGACACTTTAGTCATTCTGTCTTGCAAAGCAGACTGGAGTAGATCATGAGAATCCTTTGCACACCGATAGACTGAAGCAGAAATCATTATGAATCAAATCATTTTGAATCGAAAATCGATTTTGAATCGAATCGTAGCCCCAAAAATCAGAATCGAATCGAATTGTGAGATAGTAAAAGATTCCCACCACTAGTACAAATATAGAACATTCGAATGCACACCTGGAATGGGTCCGACACTGGTGATTTCTTTGGCGACCTCTTCACTCTGAAAGTATTACTGAAAAAAGAAAAAAAAATCATCAGTTGAGATCCAGAGTCACTCATCATCCTCAGTCAGCAATATTTATGTCAAAATATTGTATTTGCTATATATCTCAAAACATGTGAATCATCATAAAGTCTTAAAATTAAAACTGGTTGGGTACATTTACAAATTACAGTAACACGTTTGACTTAAATGAAAGTGATAATTTGCTTAGAGCAGCATTACTATACTGTATGTGTAACAGCACTACTTACTGTACTCATGTCGCTGAAATGACCAAATAGTGACATGTTTGTAAAGAACCTTTAAAATGTTTAGTAACTGAAGAGTGAGGAGAAGTGGTAAATTAATGTCATGCTTGTGAATAGTTACTTTTCACAAACATTGGTCCCAGGCAGGAATGTGTTTAGAAATGCAGTAGGTGATAGTTAGAAGATTGATGAAAAGATAATTTATTGCTGTGGATAAACTGTTAGTGTCGGGTATTTACTTTTATTACCTATGGATTCTCAGTGAATGTGTAAGTTGTAAAGACCATGGATAGAAATTTACAACACCTTCAAGGATGAAACATCCCGTTTTACTCTGTGAATCTGATCTATAGAGATACATATATCTCATCAATCTGAGCGTACTTGCAATGTTGAATCAATTACGGGTGAATATGACTGGAATAACAACCACAAACCTGTGTATAACCATAATTATAAAGCTTGAGTTTTTGACCAGTAGCCAACAATGAACACAAGAGGGAGCACAAGTACCTGCTTTACACACTGGCATGTCAACTAAAACTCCCACAGTTTCAAGGTTGGTAAGGCAGCAAAACAATAAACACAAGCTAACTTGTCCTCGGGTCTCTGCCACCATGTGTAGAGAGAGACACTTTCGATAAGTGGTAGCAGCTAAATGTCTAGCTTGTTCAATACACTTAAAGCAGAAGTAAGCGATATTTTTGTGTTAATATAAGTCTTAAATAGTTATATCTTCCGACAGCAATCACTTACATAGAGTGTTTGGACCGAAACACGGGTCTGTCAGTCACTCTGCTCTGCTCTGAGCCGAGGAGAAAACTTTTCTTGTATCCTAAAATTTTTATCCAATGAGGAGAGAGAACGGCATGAAGGGCTGTGTGTGCAGCCAAGGGATGCGCGTGAATGTGGTGACGTAGGGACGAGGACCAATAGATCCATGACGAGGGCGGGGGCTGCTAACTCCGTCGGCTGACAAGACGTTATGGTGCGTTCAAGGCAACTCGTAACTCGTGCTTTTCCGACCTGTGAAGTCGTACCAGTTCGATCTGGTGCGAGTTCACGGGTCGGCAGTTACGAGTGGCCACTATAGTGACTTTCACAGGTAAAACAGGTCGGAGAAACGCGAGTTGCGGGTTACCTGGAACGCTACAAAGTCGTAAGTCGTGACTTGAAGCCGTAATTTAAGGTTTCAAAAGCCTGCCTGGAACGCAGCATTAGCCAAAACAACCGGATCGCTTACTTCTGCTTTAACGACTGACCTCCAGGGTTTCAGAATTAGATTGTCTATTTACAGATGAATGCTGATGTTATCTAGTTTCCAACAGTTTAACTGATTAAATGTTAGTTAGTTTCAAATGTATTTACAGTTTAATGTAAACTGGCTGTTTTTCATTTCCCTTTCCATTTCCAGTGTTTTAATTTAATTACCAATGTAACATCAAATGTCATGTATTGTCTGGTGCTCAGTCAGGAACAGAGAGAGAAGAGAGGATTAGTTGTTATAGTGACGCATTTTAACATCACTGTTGTGTTGACATCACTTTCTTTTCTGTAGCTGTGGTCTCTTTCCCTTTGGATATGAGCTTCCACACCAGTCCCATGCTTTGTTTTATTAGTTGAGTGACTGACTAAAATCCATGTGTGGTGAGGGATAAATAACCTAAAGGGAGATTCTGTACTTCATACACAACTTGACAGCTTTAAACAAGATGACAATTAAAATAAATGTAATGTTTCTTGGCACTTTCATGAATGAGATTGCACACATTTGTTTTCCAGTTGAAATGAGAAGAATTAAAAAAAAAAAACACGTGTTTGGGGGTTGTTCGATAATGAGCACAATGGATTGTGATGTTTCTGTTAATATGTTAAGAGTGACAACAGGGCAACATGCTGACTGAAAAGGAGCCACGTGGAATTAAGGGTCAAAAAGGGGTGGATGATTACAGTATGTTGCCCCTGTACTTACAACAGACAACATAGAGAGGACACACCCCTGGACTTCCTGTGACATATGAAAATACACAGACACAGGTGACAGAGAGACAGACAGAGGACAGTGGCAAAGAAGACGACAGAAGCGACCACAAACACACAGACTAGCCTCACAGAAATCACACGGACAGCGATTCAGATATTCCTGCACATGAATACAATGTCCTGTCAGTGTGTATTGCATTTGCCACGAAAAAACTTACGATTTGATAGGAGCTTTCTTCTTCTTGGCAGGTTTGTTCTGATTCTGGTCCTCCAGTTCCCCAATGTGGTCATTGTCATTTTCATTGTCATAGTCATTGGACGACTGTTCAAAGGATGCAGAGGCCTTGGGAGGAGAGTTGGCCATCTTATTGGATGACTTGAAAGGGTCCATGGAGTCATCAAAGTTACTGGGGTCAAATGTATAAGAGGGTCTGGACAGTTTAGGAGAGCTGGAGACTCCTTTCTTCGAAGTAAATGGGTTGAAGTTTGGATCATCCCATTTGTCAGTTTCAAAGTTGTAGGTTGCTTTAGGAAGAGGGATTTCATCCTCGTTGTCGTTGCCATTGTGGGTTGTTGGAGGGTCATTGTCCAGCGGTTGAGTCACCACTGGAGCGGCCTTCTTCAACCCCAGCTTTGGTTTCCTGAGAGGCATCTTGGCACCGTGCTTCTTGCCCACTTTCTTGGGTGGGGGAGAGGCCTGGTGTGATGCCTCACTGCTCTCCTCAGAGTAATCAAACTCCAGCCTTACTGACTGGCGCTTGGGGACGATGGGTTGCTCTTCAGGGTTGATGATCGGCTCATCAAGAGAAACTGAGGGACTGGGCTGAGGAGGCGGTTCCACAGCAGTGACAGGTGCACTCTTTACAGTGGCGGTAGCAATGGGGGCGCACACAGGATCCTTACGACCCAGGACAGGAGAGTTGGCAATTTTACTACCTCCAGTACTGAAAGGGTCGATATTCTCAAAATTCTCTGGATCCCATTGGTAGGAGGCACTAGGGGGGATGGGGGATTCGTCTATGCCCGGTGGACTACCAGGGAGAGGAGTCTCTTCCTGGCACAAGGGTAAGGCAGGAACGGCAGGGCTCTCCTCTTGGTTGGTGTGATTCGTCTCTTCTGGGAGAGGGGGCGGAGTTTCGACACGGTTTTTCCTGGTCCTCCTAAGGGTTCCTCCAGGACTTGGGGTTGCAGATCCTGCTTCTAATTCCTCCTGAACCTGGAGAGGACTTGCAGTTCGGGGTTTGGCTCGCTTCTTGATCTCCGGGGTGCTGCTGGACGAGGCTGGCCTTGGGCTCTCTGGGTTGGAGTTCTGTCTGAGAAGAGGTTTTTTCTTTAAAGACCCAGGACGGACTTTCTTGGGCCTGTGGAGCGTGCCCGGGGCGCTCTCAGTACCTACACTGAATGATTCGGAATGTGGTCGGAAACCTCCTGGAGTGGATCCGTCCAACAGACCAGAACTGTCTAGTTCTCCTCCCTGGAGGCTGAGGGAACGAGTCAAAAGGTCATAGTTGTATGCACCACTGGCTGCAATAGGCTTGTTTTCATCAAAAGCAAGGGACGGAGAACGACGTAGTGCCTCGGTTGAATTTGAGTCAGAGGCAGGATCGCTGACTAAAGTGTCAGCTTCTGCAAAAGATGAAGAGACAGATGACATGTAAAGAGATTGTATCCAGCAAAACAGACAAAATCAGAGCAAAACAAATTCTGACATGTAACTGGGATGATCCTATATTTTTGCTGTTGTTAGGGTGGGTCTCCGTGTGAACAAGAAATCCCGAAGGGAGATAAAAGCTGCAGCTGGTTTCTGACAGAATCAATTATAGAGATGAATGTGACATAAATAATTCAGAAAATATCTCGGCTGAACAGAAAGTCATGGAAAAAAGCTGCATGAGAGAAAAAGGCTGCAGTAAATGGTCAGCCTTCCCTTGATATCCAAAAAAAAGCCCTCAGTTTTGTGCAGAGAGGATGCTTGTCTCAGCAGTCAACACCAGATGTGAATTACTGCTCTTTTCCACTAGATGGTGCAAGAAGATTTTGTTTTACCTTAATCTATTTTTTATGCCTTCATGTTCAGCTTATAGTAGCATAACCTTCGTCTTGTGTTAGCTTTCTGCTGCCATCTATGGTGTTCAGGTCAGTTTTGACCCGTGTTTTAAATCAGCTGTAAAATACACAAAAAAATGTTTTTCATCCAATTTACTTTTCTTCTCTTGGTTACATTGTTAGGCTTCTTTACCCATGAAAATGTTGGTTTTAATATTTGTTGGTGTGGACCCCTAGGCCTTTTTTTGTCAGTATACCCCTTGTCTTCAATTTAACCTTTCTATTGTCAGCTTTCTGCTACCATCAGTTTTGACCCGAGTCTTAAATCAGCTGTAAAACACACTAAAATTATTATTTATCATCCCATTTCTTTCTCATTTCTTGGTTACGTTGTTAGGCTCCTTATCCATGAAATGGTTGGTTTTGTACTTATGATTTCAGTTTTAACTCTAATTGTTTTTCTTATCGTTATAACCGGGTCAAAATTGACCCTAACAACACAAATGTCATAATTTTAACCAGAGCATTTTAGAAGTTTGTGAAAACATTTTTTTATTTTATTTAAATACAGGTTCCTGACAAAGCCTTGATGCAATAGACAAATTTATGTGGTACTTTTTTTCATTTAAAACCTGAAAATGGGTCACCGGTGACCCGAACACAAGAGAAGGGGTAAAATACAGTAGTAATATACTGAGCAAAGCACTTATCATGAAAGACGTACCTCCTACTGTGTCTTTGTCATCAGAGGTCAGCTGCTGGATCTGGGGATCTGTAGGGGACACAGCCTTCACTGGAGTTGTGGATTCAGGGGTTTCAAACGCTCCATCCGAGTCTGAGCTCCTATAACAAAAGAAAAGGGCACAGTGAGTCTGCTGTGAATCTGACTCACATCACTTCAACTGTGAGCTAACCGAACCTGGGAGTCAATGACGTCATAAGACACTGAGCTAAACTTCCCTCCACATCTGGTTGACGTACGACACAATTATTCCAAATAAGCAGGTCACATATCAATCTCTCAGTCTCAGTATTACTGTATGTCTATATCCCATCAACTATGAATGGCAGCCAGATCTATTTCTTGTAATGTGTGTGTGCATTTCTGTTTCATTTTCCAGTGGACTTAAACAGCCCTGCAGTGATAACAGCACATCGAAGACACAGAAATCCCCCTAGACATAAACACATCCAACACCTACATACACAGCTGAGAAAACAGACAGTGGCAGATGGAGGAAATCATCAAGCCAGTGACAACATCAATGACATTTAGGCTGCAAATTCACACAATACAACATTTCATCCTCAACAAGGTGATACTGATTGCTCCTCCTTAGCACCATACACACACACACACACACACATACTGTATAGTAGCAAAGCTCATCATCACATGGCCTGACTACCAAGCTCCACGCTTCAGTGATTGGTGAATTATCAGATGAGTATCGGCCCAGCCTCCGAGTCCACGTCCCGCCTCACCTCTGTCTGACCGGCTCCAGGGCAGCCTTGATCATGCTGTCATGCCGCGAGCCCCAGGAGAGACGGCGGAGGAGGCCCAGAGCCGGGTCTGAGTCTGGGCTGTCCCCGTCTCCTGCCCCTCCCAGCAGCGTGTCCCAGCCCCAGCGAGCCCACTGCAGTGGAGACAGCGCCTGCCACGCACTCACTGCCATGGCTGCCGGCGGGCTACAACACCTCTCCGCACCAGAACGCTACTGCCTGACACACACAGGTAGACGCCCACCACCTCCTTCTCAGATGAAAACCACAGGATCTATAACCTTCCCTCCTTTCCTCTGCCCTTTTTTTTCCTACTGTCTTATATCCAGATCTCTTTGTTTTCAATATGCAATCCTTTTCCGCTCCTCTTCTTTGTTATCTGTATCCATATCAGTGCGTCTCTCCACACCTCCCCAGTAGGAAATGATGTCTCCAAATCTAAATGAGACTGGCTGCAGAAGCCCACCGCCTGCATACTGTATATTCTGGCAGTCTCTCTGCCTCCCTCTCTCTCTCTCTCTGCCTCTGTCTCTCTCTCTCTCTTCCTCTCCCCTGTCTCGCTTGCCTCTGAACCTCTTTGCTGTATCCACACTGAAGAAAAGGCAGTCTGCTGCCCACTAGCCAAACCTGTTTGGATAAAGCTTGCTCAGTACATGTATCACCACCGACCACCGTATCTGTCTCTCTGTGCTCCTCTGCATGCATTGCTTTAGGAACCAGACACACCTTATTGACCATTGCAAAGAAAAACACAGATTTTGCTTAACAAATCCAGATCTGAGAGAGATAAAGAGTAAAAGCCTCTCCAGCATATCCTGGACAGTTTCATTAAATGATTATTTTAAAATGAACAATAAAAACGGTATTGGAAAATGCCATGCCCAGAGGAAACACAGCCTTATTGTGAACCCCCACAGTTAAATGACAACTCCATGTCCATACACTATATTGATTTGGCTAATCTATAGGGATTCATCTCAAGGCACTATACTGAGGCCGTGCAGCATCCTGCAGGGCTCCTTTGTCAAACTTGTAAAATATGGCATCATCAATACAGACAATACGGCCAATCCAATATGAGACCAGAACTGAGATATTAGTGTTTATGAAGCTGTGATAGTCAGCATGCCCACTATCCCCGGGGTTATAACACAGCAGAGGTGGGAGGTTCCTCTAAGCCAACAATATGGAGGGACGATAACACTGTCTAGTCGCACAGCATCTGCTCCACTGATGAATCTCATAAATCTGGCCACACAGAAATATTTGACAACATATAGAAGCTCCAATAGGCCATAAAAATGATATGTCTGTTACATTTAACGTGCTCACACCAAAAGCCATAAAAGCAGCTCTATTGATTTCAGTGAGCTGAGACAGCACATGGCTGAGGAGGCAGCCAGGGCGCTAATCTCTGGAAGGACCCTGTGTGTCCCAGCAGGACAAGACTGGTCTGCCTGGAGATCCATCTGGATCAGGCACTGGGAACCAGGATCATATTGTCAGGTGGTGACACAGACTGCTACTCTAAGGACAGGAGTCATACATAATGTGTATGCAGAGAAAAAAATAAGCATATATGACAACAAGACATGTGTGGGAAAAACACATTGTTGATCATATGAATTAGCAGCTTCTCTGAGAATGGGTGGGGTTAAACACTGTGAAAGAAGGTAATGCTAGCTCACATCAGTGCTCCATTTGGGATATCTTTCATGCAACTCTGTGTTGCTATGGTAACTGAAGGTTTGTCCCCCCCACCATATGTTCCACTACGATGGATGAAAAAGAAAAACAACAGAGTGGTTGGATGCGCACGGTCCGACACACGCAACTGATGTTGAGGAGTGCATCATGTGATACAGAGGATAAAATGAAGGCAGAGTGCAAATTCATGAGGCTGGCACATGCAGCATCAGCATCATTCTGCTCACATCTCCAGAACTGGTTTAAAAAAAAAAAAAAAAGGAAAGTTGGCATATTTTTTTGTTTATTCAACACTTCTGTTCCTCCCAGAACCAATCATCTTTGGTCTTACATGTCCCTAATTTAGGAATAAAGCAAGCAGCTTTCAAATGGTCACTAGACATGAAGTCATCTAAATTGTATTTGAGAGCAGACATGAAACAAATTAACAAGGTAATGCCGTCACATCGTCCGCAGCTCTTACTATGAGTTACCCCGCAGCAGCAGCAGACAAAACATAGAAAGAGATTAGATTAGCGTGTGGGTGAGCTGTCAGGGTATACGGGGGCGAATAGAAACAAAGGGAGCAGCACTTAATAGCAGCCTATCACTGGCTGAAATGACTGCCTGGAGACAGAAGCTCTGCAGCGTGAGGCAGGGAAGACGCTGCTTTTCAGACAGCCACAGACGTGTCTCTGCTCCTAAAGCCAAGTCCAACTCAGGCTGTATAAACAGCTTTAACAGCGCTAGAAGGAGAGCCACCAGCAGCCCCAGGGAAGATGAGGAAACTGGGCTCTGTTGCCATGTGAACCCAACACCACCTGTCTGTCCTACTTTCATGTAGCCAATGTATACACATCACTCCAAAAAAAAAATGATTGCTGGCATTATAAACTAAGGTCTGAAAAAAGGGGCTAAATTTGATGTCATTATTAAAGCGTGGTACGAAGGTGAATGTGATTGGATGAGAGCATGATGGAAAAAAGATGAAGGAGGAACGGGTGAATGGCTGCTGGCTGCTGGTCTCCAAGCAGCTGTGTGATTAGCCTCAATGGATTAGCTGCCGCACGCTCCGTCTCCATCGTCTCTCGGTTGTCAAACAGCTTTAAACACCTTCCCTGTCTGGACACAGCGACTGTTATTTATCCCTTTACTATTCCACTGCTCCTATACCTTTAAAATCCCTTGCTTTCCCTCATCTCTTGCTCTTCGGCTACAATTCATTATCATCGTTTTTTTTTTGCTTTCTCATCTCCTTCGGAGCTTTCGGTATCAGGTTGATCTGTGATCTGCTGTTAGGTAAAAGAGAGGCATTTGTGCTGTGTTATATTCTGTGAATGAATAGATGTGTATTTATGAAGGTAAATGTCTTCTTTGTGGAAAGAAAGGAGAGAGCTGTAGTGTGTTATTTACACGCCGTATAGTCTAGGTAGAGCTGAAGGTACCAACAGAGGGAGCTCCTGTGCTTTTATCTGCACAATGAATGAGAGTGGGGATATAAAGTATTACATCATAGCCACCATACACCCTGTGAATCAGCCCAATCACCACAACAGCCTATTATGATTTTACAAGAGCCTCACTAGCTCCTACACAGATGTTGAGTGGGGAGCAGGGGGCAGCTTGTAGAGGCTTTGTAATGGGGCGACAGCACAAAGCGGCTCTGTCCTCAGCAAATGATTCTTCAATCCCAGGAAATGAGATCTTATGGAGAATTACTCTGCTCTCTCTGCAGGTCATATAAACAGAACCTGTGTTTTTCTCCTCAGATGTCTCGCTGTGTCTGTGTCTCATCTCCATCCAGACTGGTGTCAACCTCAATCAGGGAGACACCTCCCCCCCTCTGGAGTCTGCTATTCCCTTTTTGTCCCAAGAAAATCGGCTAAGTCCAGCTTCAAAACAAAGAAGCCACTGGACACAAAAGACAAAAGAGTGTCAGACTAAGATAATCTCTGTGTGTAATACCTCATCGAGCCTAATCTGAGACTTTGACTGCAGGCAGATGGCACGTTAAACAACAACGGGTCTGTGAGTCAGAGCAGCAGAGAGGGGGTTAAGATATCTCTGTTTTGATGATGAGATCAGATGCTAGGTTCATACACATCACTGCACAAAAGACATGGGTTATCCCCGCCCTCAAATACACACAACACAAACTGACTTCAGAACAATAAAAGTTCCCTCAGGTGTAAACACAATCTTGGTCCATTATTACCGAACGCTGAACTCTCCCAGACGCTCTATGATGCTTTGATGTATGAATGGCTGCAACATTGTAAGTGTTTCTGATGCTGTTACACAACTGAGGGAGTGAACCGGGTAAAAAGCTTATTAGTAATGGTTGTGGTGGTGCACACCTGTAGGAAAACAGCTGCTACCTCAGCCCTCCTGCAATAAGAGCCTGTACTTTGCTGACATTTTTATAAGCACTCAGTCCCTCTGAGCTCTGGATTTAGTGGAGCTCTGAGAAGAAAAACGGCTGTATTATGCTATAAATCATTCATTTCTGCATTACACACACAGCACATACACACACACATTCATTCCATTTCCCTTATCCCTCTCCTATGTTTCTCCCCGGACCCTTCTTCCCCTGTGCAGTGGCGTGTTGGAGATATAAATAAAACGCAGCAAAGTGGAGCACTCTGCTCCCTCTCTTCCCCGCTTTAACTCTTCATCTCCTTCTCTGTCATCCACTGATATTCCTAACTTATGTTCTTCCACCCCCACACAGCGTGTTCTATTTCCACACTGTCACCAGCTCCCGATCCCAGCGCGCCAGACGCGTCCTCCTTCACACAGAGCAAAACATCACCCCACCAGCCTCCCAGAGGCGCCTACTTTACTCATTGCCTAATTCTGGTTCCCACAGGCACTATGATGTTTTACTCTCACGTATACTGTAGTACTGTAGTTGAGGCACACGGATGCACATGTGCGCACATGCGCTGATTCTTTTATCCTTATTTACATCACAAAAGCAAACAACAATGATGACGCGCTCAGTTGCTCAGACTGGATTATAAGGTTTTATGATGCAAGACATGAAGATGGAATGAAAATCATAGTAAAAATCACAACACAGTGTCTCAGTGAGGTGTTTGTGAGCCTTAAATAACTGGCAGCACTAAAGCCAAGCATGGCCACAGCAAGGGATTAAATGCAGCATGATAAATCAACCCTGCAGCCGTAATCAACATCTATGTTGCATGGGAGGCCAATGCAAAGCCATGAATAAATAAAACACTACATATAAGAGCAAAGCAGAAGCAGCTTGTGCTTCAGCTTTGTCTAAAGTAATTTTCCTCTGCTTGATCATTTGCTGGATCACAGTCTGAACATTCCCAGACACAACACGGAGCAGGGACGCGGACGTAGGTTAAGTTCAACTCACATGTGCTCTTGAGAGGGACAGGGGGTCAGTCCTTGCTCCATGGACTCGTTGGCTCCCATCCTCAGCTAGCTCCTCTGCCCCCCCTGCCCCCCCTGCCTGCTCCTGCTCTCCAGCCACCCTCCACATCCACCTGCTTCTCCCCCCACAAAAAAACACGCTCCTTCTCCTTTCGGTGCGCTCGCTGCAGAGGAGGAGGAGGAGGTGAGCACCAGCGGCTGAGCTGACTGTGCTGCAGTGCAGAGGATGAGCGAGCCCTGTTCGCATCAGGAGCCAAGCTGTGGATGATTCAGGGCTCCTCACTTCATGCACAGCATCCCCCCAGTCCTCTGCTCCTCTACAGACTGTAAATATTCCTGTGTCTCATCTGGTGATAAAATGATGCAACACCAGGAGAGACAAAAAATCTCCAAGAGCAAAACAGCAAGAAGAGAATAATCCACGAAAAAAAAAAGTGGGGTAAAATAACAATCCTGCTTCCTTGTTGTCTTGCATGAGGTGTCTGAGGTGCCTCCTCTCTGTTTGGTTGCTGATATCGCTGAGCTGTGTTGCTGCTCTCGCTGCCTCCTCCCCCCTCTCTCCTCTACTCTCTCCCCTGACACCAGCCTCCTGCGCCTTTAAAAAGACAAGCAGCTTTTTTTTTTCTTTCTCCGCTATACTGCGACCATGCAGGGGAGCCAGACAATAGCAGACCCCCAAAACAGCACTGATTAACAGGCGCTTTCACTCCGTCAGTCTCCTTCTTCCTCCCTTCCACAGTAACCTCATCTCTCCACTTTGCCTTTTGTCCTGCCAGGATCTCCCCATCTCTCTTTACTCGGAGCGTTGCACAGTGAAAATGTCATTTTCTTATTGTGCCTCCTTTTCCCCACAATGGAAGCTTCCAGCACCCAGCTCAGCCAACCACAGTGTTGTTTGGGGTAAACAATAGACTTTGAGAAAAAAAATGTTTATATGTTATTCAACTCTGACCCTTTTGTGTTCACTTTCTGTCAAGCCATTCTGCCCAAGAATCCATTAACAAAAAATGTATGTTGAGACCAGAAAAAACACATTTAAAAGATTTCACATCATGTTGTAGCTTCAGCTTTCAACAAGATGGCAAATAAACATTTACAACTCATGATCAGACACAGAGACAGAGAAACATATTCTTCCTCTGCATTACTAAATGAAAAGTGTCTCTATGTTGAATCCCTGGCAGCACACTGGGATGGTGATGTGTTTTATTGGAACTCTCACTAAACCCTGACTTGCATCAAATACCGGAAGAGCAATAATGATGTTCTGTCTGGCTGAGTCTTCCAATTTTGCTCTTTTTTTTTAATCGTGTGTGTGACGTTCGTACACAGAGAATTTGTCCTGTGGGATGGAAATATGAGCAGAAACAGGTTCCACAAATTTCCCATTGATTGCCAATGGGGCAATGGGAAAGGGACCTGTGGAAATATGAGGAGAATAACTCTATTGTAGACTCCTGGGAAAGTGAGGAAATGAGGGCTGACAACAATAGAGACTCCAGCCCTCAGGACTGGGGGGCCACACATACTCGCTGTATGGAGGGTTCAGGTGTCACACCTCTGTCTGACAGGACTGAAACGACTGAATGAAATGGAGTTCAACTGCAAAATGTAAACCACAGAAGCCAGGGTCCATGTGTAACCGTACACCACATTTAAAAAGGGCGTTTGCATGTAAACATGAAGTCCATTAACTGTTCACAAAGAATATCGATGTGCCCGCTGACAAACCCCCCGACACAGACCTCTGCTGAAGCAAAAAATATTGATTTCTGTGGTGGTCCAGGCCCCCCATAGCAGCGCAAAGATGTATCTAGGGCAGCAAAGTACATTCAGTACCAGTTCCTATTCTATTGAATGACCAACATAAACATCCTCTCTCTTCCGTGCTGCTTTACAGTCTGGCCTTTCCGCTGCAGCGTCAATTTTAAGACGAAGAAAATGGAAGAAATAAAAAATTCAAAGTAAACCTAGTCACTGGAAGAAATGACTGTGGCAGCTTTTCTGAAAGATTCATAAAGGCGCTCGAGAGCAGTCAGAGTCACTAAGATCCAACAGGAAGCCTCTTTGTGTCTGTGAAGAGGTTTTAGTTGTGCTTTAGAAATCTAAAACACACACTGGAGTCAGGGGTAAATTTACATTTTTTGAATATTTTCTTCACAGATTTATCCAAGCTGTCCTGGCTTTGTTTTCAAAATGCGGACAAGGAGCATCTTTAGAGGGTCTGCTGTGATGTTCTGGTTGCTATTGCTGGGCCACTTCACGTTCAAGTTTGATCAAATGGGTGATATATGAAATACATGTTGTGATAATGATTCATGAATAAATGTACTGAGAGATTTTGATTAGTGCAACAGATCGAAACAAGCTCTGATTTGTTTCTCCAGGATCAACCATAAAATTGAACAAAAGAATTTGCAAGATAGACTTTGTTGCTGAGTGTAAAAAGGCTCAAAGACACCACGGACTGCAAACAGTCCATAAGCAAAAAAAAAAAAAAAAAACACAGTAAAGCAGCTGTAAAAAGCAACAACAAAAAAAACTGCATGTTTTTGGTGAATCCTGATTTTAGACATCTGTACTGCTCCTCTGATCATCCTGCTGCTGAACCGCTGCTGATCAGGCAGGTTAAGAGCCTAGGACCTTTGTTTTTCATTTGCCAAGAAAAAGCTGCATAGCTCCCATGAACAATCACTAATGGAATTGATCTCCCCAGACACCGTCTACAAACCTTACTTACGCTGCATTTACAATATATCTCCTAGTAATATACTCTATTTTGAGACTGAGGGATATCTCTTCTATTCCTGCTGCCAAAGAAAATGACAAAAGCAAACAGTGGTGTAGCCAGGGCGCAACAATAGGAGACCCCAACGATAAAGATCAAGTAAAACACATGCTTAGATTCCCTTTGACCTATAGTCTCAGTTGCAGGTGGGTATTCAGGTTGTATATGATGATAGGGAGATGTGACAAAAGAAATGAGGAGGCTGAGCTGTTAAAACATTGCAGCTTGTAAATGCAGAGCTTTACATCTGGCTCCCTCTACAGTCTCAGACAGAATACAGAGAGTGCTCTTAGCGTAATCACAAATTAACCAGACAGGACAGAGCCTGATGGCTTTGACAGCTTTTATAGGAAACCAATAAACAATAGAATCCTCAGTTTCCAGATGTCAAGGATTTTCTACACCACAGGAAGCGTGTAAAAACTGTGTGGGAGTCACTGACAAACTCATTATTTGAACAAATATTTATTCATAAAAGGAAGGCAGCCCTGTGTCTTTCTTTTTTCTTTTTTTTTCTTCACAGAGGGATTTAATTATTACTCATCCAACTCTCAATGAATCATTCAGGAAAAAAACACTATATGTTTGTCTCTGGATGACTAACTGTGATAATGGCATAGTGAAGGAGGCCATTTCTCAGTTAAAGCCTCAGCCCAACTAAGGCACCTTCAGGCAAGATCATAAACGTCTGCCAGGTTCAAGGGAGGAGCTGAATTCCAACACGGACTGATTTATTATCAGTGAAGACTGATAATATCCTCATATTGTATATGACCTTTGTACTAAAGCTAACTTGATTAAAAGTATCAGCTTTTACCCGCACATATAGCGGGGCCTCTGTGTGTCTGCAGGCAAAAAGCACAATCACTGACGTCCAATCAGAACATTGAGTCCGTGTTACTGTGTTGGTACTCCACTCCTCTCCAGTGCTGTCTGACAGTCCTCTCAGATATCATAAATAATATAGCACCACTATGCCAACCAAGCCCTCTCAAAATTCTGGTCCTCTCTCTGGTCTGAGCACAGGAGGCAGTTAGAAAGACAAACAGCAGCAAGTCATACGCAAATATGTATCGTTTTACATTAGAAAACAATACAGACTCTGTTTACATACAGAAAGCCACAATGGAGCATGTGTGTGTCTCCCTGTGCTCACTCATTCATACATGCACCAGGTGACTGCAGCATTCAGACAGCTGAGCGCAGACACGGGCTGACAGCAAAACATGAACAGTGGAGTCTGCAAAGGGGAAAACACCCTCTGCTGGTTGTGCGCGGCACCACACTGTGAAAGTGGCTGAGTCATACCCACTATAAAATAAAGTCTGTGAAATAAAATGCAAAGGCAGAAAGCACTGCAGTGGGATGTTTGGCATTATAAGGAAGTAAACAAGGCTGATAGGAAAAGTAATGAGGGGCATTTACATGTTATCAGCATCAGTGTGATGAATAAAAATCATTGTATGAAACAACCATCATGTCAAGTGGTCATGAGAGGACAGATTGTGCTATATGTGAGAGAGCATGGGGTGTTAAGTGCTCCACTTCATCCTCGAAAAGATCCACATAAACATTTGACCCTTATGCTTTTGCTATATCAACCATTAACAAGCCACAATTATACAGCATACACTTGAGTTTCCATGACCACTAAGTTCATGCATTAGCAAATGCTGTTTCCTTTGAGTTCATGTGGTGGATGTGCATAGCAATGCTAATCTGTAATTCTGTGAGAGGTTTCATAGGAGGGGCTGCTGCAGAGACAGTCGTGTTGATTCCATTGCGGTAATAAGGCTGGATGAGATGGAGCCAGAATGAGATTTCGCAATTAAGAATAATTGAGCATTTAAGGAAATATGCTTCTGGTTGACAGTAAGTCGAGAAGATTTTAGACACAGTCAGGCCAGCTGTTTCCACTTGTTTCCAGTCTTTTTGCTATAAGCTAGCATCACCACCTGCCTGCCTTGACTAGACACTGTATAAGTTAGAGCAGACAAACAGCTCTGAGAATCAACATGTACAGAGGGATTCCGTGTGCCAGATGTCGATTTAATACCTTAATTCGACCTGCACTCAGGTTGAAAGGATAAAGACATGGCCACTTTTCGTCAAGGAGGCTAAAAGGCCTCCTTGGCCTAGTTAGTGTCAGTCCTTGATAAATCTACTGTTAGGTATTGGAAATGAGGTAGACACGTGCACACATACATTCCCATCACATAATGTAACATCACAAACTATGAGTGCTTCACTGTGAAATAGGAAATGACATAACAAACAGATTTGGGAACAAAGACAGTTCGAGAGAGATGATTTTCATACCTTAAGACAGGGTGAAGGGGTGCAGGAGCAGGAGCAGGAGCAGGGCAGGGGTCCTCACACAGGGAGGTGGAAGGTGCTGGAGGAGGAGGAAGAGGTGGGGATGCAGGTGGGGTTGGTAGATCTTCGGGTGCGTGCCTCTCTGGGGGTGTGGGAGGAGGAGTGGGGAACTCGGCGCTGTCGTGGAGGTGAGCAGAGGGGGCAGGCGGGAGGTGGGGAGAGGCAGGGGGAGGGTCACGACTCTGTGTCTGCTCAGTGAGGATGGGCCTGCAGGGGGAGGGAATGCAAAACATCAACAAGGCAGCCAAGTACAGCGATTTGGAAAAGCCCTCCGAGGACACGCTCCTCATCGTCCTTCAACACAAACCAACCATGAAGGAAACTTACCTCGGATCAGAGAGAGATGATGCAGCACCCTGCTCTGACCCTAAACCTAGCAACGATTTAAAAAATATTAGGCCCACTTCCACCATCCTAAGAACGCCTCAAAATTGAGACTGTCACTCCACTCCTCAGTCCCCTCATGTGATAGTCCATGTTTCCCCAACGTGCTCTACTTGTCCTCTGCTGTGGAATAGCCAATCTGAGTGTGTCTGGCTCCGTCATCATTGGCCACCTGGTGGAGTGGATTTGGCCCCAATCCAGGCCAGTCTTATCAGGAGTGGTAGGCTCTCTAATCTGACAGGCAATGTAGATGTACACCCATGCAGCTGTTCCCCACTTGGGGCATGCCTCCTGTTTAGCTCTAAAAATACCCCTGCAGCCTCTTTCACAGAATAGAGCTGCAACAATACCGGCAGCAGCAATTAAAGCACATTCAGAGTAGTCAAGCATCAAGTCGACTGTCCGCTGAGCTGCACTTTCCAGACATCCCTTCCAGCTCATTTCAGACTGAAACTCAGCTATGTTATTCTCCACCTCCCTCTTTCCAGTAAAGTCAGAACTTAATAACCTTTAATGAGGGCATGTGCTTTTTTTAAGGGCGTTACAAGTTCTAGTTCACATCTAACACAGGTCTGGTTCCTACCATTCCTTTATAAGGTAGGGAACTGTTTCAATGCGGGACGGGGGCATGAAGACAAACACATCCCACAATAACATATATTGATTTCTATTTGGTTCCATTCCTCTCATTACAAATCATTACAAAGCGAGTGAGCTAAAGCAGCAGGCTGGAGCTGTACACATGCCGGCATCTGTTGCCAAGTTGGCACATGCAGCTTAGAAATAGAAACAGCCAAGTCACAACATAGTCTAAGGAAACTGTCATAAGAGTGGCTGCTGCCTCCAAAGATGGACAGAAACAAGCTGATGGGGGGAGATAGAGACAATTGGTTGAAAATAAGATTAGCCAAGGCGCTGGAGAAGTGTAGAGTATTTACTGGCGTAGTGGACATTTCTGTGGAGTTAATGTCAGCAAACCCACTTAGTTTAACAACTGGAGCTTTTCCTGCATGCCTCCAGATATGATGTGTGTGAACCAGGGGAAGCTTTATTACCACAACACAATGAAAGCAACAAGTTGGAGTGAGCACATGTGCTCTTTATCAGCAACACGCCTCCTCGTGTCAGTGTAGTTTTACATTTGGAATTAACACCTGGAGGCTGTCCAGGTCAGTGTTTAACCGCTGGTAATTCGACAGTGTGCAGGGCATTACTGAAGGGCACCTCGGGGGAAGTGCTTCAGAAAAAGAATCAGGCTGGTCCACAGATAGAGTCGTAATTTTTTTTTTAACACAGTCCAGATAACAGACCTCAACCTTCTCAAAGCTCATCTTTCACGACTGAGTATTGAGTAAACAAATGTGACTTTGCCTGAACTGTAATCAAGTCATGCATGTGCATACTTAGTGCAATCTACAGGAAACAGCTGGATGCATGAGGCAGAAAGTCCAGGCAGGGTGTCAGATGATAAACAGAGAGCAGTAAATAAAGACCAGCTGAAGGTACTGAGACAGGGTTTTTTTTATAAGTGCTGTAATCATGGGAGGACCATTTCTGTCTCTCTGCCAGCAGCACGCTCATACTGTTCCGATGCACACACACACACACACACTGTGAATGTGCCGCACAGCGAGGAACACTGTTTGTATATATTAACGACACAGACACATAAATTACTTACTAATTTGTTTCAGTTAGCACTGAGATCGAATCTATATTTAAAAACAGTGTAGTGTGGTTGAATAAATGACAGACATGAGATTATCCACTCCGCTCAAGCCAGCAAAGGCGTATGAGACTACCATCACCATGGCAACTAGTCTATTTACAGTACAATGTGGGCTATAGTACATCCTGCTTCACTTTTACTCTGACAACATGCAAGCGAAACGTCCAACATACCAGGCTAAAGAGTCACAGGCATAAGGCTTGATGAGTTAAAAGGCTTTCAACTGGACTTTTTACATAATACAAACTGTGTCATTTTAAAAAAAACATTTTTACTGGCATATGGTTCATGGTTAAGCCTCAAACCATTTATTCATTCACATCCCCATTTTTAAAAGTCAACCATGCAGACAAGGCTTTTATAAAACTCAGACAGTTGCTGAAGAGATTTCTCAATCTCTTAGAGGAGGGGAGCTCAACATGCTCTAACCTGTTACACTGTCTTTAAGTGCAACACTGATTTCATAACTTCGCTCCTTCTTCTCCACCGTCTGTCCGTTTGTCTCTCTATCTGTCCCTCCCCTCCGCCCATCTGGTGAGGTCAGACTAATAAGCGCTGGTTACCTACGGACCATCTGCCGCATCCACCTGGAGGGACTTATAGCCACAAACACCGACTGTAAACACACGCGCAGACAGAAAACAGCCGACTTGTTGCCAACTCACCCAGATTCCAGTGGTTGAGGACTCCATCACACTACTTCAGAGGTTAGGTGGCTATACAATGAGTGATGGAAAGCTGAGTGGCTGATTCAATCCAAAACACCGGAGTCAATGAGTGTACGTCTCCCGGTCCTCCTCTCTCTGACTGACTCTGTCATACACACTCCACACACACCGCAGCACATGCCCAAGTCTTTCTCTGAACTCTGGCTTTTGTTCCACTCTGTCTGGTCTGTGCAAATGACTTCAGTGGGGCTGAGTGCCTGCCCAAATTCCTCCCACTACAGGCTTCAGTTCACAAAGCCACACAGACTGAGCCGGACTGACAGCTAGGACTGCCTCTGGGGGGGCGGGGAAAAAACCACATGTACACACACACACACATATATACACACACATTCACTGACCAGGCAGTTATACATATCTGTGTCTGCCACACATATAGTGTAACTTTATCCATTGATGAAACCTACAGTGGAAATAGCACCGTCACTCCTCCTCTTCACCCACTCTGAACAAACCTTTATGTCCCCAACAGCAGTGACGGGACAAGTGTTGTGACTGACAGGCAGCAAGTGCTGCTCTGGCATGTGGGATGGCTCCTGGGCATGCAGCAAACGGCAGGAGAGGGAGTCATGAGCGACTTGCCGTACTTTCACAACACATCCTTGGACACAGAGCGAACACTAAGCTAAAAGAAAGACATACATGGAAAGTGAGTCCGGCCAGAGCGGTTACAATGCTTAAATAAACACTGGAAGCCCACACAGAGGTCAGACTGCACAGCGCACGGCTTTACAGTGTGTATTTAACTTAGTCAGAAGTTTTAACAATATAAAAAGGGTTCACTGCCATTACATCAACCAGTGCAAATCTGTGAGACTCCTTCTCACTCGTCCAATGAGAGACTGTTAAAGCACCGCAGACAGCGACAACCTACCAGACGCCCTCGAGGTGTCCAAAAGGCAAACAAAGCCACCAAGGGGACTCTCTAAGTGCATGGAAATCCATTTTAAATGTGTGTCAGGCAGGGCAATGTGTGAGCGGCTGAGCTGAAAAGCACATGCCCCCCCGCACCCCCCCACACTCCAAGCCCTGAGATTCCCCCTTTTATAAATACGTGAGCTGCAATAAAATGTCTCTGATGGATCACTGTAATGGAAATGTTATGATAGGTTTTAGGAAACTATCAGGTCTAGGAGGTCATATAGTACAAATCATTCTGATGTCTGGTTTCCTGTTGGAAAACCAATTGGCCACGAAATTACCATGCTGCCACTAAACCTGTTGTTCTTAATGGTAAAAGGCTATAATGCTTAGATTTTAGTGGATTTAAGATTAAAAGGACATGTTTTTTAATCCACATTTGACTGTGGGGAGCAGACCCCTGGCAAAAGCCTAACAGAGAAATCAGAAACTTCATCCACAAGGGTAAAATTGTCTTTTAGTGGAAACTGTAGTTATCAAATCATGACCCTCACCATAAGACAATAACAAATGATCCATTAGAGCTCTGAGTGGAATTGTCTTGTTTGCCGTTGTCCTTATTTTGCACCTTTATGATAAAAAACATAATGACATAATTGACAACAAATGAATTTAGTAATAAATTATGATTTTACAAACACTCACCCACTGTCTTCTAGCTCCTCAGCAGGATCCTGGACTGTCTCTGTTCCCTCAGCTGGCTCTTTCAACGGCTCTTCAGGCGGAATCTCTGCAGGTTTTTCCACCAGTTCCTCACTGATCAGCGTCTTCTCTGGTTCTGGTGGTTCAGTTGTCACCTTTGTTGGCTCTGGTTCTTCATGTTCTGTTGGTTTTGGGAGATCTTCTGTGCTTTTTGGTGATTCTGGGAGCTCAGCTGGCTCCTCTACTATTTCTGAAGAAGTTACTGACTCCCTCTCGGGTTCTGGGAGTTCTCCTGGAGGCTCTTCTTTTTCTTTGGTTGGTTCTGAGAGCACTTCTCTTGTGCTCTGTGTTGGTTCTGGGAGGTCTGCTAACTTCTTTAAAGGCTCAGGAAGATCCACTGGCTTTTTCGGCGGTGGTGGGATCTCCGTTGTCTTCTCTGCTGCCTGCTCCGGTGGTGGGATCTCCTCCTGTCTCAGAGGAGAAGCTATCTCCTCTGTCGGAGTATGGAACTCCAGTTGAGGAGACTCCAGAGAAGGGAGGGGTCTGGAAAAACAATACAAGGGGAGGGGGGTTGGGGGAGTTTGTTGTTAAGTTAACAGTATAGGCACAATGAATGACTGACAAGTGACAAATGTGTCTGTTGGTGTGGCTATGGTGTCAAGAAGGTTTGTGTATGTGTGTCTGTGTTTGTACAGCATGTATGTGTTGGTGTTGTTGTGGCATTGTGTTGAGCCGTCTGTTTTGAGTGAGAAAAGGCCCATTCTTGCCCTGGAGAGCAGGGACGATGTCACAGCTGATGTCATCCTTTGAATATAAAGAGCTGCATTACTTCCATTAGACCTCAACGGGAACAGCCATGTGACCCAGCTCCAGTCAATACAAAGTGCAGCTCTGTGTTTACCTCATTCATATTCATTGTCACACAGCTCTCTGTAATATCACCCCAAACAAGTTTCTGAACATGGTGTTACTGGAATGCTACCTCGACAAAGAAAAAAAAGAAGAAATCCATGAATGCTAAACGACTACTAAATAGGCCAAACATGGCAGTTTTACAGCACGTTAGAATATTAATGAAAGTGATGATATTCATTATTCCTTAGTCAGAGTACTGACTGCTGTGTCTGCTGACACAAACACCAAACAGACTACACAAGCACCTCTCTCTCTCTATGTGACGTACATTGAGCAGATGATATGTGACAGCACGCTAACATGCTAGTTTGTGAAAAACAGAAGGGGGAGGGGTACGGTGGGGGTGTGATGGCCCCACTGACCTTTAAGTCACACATGTGCAAGGCGTTTATTTACCACTGACACAGCTTTATCAAAGTGATGTCTTGTGTCTCGTGTGTTCTCTGCTAATCAACAGTTCTTAAGGTATACAGTATTGCTTAAATTGATAAGTTCAAACACATGCTTTTGTGTTTACCTTAAGGTCTCTGCTGTGTGCACTGGTTCACCCTGTGATTGGGACGCAGCTTCTTTTAGAGCTTTAATCCAGTTTGTATCAGGCTCTCGGGCCGTGGGTTTAGGAGCAGGGCTATCGGACACATCGGCAGCCGCCGCGTTGACAGAGGGCCCTTCAGCAGGAGACACACAGGCTGGGGCCTCATCAAGTGGCTTCCCTTCACGCTGAGAAGCAGCAACAATGGGCTTCACCACAATGACATCTACGGGCTCTGACAAAGACGCCTGATCATTCGGCTTCTCTAGCGATGCTAAATCTTCTGGGCACTTGGGCAAAACAGCTGCTGGGACTGTGACAACATCGGGAGTTATACTGTCCGTTACATCACTGTCATTTTCAGTTGTCTTGGTTTGCTCACTGCTGCTATGTGACACGACACTTTCACTGTCTTTACAACTGAGGATTTGATTTTCAACCCCCTGCTTCTCTGTTGCTCCACTGTTAACTGTGTTTATCTCACTTTGTGCTGTCCCCTGGCTGCTAGCTTTCTCCTCATCTAAAGCCGCTTTATCTTCCCTTGTGATCCCTTCGACATCAGAGCCTTTTACGGCTGTTTGAACTGCTGGGCTACTTTGTGTGGCTGAGGTTTTATTGGGGCTTTGTAGCTCAAGAGGCTCGCTCACTGTATCCAGAATTTCACACTCCTCAGTTTCACTACTGTTGTCTTTTACAGCCAAAGCGACGCTAACATCCTTTTCCACAGTTTCAGCTTGCCCAACAGGATCTGGCAGGACGCTGACATTTTCTTGATGGATTTCTTCAGACCGGTTTGCACTTGGAAGAGCTTCTGCATGAATGTCTTGACTATCTCTGTTGGCCTTTGATGAAATAGAGATTTGAGAGGGTGAAGTCTCATGCTCCTGTGATGCCGGCTCAACAGATGCAGCAGTGTTCGTGGACGTCTCAGGCTGTCCATGTTGGTCTTGACACGCGGCCGACAGATTGCTTTTTTGCTGACCTTTACCGCCCATATCAGTCGTGAACTCGGTGCCTGGCATTAATTCTGCATCTGAACTAACAAACCCTAACCCGAGGCTTTTAATCTCATCCATCGCCTGTCCTGTCTCACCTACATGGGAGCTAGCTGTTATTATCACCATGTCAACTGAGGCGTTTTGCTCAGCAGCCTTTCCGCTCTCATTTAAATCACTGCCGACATGAGACGGCACATAAACCTCGTCAGCCCCTTTTACAGCTCCTGCTCCCTCTCTGTCTTCTCTCTTCAGACCTTTCACTCCATCACTGCCTCCGCTGTCATCACACGTCAACTCATCCCTGCTCTCTGACTGTTGCAAACTCCCAATGGAGCCATCCCATCCCTCTGCTACCCCTTTTACCCCAGGAACCAGTGTCTGGGTCTCATCTACCCCCTTCAGACAACCACCTGACAGCTCCTCTGTGGGATGTCTGGATCCCAGACACTCCTGCTGCTGCTGCTGTTGCTCCTGTTGCTGAGCAAAACAATTTGGATCCGATGTGGACTGCGATTGGCTGAGAGCTGCACTCAAATCTTGTGCCGTGTTGCTGTCGGAGCTGCGTTCCAGTGTTGCTGTTGGAGTTTGGCTCAAACTCGGATCATAAACAGTCAGTGGTTCGCTGCCAGACTCTACCTCGGTCGGCACTGTGTCCTCAGATGGCCCTGCAGGTCTGGTGGGAGAAGATAAGGAGGAAGTCGCTGTCTCACTTTTAGATGCAATCTCTCTCTTCCCCTCTCCTTCCTCTGTTTTAGCCCTTACTGGTGATTCACTCTTTTCTACTTTATGTTCATGTGGTGGCTGCAATGGGTCTCTCAATTCCCCTGCGACTTCTTTATCAGGCTCATCACTCAGTTGTGGTGCTGTGCTTTTCTTTCCTGCCTGCAGCTTACTGCTGATTTCTGTTTTCTCTTCATTGTCCATTGTTGCTTCTCCACTTTGTTTCTTGTCCTCTTCAAACTGCATCCAGGTCTGTCCATCCTGCCCATCTCCCATTTTCTGTTTCTCTGTCATATTGTCTTTATTGGTTTCATCGTCATTGCTCGGCAGGTCAGAGCTGAGTGGGCAGCTCTCATTTATGAGGCCATCCCTAATGGAAGTCTCACAAATAACAGCTTTAATGGCAATAGAATCTGGCTCAGTTTGAGATAGGGAAATTACATTATCGGTTACGGCCAACGCAGCAGGAAGCTTAACCGGTGCACACAAATTTTCCTCTTGTGAAAATAGAATATTTTCATTCTTAATCGCAGATTTCTCAAGCTCGATGACAGACATCTCAGCATAATTTCTATCCTCCAGTTTAGGATCAGCCTCATCTGATGTGACGCTGGCATTAGTCTGCTTCAGATCCTGTGCTGAAGACATTTGTGTCGTTTCCCCGCTCCTGTTGCCATCAAGCTCTCCAGAGACTTTGGTGCTGTCACCATCAGCACGACGCTCATCTGTCTGCTCAGGAGGACAGATATCAGAGTCGGTAATGAACTCCAAGTGAGTCAACATTGGGCCTGGAGGCTGCAGCACAAAAGCAGGATTACTGGCACATTGCTCGATAACAGGCATTGACTGGTCAGAGGGTTTCACTTCTGAAGTCACTGATTCATCCTCTGTCTGATCAGCAGAGTGAACTGTGGGCTTAGCCCCTTCGCTAGCTTTCATCGGATCTGAAATCGCTAATCCACAAGGATGCGTTTGATCTGATTGGGTGGGAAGCTGATAAGTGGGGTCACTAGTATCCGTCTGAAGAGAGGCTGCACAGGTCAAGTTGACGGCTTCAGGTGTCAAACTGAGGTCAGTGCCAGCAGACAGCGCTGTGACATCATTTAAAGGCTTGCAGGTGACATCATCGGCTGGAAGCTCAGGACATGGATGGAGAGGTTGTTGGTTACCTTCTTTTTCTTCAGGAACAGCACTTATTAAAGGAGACTCCTGGGGCTGGTCTGACTTGACTGAGTCTGTAGACTCAGCATGGAAATTATTTAGCTCCTTCTCCTTTGACAAATCTAGCTTTATGGGACTCTTTTCAGTTTTTTCCTCTTCTTGCTTTAAGGCCTTTGCTGACACCTGCTCAACTGTTGCATGATCAGCGCTGGCGACGGCACTTCCTGCTGTTTGTGAAAGGTCAAAACATTCTTTGTTACTGGTCTCATTCTTCTCTGCAGGACTTGGAAGCTGTTTCGTGCCGGCCTTTGAAGCCAGTTGTAAATCCACAGTGTTTGTCACTAAGATGTTGTTACCTGACTGATCTACAGCGATGCTCTTGGTCTCCGATCCTCCTTTATCCAACTGGCCATCTTTCAGTGGCTTTGGAAAGTCGGCTGAGCTCTGTTTTGCTGCTTCATCCTTGCTAGGAGCTGCATTTATGGGGATTTCTGGCTTCTTCCCACTGAGGAAGTCTGGGAAGATGAAGCTGGCCTCAACAACAGGATAATGCAGATTCTCATGTACAGTCAACGGAGGCAAGGAGGCACAGTCCATCGGCGACACGGGTTTGTTCCTAACAGCCACAGTGTAAGTGCCCTCTTGTTTCACTGTGTCTGCAAAGTGAACTCTGTTACTGCCTCCACGGCTCGCACACACACCCACTCCAGGCATAGTACCACTATTGCTCTGGCCCTGAGCTTGGACTTGGATCTCAGCTGCACTTTCGGCTGTCCTGGCTTCTGTTGTGCTACTTTCAGGCTGGACCTGTTGATTGTTGCTCTCTTGCCGCTCGACTGCGATTTGTTGTGAAGTAGTCAAAGGCTGAGGTTGGATCAAAGAGTCCAAGTCTTGGCTGTAGTTTCTCTCTGTCTCCGTGAGGGACGACTCCTCACAAGCATGTCCCGAAGACAGTGCCTCCTCTGAAATCAAATTCTGTGTGAGATCAGCCCTTACCCCTCCTGCATTTGTATTGCCGGAGCTCGGCTCTGGGTGGGTGGGGAGAGGTGAAATTGCTGCGCCATGCTGCTCCTGGCAGGGGTGAGAGAGACGGTCCTGTTCAGTGCAGATGCTCTCAGTGATGGTAGCAATCGGCTCCCTCCAGCTCCGTGACTTCAGCTGTGACTCGGCAACATCGGTGGGCGGACACGTCTCAGTCTCAGCTGATGACACCCCGCGAACAGAGCCTTCTGGCTGGCTGAATGAACTGTGTTCTCTCGCCAGCCTTCCTTTCTCTCCCACCTCCTCTCCTCCTCCTCCTCCTCCTCCTCCTCCTCCTCCTCCTCCTCCTCCTCCCTCTCCGGCTGCCTCCAATCCCACAGCACTGTGAGCCTGACAATCAGGAGCAATGAGTAGCCCAAGGGAAGGAGTATTGATATAAGCCTCTAACCGGAGCGTCTCCTTTTCTCTGTCTCCCTCCTCAGCTGGTGGGCTCTCTGCGTTTACACTGTGAATGCTTGTGTCTCTCTGTCCCTTCATTTCATCCTCAACCGAGTTGTGTGGCATTTTGCTGCTGCAGCTTTTCTCAGACGTAGCCTGTCCCTCTTTGGCCGAGAATGCAAAAGAGCGTTTTCCCTGTGAACAGATTAATGAGAGCCGAGGAGGGCTGTCTAGTATTCCTTCTCTCTCTCCGTCCGCAGAGCTGAGGCACTCGTCTTCTATTCCTCCTAAACCCTTCTCTCCTGCTGCTTCCTCACTCTCTCCGCTTTCTACAGTAGCTACTCTCCTTAGTGAATCACACCTCACGCTTTCTCCCTCTCCATTGCTTTCCATCACTTCTGGCATCGTGGGTGTTGTCAGTGGCAACGCAGCAACTACCACTAAAGCCTCTTCAGGGGCACTCTCCACGCAACTCTCTCCCACACAAGTTTGGCTGTTGGTGAGTGGGCTCTGATTCTCCTGTGTCTGTATAGCTGCTTCTGTGGTAACTATAGCCTCCTGTGTTTGTGCATCTGATCTCTGATCAGCAGAGGCGAACGGATCGAGAGCCGTAGTTTGGACATTTGTCATGGGTGTATTTTGGTTATTGATGACTTCTCCGGTTGCACGTTGCTTCCACTCTTTCATGCCACATGGGGCATCCGTATGGTCGCGGTGGTCTGACTGATGAGGCCCCTGTGTGGGAGCCTGGCCGGGCGCAGGTGAACAGGCAGAGGCGGTAAGATGATCCTCCCCACTATGAGAGGATGATAGTGGTGGGGGGCTGGAGCTGGGCTTTCCCGTGGGACTCAGCTGTCGGTTGTAATCAAACCCATTATCAGGCTGTTCCCCACAAATCAAAGCCTGAGCGTCTGCCTTTGACGCTGATTGGACGTTTGCCTCTGAGTCTGCGTGAACGCTAGCATCTCCCAGTGACTCAGCCTGTAAATCTATTTCACATTGTGCTGCCGTCTTTGTTTTCTGATCAGCCTCTGCTTTCTTCTCCATCTTTTTCTTTTTCTTTTGTTTCCTTTTTTCTTTCCTCTTTGCCCCTTTGTCCTGCCCAGCCTGTTGGTCACTTACTGAATCGGTCTCTTTGTCTGTTTTTGATTCTGACTGTCCCTGCTGATCCTGGTGTTTGCTTGTTTCTGTCTGTGCTCCAGCCTGCGGCTCTGATAATGCATCTTTATCCTTTATCTGAAGAGTATCACAGCCTGATTCTTCATTAACTGAATCATCTTTCTTTTCATTTTCTGCTTCACCAACACTAATACTGCACTCATCATTGTGATTTTCTTTTTTAATGTCTGCAGTCTCTGTTAATGCCTCTCTGCCTTTGTCCCTAATCACTGTATTACAATCTAAACTGCGATTCTCCTCACAGGCTGCACTGAAATCAACCTGTTCCTCTCTCAGATTGTGTCTCTGCTCGGTGAACACTGCATCTTTTGAGGTTTCTGTGAGTGGATCTGTCCTTGTCGTGGTTTCTAATTGTGTATGCGTGGGTGCTTCCGTCTGCTGATCTATCCCCGTCTTTTTTTCTGCCGTCATCTCTGGACATTTATCCAGATTCTTTGTTGCTTTTATTTCGCCGTCTGCTTCGGTTGCTCCGGCGCTGTTCCCATAGCCCAGTATGTAATTCCTGAAACTAAACAAAACTGTATCCTTCTGACTGCTTGCTGCCTCACTGTTTCCGTGTGTACTCTTGTTTCCAGGGCCCCCGTTGCTATGTCCTGGCTGGACTACGACTGGAGGCAACGACAATGACTCACTGGGCTTGTTAACCATCACGTCTCCGGTTTTCTTCCCTACTACATCATGAACCACCTCATGCGTGTTGCTGTGGTGCTCTGTGGGAGGCAGCATGCCCAGTGAGGCCATTTGCTCTTCACATTCTTGGAAGGCCTGTTGGAGCTCCTGGTCTATGAGCCCGAGTGGGGTGGGGGTCAGGGGTGGGCCACTAGTGTAAGGTGTGGCAGTGGGCTGAGGTGAGGGCCGGGCGTCTGTGAGAAGTGGGTCGCTGTCATGAGGCCTGAGACGAGGGTAGGGTGACAGAGTTGAGGAGTTAGGCCTGGCAGGCAGACAGCTGCTCATTCCACGATGCCACAGAGCGCTGCTATTGGCAGAGCAGTGGCTCATGCTCACACACTGCACTCAAACTTCAACTGTGCTTTGCATGCCTATTCTGAGAAGTGCATTCCCTTATAAGCAATACAATCCACTGTTTATTAAACATATGGTTGTTAATGGACATGCAGGTCTGTTCATACACAGCAAAACTTCATACAACATACTGTAAATCTGTGCAGCTTTCTAGTGCAGTGCACTTTTAAACACTCAATGCAAACTCCTAGCAACAAACCTTCCAACATAATTTCACTATCTTGATGTGACAGCCAGAATTTCAAATTATACACTTAACCTCATATTACTGTATTTTGTGTTTTGATATATATTGGATCTTTATCTTATTTCTATTAAAAGTGTCTTTTTTATGTTGCTTTCCCAATGTCATCAAATGACAGTGACAATAAATAATTCAAATTCAAATTTCCGCCAAAAGCTAAAGGATAAAATGTAGCTTGATTCAAATTGACTCATTAATTATGCATTAGAGCTATGCCTTAAACTATGTCTATATATTGATCTAGTGTGATGCTATGAAAGTCAGCCTGTGGTTTTGTGTATACTGTCTGTTCCATCCATCATAAAAACAAAAGCTCTTTCAGTTTAATCTCTAAAATACAAATTCTATGTAAAGGACAGTGCTTTTTAAACTCTGACTGTGAGTGCTACATGAAGTGTGTTGTAAAAATAATTTCCTCTAAATCCTTACACATGCTCATGCTGTATACTAATGCTGCCTCATAAATCAGACATCAAAGTGGTGAGAATGCCTGGCAGTGGCACAACACTTCCCAAAGTGCACAGTTAGCATTATGATGTGAGTGTGCTTGGAATAAATGCCTTTAACAGTCAGGCTAGCTGTTCACCTTCCAGCTGAGTCACTGCTAAGCCATTAGCTTGCAGCCCAGGAAAACGGAGTGAGGTTATCTAAACCTTTAAGTCCCATTAAGTGTGTAGATCCATCATCATTACTTAGGTACATAACCTACACTCCTACTCAAGTCACGAGCTGATATCTGAAAAACACATGTCCTTCTCTGCTTCTCAGTACAGACAAAAGTCCTTATTCATGGCTAGATGCTAGGCTAATAAAAAGAAATAACATATGTTTATAAGCAACACTGCCGGTGATTGGTTAATAAAGACTTCACATATCTTTCCAATAAAGTAATTTCCATATAAGCACAGCTTTGACCTACAACACCCACACCTACGGCCTCACCAACCTGTCACATAAGCCTGTTGAATTAATGTGACACTCCCTGCTAAAGGGTGGAACAGTTTACTAGTTTGTTGTTTGCAACTGGCAAGTTTTGGTATGCAACTGTTACCTGTCATGTCTACCTGAGTATAGAGCAGGTGCTTCTTACTTTGTTGCATTTCAAGACCATGTATGTCTTTTTACTTTGTGGTTAGGAATAAAAAGCAAGAGTTGTGTCTGCAGGTTGAGAACTTTAACCCATTCTGTGAACGTTTTCACAAGTCTGATAAGTTTAGCTACTCCTGCAGTGAGTCAGGATGTCAGAACAAATTAACCCCTGCACTCGGCTAAAAACAGAACAGCAGGCAGCACTTGCAGCAGGGAGGGCAAAACGTGAGTCTGCAGATAATTCACTCAAGCATGAAGCAAAACAAAATGACCAAGCCAAGTCTGCTTAGCCAAACAGCACCCGAACCTCTCCTGCTCCATCACACTCGAGTATGAGTTAGAAACACTCCATCATCCTGACACATTTTTGCACTCCATGCTTACTGGTTTTAATCTTTATCGAGCAGTCCACTGCTGACCACACTCCCACAGCAGACACCCCACAACAAACCCCTGCCCTCCCTCCACCATGCTGGGTCCACATGGTACCTTGTCTCTAGGACCACCGGTGGTCGACCGACGTCCATGTGATGCTGCAGGCCCACCAGCAGGGGGTTCGCCTGCTCACATTTCCTCTCACCTGAGCTTGTGTGAATGCTGCACACATTCACACATGATGCAATAAATCCATATCAGATTTTCTTTCACCGTAAATGAATAATTACAGTGCAAATCACTTCCCTGACAGCCATGAACCAAGCTAAATAAATACATAAAACATCATTTATGACAATATAATACTTTTTTGCCATGGAAATGTTTATAATGTAAACATTAGTGATCAATGTAAAGTTAAGCTGTTGATACCAGTTGATGTTAAAGTGTATGTCACATTATGTGTCTATGTGTTAGTCCTGCAATTGACTGGTGTGCCCAATGCATGTTGGGATATTGCCACTTAGTGGATACTGTGACTGTCAAAATGCTGTGTATTTCTCTACAACATGAATACTTTTTAATATACAGTCAGACAATGAGAGTTAAAGCTCTGGGGAAATTAACTGTCATTTTGATCTTTATGCTGTTAAACATTGGCCGAGAAAAATAATGTAATGCACTTTTTCCTACAGACTTTCAGCCACTTTGAAACTGCCATAAAAACCAAGACAAAAACTCCAGTGTAGGTATCTCTGGAGATAGAATACATTGGCTCATGTTGAACCTCATTGCTCATAATCTGAAGATTATTTCAGTGATTCAAGGCCTTTAAAATTGCTACCATGAAGTCAACTTTATTGTGTATTTAACACCAACACCCTGGTTTTCCTCTCTCAACTGTTTTTCTTTTCTGACAAGGAATGCAAACAACTGTAGTTGTTTAGATGATTTGCACTTCACCAGAATTGTAACAGTCACCATAAGACAAACAGCAACTCATCATTCTGCTGTGATGGAGTCATGGTTTCAAATTAACTTTTTGAGAAAAATGTGACAACTGTGTCACCACCAGTACAACTCTGAATGCCTAATATGTATGTACTGTATGTGTGTGTGTGACCAGTAAACTTACCCCAGGGAGGACTCCCAGATGTTGAGCTCACTGCTGAAGTCTAGACTGGGCAGCAGGTCATGAGGAAACTCAAGCTCCTCCTCCTTGTCCTCCTCCTGGTCTCCAGTTGCACCTCGGCTCTCCTCCACTCCCGTGATGACCGGGACGTCTGGGAGCACCGGCTGCGACAGAGACAGAGTCTGCTGGCTGGTGGAGGCCTCCGTCAGCAGCGCTCTGTCGTCCCTCTGGGTCAGACTCTCACTGTGAGCTTCAGCCTGTGGGATGATGAAACACAGTGAGCCGGATGCTGGAGCGTATGAAGTGTGTAGTTAAACAAGTGTGAGCAAGTTGTGGGCAAACACAGCAACAACAACTGATTTAAAGCTCAAAGCCAAACACCATGAACAAAAAACTCCACCCATGTGTTTAACTATTAAGTCACTTATTGTTTGCATAATGACGCATAACTCATATAGACTGGAGCGTGCCCTTTCTGTTCAAGCTCTTCAATTTGTCTCTCTGCTTGTTTTTCTTGGGCTCTTTCTGAAATTAAAAAGATTATGTTCAACATGCAGAATTCATGCCAGGCTCTCTGCATGAGTCTCACCTCTGCAGCTTTGTTTGCACATAACTGCTGTTGTGAGAGAGAGAGAAAAAAAAAAAGCAGCTCATTAAATCAGCTGTTTGGTGTTTTTAGCCTCAAAACGCCTCATAAGGAAATCTGCTATCATGTTTCTTCTCAGGGTGTCAAAACATTTTTAACCAAGCGTGTGCAAATAATCATTACAGACAAACCAGTCCTGCCAGACTGTGGCAGGCATAATCACGCATGTGGTTTGACAATTGTCATGACATTTAGATGACATTTTCAGTTTTTCCTTTCCTGTATCAAGTAGTAGTACACCAATAAGATGACTCTTGAGCTCAGCCACTCACTTTCCTAAACAGCCTGAAAAGAACACCCATAATAAACATTAACTTTATCTCGAAATCATCTGTCTTTTCTCTGTGCAGCCACAGCACTCGGCTGTGGCATCATGTTGCAGCAAACAGACAACATTCAATTGTGGACCAGCTGTGAGATGGAATTTCTTCTATAGATCAGTTGACAGTGGAAGGTAGTTTCGCCATAATATTCCAACCCCACATAAAACTGAGGTGTGTTCATGTGCAGGGGAAAAATACCTGCACGTGCAAGAATGCATGCCAACATCCAGATGTGACGCTGCCCTTTAACATTCATTGCATTACATCTGGAACCTGTGTGTTTGTGTGTGTGTGTGTGATCCGTTTGGACAGAGAGAGGCTGTTTTGAGTGAATCAGGGTGTGAGAGCACAGAGGGATATAACACCACTGTGCTGTCCATCAAGAGTCTACTGAGATTCAGAAGTGAATCTGTTCATTCATTATTTATGAGCCTGTAGTAGACAGCATGGCTGCACACAAGCAGGGCTGACGTCAAGTGCACATTAAAGCCCCAGTAACTTATTTGGCTTTTTATTAGCAAAAATCAAATATTGCTTTCATAAACGTATTTCACTGAAGTCGAATCACATCCGCATACAAATGAAAGTTTTCTCGTAGGCCTACCTTAAATGAGTTGTTACAAGTCCTTACAAATACAAGTGGACGACGCACCTAACCGAGGCTGCCATGTTGCATCGCCATTTTTTACGTTGAGTGGCAGCGTGACCGTAGGTAACCACGGAAACTCACCGGAGCTGTCGGCTCAGGGAGAAAGTTTTCCAGGTAGCGCCTGTTAAAACTGTCACCACTGTGTAGTGTGAGGAAGGACGGAGGCACTCATGTTGCATTCAGGTGCAGTCAGGCAGACGGCCGTCCGCAAACCAACCGGATGTAATTTTACTGGGTCAGGTAAACAATACGACATCACCATGACAACACCTGTACACTTGCCTCGTGCTGGCAGACCTCTTGTTTACATAGACCAGGGGTGTCAAACTCATTTTAGTTCAGGGGCCACATACAGCCAGTAAAATAATAGCATGAAAACCCTATAAATAAAAAGAACATAGAATTTTTCCCCTTGTTTTTGTGCATTATTAAGATGTTACCGTTAATGATCCTTTTACAAAACATAAATGAACAACCTAAAATTTCTTGATAAAAAAAAGGGAAATTTCAACAATAGGCTACTATGCCTCTTTGTCTTTTATGTAATTTTTTACACTTAGCAAATTCATCCTGGGGGCTGCACATTTGACACCCCTGACATAGACGCTTGTTTATCCTGTTACATGCAGTGTCTGTTGTCTGTCTGACGTCTGCCCTATTTCACGTGAATGCAACATCAAGAATACGTTCTGATATGCAACCACACCGCTAGATGGGGGTAACCTTCAAGATTAACTCAGTTCTTTTTTTAAAAAACAACCTTTTTTTTGAGACAATGTGTGAACATTTTGCTATTTACATGTTATAAACAAAACACCTCACTCTGTTATCGAAAAACCAGGGATCACGTTAAGTAACCCAACGTTTTTAAGTGCATTCTTTCGACTCATCAAACTGATTCAGTATAATAAAAGCAAAAGAAAAAACACCTCAATGTTCTCTTCCTTTATAAATGACTCAAAATAGTCACCTCTTGTTCTAGTTTCACCTCTTTAATGCACTTCCTGGGTGCAGTCCCACACAGATGTACGGGCACAGCTGTGTGTGTATAACAGGGAGGTTCCGAGTCACTGGCCTCACCTGTGCCACCACATCAGAGAGCTTCCTCTGTGTGACACATTCAGCACAGATGGAGGATCTCTCTTGATTTCTCACAATCATGAACTCTGCTCACACAAAAACAATAACCGACTGTGTATAATTGACAGTGTGCCCGGCCTTCCAGACTGATTTTACAAAAAATGATGTGCAGCTTCCTTCTGCACATCTGTAAAGCTGGAGTCACATGAAGTTATTTTTGAAGGTACTATTTTGGTGCTATTCTCCCTTTCAAAGAAAACCTGCCGACACATTTGGTTACAGAGAAAAACATAAAACATTTAAGACCCAAAGAGAGAAAGAAACTGAATCCAACAAGAAGAAGAAAAAACTTCTGCAAGTTAGTCTGCAAGAGCGTCACTCTGAGTGCCTGTGATCTGCTTACTGTTTATCTTCATGATTAATGTTACATAATCAGATAAAAATAAATAATCTGCCATGCCTGCAGAGATGAATGCTGTATGTTGTATCATATGAGGGCTGTACGCTGACGTGATCTAGGTTTCCTGTTTCCTGACTGAACCTTCACATTCACAGAGAGGAAAGAATGAATGTATGACACAGAAAGCAAACCGACTCAAGCCTTCACTCAGAAAAACTTGAGACGGACAGTGATGGTCGATGAGCAGCAGCAACAGTAAGCAGTATAGCCTATGCGTGGTCCAAGTTCACAGCTCCCACTCATTCAGCATATTCTTGGCACTTTAAAAGGTCTTTAACTGGGGTCATTGTAAAACCATGTGGAGGCTAATAGGGCCTCGTTTTGGTTATTCTGACCCCCACACACAAAGCTCTGCCTGTTATTAATTAACCCACGGAAACAAAACAGAAAGCAAACTGAGGTTGCCTGGAAACTGTCAGTGAGCAATACTTAATGTTAATTGAACGTGTCAGTATCCATGTGCTAACAAAGCCCTAATGCTTTACACATGACTGTTGTAAACAGACAGAGGACGGCTCTAAGCTGGAGCAGGCCCTCACATACAGTAGGTACACACCAACACTGCACACTGCACACACTCCGCTCTTGTCTATCCTGTGTAAAATAATACACAGCTCTCCCTGGATTACACAGCCTTTTAAGTTTCACCCCACCATCTCTGTGCTGCACTTACCCAGCAGTGTGCTCCACACTGAGCTGAAGGTGACTCTACACAGTGCACTGCAGCTTCCTCTGCTTCCCTCCTACCTCGCTCAGTGTGCCGACAGCCTCTGTGTTTTGAAGGAGGCAGAAGGCGACACAAACATGCTGCAACACATGCTGCTGACGCTCCTCGTCCTCTCCTGTACTGACTCAGCTAAGTTCCTCCTCCTCCTCCTCCTCCTCCTCCCCGGTCCTGTCCTGTCCTCTGCTGCCGCCGCTCCCCTGTTAAATTTCCATGAACCTCCTCTGTTTTTTGCAGTGTGCCTGTGTGTGTATGTGTGTTGAGTCTAGAAACACTACACTACAACGCACATACACAGAACTTGCTGCTGAGACTGACTGACTGACTTGACTGGGCTGGCCACAGGGAAGTGCTGACGATTCTCCTCCCCCTCCACTGTAAACTCTTTCCACTCAGCTCTCTCTCTATCCCCTCCTCCTCCTCTATCTCCCTTCCCTCTTTTCTTTCTTCAGCCCTTCCCCATCCACCTCTGCTCCAGCCTCTCCCCCCCTCCCAACCCTCCTCCTCCTCCTCCTCCTCTTGCTGCTGTGCCTTGTGGTGCGGTTGCATTGACTGACAGTGCCTCTGCAGGTGAATGCTGGGAATTAGGCCAAGGGTCGGACCTGCAGTGACCCCCCCTCGGAGAGGATCAGATTACACTTCACAACGGTTTGGTTACATGCACACATAGACACCCACACACACACAAACCTACACAACATCCTCCTGCAACATTAAAGCTCCCTTCTCATCTGACTCTGACCTGTGTCGTGTGACATCATTACTGTGTTCATCAGCAGGGGAGACCCGGGATTGTTGTAACATTTTTCACATTCCTGTCTGTATCTTGGAGCTCTTTTAAGCCAGTGTGTTCAAATTGTCAAACTTACAAGTGTCTGCTATTAAATGGTGCAGGTTTATCTTTGTGCAACACAAACAACAAATGTCTGGTTTGGTCTCAGACACAAGGAGTTAAGTGTTAAAATTCACGCTACAGGTTTGGTTAGTTCGTGTAGGGACAAAAATCTAATAAAGTTTTTTTATTCAACACAAATTATTTGAAACTAACTCAGTATTTGTCACTCAAGTTTACCTTACAGCAAACAGCTAAGATGTTAGCACTAGCTAGCAGGAAAAACAAATGTAGCCCATAGACACGTATGATTTAAGATTAAAGTGTTTAACTAAGGCGATATTGTCACATACAAAACAAACACTTCCTTAACTTGAAATTAGTTTTTTTTTTTTTTTCAAATTATTCTAACAGTAATTAATTAGTCTAATTCTGTCTGTATCTCTACATCTCAACACCTGCACAGAGAGAGCAGGCACCTGGCAGCTCTACTACAATCATCACACGGACATGATCTGTTTGAACAACCAGTTCTCAACTGGCTCTCAGGTAAGAAACACAAACAGTACGGTTCAGCTGTGGCTGATTGTATAGGATAATAAACTATCAGCATCTGTATCTCCTCCTTTAAAGCCAACAGGCAGTATGGCTACATTATGCAAAGAACCAGATCATAGAGTCAGACAAGTGCACTCAACAGATGAATCTCAAGCTTCAAGCACATATTGTCCAATGTTAAGTCACATTTGACTATGACGTCAAAGGGAATAAAGATTAAACCACATCTAATGGCTCACCTGTACAGCCTATTGTGTCTCCCAAAGAGATAAGGATTACAGTTTGAAATCTGTTCTTTTGACTGTTAGGATTTGCACACGTTATACAAGACATGTTAAAGAGACATTTCAAAACATCAGCAGCAAGAGGGAATTGTGGTATTAGAGCGTAGCTTCATGTTCACTTAGAAAAAACACATTAAAGATTCCTTAAATTTCCACACACTCTCTTTTACACACACACACACAGATATTGTAGTACCTGAGATGAGTCATTATGATTTTCCTGTGGAGGAAATAGAACAACATTTTCTGGACTGCCCTCTTCTGGCTGTAAAGGGGAATGACAGAGATCAGCAACATTATTTTTAAGTGAAAACCTCTTATGGATTAAGTGTATATACCTGCAGTGGTATGCACTAATGAATACAAATCACCATCGTTATTTGAGGCAAAAGCAACAACATGTTAAAGGTCACTCTGCAAATACATCCAATGAGCTCTAGTTTGCATTGTCTGTAGTCTATAGCTCATGGGACAAATGTTTATGTTAATCCTATTAGTATAATCCTGCATTCCACTGCTGCAGTCACATGTGTAATGTTTTTCTACATTTATCTATTTTGGTATAAAATTAAAAATTAAATTAAAAAAAAAAGTTTCTTCATGCCATCTGGAGGCAGAAATACTGGCCTTCCAATTGCAATGATAGATTTAACAACAGCAGGAATACTAGATTGAGGAGCAGTCAACATAGATAATGGCACATATTTTGAGTCATGGCATAAGCGTGTAATGCTGAGCTCTGACCAACAGCCCCCACTCTGGTCTACACAAGTTAACTACAGAGGAGAACAAAGCATGTTATCTGAATGCTTATTAGACAAGCCTCAATTAAGCATAGGAATGTACACAAGGTCTGCAGCTCCCATGTGTTTTACTGAAGCCAGCAGGTTGTAATCATGCGATAGAAGTGTTAGTTTTGTTAGTCGTCCGTGCATGAAAGAGTTGAAAAGGGATGTAAAAAGCGTATAGCAGCACACAGAGGACCGCAAAGTAGTAGTAGTAGCAGTTGTAGCAGCGGTCCCAGCCATCCAGTGCCCCGCGAGCTCGGCCTTACCGACGCATCAGTCGTGCTGTTCTCGTTCCCCATGGCTCAGCCACCTGCAGGGCCACAACTGACCAAAGCAACGGCCCCTCACATCAGCTGGCTGAAAGACACCAGCACAGAAGGATCATCAGCATTCAGCCATCCCCAGGTTTAACAAAGAGAGACTGAGAGAGAGGGACGGAGTGAATAGGGGAGCCCCGGTCCCTGAGCAGTCACAGACTCATGCTCCACAGGATTACAGGTCTTTGGTATGAGGTCCAACTAGCAGGGGGAGAGAATAGTAAATGCACGTGGTGTTTAGGAGATTAGGGACCTGTGAGGCAAGACCCCCGGCCCCCCACTCCCTCCCTCCCAGGGCCAAAGTGCGGGCTCTGCTGGTGTGGACAAACAGCATCTTCACTGACAGAATCATGTGCTTATAAAACTGGTACTTCAGATTCCTTATGGTATGTTCACAAGTACAGATTCTGCTGCAGTGCATCATCATGACCAGCAGCCCCCACTCTGGTCTGAACGGTCTAGATAGCAGATCTGCACCTGCGGTGTTGTGCGTGTGATGAGACCGCAGCATACTGACACAGTGACTGAGGCCTGGTAATCCCCTAACTTAATCCTTGTGTGCTAAATGACAGATTGTGGCATCTCTTGGCTTCCAGCAGTGTTTAGTTCTGTTAAAATTAATCCTATTTGTGATCTCTAAAGTCATCGTCAAGACAATTGCATCCTATCAGGAAAGGCACAGCAGCTTACTCTATACTCTATATCTCTTCGGTGAATGCAGTGCGGCTGAGCAGTAAGCATACTGTGCTATAGAGAGGCTGTTTGTACATTCCCCATTTGACTGTAGGGACTGTGTTTAGTCAGAATGCACTGACCTGAATACAGTATGTGAGACTTTATAAATAGAGATCTGCCCGGTCCACTGCTGTTAAGACTTTATTTATTCCAGTCTTGTGCACAATTTGTCATTCACACTTCATTTCAGATGTATATACTGAATATTCCAGCTATGAACCATAAAGTCTTTTTTTTTTACTCTTTTATCATCATTTATGAAGCTTGTGAGGATTTTTCACTGATCATGCAATGAGTAAACAAATATCTGTTTTCCTCCTTTTTATGTGTAGAGCTGCAGCTTTATCTCCCGTGCCTGCCTGCTTGCTATTTGTGTGAATGGGGTGTAATTTCAGCCTGCACAACACTGTGGACGGAGTGTGCAGTGTGCACTTGAACTGGCAGTAGTGTGTCAGGCCTTGAACTGGCACCTCGAGCGCCGGGGCAAATCATATGATTAGACAGTTGCCAGGTCTCTTCTCACCTCATCATCAGCTCGTCCATCACTCAACATGATCCGTCTTTTAAGCCCTGGGGGTTTGGATGAGCACTTTGTGCCTTTGCTTGGACACCCACAGGATGAGGTTACTGTTTCCTGCCCGGGGTCTGACCTCAGCAACAGCAGGAGACCCAGGCAGGCAACACAACATCCAAACAAAACAAAACGCTGTCTTTCTAATGTTATTCTTTAATATATCTCAGATAATATAAATGATATTAATCAGCAAGGTAGGAAAACTACAGTATTTAAGCAGGTGAATAATCTACGCAGTGGACAAATCCACCTGGCTGAGGCTTCTGTAGTAAATACACTGAAATCATCACACTACATTAAAACAAAATGTTAATATAAGCAAAGCATATTCACACATATTCCAATACAAGCTTATGCAACAACACACCACTGAACCTTTCACCCTCCATTTTTATATATTCACTCTCCTCCACCTGAAGGGCGACTACAAAGCAAACAAATAATCCAAGATCCGTGCCAACGCTGCAGCTCATGAACTACTCACCACGGCAAACAAGAGACTTTTCCACACACAGTTTCTGCCTCAAGATTTTTTGACAAACCCCCCTCCAATCTGTTTACTGTCGTACTCAAGGCCAATGTTTGTGTCTGTCCTCTCTCTTCTGAGGAGCCCCGGCCTCTCCGTTGCTATTTTTGCATTGCACGTTGGGTGGGAGGAGAGGACGGAGGGGTGGACGCAGGACAGGGAACACGAGTGAGGGGGACAGGACCGAGGGGAAGGGGAGGAGTTCGAACAGGAGCTGGGGAAGCCATGTCTGTTTGAGGGTGGTAGTGGTACTGTAGTGTGGGGTGTGAGGGGTGGGGGCAGTCAGCTGGTTGGGGCAATCATTTTAAAAGGCAACACTGTAAACAAACAGGAGGAGGAGTTGTCAGGCCTCCAGGCTCCTGGAGAAGGGGACAGATACTGCTGTGATGTTCATCCCACCTGTAGCTGTGCTGCAACTCCTTCACATCTTTCCAAACCTTCTACATACATTAATTATCTCCATCCTTCACATCTTTCCAAACCTTCTACATACAGTAGATTAATTATCTCCATTATCTCATCTACAGCCCCGGGAAATGTCTCCCTTCTCCCTTTTCTCTGTAGATTGGACCAGGGCTGTTGCTAGGAATTCTGGGCCCCCTTAAAGAATACTAAAGTGGACCCCTACCCCCTAACTTTTCCATTTTTCTTTTTCTTAGACTACGTATGTATTATCATTTTTTATTTAGCTTACTTTGTTTTGATGCTAATGCAGCATTACTATGCGTATTAGTCAGGATCTTATGCAGAATAAATCAGTCATACAAAGATTGGACTACTGGCGTTTTTTGTGGGCCCCACTGTGGGCCCCCATCACCTTTTTCCCCTATACAACGGCCCTGGATTGGGCACTCACTCTCACTACAGACCAGCAATGAAGCAAAAAGGAACAACATCTACAAATTTAAGATGTATTTGTATCCCTTTATTATCTGCCTCAATCGCAGGCCACCTTCAGCTTCAGCTGAGGGCCATCTGCAGAGAGAGTAGGCTTATCATCCCTATAAATAACACTGATCTGATCAGCTCTGTTTCTGACACACACCACAGCTCTCACACTCAGCATAAACATCCCTCTTCGTTTTGCCATGCAGGTTTCTCCTTCCTCAGCTGCCACTCAGGCTTTATGTCTAAAATGAATTGAATAATAGGCCTACACGTGCACCATCCGTTTTTCTCAGGATTTGTCAACGTGCCTCTCATCTTCCTTCACTTGCCATTCAGTGTCATTCACCCTCTCACGCTTTTATACTCAGCTCCTCCCTCCCTCACCCCGCGCTCTCCATCTCCACAGCTGCTTCTCCCTGCTGACGTAGCCCCACCTCCAACAGTGGAGTACACCTCTCTCTCTCTCTCTCTCTCTGCGGGCTACCTGAGGAAACACTCTTGCCGTTGACCAGTAAAATCTGCTCTGGCTCTTCTTGCACACTCTCAGGCATCGATGCTATGCTGCAGACAGCCCCCCTCTCCCCCACTTCAGCACACTCCCACTCCTACTCCTCTGTTTACCTGGCCGTGTGAGATTCCGATGCAGCTCCCCATCTTGTATTCCATGTCCTCCTGTGGTGAAGTGACTCTGGCACTACACGGCTGGCAGAGCACCTTTCTGCAGAACTGCATCCTTATCAGTCAGACTCAGCATCGCAGATCTCTGGAGCTACAGAGTGAGTGTGTGCAGTGCAGTGCACGCCTCTGTGTCTGTGTGAGTGTGTGCCTCAGTGACTAATGAAAGCTCTGCACTGCATTGCCTGTGGTACGCCTGTGACATATATTTTCAAGCCATTGTTATGTAAAAAAAAAAAAAAAAAAAAATCTACATTACATAAGAAATCCAACCTAATCAAATGAGGGAAGAAAAGAAAGCGGGAGCTGGCTGCACTGGTGAGTAGAGTGAAGCTTCGCCACGGAGGGAAGAAACGCTCAGAGAGGGAGAGAGAGGATGGGATGGGAGCATACAGTCTATGGATGGGAGGCAGCAGAGAGGGTGCCTGTGTCTTTAAAAGACCCAGGAGACAGCAGGGATGGTGGTACATCGTCAGGATGAGAACACATGAAGATACTGTACCAGTATTCATCCAATTAAATCTGACCATCAGCCAGAGGAGAGCAGAGTGACATCAAAACTGTGAAAAATTACAATAAAATTATCATTTTTCAAATTCCCTCCACCTAAGAGCATGGAAATGACAAAACTGCTGCCACATTTTCTGCACAATAACACTGCATCACCTAACACGAATAGAAACCTGCAGAACATGCTTCAAGAGCACAAACACACATTGTTACAACCTGATCTCAGCTGTTTCGTCTCTTATCAGTGTCATTTCTATATGTTTTGTTGTTGCCGATAGTCAGTGGTCCCCAATCTTTTAAGCTTGTGAGCCCCTGAAATGTAGAAATGTAGCAACCTTTACTCATTATCCTTAGTTACATCTTTTTCCTGATTTTATCTGATCATTCTAGTCATTTAACTCCAAGGGGAAAAGCAAATGAGTGTTGCTGCTTTCCTCTCCTGTTCAGGTTTTCAGTTATCGTAACCACTGCTGTAACATTTTAGTGTGCAATTAAAATCATGACATTAATGATGATCCGTTAAATACCATTTGTACTGTTCTCTTGAAATCTTATGTTTTCACAAGGAAGTAATGGTCTGATTAGAAAAGTTATTAAAGTAATTTAATCAAGAGGAGAAATATTATTTATTAGCCATATAGTACCGGATTATCAGTCGTATTAAATAAGTCATGGATTTATTTAATTAACCATGTATTACTTTTATGGGGTCAGACAAATGAACCCAGTAAAAAGGATTACTAAGATCATGTCATGATGTTATGGTCAGAATATCAAAACATAAAAAGTATTGTGTTGAGTCAGATAAGTAATCTTCAGTTCCTTCCCATTTACACATTTAAAATAAATCAACACAGTGCCAGCTTTCACTTATTTTGCCTTTATTATTCAAACTTATTAAAAACAGTAAAAAATAAAATTAAAAATTAAAATAAAAGTGCAGTTGAGAAATTATGATCTCAAGGGGCGGCACAGCAAAAATTGGCCTTTGAAAATATCTAAGAATTAGCTTTTACTCCTTCGAACTGTTAATAAAATAGCATCACACCTAAAAACTTATTTTGGTTCCAGCCAATAGAACGTGGCGCAGTCTCTCCTCTCATTCCGTGTTGGGAGGCTGAATCATTGTGTCTCTGATGTCAAAGGCGTCGATGAGCTCCTGGGAAAGAACAAACAGTTATAAAAATAAAATGAGTAAAGACAAACAAAAGTATTTATAGTAGGTATTCTTGTATTGTTGCTAGATTAAAATTTCTGTGTTCAAACCTTCCACGTCTTTGGGCTGATAGAAATGATGTTCTGTTTACGGCTGCATGATCCTCCAGCTTCCACCTCCCCCTCCTCTACGGGTGCTGTGACGGAAAAACATGCAATCATTATACAATTATTTACCCAGTGACATTTACACTGTTATTCCCCAGCCAGAATAATGCAGCTAAATGTCAAATCCTCTCACCTATACAAGGCAGTTTGGCATTATCCAAATACATCCGTGCCAGGCCATCCTGAAAAAAGACACAGACAATGCTGTCACACCTGCCAACAGCCACCAGAGGGCAGACAAGCCCCGTTAAATGGAACCTCAGCAAAGGTAACTCACCCTGATTAGAAAAGATGTGTGGAAAATGTTCTCTACGGTCCGGGAAAACGAGTTGGGGTCAACGACAAACTCGTAATATGATATTGGTGAAGTTGCTGAGGTTGAAAGACAGGCACATGAGAGACACATGAGCAAATGATAATAACACTGAAATGTTAACGTCCCGGAGGTCGACTTCAAACTCACGATCATCTTGGTAGTAGCTCTTCAGGTACCCCAAGATCCTCTCCACCTCTTTCTCTGTCGCTTCTTGATGAGACTCTTCCATTTTCTTCAGCTGACAGAAGAGATGAACATGATGCAGTGAGCGGTGTCTCTTTGATAAAATTGGTCACTGGTCAAAATAACAGTTAGAAATATCTGTTTTGACTATTCACAACTCCTAAGTGATGATTAATATCCAGCCTAACTATCAAATGTTAAAACAGCTTGCCATATGTTCGACCCTCACATTCAAATGCATGCAGTGACTGGAATTGGAGGTTTAGCTACCTGAGTGGGCATTATCCTTTTAGCTTCCTTACTGGGTGCCTTCCTTTGTCGTTCAATCCTTTGTTTTGGTGGAGGTGGTTCAGCATGGAACGAGCCCATCCTGCTCAAAAAGAACCACAGGAAAAAAATAAAGAATTAGACGCAGAATCTACTGCAGAGGGACGGTAAACCAGAGAAGATGCAAGATGATGAGATCAACAGTAATAATACACTTGTTACAGATGAGGAGCTAGAATTTGATTAAAGGTACATTGTGTAGGAATTCCTCCCATGTCGCGTTGCGGTTGTATATCGCAAGCAACTCAATCGTATTTTTCATGTTGCATTCACGTGAAATTGGGCAGACGGCAGACGGACAACAGCCGCTGCACATAACGGCATAAACAAGCCTCTATGTAAACAAGTGGTCCGTCAGCACGAGGCAAAACAATACACATGACAATATGTTGTCATGGCGATGTCGTATTGTTTACCTGACCCACGCTTTACCGGCTTTCTCTGGACTTCTGTGACTAAAATGACATCTGGTTTGTTACCGACGGCCGTCTGCCCGACTGCAGGTGAATGCAGCATCAGTGTAACGCTCCATTCCTCCTCACTGCGTTACCGCGGTGACTGTTCACAGACAGCTCCGGTGTCTCCGCTGAGTTTCCGTGGTTTCCTACCGTCACGCTGCCACTGAACGTAAAAACATGGCGACACCACATGGCAGCCAGCACCGAGCTTACCCGCTCCATGTAGATATGAATGATATGAACGGCTAATTCAGAGCTGAAAGGAACACTTCAGTTTGATAATGGGGGTGATTACTGATTAATGAAAAACGTACTTTTGAAATAAATAATCGATTTTCGTGAATAGATAACAGGAGAAGTTACACAATGTCCCTTTAACAACAACTGAATAACTGAACAACAATCATGACAGTCATCAGTCATCATGACACATGTGGTTGGGCAGAACATGCTCTCACATGTAATGGAAGGAGGGCGCCGTCCTGAAGCAGCACTCCGCCCTCCTGGCCACTCTGTGCCAAGCATCCTGGGGCAGGTAGCCGTCAACGCCGTTCTGCTCGTCCTCTCCGTCCTCTAGTCGGTTGAGACCCATGAAGGACAACTGTCAGAGAGGCAGAGTCATCTTTACATGATGACATTACAAACACGAGCACTCTCTATACAGTGACATTTGTGTTATGTTGTTTTCAGGTCAAATCCCTGCTTCTGTTGTACTGTTTGTACATTGAAGGGCATTGATTTAATAAAACTAATGGAGCATCAACAGAACAACCCAAACACAATAATGGGATTACAGAAGTATTAGATTAGATTTTATGTTAGAAAGGCAATTAGATCTTGTACTTTTACTCTTTTATACTCTTCATCCCAGTTCCACCCCCCTCTCCCCCAGTCACTAGGCCAACTCACTGGTGCATGTTGGTGTACTAATGTGAAACATTTTATGCCTGTGTGGACATAATGTGCATGAATTAACTCACAAGATGCTCAGCGTAAGCGGTGGGATCGAAAGCGGTGCCCTCGGCAAACAGCTGGCTGGCTTTCTCTTTCCCCAGGTCCGTGGCCACGACGAGGAGCTGAGCATCCAGAGCTGCTTCCCTCGCCTGCCGAACTGGAAGAGATCACAGAGAAATCTGACTGACCAATCTGAAGTGCATGTTCTGAATACAAGATGACACTATAGTACTTGAGAGTTACCATTAAACCTAACTTTATGTCTTTGAAATATGGAGGGGGCAAACAAGAAACACGTTCAAACATGCAAGCACCTCCTCCTGTGTATACTTATTTCAATGGAGATGTTGGTGTTAGAATCTGATCTTCTGATCTGATCTCACCGTGCTGTGCAGCACTATGGCTCACATGAACACTATTGAATTCCCAACCATTTTCTTATGGGTCTTTATGTAGGCTAAAGAAATAGGGAAATGAGAAGTCGGGATCTATGAGTATCTGAACTTGGGATGACAAAACTAATTCTTATGTTACTTTTTTAACTATTAACGTTTTTCATCATCAGGTTATTTTCCACTGGCAGGTCAATAGCTGTTCAATAAGGTTCACACCTTGTGAGGCCTGTTGAAACCTGTTTCTACCAAGCTCATTAAAAGTGATTTATACTCATCTGTGAGTATCGACAAGTAGTGTTTGTTGTTGTTTTTAAAATCATACATACCATCTTTAAAAAGCTTGTTTGCTTGCTCTAAAACTTCCGTGAGTTTGTTGTTGGAGGGACTCAGCATGTCTTCTCTGTTCTCTGTAAACCAAACACACAAGAAGCACATAGATCAGACTCAACAAACAGAAACTTGATTTTAAACTTTTTCTCAAAGAAGGAAGCAGAGAACTTAAAGTCATAATAGTTTCCAATTGCACCGAAAGTGAAGTAAGTACATTTTAAAGTCCTCAATGGAATATACCTCTCTGCTGAATGTTTACACTGTCATTTTGGTTTTGAATGCAACAACTGTCCATTTTGTGATAATGAAGTTGAAACCACAGAGCACTTGTTCTATGATTGCAGGTATGTTCATGATTTTTGGGAGGATCTGAATGACTGGTTGTCTTCTAGATTTACCAATTTCTCTGGTGTAAAGAAGGAGAATATTTTGTATGGTATACATGTAAAGGAACCTTCAAATGACCTCGGAATCAACACAATAATTATCCTTGCCAAATTCTTTTCCATAAAACAAAGTTATGAAGACAAGGCCCGAATCTATGTCTTTCATAAGGAGATGTGTCACCATTTCTCTTCTTTAAAATGTATGGGGAAAAAAAGAATGCTATGCAACTTCATGAATTAGTGAGGAGCTTGACCCCAACTTGAATCTTCTGTACTAATGAAGCTATATCTAACGCTTGTCTGTAGCCTATGTTTATTTAGCACTGCACTATGCCAATTGTTTCTGTAAATTTACCTATTGTTAATTTAAAAAAATGTTACTCACGTTGCACAGAGTTGATGAGGTCTCTGTACTTGCTCCGTATTTCTCTTCTGAGACCCGGGTCGTTGTCGTCCTCCTGCAGGTCGGACGGGCCGAAGGAAGAGTCTCCATCGTCCCCATCGCTCTGCTGCTGCTGCTGCTGCTGCTCTGATCTCCGGCGGCCGGCAGAGCCGTTCTGCCGGGGAGCCTCGTCGTCCCCTCCGCCTCTGGCTCTCTTCATCTTCCTTTACTTCAGTGAGGAGCAGAGCAGAGTGTAGTGAGAGGGAAACACGCTGACGAGAAACACTTCCGGTGTAAACAAGGGGCCGTTTGAGTCTGTCAGTGTTGTAGCTGATAAACGACCTCCTCACAACTTTTCTCCACTAAGAAACACAAAGACAGTCTGATTCAGGACGATGATGTCAAGTTGATACACAGTGTTTGTTACGAAAAACGCCAACAGCTGTTTTTATTAAGTTTAGCCAAAGACGTTAGAAAAGTCAAGATATAAATCGGCCACTCTAGCTGCTCTACAGACAGAGCGAGCGGGAAAAAGCAGATTGTATCCATAAAGTAAAAATTGATTGACAAAGTGTGACTGATATTATTCACTGGAGGGGGCGGTGTCGTGCTACAAACGTCCTAAATGAGAACCAACCACAGTCACTGCAGAACGACGGTGCTAGTGAGCAGGAGCACACTGTTCAGCCACCAGCACATCAACTCTCTTGGTGCTACTTTTTTTTTTTTTTTTTTTTTTTTTTTACAAACACTGTATAGCAAAGATTTCACAACACAACACAAAATTATCTAACTAACTTAGAGCAACCTCCAATAGACCACTGACCAAACCAAAGGCAAACGCCTGCGAAAGCCAAACCAGAAGTGCTGAACAGGCACCATCTCGTCTCTGTTGACCGCATCTTTGTTTCGAGCTAACCTTAGCTGTTGTTAGCTAACAACATCAGTGTTTCTAACATAACCGAGGATTTAGACTGTTGACGATCGCGTCCGAGCAAAGTCATAGCTGACAGTAAACTCATAGCATGGTGTATAATGTTGCTACAAGGTCTACACATGGTTCTTTCTTGAACAACGTACGATCAACGTACCTGCTTCAGTCAAACACAAGGCGCGCCTTTCAATAATGATGTTCAGTTGGGGAATGCGAAGTTAGTTTTGTATTGGTGTGGTCCTCATCGAAAAGAGGGCTGGCTCCCCCAAGTGAAATGTTATCATAATACTACTACTACTAATAATAATAATAATAATAATAATAATAATAATAATAATAATAAACAACACGATGAACACTGTCACAGAGCCACATTCCTAGATGGTTAGCAAAATTGTTTAAAGTAACTTCTGAATCAGTCATTTAGTTATTATCAGACCTCTGCATTTTAACATCTGCACCCAATCTTTGTGTTTTTAAATGAAATTGATTTAATAGATAGGCCTAGTATGCTAAATCTTAATGGTGAATGTGGTATGAATGAATAGTGGTTTCTGTAAAGCGCTTTGGGTATCGTGAAAAGCGCTATATAAATGTAAACCATTATTATTATTATTATTATTATTATTATTATTATTATTAAACTTCCTGAAATGTTTTCTCAACTGCTGTGACAAACGTCTGACGAACGAAAAACTGACTTCAGTCGTGCCCGACATAGCAAGTCAGCTGACAGGTCATCCCACCTGTAGAGGGCGCGCTAATGCGCAGAAGTAGCTGACGTTTTGTTGCCATGGAAATCAGAAGTACCCCCCCCCCCCCCCCCCCCCCCCTTTGTCATTTCCAGCTGTTCCTTTTCAACCATGGAGGACCAGCTTTACAAGTTAAAAGTGGTTTGTGCTCATTTATTCTCTATTTTTGTTTAGTAGCCTATGTATTTTTGTTCTATTCAGGATGGTTCAACGTGTTTACTTAAAAGTAAAACAACTTGTTTACACATACGAACACAGCCAACAGGCTGAAATATAAAATGCATGAAAGTAAGAGCTAGGCTTAAGAGGTTTAAAAGATTTGAAGGAGAAAAAAAAGTTTCGGAACCGTCTGAACTGCTTTCTTGTGTTGTCACTATTTGTAACGGGCTTTTCATCACCCAACCTAAAATAGCCTAGCCTACGTTTTTTAGACAGTGTAATAAACTAGGATGACCAATTTAAATGGCAGTTACAAATAATGGTGTAGCCTACTAATGATGATGAAGTAATCCTATAATCCATTTAAGCTATACCATAAGTACAAAAGTGGTCCTGTGCCAATTTTGTAAAAAAAATAAAAAATAAAAAAATAAATTAAATTAAACTGTCTTTTTAAAGGACCTTAGAGAAAACATTTCAGGTCTCAGTTTCCCTCTCTATCATCGTCACAGGTCTGAGTCAGAGCTTTAATCCCCTCATGACCTCTCCGTGCCGCAAAGCCGAAGGACTGCTCACACACCGGAGCTGGACAGCAGAGGAAACTTCGAGCACCTGAACTCTGCGGGTGTTTGTGCTGCAGGTGTGTCATCATGACGAAGCCGAGGCCCAGCTCCCCTGCGATCCGTCTGGACCTGAACAACTTCGACTTGGCCCAAGCAGAGAGGAGCCGGTATGTGTTGAACAGCCCCCGCTCCCTGGAGTCCTGCGCGAGGCTCGGGGTCAAACCTGTTGAACTTCTGATTAAATCACTCAACGAGCGGGTTGCTGAACAGAGGGATGCTCCCTACGAGGCGGTGAGAGTTATGCATGAATCCTACGAAAAAGAGAGAATGAAGCTTTTACAAATGTGCCGAGAGGAGAGGGAGAGGATTATCCAGGCTGCAGGGGACAGGTGGCCATCGGGCAGCAGCAAAGTCTCAGGCCTGGAAGCCAAACTGAAGGATCACTCTGTGCATATGCAGTCCATCCCATATGCAGATCTATGCCTGAGAGGGAAAAATGTCAGCAGATCCTCCTGTTCGGTCTCCGTTCCCAGAGACCCAGACAGGAGCACGGTCTGCAGCTACAGCGTGGGAGAGCTCAGACACTCCCCAGCTACTGAGACAAGACTGGAAAGACTCACCAAGAACATCGAAAAGGAGATGTGTGTCACAGTGTCAGAGAGAGACCGAAAGATAGCGGCCCTCATGCTGGTGAAGCACCAGGAGGAGCGGGCTCGCTTGAAGCTCTCTCAGCAGGAGGAGGACAGGCGAGAGGAGGCCCGCAAGCAGGAGGAGGCCCAGAGGTCTGAGGTGGAGAAAATGAGGAGGAAGAAGCTGGGGCAGAGCATGAGACGCTGGCAAGAGGAGCTGGAGGCCCGCAGGAGGCTGAGGGAGCATCAAGAGAAAGAGAAAGTGGGACAGCGTGAGCAGGAGGTGATGCTGCAAGAAGACCGCTGGATGAGGCTGAAGGAGGAGGTGGAGGTGCAGCGCAGAGCAAAGATGGAGTCGGCACAGAAAAAGGCAGAAGAGCGCAAACGCTACCAGGAGAAGCTGCTGAGAGAGAAGCAGGAGCTGGAGGAATGGGAGCGAGAGAAGGAGATAGAGGTGGCGGTGGAGAAGGAGCAGAGAGCCAGACGGAGCAAAGTGGTGCTGGAGACGAAGGAGAGGAGGAGGCTCCAGGAGGAGAACCACAGGGAGCTGCTTCGACACGTCCTGCTCAAACGGCAGGCGGAGCAGCGGGTGGAGCAGGAGAAGGCGCAGATGAGGAGCACGCTGGAGATGAAGCTGCAGCACTCCTACAAGAACCGCGCCCAGGTTGTGGAGGCGCGCACGAGGGAGATCCACGAGCGGGGAGCCAGGGAGGAGGAGCAGATTCAGAGAGCGCAGCTGAGGGCCAAGATGCAGAGCGTGCAGCAGCTCACGCACAAACAGATCCTGGCGCAGCTGAGCCAGCGTCGCATGGAGAAGGCCGCCCTGCACGCCTCGGCCCAGCACAGGAACAGAGCTCAGCAGACGCAGCAACGCAACGCGCAGAGGCAGCTCTGCCACCAGAGGCTCCGAGAGAGGATGCAGAGAGAGGAGGAGGCGGCGAGGAAGGTCAGGGAGAGCTACGTCTTCATGAAGGACTGGAAGAGGGAGAGGCTGCGGAGACAGAGAGTGCAGATACAGGAGGAGGCGCAGTCGCTGGCTCGGGCCTCCTTTCACATGAGGGACAGAGTGAGACGGCAGATACACAGTCGAACCTTTGATCGGATGGCTCTGGAGGCTCAGCTGGCTGCCTCCATCAGCCGCATGAAACTATGAAATGACCGATTTTCCTCCCATCCAGACTCAAAGTAATGTAACGATAGAAGAAACACCCCCTTGTGTCAGCAATCTGAAAATGTTGCAAGGAAATTCCACGCAAGCATGTGAATGTGTTACAACAGGGGTGTAATCATTACGGCATCACAGCTGTTCACACAGGGGTCAACATTTCCTGCTCGACAAGGGATGTGCAGAATGTCAAGTGATGTCGGGGGTGTGATGAATTGTGCCTAATCTTTAAAAGTTTACAACCCTGTTGTGACCGATCAGAATAATCAACAGCGCGCAGTGCAGCGTGGTTTGTACTGAAGGCAAGGCAAGGCAATTTTATTTGTATAGCCTGTTTGTCTCAAAGGGCTTTACATGGCATCATAACAACATCCTCTGCCCTTAGACCCTCACATCCACTGAAGAAAAACTCCATAGAAAACCCTTTTAACAGGGAAAAATTGGAGAAACCTCAGGGTGAACAACAGAGGAGGGATCCCTCACCCAGGACGGGCAGGCGTGCATTAGATGTTGTGTACAGACAAGAAAACAGTTTATAACACAGAATGTGGGAGACATGGAAATGTTAACAAGAACTGATGGAGGCAGCTTCTGGTGGGAGGAAAGGCAGGGAGAGCAGGCCAGCTTAATGGGAGGACTGGATGGCAGACTGGTTCATGGGAAGGGAGGGCAGGCCGGTTTAACAGCTACAAAGTGCAACAGATAATTATAATGATAGTTCAAAATATATGTGCTGAGAGGAGAGGGGAGGAGAGGAGAGGAGAGGAGAGGAGAGGAGAGGAGAGGGCTCCATGTAACCAGATGTGTCCCCCAGCAGTCTAAACCTATAGCAGCATAGCTATTCAATGGTTCAGAGCTACCTGAACCAGCCCTAACTAAAAGCTCTGTAATAAAGGAAGGAACTGAATGATTCAACATGACTCTGTGTCGTATTACAGCCCAGTCTCACTAGTGAAAGCGGGTTCAGATCAACAGGTCAGGAGGGGAATGGTGAGAAGTGGAGGTGAAGGCCGCTGACCAGAGAGCGAGGGGTTAAGCTGTTAGCTCTGCAGACGCCTGAGTGCTCGCAGACTGACGTCAGTGTTTTGAATTTGATAAAAGCAGCCGAGCGAGTGCAGATAAGAAAGGAGGGCCGAGGGGAGAATGTCAGGAGACTGAAGGTGAGCCAAGTTGCAGCACTGTGGACGGGCTGTGAGGGCGGGAGAGGCCACAGTACTGGTTCATGTTTGGCTCGCTGTCTTTTATTTTCAGGTCCTCTGACTTGTCAGTGTCTAACTGACTAACTTCAAAACCTCAACACCTCTTATTAAAGGCTTTTCTTTATTTTCTTTTTTTCATTTTGTGTATTTATCAGGGCAGATAAGCTAAACTAGAACTGCAAGAATTAATCGATCAATCAAACAAGAATCTACTGAAAACTATTTTGATAATCGAATATTTTTTTTTAGCAGTTTTTTAAGAAAAAAGTCAAAATTCTCTGATTTCAGCTTCTTAAATGTGAATATTTCTGGTTTCTTTGTTCCTTTATGACAATAAACTTTGGCTTGTTGACAAAACAAGACATTTGAGGACGTCATCTTGTGGATTGAAAAACACTGATTGACATTTTTCAACATTTTTTAACATTTTATTGACCAAACAACTAATCGATTGAACATTTAAATAATCAACAGGTTAATAAATAATGATATAATCATTATTTGCAGCCCTAAACTAAACCTTTTCTTAAATTTCAGGATTAAAGCTGAACCAGTGCTGAAATTTGAATTTGTTAAGTAGAATCCAATCGCTGCTATTGCTTCAGGTGTGATGATGAGTAGAACAACTTGTGTATGTGTATGTCATCATTTCTTTAACCTCACAGTATTTTAATAAATCATACTTTAAAGCACAAAATGTCTCGATCTTGACATTCTGTTACCACAACTGATGGGTGTTGTGTCCTGCTGTCCATGGTAGCAGACAACTGGCAGGTGCACCAATGTGGTGAGGTGGTGTAACACAGCACAACGTCAAGGTAACAGCCATCAGAACATGAGCAGACATGTTTTTATTCCATATAAACATCTGTAAGAATGTAGTGATAGGAATGATTAAAATGTAGATAACTACAGATGTCGTACTGGTAGAAATTCTCACCTTTAAACCTATAAAACCAATTATAAACAGAAAGACATTTAAAGGGATAGTTCAACATTTTGGCAAATTGGCCCATTGCCATAATTGCTATAGTCATAGCAGTAGGTTAGTTACCTTTAATTGTAGGTGTAAGCTATTTTTAGTACAGCGGAGCGCAGCAGCAGGCTGCTCAGAGCTACGCTATGGAGGCTAAGGGAATTTCTTGGTTTCCCTCATCAAACTCATCAAATACAAAATCCCAAAACTCCACAGCGCTTTTGTAGACAAGTTGTGAGCTGCACAACCACCACGCTATGAGATAATGACGGAACGATACGAAACGGAGCCGTTTTCGAGGTAAATTCATACAAAACCGCTGATGCGCGTTGCGTTCAGGGACAGTTTTTCAGCAAGCAGTCTCCGTATTTACCCTGTATTTACCTCGAAAACGGCTCCGTTTCGTATCGTTCCGTCATTATCTCATAGCGTGGTGGTTGTGCAGGTCACAACTTGTCTACAAAAGCGCTGTGGAGTTTTGGGATGTTGAATTTGATGAGTTTAATGAGGGAAACCAAGAAATTCCATTAGCCTCCATAGCGTAGCTCTGAGCAGCCAGCTGCTGCGCTCCGCCGTACTGAAAATAGCTTACACCTACAATTAAAGGTAATGAACCTACTGCTATGACTATAGCGATTATGGCAATGGGCCAATTTGCCAAAATGTTGAACTATCCCTTTAACATCCTTTCTCTTGGTGATTTGGACTACTGCACATTAAAACGCTGAAAGTCTGGACCTGTTTTTTAAGATCCTGACTGTACAAAAACGTTATGACCCAGATCTCTTATTGTTCGGGTAACCTGTTCCTGTAAATCTATCCAGTTACTGGGAATTCACCACTGTACATGCCAAACTCTACTGAGGACAATAAATTAGCTATCAGATTCTTCATACCTCTAAGCTCTTTATACTCAAACAATGGCTCGCCTCAAAGGAACTTTTACTAAAATCACAACACACCCAAGTAAACTCTCTTCCGAGGCGTACTTCAATCATTGTGGCAGGTAGTTTACACTGTAGACTACATTACATTACACAGGTGCTCACAGTTTTCCTCTCAGGTGTGGTGGCATCCTGCTCTAATTGTCCTGACGTTCCCCTCTCAGTCGTCCTGCAGCCCAAGAGCCAGCACCATCGGGAGCCCGACTCCGAGGATGAGAGTGAGGCTCTCCAGGAGCCCCAGGTAGCGCTGGTGGTGGTGGTGGTGGTGGTGGCCCTCAGCCCCGGTGTGCTGCTGCAGGTCGGAGGAGGGCTGCTCCGTTCTGCTGCTGCTGATCTCTGGGAGAACGTGCACTGTGGCCACATAGAGGAACGTCCCAGCTGAGAACAGCATCCCCACGCCGGTCGCACTGAGCTGGTTCTGGGATGAACTGCCGGACTGCAGACACAAATATATTAAATAATATCCAATAATATCAAAGCATTTAGTGACATTGGAGAATACTGAGATGTAATCTTATAGCTGCTCTCTTACTGCGTGTAAAATGAAGTAAGTGGTGATGGCCACAACAGGTGATGCTGCTGAAAAGGCCAGTAAATGTCCTTGAATATACTTCTTTTCGAGACCAGCGTGCATCAGAAAGGAGACCAAACCAAAAGCTGCAGGTGCCTGGGAGGAAATCAATCACATTTTATTTATATAGCACCTTTCAAAGCAAATAAATGCCATTCAAAGTGCTTTACATTTTGATTGAAAAAGTATAAGAAGTGAAACAAGAAGAATGACATGGAGACTAATGCACAAAGATTTAAAACAACAATAAAATATAGCAATAGTAAAAATAAATTAATAAATTAAATTAAAACACAATAAAATATGATAAATAAGGGTGGTCAGGTCTACTGCTTCATGTGTGTAAGCACAGTACTGCAGGATATTACACTCTCTCAGGGAGCCTCACCTTGTGTAGGATCACAGCAAAAAACACTATGACTTGCACTGTAACTTGACCCGTGGCCACAGCAGCACCCAGGGCAAACCCATCAGCTATGTGCAAATAAAGAAAAAAAGACTGTTAATGGCGGCAGCTATCTACTTCCTGAAAGGATGTTTGTGTCTCCGAAAGCCTCCAAGCTCCGATTTCAACTCAGACATGTCATGTCGTTGGAAACATAAAAGACTCCAGCAGTGAGGGAATCACATGCTGAATCACATGAGGACTTGAACAGCTCCACTGCTTTGTTGTTAGGGGTTCTCTGTGCATGTGGCCTGGAATTCCTCGAGATATCTTATTTACCTTGGGAAAACACAAGCCATGTGTGAAAATGTGCAGTAAATACTGTATTATACGCTGTGTAAATACCTGCTGCATGGATAACCAACCCCAAAGTGGCAGTGATGCCCACACTGTTGGGCAAACGAGTTGTTTGGCCTGAAAAGAGACAGTAGACTTGTTGTGGTGATACATTTAAAGATGTGTGGCAGTGCATTTTTCCTTTTTTTTTTTTAAAGAAATATATAAGCAGCATGACTTTTTTCAGGAGTTAAGGCACTGAGCGATGAAAGAAGGCAAAATGAAGCCTGAAATTAATGCTAACAGTCCCTATTGGTTAATAACTGTACAAATAAAGTGTTGGATCTGATGTATTGTTGGCAGGGCCGTTGTATAGGGGAAAAAGGTGATGATAATTCTAGGGGCCCAGCGCCCAGTAGGGCCCACAAAAAATAATCTATATCTAGATAATCTAATCTTTGTATGACTGAATTATTCTGCATAACACCCTATTCATAGTAATGCAGCATTAGCATCAAAACAAAGTAGGCTAAATAAAAAATGATAATACATACGTACTGTAGTCTAAGAAAAAAAGTGGAAAAGTCAGGGGCCCACTTTAGTATTCTTCCAGGGGCCCCAGAATTCCTAGCAACGGCCCTGATTGTTGGGATAATACTGTGCTGCATGAGCAAGTAACAGAGTAAACAGACTGATTAATAAAACTCTCTGTGCTTTGATCTCAGAAACTGTGTAAATGTCAGTAACAACTGGAAAAATGGAGGTGGTCCTCATGCGTAAAGTTGACATTCTGCTAAATGAGGTTGGTACTCGAGTTCTGCCAACTTGCCACGCATAGAGATGTAGCTTGCGATCTGATCCACCACAAACATTAAGGTGAAGCCGAGGGTCAAAGCCACGCCGATGAAGAAGCGGGGTGGAGGGCCCGTCTCGGTGGATGTTGTATTTTTCTCACTGCCGTTCAGACTGGACGGTCCATCAGAGGTGGAGGATGCTGCAGAGAGAAGATGAAGGAGGAGAAGAGCTTTTGATCCCACTCACATAAAAGAGTACTAGATAGGTAGGCGTGCATTTAAATGACTGAGCCACTTTGATCCCCATGTGGCTCAACACAGGGTTGTAATCAAACACGGATGTTAATGTTGTGAGTGAGGATGTGGTGCATTGTGTTTGATCAGTTGGCAAGGCGACCGAGGTGAAGAGGCTGCCAGGTCCTCATTCAGCTCATGTTCATGTTTGTGTGCGCTCACCTCTCCATGACTCCTCCAGCAAGCCTACTCCCTCTGGGATGGTGATAGCCAGAGCTGTCCCACACAGCAGTCCTGCCCCCAGGATGGAGACAAACTGCAGGCTTTTCTACAAATACACACATGCCTCCAGCTGATCAGTAGCCTATCCTTCCCCACAGTCAACCAGTTGTTTCAGACAAAACAATCTCTCAGATCGTGCCAGACAGTGGGAAGGGGGATCATAATAATGATTCTGCAGCAGGTTTCATTCATCAGAACTCACTACAACACATGATCTGCTTATGAACGTCAGTGCAGGCTGGTGTATTGGGTTTACACACAGTGCAGATAAAAAGTTTGACACCGTCAGACACAGTCACTGACGGGACGTGGTCCCGTGTTAAAACCACGAGGAGTTAAAAGTGAAAGACAGCAGAGACTTACCTCAGACAGTCTGAACAACAGTGGGATGAATCCGAGGAAAAAACATCCTACAAACATCGCAACGGATATAAAAGTAACAGCCAGCCCTCCGTCCATGGCGACGGCCTCTGGTTTACACTCTGCGTTTGGCCGATGATGCGCTACATGTTATCGCTCTGGAATCTGACAGTCTGCTCTCATGGAGTCTCTGGCTTTCATTTGTTGGATCATAGAGGTGATAGAAGCCATTCTGCCTTTCCACGTCGCACCTCTCCCTCTCTCTCTCTGTCCCTTCCCCGCACAGCAGCTGCGCCTCCCTCCCTCCCTCCCAGGCAGCACCCAGTGTGGACTCTGAGAACTGCAGCCGTCCCCCGCCTCCAGCCGCGCGGTCCTCCAATCATCCACCTCCGTTCCTCAGCACCAAGTAAGGCTGCAGCTGGAAAACCTCCGAGTGCACTGAACTCAACTGTAAAAGCGTTTCCTCTGTATCAATTTCACTTTTATACACGGAAAGAGGTAAAGTTGTTCTTTATTCCTCCAGACAATACGCTGTAGCTCTTAAACAAACTCTATAGTGGACAAACTTGATTAAATACAGATTTATTGTTCAAAGAGCTGGGGGAAGCAGATATGCAGTATATCTGTTGTACAGACGGCCCTTTGTAAAGAATGAAAAAAAAATGAGACAGTCAAATGCTGAAACCTGCTATTGTTACTCGTCCTATCTAGAAAAATGTAAAAACTAAAAAAAAAAAGGCAAAGCTCACAAAACACATTCTAACTGTGCAGTTTTGAGACACAGAAACATTTCACTGCCCGTTTTTAACACAGCTGATAGCTTCTGTTAGAGTCTTTGACAGGTGGTGACCAAAAAAACAAAAAAACAAGAAATAGACAATGCATATATTTCCAGTGAGTCCAGCTATCTATGCAGATGTTAAGATAATATAAAATTCATTCATCATGAGGATGGTAGACTTGGAGAGACTACACTACAATCGTCAGACTGACATATGTAGATCAAATGAGAAGCCGCAACGTGGGACTGGACATCAGTTGGTTCTATTGTAGTGTAAAACTATTTCTGGTTAGCTAGCGAACTGTCCTTTCAAAGCTGTGTAAATACAGCCATCACACTTTAATTACTTCACCTTCATTCAACTTAGCAAAAAAAGTTGAGCAATTAAACTACATTCAGTGTTTTTTTGTATTTTTTTAACTGAAGTTGTTACAAGATGAGATTTTTTTAAGCCTCTCTCTCTCGGAGCTGGACAGTATATGTTATTTTGACAGGACACATTCAGAGATTTCAAGACATCTCAGAGGTATAAAAATGAAGAGGTATAAAAAATAAAATCACCCTATCATGACTAGAAGAGCACCGGACTCAATGGTGTCAGACAATTCTCATCATTACCATAATAATATATCCATATGTAGTGTTGATATACCCATGGAGGAATTATGGAAACAGTTTGGGTTCACCATTGTTGCTGTCACACCCACAGGGGTCGTACCCTTCTCTGTCAGTCATATAAGTGAAAGTAAGATTAGTGCACATTTCCCACAATGGCTCTCTGAGCAGCTGGATAATACATGTTTTTTAATCTTATGGTCCAATAGTAATAATAATTGGTCCATATTGACAGACTGCAGTGTAGTGGTACTTTGTCTGCAGCACTTTGCCTTGCTTTTTCAACAATCGTCTTTATGTCTTATGGGGCAGCTCACAGTGTACAGAAAAAAGAGGCTTCTTAAATCCTGAGTTATAACTGCATGAGCACTGCGTTTCACATGAGTACTTGTCACTTGGTTGTTTTGTTAAAGCAAATGTTTGTGTGTGTGTGTGTGGGTGGTGGTGAACCTTAGAATAAGCTGCTTCATATGGCTGATGCAGATCAGGAAAATGTTGCAGTGTGGCGCTATGTCTTTGCCACAGGCCTCACAGAGCTCATCGGTGGATCTGCAAGTGGAATGTATAATTGTGGGGGGATATACAAGTACTTCATATAAACAACGTCATGGATAGATTTTCAATTTTGCCATCAATGGCTGGTTGGTAGTTGGGGTTGGAGACAGTATTCAAAAGCATAAATCTAAGGTTTGAAAATGAGAATGACAATTACTAGAACTGGACCTCGTGCACTGATGTAACTGATAAACTCTTGTGTGGCTGAGCTCAGGATTTGATATGTTATCGCTGAAACTGCGCTGTTCAAATTCTCCAATCTAAAACTCAGCACTAAGTAGCGGCAACAATGGGAAAATGTAACAATGCTCGGTGATACCTGGAACTTACAATATGCTAACTACACAGTGAAGTATCTACACAAAACACTGAAGAGGACCTGACAGAGGGCTGAGTGGTAAGATGTGGATCACCTCTTTCATGAGACTAGCAAGAGCCACCTACACCATTTGCTAATCTGAGAATCTCTACATACAAATGTAAACATATGTGAAAAAGAGACAACAATGAGAACAACAGATAAAGAGAACTAGTCACAATTAGAATAATCTAAAACTGACTCAGAAACTCCCCACCCCCCCCAAAAAAAGGCCTTTCTCTCCATCCTCTGAGCCACATAGAAAGACCTGCAGGCTCTGGGCCTCCAGACCTCCTGTGTCAGCCATGCAAGGATCCGCCCCTACAGGGGGGCAGCATCAGTAGCAGCAGTCCAACAGCAGTACCAACAAAGGCTCAGGGACTCGACGTCAAAAATGGTCATCACCAATGTAGTGTACCGAGATATGAATTATCCTCTTCCACAGTGTAGGGACGTGTCAAGCTTATTAACATTTAAGATTCCATGCCTACAAATAAATACCATGTCAAAAAAAAAAAGGTTATTTCACAAATCTACAGGTTTGTAGTGGTACAGTGTCGAAGCGTCCAGGAGTGTTAGTAGCAATGACTTTTTTTTTTCTTCTTTGTTTTTTGAAAGGCTTCTATGGAATTGGAAGAACTGTTTTGAGACCACCGTATTTGCACAGATCAGGCTACCTGCTGGTGTGGAAAACTCTTGCTCTCCTCTCTCATAAGCTGCTTATTTAGGGGAAGCATCTAGTGCAGACAATTAGAGATACTGGCAAAGGATTATGGGGGAAAAACCCTGCACCCTTTGCAATTGAAGGCATGCTGTACTACAGTACCTTAGTGAAACTCGAGCTTATCAGACAGGTCCTCTCTTTGAAGTGCAATAATGTTAAGGAAATACAGACAGAATATCACTCCCCTTACAAGACAAGGCAAAAAAAAAAAAAAAAAAAGTTCATTTGTGCATTTGTGTCCTTCTTTTCCCCGGGTCCATGTGCAGTGTTTCAGGATGTGCCTCGGCTACATTGGAGCAGAGAGATGATGTTGCCCTCATGTTGTTAGAGTACATCCCTTCTGCAGGTGGTGCACTGAAGATGTGGTTTGATGAGACCCAGTGAAGGAACCACAGACTCCTTGAGAAACAATCCATTAAATCCTTAGTAGACAGTGTGCTTAGGTTAGTGTTAAGTCCCTCGATGGAGGTTGAGATGCTTTGGAGAACTGCTGTTCAGTTCCTAGTTTAATTCAAATGTTCAGTGCACTCCTCAAGTTAATTTAGGGGATTTATTTCAGTTCCAGGCAGCATCACTGGTGCACTTCATTATCAATGAGGCTGTCTTCACCAGACTGGAAGTCCTCATTTAGGCCATTTTCAACATTGATTATTTCCTCGTCCTGCGAGGACCCCTGGCCATCTTCCTCGCCACTGCCTGAACCCGCCCCATCTGAATTTGGGTCTTGAAGTACCTGAGCAATGTACATTTGCTGTGGAGGAGAAAGAGAAATGAGGTAGAAAGTTAAAGTCTAAAAACTAGTTCATGTTACTGAAAGTTTTCCTTACAACAAACGATTATTGGCTCTAACACAGCCTGTACTTTTTCTTTTTTGGTTATCAGTTAATAAAACCAACAACTTATCAGATGCAGCGTTGTTTTGCCCTTCAAGTTTAAAGAAAATAATTTTCAATACAAAAATTAAAAAAAGGTCCATTAATCAACATATTGGTATACATACAAAAACAAAATTAATGTTTCTTTAAAATATAACATTCTGACTCATCTTTACCATTTCGCTCCATTGAATCTTTGTTCTGAATAGAGTTTGTTTTGTGTCTCTGTTTGCATATGGAAAATCTGACTGACCTTGTTCTTCGTGCCTTGACATGGTTCAAGTCAAAACACCTTGCATAACTTAAAGTGTGTAACCTATGATTTCCTGTTTTCACGCTATGGTCAGCACCTACAGTCTTAAACATAAATCTTGTCCCATTCCCCCTCATTCGCTGTTTGATGCTGATGACAAATAAACATGACTGAATACTTACTGCTGCCCTGCTGGTGGCACACGGCACTGGACGTCCATTCTCCCCTCCATCAAGCTCCTGGGTGTCGATCTGGGACAGAAAAGGCACAATCACAATGAGTAGCTGAATATGAAGCTGGTCTGATATGTTGGAATAAAGTTAAGAAAACAAAAAGAGGGGTGTATTTAGTTACCTTGTAGTTGTGAGCACTGAGATATTTAAAATGTCCGAAGCAGACGTGGGAAAGGCAGATGATGATTGTGATGATCAAAACTATGAATGTGAACATGGACGTTGCAGCTGAAAACCCTGAAGGACACAAAGAGGGATACTTGTTTAACAGGTGCTTATACTTTGCAGTGGCCGATATTTAGGCATGTTAGGACATCTGCGGCCAGCAGGTGGAGCCCTCCTCTTACCAGAGCGAACGGTGGAGAAGAACAGAAGCCAAAAGAGACAGAGAATAGGAGCAGCCACCACTTGGTTGACAGCTCCAGAGTGGATCTTCTTGTCCAGTTTGGATGGCAGATATGCGTAGTACATGTTGTACCTGTCTGCGAGGTGTTTCAGCAGCATGTACATCAGTCCTGCACACAGACAAGACAATCAGCGGAGATAATCCAATTAGGCCTGCTGATAAGCTTCTGAATCAACAACAGAACCACTCTATGCTGCCTGCCCTCCATGTTTCTCCTGCAATCATTTAATCAGTGCACTTCATGACGTAAAACAGCAGTAAGCCAGCACAGATACTCGATGGCAGCACTCACCAAAAGGGACGATGATTGGGCAGGTGATGCTGTAGGTCATGACCACAGTGAAAACACACATCATCCAAGCGTAAGCTGCCCCAAACTGGAACTCATAGGCTTGGTGCTATGGAGACACAATGACAAGATATTAAAAGAAAAGTAAAAATTCACACATCCTAATTTCAATCTCTACATCACAAACTGATAAACCTGACATTAAAATTATTTCCAATTTAAAAATCTTAGCGCAGATTCTCAGTAATTATATTAATTATGTACAGTAGGAGATCAAAATCTTGGCTTTCTGATTTTCAGCTGCTTAAAAGTCCTGTTCATGCACACAATGGAATAATTACTTCCCCATTCAGTTTCACAGTAGACGCTAAAGAGCACGTATATCCAGATAGTAAGTCTAAAACTAATGTTTCTTTTTTTTTTTTAAGTATATTTTTTTGGCGTTTTTGCCTTTATTTGATAGCACACAGTATAGATAGACAGGAAATCTACATGGGGCGGCCGCCTTAACCACTGCGCCACGCACCGCCCCAAACTAATATGTTTCTCATGGACCCATGAATGGTTTACACTCGGTGACCAGAGTAGGGACTAACCCTCTTGACGTTCCTCCGCTCGGCTGCAGAGCGAGCCAGACAGAGGCGGATCATGTACATGAGGAGACCGGGTATCCTCAGCAGGTCCATGGCATTTCCAATGAATGCAGATGCAATGACATAGTTGACGAAGAAGGCTCCATTGTCAGGAAGGAACACACACCTAAAGAGCAAAGAAAAAAAGGTCATTATCACTGAGGGAGGGTTCAATTTCACAATTAAAACTGATCTTCACTTGAATCAATTCATAAAATGAAAGTGTCATCAGAACGATGCTCTTCCAATTTTTATGAAATTAAAATAAAGTAAAATAAAATAAAGATGAAATCCAGTTGTAATGTATCTACAGAACATCTGGTCACTACAGTGTGTTTCATGCAAGAGATTTAATGGAAACAAACAAAATGGTCAAAGTTCAAGGTGTACTGATTCTTTCCATACATCAATCAAGCACACAAAAAGATTCCACCTTAAAAAAGTCTCCAATAGCTGCCGGTTGTGTCAGTGATTGAATTGGTAAAAGGAAAGGTTTTTTTCCATCCTTTCATCATTCTTCACTCTTCTGACAGTTTCTATATTTGTGACCATGTTTTACACAGAAACATGACAAACTCCTGGAGCTTGTGCTGCTTCAGTTTCATAACATTCAAAACAAACCACAATGTAACCATGCCCTATAGGTGTGCACTGGTACGCAAACAAACACCACTAAATCAGCAAGTGATAAGGCAGATGTGTGGCTGTATTTGAAATTCAGAAACATATGAAGTGAATTAAAAATCACGTTGAGCCTAATTAAAGCAAAACTATATGCAAGATGATGCGTAAGAAGAAGCTGCGAGTACCAGTACCTGTTCATACACAGTTTAGCTACTGCACTACAATTACCAGTACATCAGTCATTTCTTGAGATGCAGGTCTAAACTGTTGGTCATGGTAAATAGAAAAGTGCATTTGTAACTGCTTTGGGTCCATTCATAATAATTTTTTTTATTTGTAATAATGCACCAGCTCAGATTTACAATTTACAGCATTACATCACAGCAAATGAAACTGTAAGTGAGACATCTCTGATTGAATCACTTCTAATTGAATTGGGAACCCAATCAAACTGAAATGGGATCTCGTGAATTAAAACTCAATCGATTCAGGAAATCCGTGGCAATATAACGTTCAAATTATCGCTTCAAACTGAAAGTTTGAAAACACATTACTGCAGAGGCCAATTTAATTCCACATCAGTTTAACTATACAAGTCTTAGCTAGAGCATTTCTAAATGACTGAATTAATCATAACCAAACACTACACAGTTGTTCCCAAACATCCATAAAACTCTGCTACTTACTCAAATCTCACTTTAGCATCTGCCAAGAATCTTCTGTCAAATAGCCAGCGGAAGAAAACATCCAAACTGCAAAGATACAAAAAAAGAAAGCAATGAACTTAAATATTATGGCTCCGACAAAAATGGTTTGATGCAAAAATGTAGTTGTATTTCAGGCAATAAATTACAGTGTGCCATACCTGCTGAGTCCTAGGGAGGGCAGCAACAGGACCATGAAGATCAAGAATGTGTAGCATTTGTGCATTGTGGTCCTGTTCTCTCCTGAGCTACAAGGCCAGATTAAATTTACATACATTAAAACAGACACGAAACACACAAACTACACCTCAAATGGCAATAAAGACAGCAGGACTCTGAATAAACTACAGCTACTGTCTGTGGAAAGTAAGACTCATACCGGGTCCAGTGGGCTTCGAAGAAGGCAGAGTAGTAGACAATAGTAGGAAGTAAGGCAGAGAAGGACCACAGGAGCAGGGTGGGGAAGAACTGGGTGATGATTGGATTCTGGAGAACAGATCAGAGACACAGACATGTTGTGTCAAGAAACACAGGAGGTGAATTCCTGCATATGCTGACTAATGCCACCTCTGACTTCAACACTGCTCGTTTATTTTGTTATTCTCCTTCAGTGTCTTTTGCAATCATTCTACTTCAGCATTGTGACGGCAGAGAGCGCCTGAACACTCACATTCAGGTACTCCACTGGTTTGGTCACATTGAACTTGTCCATGGTGGAGATGATGATAGCCGGGGTGGTGAGGAAGAACAGGAGGATGAAGAGGACAATGTTGATGATCAAGCAGCGGAGCCACCAGGAGAATCCTCCCACTGACAGATGCTCCCTGTGGGATAAAGGTTATGCAGCGGTTAGACCGACACTGGGTGATGACCCACGGTTATGGATACAGCTGGCCAGTAAACTGATACTGCACCTCAAATACTGGTTTTTCATTTGGTGTAAGAAAGACTCTCCACAGTGGAATGAAGTTCAATTATAGCTCAGCGTGATACTAAGATTGTGGTTAAGAGTATGAATGTGTTCTCACCAGTAGACATTCTGTGGATCAGGGGCGTAGCCGACAGTCCAGTTGTGTGTGTGCAGTTTGGCACTGAACTGAGAGCTCTTGGGCTCCCGACGACACTGACATCCCTGACACTTGCAAGCGTTGAAGTCCTTCAAAATTCTGAGAATAGACAGAGAAGCAAACGATAGATAAGGTGCCTCAAGAGGTATCTCCCAGGTACAAAAACAATTTTATTACAATGTGTTAATGTACTTACGTGGCAGTGATGGACTCATTCTGAAAGGTGACAAAGGCCATTCCTAAAGGTTTCCTGTTGACCTTCTCCCTCTCTTTCCTATAGTCATCTTTCAGTTGTCCCTCCAGCTTGGTGTAGTAGCCCACTGCCTCCTCCTGTGAGAGACATTCACATAAAGTCAGAGCCTGTGATTTTACCTTATTCACCATTACTGTAATGCAAGGTAATAGCAACAGGAATTAGATTATCAGTTAATACAAAGGGTATGATTAAATTTAATTATTATGCTCTAAATATCAAACTACGGTATAACTTGCTTTTTTATTTAACATTATAAAAAAATACTATACCAGATATTACCAGTATTGTCTGAAATACTAGACAACCTCTGGGATGACTTATCAACTTTGTGCAATTAGTTACTTAGTTAGTGTGTGTCAAACTGAGGTGTTATCAGTATATGTTAGAGACTGGAATGAAAATAAGGTGTGAGCAGTCATATCCTTAGCAGTATTTGCATTGGCTGTAGTAGAGTGATAGTATTATAATATGTGATGCCTATTTGTCAAAATACTTAGGATAAGCTTTACAGGGTTTATATTATTCCTGCTTTGCCCTGCTTCCTTACAAATGACAACTCATATAGAAGTCTTCGTCTTCTTATCTTCCCCTTTAAAATACTGTTAGTTTTAAGAGCTTGTAAACAAGTTTTAATAGTGTGCAATTCTGAGATAAAGTTAGAGAGATGTTAGTCTGACCCGCTCACAGCCTTTGATGACACAACAGCAAAGGTGTCCACAGGGCTTTGGATTGATCATGGTGGTAATATGCTCCTTGCCCTGCAGGTCAAGGAAGAATTTCTTGTTGCGCTCGGCCTTCTTCCTGCATACAAAACAGGAGCTGTGTCAGACTGCAGGACTATTTCAGTGAAACAGGCTACAAAAACTGTAAACACACACTCACGCCCTTAAGGTTAAAGCGTTGAACTTGTTACCTTTCAGAGTTGAGATACATCAGCCTGGCCACGTCATAACAGATCCGAGCTTCCAGGACAGCACAGTTTTCATACGCATTCCTAAGAGAGAAGGAAACGGAGGGTGAAGGTGACAGATTGGATCCAGTCACAGAAGTACCAATGTACACGTTGTGTAATAGTTTCACATTCTTGACAAAAGGAGCAGTGTGTATGTGTGTATTTACGGTAGATCACATCTCTGTGCCACATTTTATTAACATTGGCAAGCCCACAAAAGGTAAAAGCGAGTGAAGGGGAATTTGCTCAGCTGTGAAGGGTTTTTCTCAGCGCAGGAGCAAAGATAAAATTTTGGTTAATACTATTTGGCCGAGTAGGAGTTGAGCCAAACACCCCCTCCATGGTCTCTTGACACATGACTTGCATACCCTTGCTCATCTGGCTCTTATTATGGACGATTACACATATAGGCCCATCATTGTCTGATCCCAGCCATAAGAACGAGGACAAAACAGCTGCTTTTAACAAGAAAAGGCATGGCTCTCATACACCTTAATTTAGTTACTGCACAGCTAAAAACCCATGATGACAGTGTGATGAAACCTTTTTATAAAAAGACAGAGAAAGACAGATTTAAGCATTCATTGTGAGACATTAATTTTGGAACTAAGAGAACAGTGACAAGTGCTTACTCAAAGTGTTGCTTTATCTCACTCTCCTCGGCGTATTTGGATATTCCATTCACAAATAAAGTGCGCTTCACCTGTGTGGAAGTAAAGAAAGGGAATTAGCCACAACATTCAGACTCGTGTCCAAAAGGAGAATGTTCTGAAAGCATGCCACCCACCAGGTCATCCTCCTTGTAGTGCATCTTGGAAGTGTGCCGTCTCATGCTATACACCGTCAGTAACAGGTAGAAAAATGCAAAGGTGGTGTGTAGCCACAGTAGTGTATTGCTGGGGAAATGAAGGGTAAAAAAAGGTTTGATTAGGGGGCTGGAAAGTGAATTAAAAACACAAAGCTTCAGAGAAGAGTTTATGCTAAATAAAGTGAAGTTAAAAGAACTACTCACTCAGTGTCCAAATTTGCTATAGTGGTTCTCCCAAAACTATATGCATTGTTTTCTGTTTCAAAAAGAAAAGAAAAAAAGTATTATATTGTACTGCACCGTACATAATTCAGCAGGGAATGTGGAACATGGTTTATTTTGTTAGAGAAACAAATGGGTATTTGTTAGACTAATTTACCATTAATTATACAAAGTGAAAAGTATGCTTTCATATTAGGCAGTGCAACTCGTGACACAAGATAAACAAAGAGAGGAGACAGCCATAATAAATGCCTGATAAATGATGGTGTCTGGTGCAAGTAATTTTATATGAAAGTAAAAATGTTAGATTATTGCTGCAGAGAGGAGATGAACTCTCTGACTCTATGATCAAACATTTAGTCACACAGGAAAAGAGTAAATTGAGTAGTTGACAAAGATTTGTATACTTGTGTGCAGTGTAGTTATATTTATAGAACAGTAAAACATCAAGACGGATAAGAAAAGACAACAATGAAAAGAAAGAATGATGAAAACAACATGAAACAGCTAGAACAAACATACAAGGACCTGCTGTTACAAATTCATCAACTTACCAAGCAGGTTTCCAGAGAAATTAACAGGCAAGATGATGCCCACAGAGAGGACGCCCACCACAACCAGCAGGCCAATGATGTGTCGCTGGAAGGACAAGTAATGCACTGCGTCCTCACCACACTTCTCCCGTATCTCCTCATCCCTAGAGAGAGAACACAGCAACCAAGCCAACTACTTTAAGGGATTTGAAGTAGAAAAAATATAATATCCATTTTAATCTGTGTAACACCAATTTGTCCTTTTCCCAACATGCTGTAAGTAGCTTGACTCACTTGATGCGGAAGATGGCAGTTAGCCAGGAGCAGAAACCCTAAGAAAGAAGACAGTGGAGAAACTCAAGGGGTTGTACTTGTACATGAAAAGAACATAGTTCATCCTGTAAGAATGATAACACACTCACTGTGTCTCTCTGATCAATGTCCACAGAGCTGGAGACTGAGGTGAGCCTTTCATAGCGCTCAGGTGTTTCTGATGTCATAGCAGAGGCCACACTGCCAGAAAACACAACAGATTGTATTTGCATGATGTTACACAACGACCAAACATCAGCACGAACCACAAGGGGATGTTAGTTATTTGTGCTTCATGACAGTGGGATTACTATCAGTGTGGAACGTTGACAAGACAAAACACACACACCAACACACGCCCTGAAATGGACTGGAGAGAGTCACCCATGATTATCCTGCGTGGGATCCACACAGGATTTGTGCTGGTTAACCAGACGACCGCAGGAATACTCTCTGCAGCCACATTTCATGCAGCTTTAAGTGTAAGGAGTCTACTTTACACCATCACTTTCAGGGGAAAGGTAGCGATGTAGGTAGAAGGCAGAGGTCTAGTATTCACCAATAACCACAACACAGACCCAGTGATCATCAAGAGGAAGTTTTATGGAGAATGTCCAGCAGAGCCATGGGTGCTATTTGACGTAATATCATCAAGACTTTATCACTACACATACATTTGACCTCATATTTGACCTGAGGAGGGTCATGTCTGTTCAATTAACTGGAAAATATGAAGAGGCGCCAGACTCTGCTGGAGCTCCAAGACAGGTTCACAGTTAAGTACTACATGAACGCATGACGTCGGCCAGGGCTCTAAGAGATCTTTAATGGAATGAGGAGAGAGCCTGTGGTTGTGAGCCACCACCAGACCTCCTCTCCCACATTCCTCTGAGAAGTACATGTAGGAATGGCTCATCTCAGCTCTTCTAGACAGGATATACTGGAGGTGCACCATGTTAGGGCCTGTCTACAAACAACCATAGATCAGGGAAGCATTACCTCTCCCTGTACGCATCCTGTCTGCGCGGCTCATACAGTCCGCTCAGACAGAAGAAGAAGAAGTCTCTGCTTCATAAGGAGGTCAACACACGGATTAGCACACACAGATCTGATTAGGATGGTGAGAGAGGACAGGGACACCCAACAGCAGAAGTATAAGAGTGGCAGTGAGAGGGAGAATAATTAGGAGTCTGGCACTGGGAAACGCCTGGAGAAGGAAGAGAAAAACTAAACCATCAAAAGTGAAAAACAGACTCAGAGACCCACAGCGGCCTGGGTGGAGAGGAAAAGAGTTATGGGTTAGGTTAGCTACAGAGAGAGGAAAGGAGAAAAAGGAGAAGGCAGTGAGTCTATATGGAGAAATAACATACTATTCCCGATCATCCAGGCGACTGTATTGCTGATCCCTTCGTCTGGTAGAAAAGAGAAGCAAAACAAAGCCATTCAGCTCAGTTAGGAGGAAATGGCCCCATCGGCCACTACTGCAGCTAGGTCAAAGAAAATCTGGGGAAGCATATTACACCACAGGCATACCAATGAAGGTTTCGGTTCATTCTGGTATACATTATCCAGCCACATAACTGCACTGATTACCTATGATTTGATAATCACCCTTTCAGTTAGTGCTTATGAAGCTGGAACAGTGGTGGACACATCAAATGTACTGTACACCCATGTCAGATGATTAGCCACGTTTCCTGGCGAGGGAACATTCACTTATAGTTTAGAAGAATTTTAAAAGACAGACAATGGTCTCAAGTCAGCACAGGATCATGAGACAACAAACTACATTTCCTGTGTGTTACAAAAGTGTCCCATGCTGCCACCCCCTCCCCATCCTCCCACCATGCTGCAACCCCAATCCTCTGCTCACATGCAGCTGCAAAAATAGTGTAGCTGCAACATCGCACAAACACAGCAGGGGGATGTAGGTGATGGAGCACTGTGTCATGTATTTTTCAGGGTTCACAGTCAAATTGGTCTGTAGTGATGTCTCATCCCTCTCTCCCTCACAACTTGGATAAGTATTTTTGTTTCATCACATGGCGAAGCAGTTTAAAAGGAGAATAGAATAGAAATGAGTCCTTGTTGATGAGCTGTTTCCAAACTTTTCTCTAAATTCAATCAGTGCAGACATCAATCTCAAATTATCCAGAAATATCTGCCATATAATCATACGGTAACTACACTGCATGGGGTTGAGACGCAGACAGTGGTTTTAAAGTGGTCTGGGAAATGGGCCTGAAGGGATTTTTAAATTGATAATGACTAATCATTCTTCATTTCTTCTTCCCTTTCAGGGTTATTCCCCCAGCTCTATTTCAAAGTGAACAACTTAACAAGTGACAAAGCATGAAAATGTGTGTTTGATTGCTATAACAAGGGAAATGGCTGATGCTGACTTCCTGTCTTGAGTTCCATCCTTGTGATGTTTGCTTCTGTTGCAAACTACGTAAATCCCCCTCAGAGCAAGAACACAGGACTTTTAACCAACATCCAGAACTGTCAAGTTCCAGATACTCATAAAACTTGGTTGACATCCACAATAGCTGGTGCCTCCTGAAAACCAGCAGCTGAACGCTAGACCCCCTTTATAGGTGTTAAGCTTTTGTCACATTGACCACACTGCCACAAACACTTTCTGACCATATTCAAATCACATAGAGCTTAAAAGCTTCATTCACACTAATACATTTTTAAACGTTTTGAGTTTTGCAACATTTACTCTTGGTGGCCACGCCACTGCAGTGTTTGAAAACTCAGTAGTTGCATTGGCCGGTTAATGAAGACAAAACAATGAGACAATGACAGACACCCACATGAACCTCTTCTTTGGGTCTTACAAGCTAAAACTACCATACATTAGTGCAATATCTAATATGAATTTGTGAAACATTACTGACCATTTTCTCTTTGCCAGCAGCTGTTGGACAGTCAAATTCTGCATTTAATAATGCTACAGCTGTCTTAGTTTCTCTTTGTTTGTAGTAGTTGTGTAGCTAGCTGCACAGTAAACTATCTGCTTCTTGTTTACACTGGCTTGTGCATGGCCAGTGCTGATGAATGGTCATGTAATATCAATTTCAGGCGTGTTAGTATGAATGGGAATAATTGCTGGTATGGGGATAAAACACTCATCTAAACAGAAATCGTGTTTGTTTTAATATGCCGTTTTAAAAAGAAAACATATTGGTATAGATGTAGTGTAATAATGGCTGTGAATTAGGCAGTCTCTGGACTTGTTGCCTGCTACGCTGCCTCTGTAGAAAGTGTTGTACAACTCCTGTGTGTGTAACTAACCTGTCATCACGTGGTAGCTAGTTAGTTGAACAGTGCCTTTCTCTGCCAAGATAAATCATTCTTTGCACTGAGTCATCGTTCAAAGTATAGTTTAAGTTAATACAGAGTATAAACAATGGTTTGACACAAATACAAGGATACTATTTTAGGAAGTAATTTATGTCAGCATCTTTTCAGCCTGTGAGCCAAACAGTTTGGTATCTACCAAACAAAACCTTAACCATTAGCATGAATTCAACATTTGTTACTTGTATAATCAAAGCAGGATGCTAAAATCAAACTTCAGCCATAGTTTATACACAGTGCCATACCTGATGTTACATGGCAAAAGGCCTTGTATGTTCTAATTACCTGTCAGCATCGGTCACCAAAGCAAGGCGCCCGTAGTCCCATGCTACTTTTCTCAGGAAGGAGAACACAAACAGCAGCACCTAGAAGTACAAAACAGCCTGTTAACACCTCTAGTTCCTTTATTTACATTACAGAAAACCTACTGAACAACAGTTACATAACAGCTTGATGGATCATCATAGGATGTTTTGATGAATGGTACAAAAATATACTCATTATCTCTAATAACTGGGCACCCCATTTGTCAGACAATGACTCACCAAGAAGCACATAAAATCAAGGGCAAGGACTGTAGGTACCCCTCCGAAGGGCAAGCCCTGGAGTACTGTGCTGCGGATTCGGGCTGAGTAGCAGAAGTCCCTGGTGGAATTGGGCGGCTCCGTTGGGCAGCTCTCTGAATTGGCGCATCCTTCCACTCCCCAAATCGCCATTATTAATATCAACGCTCTGTACATCACTCTACTGCAGCATGTTGAAAACCTGTGAAGAAAGAGCCAAGTGTTATAACACACACAACACTATTCCATTTGAGCCATATTAGTTCCACTATATTTATCCATGACAGTCTGAATGGCATCACGCACCAGTAGCTAGAGACAAACGCAGAGAAGGTGGAAATAACTGAACACTTGTGGCTGATACTTCTGTCGCGTCATTTGTCACATGTGCTGCTGTGGCTTTTGACCACATGTATGACGAATGAAATGCGGGTTATCACCGTACACTTTCTGTTCCTTCTGCTTGGCCTCAGTGGCCTGTATACTAATGACACATAGTAAACTTTGAGCTGAAGAAAATTTGCTTTTGTAGAATCAAAGTGTAACGACCAACCAGCATTTCCGACATCTATGCTGGACACAGGTTGCTGCTAGCAAAATGAAACATTACCAGTCCTGTATTCCCTCTGTTTCTGTTTGCTAATACTTAAATGAATAACTGCTTGTAAGATGTTTAACTGTTGTCACACCCCTTGTTTCTTCCTAATGGCATACAGAGTATGCCCAGCAAGGTCTGTGCTTGCATTTCTGGACACTGCAGGGTACCGCCATGTATTGGGGTTTAATAAGAACAGTCCATATTGGATTTGACGGACCAAAGCAATGAGCTAAAAGCTACAGAGTGACTGAAAACTCAGATACACTCTCATTATATAAGGTCATTTAACTCTTGATGCAGGTTTAGAGGTAAGGTGTGCCTAGATGTAGCCTATTACATTTTGTAACGTTACCCTCCTACTCTCTGCATTTCAGTGAGAAACAACAATCAGTGGCTATCACAAGCTACCTAAAAGGTCAATGATGGAAACACTGACCAGACATGAATAGTGCATGAGGCAGAATGAGTCATGAAAAATGTATCTTGACATCCTGGGTAAGTCCAAACAGTTCCTTCTCCTGCCCAGGCACACAGCACAAATGGAGTGTGACATCTTGGCGAGTCCACCAAGGGTCACATTCATCTATACAGGCCTCGGTCAGGAAACAGACTAAGATGACCTCTCACTCCCCCAAATAATGTGGGGGGCAGGGCAAAAATAAAGCTTAGATAAAACACTCACTCCAATCGTTATCTGTGGTAAGGTTACTTAATGATATATCAATATGCAACATCCTATCCTGATCTACTAAATACTATCTTGTTTTAAAAAGTGTCATATTTCACACAGACTGGACAAAGGGCTTGGAGAAGGCGCGTAGGTGTTCTAGAGAGTGCTGGCGAGTGTGTTTGCACAGTTACACTGCTATATTTGTGCCCTTCGACCCACTATTACCAGCAGCATTCACGATGCTGCTCATCTGCCCTAACACTAACTCATTTATCCGCTCCCTGGAATGCTGTGACATCAGTGGAGAGGGACGCAGCCAGAGCTGAACAATAAGCCGATAGAGACCACAGGGTTCAAATGGCCCGGTCTCAACCCAAGGAGGACACAACATACCCCCCTATGTCTTCAGAAACACTGCTGCAGATCCTGGACCCATCTCCACAGCTCCAGCTGTTTAAGATTCTACACCAACACCTTAAAAAATGGCCCAAACACACTTCAACACCAACTTTAAAATACCCAAGTGATAGATGTTACATTAAATAGCCATAATTTAAATGTCTTATTGCTACGTATGATTAATATAAACACACCTAACAATGAAATACGTCAGCATTTAAAAAAATCTATATTTATGCAGGATTGCTTTAATAATTGTGTCTTGCTTTGAGAGGTTTACCTGTTGTCTTTGTTCAAAGTACCCTGTGGGGTTTTCCTTTAAACAAACAATAGCTAGCCTATATATTTACATTTAGTGTTTCCTGCATTGCATCAAGGTCTGACAAATGTGTTGAGGCATTTCAATTGTCACAGGACATTTGTATTTCTGTTCATCTCTTAAATATCTCTTCAATCACCCTTTGTTTACATGCATGTTCACTGGCAGTCTTCCACTACAATATGGTTTGTATTTTGGCTCGCATACCATAGAATGTCCTTGTGCACAAGCATGATCCAAGCAAAACAGGAAGCCACATTAGCTTTTCAAAGTGCTACTAAATGTGCAGTGCATACATCTGAACCACCACTCCTGACAGCAAGAACAATTTAGACAGAATGTTTGCTGCTTTTTAAGGAGAAAGCATTGCAATACTGTACTGTAAACAAACTGTAGCCCGTAGCAGCAACCTGAGAATGAAGACAGCACAACATGTGAAATATTAATAAAATATTTGTCAGTGATATATAATCACACCCTGATGGTGGGTTTTGTGTATTTTACTACTCCTCTCTGTGATCCATTTCAAATCTATAACTTAATCTGAAAGATGTGACACATTAAAGCTAAAGCTAATGATACTAGAACATGTTTTGATATCATTGTCTGACATCATTTTTACCGGCACTGTTCGATTACAGCATGACTCAGCAGAGAAATGCTGTGCCACCTTTCCACCTGATGCTAGTTGCCATGGTACCATCAGACTGGCACGCATTCTCAAAGTACAAATAAACATAAAGGGATGCAAGCAGTGAGGGAGAAAATCCCATGCCCATCCATATGAAACCCAATCTGAGTGAGTCTGCCATTTGCTATACAGCTTAAGCATACAAAATCTGTGCAATTATTAGGAGACAAAGCAAAACATCTACCAGGACAAATGAAAGAACAAATGTATTGTACCATTAGTGCATTATTCGATTGTGTGTTGTTCATCACGTACTTTATATTTATCTATTTATACCTACACACACAAATGAAATTTAATCAGCAAATACACTGTCATACATCACTCAACTACAAATAGTAACTGCACATATTACTGACCTTGTGCATTTATACGTACACTGCTCCCCATCAGTATGTGAGTCATTATTTATTTAATCTTCATAGGTTAAATATTTAAACAGGCTTTGTGCAACTCTAACCATGGGCTACGAGTGAGGTTAGCAGTGGACAAGCAACATCAACTTGAAATGTCCCGGCGCCTTCCATGCCCAATTAAATAAAACCAAATTTTACAAAGGAGGGAAAATGCTAGGTGCCTACGTAAGTTTAATTAGTTTTGTTCTACTCAGACATACAAGCCTGCAATTCAGATAATGCCTGGAAACCTTTAATGTAATGTTATTTAGAACCTTGTGGTTGAAAAAAATCAACCAACCATTGCTCCTTGCAGGAAAGATATGAGCAATCTGTAAAGGTTCAACTTCCATTCATATCTCAGGGAAATCCACTTACAACCACTGCAACAACAGAAGCAACCTGGTGACAGATATTTTTTACAAGTACTGGATCAATCAAACCATAAGTAAGTTGTTCATATATCTTTTCCTAACACGCACCATAGGTGTATCAACTGTGGAAGATGAAATGTAAAACTTTAACAAGCCAACCTCAATCATTTGTCTGACCCTGATTAAGCCTTCACTGTCACATCTTTAAGGGACAATGATAAAGAAACAAAGAATTGGTACCCACCTATGAGTGAGCACCAATGACAATGCAGAAATTACTTGCAGCTCTCCACACTTAGCTACTCCATTTATTGAGATGTACTCAAACTCTATTTGCATATCAAGTGTAGGCTACTTGTAGGCTACAATCAAAAAATTATATTATGAGCCCTGATCATGTGAATGCACACACCTACTTTATATTTGAATAAATATTCATCCTGCTTCATGAAAACATCAAACTTGCCATAAACTCTCCAACAGTGCTAATGCAATAACTAATAAAATGCCATTAGCCTGTTAATAATTGACAGCGGCCTAGCTCTGTTTTCATTATCACAGATGATGATTTCAGAGTGCAGTTTCATAATCATGTCAAGGCATGTCAGTCTGACACCTAACTAATGCTAACTAATGTTACTACTTCACACAATACAAAACAAGGAGGGGAATGCCAGTTAAAATAAAATATCTTTCCCAGCTGACATAGATGCCTGTGCATATATTTAATAATTATTGATCACAAATTCCACCACCTTTATTTTAATCTTGTATAAAATCACAATGAGCAGGGTTACATTAGACTGATACTTCTGCTTTAAAGGCTTTCCATTAATATACATCAATGTCACTAGACCACAGTGTGGCTGATATTAAGACTCCTAGCAGCCAGCTCATGTTTATCCCTTTATAAGCTAGGCACAAAGAAACGCTTAGGGCATTAACTGTCACAGCCAAGCTGAGACCGGCCCATGATGGATACCATGTTAGTGGACCTAATACTGATTCTCTCAATACAGCATTGCTCAACCACTGAAGTTAGTTAGCTACGCAGCTGAGATATGTTAGGAATTACTGATGTTCCGCTGTTTATCTACAGGTGTGTCAAAACAGCTAAACAGACCAAAGAGATCAAAATCTTCGCTACATCGTCTTTAAACGTTTCTAGTATCGTAACGTCCAAGCAAAAGCAGTCTCCTGACCGCAGAGAGTTAATAAAAAAACATCCACACATCTCGCCTTTATGGAACTACGTTACCTCGTCGTGAACAGTGAAGTAACAACAAACTGAACATGAGGCGAATTAAACCTGGAGCTTGTGACTCGGTGCGAAAAACTGTATAATATACGTAAGTTATAAAGCAAAGACTCCAAATTCAAAACAATACAAGAATTGACAGCCCTGCTTTCTTTTACTGGGAATAACTTTCATCGTGAATTAACCCGAACAGCTACCGATCTTACTGAGGCTCGGTAACTTTAGCCCAGCGCTAATGGTAACGGGATGTTTACTCGTTTATTGTTCTCACAACAACTATTAAAGTCATCAGAAACATAGTGTACTGTTATCGGGAGTTAGCGGTCACAACTGTAGAGAACAACCAAACACATATGTCGTGAAATAGCAAAAAAGAAAACACTGTTAACTATTGGAGAAAAAAACTTACCTTAATCTGATACGCAGCAGGGGCAGAAACTGTCACAATTAGCTAATGTGAGCTAGCAGTCAGCCGGAACGTTGAAGTTAGCTAACTTAGCCCCTCGATGTAGCGAATAACAGGTGGAGGCTGTCTAACGAATGGCTGCTAATTCCCGCATCAAACTGGGGTTTTGCTGACCTTCCCCAGCCACAGCTCCAAAAGCTAACCAAATAGCGTTAGTCGGTTAAGCCGTCAAACTGTTAGTAATGGCAGGCAGCTCTCCGCTGCTCCGTTGTTGTCTGTCAGCCGGTTGAACAACTCTCGCTAACCCGACCAGTCTTCCAGCAGGCGCAGTCACTCGGGTTTACAGCTTGACGTACATAGAAGAAAACCGCATAGAAGAGACAGCAAGTCGTTCTACGCCGTGAGAGCGCCGTGACGCAAAATCTCCACGGTCTACGTTCTCCTATTTCTATGACATCACCCTCAGCGCGTTTCTATGACGTATGGTACAAACAAGCTAACTGAAGTCGGTAGCCGCTTTTGTAGTTTTCTTTAAAATATTGTTGATTGTATGAGCACACATGGTTGCAAGTCAACGACAATAATCTAACCAGAGACAACCGCCCCCCCCTCCCCCAGTGTGGTGGAGTGTGTATTTCTGATAAGCGATTGATTTATGTTTATCAGCTAGCTCGGCAAAGACAGCCTGTCGCATGTTGCTGACGTCATATCTTTTGACATTGGCATGGCGCATGATAGAAAGGTAACGCTAACAAGATAGACGTTTTAAACTTAAATTTCGACTCTTCAGATAGACGAGTTGTTATTGGGGGTAACGACTATAAACACAAAATGATTTCGCTTTGTTATAAGGAGTTTAAATGCTTTATATGTTGCTAGTGATTTTATTAGAAAACCAATTAGCTTTTTAGCAGCTAACCTTCATGCTCTCTCTCTCTGTAGCTGGCTCTGTAATTCGCTGTAGCTATGGCTCTCTCTCAGCTTTCAAGATCCCTTACTGGACTACTCATAGACACATCATCTATGATTCATCAGAGGACGTTTAGGTAAGAAGAAAAACAACTGTTTAGTGTCAAATATTGTATAAGGTTTGGCAGCTAAAATGTTAAAAATCTGTGTTGTCCGGGCTACCGCCATCTTGAAATATTTTACAAAATAAGTTTAAACAATTCACACAGACAGTGACATGTATATCTACTCCTCCTCTAATGTTAGAGAAAAAATTACCAGGACAACGGAATTAACCTACTTTTCAATATCACTAGGTAAAAAAAAAGAAAGAAGCAAAACTGTCTGTGATCTATGTCTATGATATTTGGTGAAGCATCTTGTAGGTTGAAGATCACCCATTTACTTTTTGTCTTTTCAGTGTGTCCACTGTTGCAGCAGCCATTCAGAAAATGTCAAGAGTCCGTGTAGTAGACAACAGCACCCTTGGAAATACACCACATCATCGTCCACCAAGAGTGATCCATGTCTACACCAAGAATGGTGTGGGGAAAGTGGGTGACAAAGTGTTGCTTGCCATCAAAGGACAGAAGAAGAAAGCGCTAATCGTTGGACACAAAATGCCTGGAGATCGCATGACTCCACGCTTTGATTCAAACAATGTTGTTCTGATTGAGGAAAATGGGAACCCTACAGGAACCAGGATTAGGATTCCTCTGCCCACACATCTACGGAAACTGGAGGGGGACTACTCTAAAGTGTTGGCAATTGCCAGTACATTTGTTTGATAACTGCATCATTGAGTTGTGAACTTTCTTTATTTGAAACACACGTACTCTGTATATTGTGTATCTCCTGGGGCGCACATGAACATGTTCTGATTGTTTGTATTTTGCTTTTTTCTTCAGTAAAGTTTAAGAAGCACTTATCCCTCTACAATATTCCATTGACACTGAATATCTGTAATGGACTCAAGTCTTTGTCATCATGCTTGACTTTAACTGAGGCCTCTATGCTTACAATAAATATAACCTTTACTGGGAAAGGATAGGAGTTTCTGGTGAAGTCTGAGCAGCCAAATATGGGATGTGTTCATGTAATCACGGACACACTGAACAAACTGAGAAAGCATGAGCCATGAGGTAAATATTTATTGAAGGCACAACATACATTCACAACATGGAACACGAGTGGCACATTTTTAATGGCCTTTCATAACATAATGGTGCAATGTATATAAGGCATTCAGTATCACGTGAGACAAGTGGGCTGTTAATGGTATTTCTCACTAAAGTAATGCAATTTTATGTGCAGCTTCCTTCAGGTAAAATCCTAATGCAAAATAAAAAACAACCAAGGTCAGCTGCTCTAATTCAGTTTCAGCTAAAATGTCCGGTGCAATATATAAACAGCCAAAATTTCAGTATCAAATGCCAAAATATATATTAAAAAAAAACTAATACTCAGAAATCAGATTGGTCTGTACTGCCACCTGCAGGTTCAAGAATGAAACTACTAACAACACAGATTTCCTGCTAAAAGATATTTCAGCCATCAAATCAGGGGAAAGTGGAAATACATGAAGAATGATTACGAAAACTATAAGACTTAACTCTTCAAAGCACTACAAGAACAGACTTAAAACCTCAATAAAAGGTCAGTAAATCTGTTTATTCTTATAGACAGCCAAACCAAAATGTGGAAAAAGAAACAAAACTGTTACAATGTACACAACAGCTAGTGATTTCTAACATGCACAGACACATGCTGTTTTTACAAAGACGACAGATTAATGTGGCACATGGACTGCTTCAAACGATGGGTTTGCATAGTTTCTAATACATGTCTCGGTAGGACTTTGGTTTTTAGTCTTACAGCTCTTTTGCTAGTTTAGTTGCTGAGGTGGAATATGTTAAGAGATGCGCAGGTGTCTAAGGCTGCGGGGTCTTCAGGGCTCCTGGTTAGTGGCAGTCTGTACCTTTTACTCTAAAATCTCCTCCAGTAATGACTCGTCAACCGCACATTGTCATGTAAAGCCACTAGTAATGAGGAAAAATAAAGTTAGATGAAGAGAAAAGAGTGACACAATGTACTTAGGCTTAATTTTAAAACCACAACAACAACTCACCTCTGTGAGATTCAGCTCAGCCTCTCCTGATCCATCCTTGTCAAACTGCTGGAAAGACCCTGTGAAAAAATTATTTGAGGTTTCATCATTTTTCCTTCATCTTGTAATTCCCACTTGATTAATATCTGGTGTCTATTTCTAGTAACACATAGAGTAATAATACTCACTAAACATGGCTTCAAGCTTGACCAAGCAGCAGATGAAGTTGTCAAAGTCAATCATCTCATTCTCTGCATACCGGGCCACAAGGACCTGGTTCAGTCTGTTGTTCAGTTTGAAACCTACAAAATAGGACAAAAGACATTAAAGAAAGGGCTTGCACTTCTAGTCTGTGTGTGTGTGAACTGGTAAATAAATGTGAAAATGATACAGAAGAGCAATATACCTGCTTCCTCCACAGCAAGACGCATCTCATATGAGCTCATGGCCCCTGACTTGTCAAGATCAAACTGTCTGAAAATGACCTGGGGAACCGGAAGAGAAATATAAATACATATAAAGTACAGAGAGTCCACATAATGCTCCTTTAAGTCTTTCTTACCAGCCACTTTCTGATCTTGTTCCACAGGAGCTGAAACTCCACCAGCCCTAAACGGGCACTTCCATCTTTCTGGTATAAACGGTGTCAAAGAGAGAAACTGACCACAGACAATTACTTGCATGCTACAGTAAATACATTTCAATAAAACCACTTTCAGAACTGTTTTGGTCAATTCATGTCTGATAACTTCAGAGGATACGTCCATCAGGTTGACCATGGTCCGACATGATTCCATACTGAAGCCATCAGTCTTCAGATCTTTGTCTGAAACAGGGGAAAAAAACACTCTACTGAAATACTGTGATCTACAATGACTCAGGCAAATGGATGGTGCACACTCTACAGTGGAATCTAATACAGGAATGGTAGATGTATGACTAAGATGTAAACTTTTTGGCATGTGCGTGTGTCTAAATATAAAACTCACGCCGGGAGACGACTCTGTTCAGAATAGTCTTAAGCTCGCAAATAGAAATCTCCATATCCTGGAAAGTAACATGGACAGAGAGAGAAGAGACATTATTAGCACATATCAGTTCAACTACCATGGATCAACTGTATTTTTATTCATTTACTACAGTGGCCCTGAGAGCTCAACAAACTGGGACTTGGGAAAACTCATGCAAATACACAACCACACTGCAACTGAAGTGCTGACACAAGTGTGTGTGTTTATGTGGGTGTGTGTGTGTGTGTATCATCAACTCTCTTTCACCCTGACTTTCCTGTCTCTCTCTCGCTTGATGAAGATTTTGATGTTTTTTTCTGAAGATGTGATTCGTTGAGCTCTCAGGGCTACAATATAAGGGTTCTTTAAACTTTTAGATAATATTTAAAATGCCATAAATATATACCAATATTACCACTAGAATCACTATAAGGATTGTTTATGTAGCATTCAGAGCCTACCTCTCCTGCTAACTGGGCGAACATGGATTTGAAGGAGTCATCAATATCATCTTCAGTTAGTTCCTCCTGAGGGAAAGTAGGAGAAAAGAGCTGATTGATAAACAAACCACTTCACATTTCATTATATTAACATTGTAGATTTTTTCCCTCTACGGTGTAGTTCATGTGTTCACTTATACGTACATCATCTTCTAAATCTGCAGAGATTTCGTCATCCAACTCTCTAAATAGATAAAAACATACTGGTATTAGCATGAGATTTACATTCTTACATTTGACACATTGACTGACATGTACATGACATACAGAAGACACATACTCAGTTTCTGATTGCTTCTCAGTGAAGACTCTGAGGACAAAGTCGGCCTCTTTACCGGCCTCAAAGGTGGAGGGGACGATGAGGTACTCTCCGGGGGGCAGACGCAGCCGTGTGCTCACCTCTCTCAGGTTAATGAAGGTCTCTGAGCGTGCGCACGACGAATGGTTCAAAAAGAAATTTTTCTTCAAGTGGACATTCTGGCAGCCTCTGTACTAAGGGCAGTAGGAAATAATACATGTGTCAAGATGCAAATTGCACATTTCACCTTCTTGAAACTGCCAACAGCATAACATACACTGCAAAAACTCAAAATCTTTCCAAGAATATTTGTTTGTCTTATTTCTAGTCAAAACTAAACTCTTTCCACTTAGAGTAAGACTCATCACCTAAAAACTAACATGTTTTTAGATAATTTTCACTTGTTTCAAACTATTTTTCACTTGAAATAAGTAGACAAATCTGCCAGTGAAAGCAGTTTTTCTGTGCTTGTAATAAGAAAGAAAAACTTGCTCCACTATCAGATTCTTCTACTTATTTCAACTGAAAATATGCTTGAAAGAAGTAAAAAGTGTCTAAAAACAAGCTAATTTTTATGTCATGAGTCTATTTTAATTATAATGAGATTTTGTTTTGACCAGAAATGACATTTTGACTAGAAATAAGACAAATATTCTTGGTAAGATTTTGAGTTTTTGCAATGTGGAGACACTGGTACAGTTGTCTCTTTTTAACTTCATAGTAATTTCTATTTTTGATATCAATGATGTAAATCCCTATTTCTATGTTTTATCTCTATTCTCTTTTACTGTCTGTGTTGTGTGTCTGTTGTTGTATTATGTCTTTCTATGGACCCTGAGTCCGAAATAAAGATATATTGAGGATTAACGGTAGTGGTTGTATTTACTGCTCGGCTTACCTCCTCTGGGATCTGCAAGAAAGAAAAAAAGAAAAAAAATGTAATGTAAAAAAAGAGGGAAATTCTAAAAAAGTAATGTAGTTAAACAGGTGAATAAACCAGGGGAACAGCAAGGAGGTGTTCTCACCTCATAGAGAGCAAAGCCGATGGTGTGCATGTCCTGACCCTGGCGACGATATCTGCGGCGGTCCTTCTGCATGAGAGCTACTAAAAAACTGCACGCCACCTCATCGTCCTCTGGATCGTCGTCTTCCTCCAGCAACGTGATCTTATACTGAGGGTTGATCCAAAACGTGTCTGACACAGACAGATTAGATTAGACACAGATTAGTGTTTGCCTGTGTCAAAGTCACAGTAACACTACACAACCTGTTTATTTTGCCAAGTACAAGAAAGATCAGCATCATCAGGTTATCTACTGTATGTCAGTGTGCATGAAAGGCATTGTTTCCTATGACCACATGGTGTCGACTCACTGGGATGGTTCCTGCAGCCTCCAGCGGTGCTGCCTCTCCGCCACGTGCCGTAGAACTTGATGGTGTTCCAGTGGCTGACACTGTCATCACTCAGAACATCAGGAGTCAAGTTACAGATCTCCAGACGGGAAAACTGCCGGGTGAACTCGCTGAAGGACATCCTGGAAGGGGACAGTCAGTTTGGAGTCAGAATCCTGAGTGCAGGCTTTCTAACATAAAATCAACAGTTCTCATATCCGTGGGTTATTTCTGACACTAGGGACAGGAGGTGGTTAGTACAGCTGAGCACAAGGTGGAATCTAGGGAAACAGCTAGCTGATGAGCTGGATCAGTCTTCTCAACCTACTCGCAAATGAGCAATCCAACCTTTCCTCACAAATACTGACAGTAGCCACATCAAAACATCTCACCAAAACTCTCCATCCTCCATCTGAAGATGCAAGTCCTCTCGTTCAGAAGGGTCGATCTCGTCCCATTCAGGTGAACTGCACAGAACAACACAAAGAGACCGGAATTAATACCGATATATAGTACTGGACATATTAACACCTTGATGGATTAAAAAGACGGAGGTGGTGGACAGCTCCTCTCTCTTCTATGCAGGACGGAGAGATAGAAGATCCTTTGTACCTACAGCCATCAGGCTTTTTTAATTCTTCTGCAAATGGTAGATGAGCTGCCAGACGAGTGAATTTCCCTTTAGGGATTAATAAAGTAATTCTTATCTTATCTTATCTTATCTTATCATAGAGACCACAAATGTTTAATGCTCTGGTGCACTCACTTGTCACTCCAAGCTCCCGTCCACTCCACCTGGCCCCAGGGGTTGCGTACTCGGATTAGGCGTTCCATGTTGCCACGGAAATCAACCTAAGTAACATCACAGTGATGGGAAACTTACAACCACAGCTATCAATTATAATGGCGACTTATTATTAAAGAGAGCAGGGAAACAGAGACAGACCTCCTTCAGTCCGGTGACTGAGTAGGCGTGGCCCTTAACAAGCTTCTTGAATGTTACAGACTCCATGTCGAAGGCACTGGTGATCTGTGAAGACATGATAGCTGTATGTGAGTATGAATATCAATTGCCTGACCGAGAAATGAATAGAATTGCTTTTAATGTAAGTGGCTTTCTCAGGACGGTCTAGCACCGATCTGCTGTGTCTTGGCGGTGTGCCAGTGTGTTCAGCACTCACATCGATGGAGCAGCCCAGCAGGGAGCCTCTCTCCAGTGCTTTGCTGATTATCCTGTAAAGATCTCTGGGAGGCTTTTGGAGCTCGTACATCTCAGACACACCACCTGTGAAGTCCTCGAATCCTTCAGTGGTGCTTCCTCCGGACAGGGCCTCATAGGAGCCATTCAGCCTGATAGCAAGTTATAGCATACCTCAGTTTGTTTGTCTTCAGCATAAGTGCTTCAGGATATGATTTATAGATTCCCACTAAATACGCCCATGCTGAATAATTAACAATCTGGGCAGACTCAATACCTACTTAGCGTAAGCCTTCTCCAGGAGTGCACTCCAGAATTCATTGCCCTCAGCTGAATGGACAAACATCAGCTCTCCATCTTTGACAGGCAATCTGTCGTCGATCACAACATCCACCCACTCGCCAAACTGCCAGAACTGCAACACAGAGCAATAAACAAAACAAGAAGGCCTTCAATCTAAATTGCTTGCCTTAGTCTTGACAAATTAAAGGTTTGAAGGTGATGTACCTGAAAGTGGAAGATCCCAGCGTAGTCGTCTTGGAAGGTCTGTCCATGTGGGACGACCCGATGGAGCAGCCTCTCGTTCAGGGTGAGGGAGCCGATGGCTGCCAAGAGCCAGCAGTCTCCTGTCAGTTAGAGGAAGCATTTAGGAACCAACATCCAATCATGTCTTTCAACTGTTATTCCTTGACAATTTTGACATTAATGACTTGAGCAACAAGGGTTAGGGTTACGCACCCAGCGCTCCCTGACAGATGTCTGTCCTGGTGGCTCCACCCACAATGAACTGAGCGTCATCCATCAGTTCCTGTGAAGAAAATTAAATGTCTGGATTAAGACAAATCAATCGAGTGCTCAGAGTTTGGCGTGGACAACCCCTGTTAGGATTTACCTTAAGGTGACACAACTTTGAAACAGTTGCTACCCTGGCATCTTAACTTCCTGTTATAATGCGGCACTGTAAACACATGTCACCGCAGGGAGTGGTCGGAGAATGCCACAAGATGCTGACAGCTGCAGACATGGTCTGCACTGCAGTTCCTGTTCATACTTGTCGTATTCTGTCTGACTATCTGTCTGAGTTTGCAGACATGAAATAAGATAAGAGTCATTGATATGTTTGTTTATATGTTGCTCTGTTAAGTCTCTGTCAACTCGTAACAGTTCACAACAGCAACAAACTGCTGTTGTGAAATGTTACGAGAGGGGTCCACAGGTGTTTCCTGCTTTAGATCTGGAGTCGACTCAGACACCATTCATCTGTAAATGCATGAATTAGAGGTATATGTGAATGTATATGTAAATGTAACTGTTAGATGTAATTATTTCTCCATGTGTGCATCCTCACCGTTGGTCTCATCCACACCACATCTCTGGTTTTGGAGGAGTAGGGGGCCAGCTCCTTGAAGCCCAGGGATGGAGGCTCTGCTGGGAAACAGGGGTCTTCAAACAGGCAGCCCGACTCCACACACTCCTGTTTCAGGGCCTCGTAGTCCTGGTTGTTGAAGTGAACAGCCTGGTCCGTGGAGCCCATGCCTTCTGCCCGCAGCCTATTGGCGTATATTGTTGCAGAAATCCCTCCGGATGGATGCATGCTGGTGCAAGATAAAAATAATGCCACTGGTGGGTATGCACAGTGCTGTCTAAAAATAGCAGGAAGCTAATCAGCAGCGCAGACAGCTAACAGCGAACCAATCAGGTGAGAGAGCATTTGTAGACAAGTTGTTCATACTAGTGATGCAGATTTTTTTTTTTTTTTGGTCCCACTGATTAGAGTGAGTCTGCCTTCAATTATTTAGCCTGACATGGTACTTGTACACTCTGCTGTTGGCAGAACAGTAAAATGCTAAAGGCTGAACAATTACAACGAAAAGATGAAACTGCTGCCACTGAGGAAACTAAAGTCAGTTCCTGGAGTAAGTTTAGCAACCTGAGGATTTTACATTCTCCAATTAAAGTCTTGCACATGATGCATATTTTACAAGTCCATTCATTTTTTCTGAATTAATACATATATGACAACTCTTAGGCTAACAGATGAATACATAAATACATAATCCAGCCTTTCTCCCCATAACTGTCCTCCTGACTTGTATTACCTTCATGAGTGTGTAAGTAAGAAAATATGAAATATGAAAATAATAAAGACTGAGAGATTTTATTTTTGGTCTCTGATTAAACTTTTCTGTGTGGTGTGAATTCAAAAGTGAGTCAAAACAACACAACACAACATGGTGATGGTGTGTGGGTGGTAATGGTGAGTGGTCACACATAAATAAAAGTAAATGTGCTGCTATGGAAAGTTGAGTATGAAAAGCCCAGCAGAGAAATATTAGACAAAGAGAAAGAATGTACATTGGAAAAGAGAAACATGAGAACAGCCACTTTAAACACAGCAAACCCAGGAAGAACAGTACAAGTGAGAAATAAGATACCTTGGCTGTGTAGGTAGGCTGAGGAAGAATGAGACAAAAAGGAGAGAAAATGGCATTCAGTAATGCTTTACCAGTGGTAAAAGATGAAGTGTTATTTCAAATAATCTGAATTCCCTCAGGCTGATGAAGCTTGGGTAGCCATGGTAAAAAAAAAAAAAATGCAGGCAATAATGGACACTAGTGTTTACAAAGCAGTGGGAGGGAGGGGCTTCCCTGCTGAAAGCACTTTCTGCAGAAGTTCAAAAGTGTCCGTCTAGTCTCTGTGGAGGACATAATGGCTCTGAGAGCAAAGCAACAGGATAAAAGAATTAATACACCAAGAAACGAACCACAGTTACTGGACTATGCCGGACTGAACCGGTGCTGGAATATCTGGGACATGGGACAGTCTTTTATGCTGCTCTGCTCCACACACACACACACACACACACACACACACACACACACACACACACACACACACACACACACACACACACACACACACACACACACACACACACACACACACACACACACACACACACAGGAGAGGAATCCTAATGAGCTGAGTTCAGTAAACAGTCCAGGCATTCAAAGAATCAAAGCAGAAATCTGGACGGCGCTACAGTGGTGCAGTTAGGGGGGGAAAGACAGAAATATCAGACGTGTTGCAGACGTGTTGCTGTGCAATAAAAATAAAAACATGCTTTTAAACAGAAACAATCTTGCAGACAAGGACATTGTCTATAGGTCCACCCCCAAAGCCCCTCTACCCTGTGGCCCCATATGCCTGTAGACTCTGCAGGAATGTCCCCATGCTCTGTAAAACAGCTAGAGAGAGGCGCCTGCTGGCTCATGACCAAAAGGATATCTCTTCTTCCCCACAATGCACAGAGAAAAGCTGATCGGTGCAGTCCTGATAATGATGTCATCTATCCATAGGACTTCAACCCCAGCAATAACCCAGACCAACCTACTACTATCTGAGTCAAAACACTGCACAGGGGCCAACGCAGGCGTCTCCTCTAAATATACACTACAATGTTGTGTATATAGGAGCTACTTTGTAAAAAGTAAAGGCCTGTTACTATGACACAGTCACAGTATGTCAGATATGTATTGAGCCCAGCACCTGTTTCAGCTGTTAAGGGAGGCCCTGCTTTTCTATGCGCACTGGCACTGCAGCTACAAAGACCTGGCTCTAACACAGGATCTTAGGCCATGATCACACACTGGAAGTCACAGGTAAAGTGAATCGGTGCGTGTGAAGATGACAGCTGGGACTATTATTAGTACAGCCTGCAGGAGCCTGTATTAAAGCAAACTCGCCGCACCGGAGGCCTGCGTTACAATAAAACCACGAGGCACCGTTAAAGCCTTAAGCCGGTCACATCAACACTGTCATTGAATCAAGATGAATAAGACTCTGTACTCACCAGCGCGTTCTCTGCTCCTGCTGGGTCTGTTGGATGGTGATTTTCGCGTAAATCTGGGAAAGGGGGTGGGCAGTGGTTTGATAGCCAGGAGCGCAGGTCCAGCCCTCTCCGCTACACACACACACACGCACGCACACCCATGCACACACGCACACACTGCAGGAAACCTTATCCGCTACTGTAGGCGGAGCCACCGCTCACTTACAGCACCACACAATGCCCCTAGAGGTTCCGACTGTAAGCTGCATCCTCTGCACACCAAAATCACAGTTGATAAGCCAAAACAGAGCACAGAGAACAAATAATTACATCATGGGAGATCAGATCAAAATATGCCTGAAGTGAACACATTCTTTAAAAAAGGGATCCAGGACTGACTGAACTCATTGGCCTGGGGGAATTCAGATCAGTCCTAATTAGGATCGAGAACGAAGATCCATTGACTCTTGTGCTTGTCCTCTGTAATTTGTAAATGTGTATACCGTTTGCATAATTCTATATGGTTTTGTGCACTGCTTTCTTAGCCAAATAAAGCTTAAATAAAGGATAAATAAAAAAAAATAAAAAATTAAATAATCAGAAATTATATTCAAGATCAGCTCATCAGAACAATAAAACAAGAAGTGTTCATCATAAAGCTTGGAAGTGTGGGCTGAGATATTGTACACAAGATGCTACTGTAACCACAACTTTAATGTTATGTCATTTGTATACAATAGACTTAATGTTGGATGTGCAGTATATCATTCAGTGTGATACCAATTACATTTTAGTCAAAGGCGGAACGATTTGGTCAATAAAGATCAATTGAAATCCAAAGTGATGAAATAATTCTTCAACTTAATAAATTGATTTTGCATAATATTTTTTAATGTAATAATCTTAGTTTATTGAGATGTACTTATCATGTGTCAAATCTGTGTTTAAGCCACCAACACAAATGTCCTGTGGTTGTCTGACTAATTATGTATCAAATGTGCAAAGCCGTAAAAGTGAAGCCAATCCTTTACTTCTATATGTTGATGCATTCAAGAGAAACAACTGTCCTTTGAATAGGCCTACTGAGCACTGAGTAGAAACTATGTTTTTGACCGGTCAAAATAGAAAATTTGTAAAAGTAAACTTTGCTCATGTGTAATTGTTACCTGATTAAACTCCACCTCTCATTTATGTCAATCATCTTGATAAACCCGAGGCTGCAACCTTAAACAACTGCATGTCACCTGAGAGATAATGTGCTGTAAATCACAGCAAAGGTTAAAGGTCACCAGCTACCACAACTATTCATATTCTGTAACCGAGTTAGCCACAGACGTTGCTGCTTGACACTGAGTGTAACATTAACTAGACTAGAAGGTGACAAACAGTTTTGTACGACAAAAGAGATATGCTCTTAGCACAGGCCTTGTGTGTGTTTATAGGTCATAGATTCAAAAATGTTGTAAAAGGCACTCAATGTTTGTTCGATGTGGTCTTTGGACAGGAACATGTGTGTACTCAAAAATCACAACAACAAAAACAAAACACAGAGGCACCTCTAAAACTATTTTTAAATTATTTTATTGTAATTCCTTGATCACATGAGACCTTAAAACCAGCAGACTGTGATGCAATTCAGCATCAAGCTGATTATAAATAACAGTTCATAGAGTCCATTAGAGAGAAAGCTCTCAATCTATCAATCCTCAATCTAGGTCAGGAGGTTTGTCTCCCTCTACAAATATTGTACTTGTGTTCTGCTAGTCTGTCCTGCAAGTGTCTTTTTGTTCACCTATTGTAAAAAAAAAAAAAAAAAAAAAAAAAAAAAAAAAAAAAAAAAAAAAAAAAAAAAGAAAAGAAAAAAAGTTTGATCTTAAAATGTAAGATTTAAGTAAGATGTATGAGATGTTGTGCCTGCCTTTTGAGCCACTGTCAAGTGTGTAAAAAAAAAAACTCAATTCACATAATTGAATTTAAAGCAGAAGTAAGCGATATTTTTGTGTTAATATAAGTCTTAAATAGTTATACCTTCCGACAGCAATCACTTACATAGAGTGTTTGGACCGAAACACGGGTCTGTCAGTCACTCAGCTCTGCTCTGAGCCGAGGAGAAAACTTTTCTTGTATCCTACAATTTTTATCCAATGAGGAGAGAGAATGGCATAAAGGGCTGTGTATGCAGCCAAGGGATGCGTGTGAATGTGGTGACATAGGGACGAGGACCAATAGATCCATGACGAGGGTGGGGGCTGCTAACTCCGTCGGCTGACAAGAAGTTATGGTGCCTTCAGGGCAGCCCGTTACTCGTGTTTTTCCGACCTGGTGAAGTCGTACCAGTTCGATCTGGTGCGAGTTCACGGGTCGGAAGTTACGAGTGGCCGTTATAGTGCACTTTCACAGGCAACAGGTCGGAGAAACGCGAGTTGCGGGTTGCCTGGAACGCTACAAAGTCGTAAATTGTGACTTGAAGCTGTAACTTACGGTTTCAAAAGCCTGCCTGGAACGCAGCATTAGCCAAAACGACCGGATCGCTTACTTCTGCTTTAAGATTAATTTCCATCTGTTCAATTTGGCAAATTACATTTTATTCCTAAAACAGATTAATAACATGTTGTAGATGCAGAAGTGCTCAAAGGTGTCATTTTAAATTTGGTTGGTATTTAATTTAGAATGATTTAACCCATACAACAAATACCACAAATTACTTGTGAGCAACTGTAACGTTGAACATTTTATTCAGTAAATTGTTCCCTACATGTTCTGCTATGCTGATTTTAATCAAACCCACTTAGAATAGGCAACAAATAATAGAAGTTCAATCGACGTTGCATTTAAATATTGCATTAGCTTTTACTTAGTAACAATGGGTGATGCGTATCAGCTGGTAAAAGCACCACAGGAGGCTTCAATGTATAATTCATCTAATTCAGTAATAATATATTCGATCAATACTGGTATTTAATTATATTTAAGCAGAGAGACATGAACCATAATTGGACAGTTAAGAGCATTTATGCTGGTTTGTATGTCATTATATATATATATATATATATATATATATATATTTTTTTTTTTTTTTTTTTTTCATCAGAGTCACTGCAGAGTAGTTTCAATGGTTAAACAATAGCTAAGAAAATAAATGTGTTTTTATGCTTAATTGCAATTTATAACAAAGTTACTCAAGTTTGCATTCACTGAATCAAATGTAGGCTACTGTTCTGCTACCACTTCAACTCAGCACCATACACATAATGTGATGATATTTTTAATATTGACACTCATCCTGTAATATTGTGTGTACACACGTCACTCATCCAGTGGTTTTTGACACACCCTTCAACCAACCTCCCACAGTGCCATTTGCATGCACTGTTGGTTACCTTATCTAAGATGATAGTGCATGTGTCCGCTGGGTGTGGAAGGCTGGCAGTGAGGAATACACTTCAAAGGAAAGTCAGCGCCGCAAACAAGAAATGTTCATAAGAATTTCTTTATGAAGCCTTTTGTTTTGTTTTTTGTTTTTTTACGTTCAGTAGTATTTGTGCACAGAATCTCATTAACCCCAGCACTGAACCACAGCCCTTTAAACATGACCAGGTCTTTTTTACGAGTGTCCAACTCCATGCTGTGGAAAATTTAACAAGTGTGGATTCACTACCATTCACTACCTTTAATATGCAAGTCCTCATTTAGTGTACGTGCTACTTTCTGACACTTAAACACAACTTGTCATCATTTAAAACAAACATTGTTCCATGTTGCTTCTCCAGTTGAGTTGCTTCTAATTGAACCAGTTGAAACTGACTTTGAGGTTGTGTGACTAAAGATTAGCTTTGCTTCTTTGCACAGAAAAGAATAAGGATACAAAGTCACACTTTGGAACATGATGGGCTCCAAATCAGACGGCATGCAGATATCTCCCAGGCTTAGTGCTGCAACATCATTTATATCCCACTCTAAGTCTTTCTCAGTTTAAGTGTTGGTTCATTACATAGCTACAGTTAAGCCTCAATTTCTCAACCCTCAGCTGTGTGTTAAATGTAATCCTTAACAACAACTTGGAGAAGAATAACACCTCTACCTTTTATCTTATCCATAAAGTTTTATTAACGATTCTTACAGAATGCCACTTTCATTTTTTTTTCATGAATCTAGTTTGCTTCTTTTGCTTTTGAAATAGAGGACAATATATTCAAGACATTGCCCATCACAAACACACAGCCTAAATAAAAAGTGAGGTATTGAGAATGGTGCTTTAATTTGCCTTTAGGTGTGTCCCTGTTTGTATTTCAGCTGTGGTCACAACCATCTCGTTGCAGATTTGCTTAGGGTTGCTGCTGCCTTTGTGCACCTCACCTGTCCATTATAGGCCCCTCCCTGTCTGTGATCCCACCCTGTCATCCCATCACCTGTGGCAGCTATAAAGGAGGCTGAGACAAAGACATATCTGGATTGTGTTCAGCTGGTGGAGGATCAGCTCACAAACCAACTCATCACAGGTCACCAGGGTCCAAATCCTGCACTGCAAGTAAGGAAGTGAGGATGACGTCCACAGCAGCGCGTCTGGCCCGTCAGCAGGAGAAGGAACATGGCGTCGGCACCAACCAGCATGCGGTCAAGTTCCTACATCAGGATTATAAAACTTTGCGTCAGCAGTGTCTGAAGAGTGGACGTCTGTTTGAGGACAACTGCTTTCCAGCTGAGAGGAAGTCACTGGGCTACAACGAGCTGGGGCCGTACTCATCCAAGATCAGGGGTGTGGTGTGGAAGAGGCCAACGGTAGGAGGCCACTGAAAACAGACACAAAGCAATACACAGTTTCTACTGTAATACTGTCTTGTTAAAGCAGGAATTTGGGGAGAAGAGGCAAAGTCCAGACATTGAAAAGATGAGGTGTGACTTCATCAGGATCAGAGAACTTGAAAAATCACTGTTAAAATCCAATCAAATTTTAATCAAAGCAGTGTCAAGTGTTCTGGGAGGATTTATTAATCATCTGCATAAACAAAACAAAGGTGATTTGGATGTAAGGGTAACACTTTACAATAAGGGTCCCTTAATTAACGTTAGTTAGTACATTATTAAGCATTAATATATAAACTAATGTGTAAATTAATGCATAATGAGTAATGCATACATAATGATTATTCAACTTTTATTATTACTTAATATTTTATTAACTAACTTTGAGTAGTAAACATTAATTAACTGCTTACTAATAGGCTGCATTAATGTGTTTCCTAATCCTAAGTAATACATAATAATGATTGTTATATAAGTAATACATAATAATTATTGTTAGTATATCTGTAAACAGTTAATTAATGCTTAATAATGTACTAACTAATGTTAATTAAGGGACCCTTATTGTAAAGTGTTACAGATGTATCCCAGAACAAAAGAAAAATTATTTTAGGTTCCTAACTTCTTGTTCCTCATAGTGATACTTCTGTGTCTAACATAAAATGTTTTTTGTTTTGTTTTGTTTTTTAAACCCAGTCATTAAATCAGAAATCAAGTGGTACTTCCTCATTCTATTTCAATAGTGTGATACTGGACTTAAAATACCGTAGTAAAACAAAACATTTGATAAATTATATTTGACTTTGTGGGGCGCTCTGGTGGGTGAGTGGACAGAGAGAACATCTCATATGGGCTCTGTGCAGGAAATTGAGGATTTGACTCAGAATGATCTTTTACTGTGTGTCTATTTCCCCCGATCTCTCTTCCTGTTTCCTACCATCCACTCTGCTGTCATATCTAATAAAGACAAAAAAATTAAGAAAAATGTTGACTGTAGTTGCTGTTCTCCTCAGGAGCTGTGTTCAAACCCTACGTTCATCGATGACGGAGCCACAAGGACGGATATTTGTCAGGGTGCTCTAGGTAAGTGGGTGGATGAGTAAGTGTTTTGTCTTTTCAGAAGCGACGTGTAAATATCTGTGGAAGAAAGCCTCCACCCATTTGATTGCAAAAGGAAGAGCTTAGTTGGCACAAGCTGTTTACGGCACTGTCGCACTGTGGTGAGAGCGTCATGCTGCTGCCCTGTCTCAAAGCAAACATCTGCTCTTGTTGTGCAGGTGACTGCTGGCTCCTGGCTGCGATAGCCTCTCTGACCCTAGACCACCGGGTGCTGGCTCGTGTGGTGCCTCCTGGACAGAGTTTCACTAAAGAGTATGCCGGGATATTTCACTTCCAGGTCAGTCAAAAACTCCATTCATCAGACCACAAACACTGACCCCAGTACAACGCACAACCTGGGCCGTTGTATAGGGGAGAAAGGTGATGATAATTCTAGGGGCCCAGCGCCCAGTAGGGCCCACAAAAAACCCCAGTAGTCTAATCTTTATGACTGATTTATTCTGCATAAGACCCTGACTAATACTTATAGTAATGCTGCATTAGCATCAAAACAAAGTTAATAAAACATGATAATATGTAGTCTAAGAAAAAAAAGTGGACAAGTCAGGGGGCAGGGGCCCACTTTAGTATTCTTTCAGGGGGCCCAGAATTCCTAGCAACGGCCCTGCGCACATGCTGCTTTGTTTGTTAAGTGCAGATAAGTTCTGATAATATTTCTGGTAACACTTTACTTGAAGGTCTCATCATAAGAGTGACATGACACTGTCATAAGAGTGACATGTCACAGTCATGAACATGTCATAAACATTATGTCAATGTCATAACACCCAGGTTTGTAGGGTTAGGGTTTGGGTTAACTGAATGACACTTAATAACAACGTCATGAGACCTTCAAGTAAAGTGTTACCATATTTCTTAGTTGTCCTCTGATCAATATGTGAAAGCAACTTGTGTCAGTTTTCTTCAACAGCAACAAAGATGAGCTGAGATGATGTTTAGTTTTGTATCCAAAATGGATGAATTGTACCTAACACATCAGACAGACGGTGTTATGTGATGATACTGTAGTTTGAAAAAATCATTTGTGTTGTGAGTCAACTTGCCGCTTTAATGTTTCATATTTGACCTGTAAATTGGTGGGAATGTTTTCTTCACAGTTCTGGCAGTTTGGAGAGTGGATGGATGTGGTGATTGACGACCGTTTGCCCACCAGGGATGGAAAGCTGCTGTTTGTCCACTCAGCGGAGGGCTCTGAGTTTTGGAGTGCCCTGCTGGAGAAGGCCTATGCTAAGTATGGATTATACCTGCATTTGTTTTTGTTAATAACATTATGTCCAGGCTACAGCTGGTGAATCTCTTCACCCAACGTCCTCTCTGTCTAACAGGTTGCACGGCTGCTACGAGGCTCTGTCAGGTGGAAACACTATTGAGGGTTTTGAGGATTTCACAGGAGGAATCGCAGAAATCTACGTCTTAAACAAAGCTCCAGGAAACCTCTTCCAAATCATACGCAGGGCCCTGCGCCTGGGCTCACTGCTGGGCTGCTCTATTGATGTATGTTTGATTTTCCTACTGATTTGCATGTCAATCCTCGACCACAGAAACCAACAATCATTGCGCTGATGGCATCAGGATTAAACATTTGTTCTTGGTACATCCAGATCACCAGTTCCCATGAGACGGAGGCAGTCACAGCTCTCAAACTTGTAAAAGGACACGCATACTCGGTCACCGGCGCAGAGGAGGTACACCTGAACTTTATTTCCTCTTGTCATTATACTACATACAAGTTCCTTTTCCAACCCTTGCTCTCTGCTACAGGTTCATTACCAAGGCCAGCTGGTTCAGCTGGTTCGCATCAGGAACCCCTGGGGTCAGGTGGAGTGGATGGGGCCTTGGAGTGACGGGTGAATATTATATATTTTATATTCATTAACCATCAGCTACTCGTGGTTAATTTCGGGCTTTCCCTAAAATGCATCTTTCCCCTTGTCCCCATTTTTTAATTAGATCCCGTGAATGGAAATATGTCAGTGAAAAAGAGAAACAAAACCTGAACCATGTGGCTGAAGATGGAGAGTTCTGGTAAATCCGCAACCTCTAACCTTTCAATTATGTGTGATATAACAGTGTTTTCTTTGAGGAGACAAACAGTATGTCCCTCTCCTCAGGATGTCCTACTCAGACTTCATCATGAAGTTCTCCAGGCTAGAGATCTGTAACTTGACCCCAGACTCACTCAAGAGCGATGACACCAGCCACTGGAACCAGTACCAGTTTGAGGGGATGTGGAGGGTGGGCTCCACTGCTGGCGGCTGCCGCAACAACCCGGGTAAGAGAGAAACCATACATAGATAACATCTGAGCAAGACGTTTACTCACACTAATTCATATAAATGTAAATGTTTTTCAATGTGTTCCAGCCACGTTCTCGTCCAACCCACAGTTTGTGGTGCGTCTGGAGGACGTGGACGATGACCCTCTGGACGGGGAGGACGGATGCACATTTTTAGTGGGGCTGATGCAAAAGCATGGGCGAAAGCAGAAGAAGCTTGACCAAGGGCCCGAGACCATCGGCTTTGCCATTTATGAGGTGTCTGAGAATAATCTGATATTATTTATGACATTAAAACCTACACTGGATTTGACTTTTCGAAAAACTAACTGATGTTCTCTAAAACTTTGCTTCCTTCTCACAGGTTCCAGATGAGGTCTGTATTTGTCCTGGTACACACCAGTAATGATCTCCTGCTTGCATGTCACTTGTGAATTTACTGTCACTCCAGTAATAAAAGTCTCTAATCTTTAGTACAAAGGCCGCAGCAACGTTCATCTGGGCCCTGACGTCCTGCTGCGACAGAGAGCCGTGGCCATGAGCAGCGCCTTCATCAACACGCGTGAAGTGTGTGACCGCTACAAACTTCCTCCAGGGGAATACGCCATCATCCCCTCCACCTTTCACCCTCACAAGAACGGCAGCTTCGTTCTCAGGGTGTTCTCAGAGAAACAGGCTGCAACCAGGTATCTGTGTGGTAATGGAGAGCATTAGTTTATACAGCCATCTAGTGGACAAAGCTCAGAATAGGCTCCGATTTCAGATTAACTGAGTAACCGAGTAGCCACTTGGTATTTCTACATTTCAACAGAGCGTGTTCAAATTGTCCTTTTCTATTTTTAGTCCACTGGAGGAGGACATTGATGCTAAAATAGAGGAGGTAAGAAAATCCAAAGGATGATGAACTGTCTTTGCTTGTTTAGAAGGTTCTGTATTGTATTAAATTATACTTCTATGCCTTTTTGTCATTATAAGGCAGAATTAGATTCTACATTAATACTATGAAAGTATCAAAGTTATCAGTCCACAGAGAAATGCAAACTCATTGTCTAAAGCTCAGTCCACTCAGAACCACTGTCCAACCAGGATTTAGTTTTAAACCACAAATACATAGGGATCAACATATCAATACAAAACACTGAAAATGTGTGCCCATTTTACATTATTCTTTAGGAAATGTTATTTTCTGGTCACATTAATTTTAAAAATAAGGCCTGATATATTGTGTTGAATTTAACATCCATTTCACAATGCCTGAAAATTAGGAATTTATTTATTTAAAACAGGGACAATGCACAAAAACATTAATCTTGTAAAACAAGAGAAGATGCCTTGAGCCAGGTTGTTTTTTGCTAATTTCCACCTTTCAATTGCATTGAAAAGAGCATATTATTTTACTTGAAAATGGTGACACATACTTGTCTCTGTCTTTTTCCTCACAGGAGGAGATATCTGAGAGTGAGGTGGATCCTCATTTCAAGCATCTCTTCAAGCAGATTGCTGGCAATGTAGGTAGAGAAGCATGAGAACAGATAGCAAGTCAGCTAAATACACACGTAGCTCTAAATGAGGATTACAAATTAAAATTGACACTTTGATATCAAACAGGACATGGAGGTGTCTGTCTTTGAGCTGGTTAGAATTCTGAACAATGTCGTCTCTCACCGTGAGTAGATTTGATTCACTGAAGTATATAAACAATTTTCACTAACATATTATTTTCAATGAGTTGATTATTTTTTATCACTGTCTTGCAGGGTCTGACATAAAGACTGATGGATTCAGCCTTGACACAGGCCGGCTTATTGTCAGCCTGTTGGATGTATCCTCTTTACACATGAAGAATTTAAAACACTCATTGAGAAATAGTCTCAAATCTGCAAAAACCCTCACTCTATGACAATTTATTGATCTATAGTTGCACTATAGCCTCATTTAAATGACTAATTAAAGGGCTAACATGCTGGGCTTTTTTATCAACCTTAACGTTCCCCAGAAAGATGAAAGTAACAGGTTGGGATTGATGGAGTTCCACCGCCTCTGGAACAAAATCCAGAAATATCTGGTAAGATCTAACTGACTTCAAATTAATTTTGGTCAAGATCTGTCTGCACCTGTAAACGCAATTCATGGCTGCTTATAGGAGATCTTCAAGACTCACGACTCGGACAACTCTGGCACTATGAGCTCCCTCGAGATGAGAGACGCTGCCACTCAAGCAGGTAACAGACAGGATCATGTGAGGAATCTTCTGCAGTAAAATGCAGCAAACCCTTAAAAATATATAGGCATACCCATTGAATACTGACAACTGAACAGAAGCAAACAAAAGCATGTTGGCATAACTGATTGTGTGTTATTATGTGTAACATGTGGGACTGGATAAGCCAGTTAGAGGACTCCCTCCCTGCACATGGGTGTCATTCATCTACACTTTGCCACAGTAACAATACAAGCGTGTGGGCGAGGCTGTGCAGCAAAGCTTCCATTATTACACAGCTCATACCTGACACCCTTTTAAAAAACTAAAACCTCCCCAGGATCAGGAATAATCCACATCTATGATACTGACTCAAAAAAAAAAACAACAGGAAACGATGCTCTTTTTTCTATGACAGGTTTCCATGTCAACAGCGCTGTGCTGCAGGCCATCGTCTGTCGCTACGCTGATGTTCAGTACGCCATAGACTTCGACAGCTTTGTGGGCTGCCTCATCAAACTGGAAATGCTCTTCAGTGAGTGTCAGCAGCAAACAGGGCTACACCCTTTCACCACACTGCGTCTCTTATTCATCTGTATCAAAGGGCCGTGGCTTGTTTACATCACCAGTATTTTTGTGTCTCTCCTTCAACCAGAAATGTTTAAGGCTCTGGAAAAAGCTGACTCCAGGAAGATCGAGCTGGACATGCAACAGGTGCGTGAGAGAATAACAAAAGCTGCCGGTTGGATGCCACTCCTAGTTTTTTCATCTCACCGTTGTGTTTCCTTTTACAGTGGCTGTGCCTGGCCATCTACTAGCTCTGCAGACAACACAACTAAAGACCCATCAGCAGGACGACAAACTTCAGTTAGTTATCAATGCATTGCAACTCACATGGAATTTTAGGGATTGAGGATTGTTGGTTTTTCATTTTATAGAAACTCTACATCTCCTAATAATGTTAAATGAGGTTTGCTGAACATGTACAGTGCCGTGAAAAAGTATTTGCCCCTTCTTGATTTCTTACTTTTTTTGCATATTTCTCACACTTGTTGTTTACAATCATCATCAAACAAATTTTGATATTAGGCAAAGATAACCCAAGTAAATATAATGCTTTTTTTTTAATGATGATTAATTGCCCCCCTTGTTAAATCATGAACTAACTGTGATAAACCTATTTTTTTGGAAAGCTGAGTTCAATTTCACTGTCCACAGCCAGGCCTGATCACTACCAGAGCAGTTGAATCAAGAAGTTACAAACCTGTTTGCGTGAAGTGAAGGAGGCAGAAGGGGGCAAATACTTTTTCACAGCACTACATGGGGAAAAGATGTCAAATGATAATAAAAAAAAAAAAAAAATAATAATAATAATAATAATAATAAAGAAACTAAGAAACTATGGCCTCTGGACTATTCTTATTCATCAAATCTTGAACAGGTCACACAAATTATCTGGTTCAAATTTAAACAAATTTATGAAATATTATAGTCTGTGCCTCACTGTACCTTCATTGCTTATAAATGTTAGTAAGAAATAATTTTTGCAGTTTTAACCCCATCAAATTTTTGTGGACCAGCTCAGGTTTCAGCTCAGCAGAATGTCAGCTGAACTGTGAAAAAACAGGGTCCGAGGCAACTCTTCTCTGATGTATCAATAAATAGCCTTTATTTATTTGGCCACTAGTTCATATTAGGACATTAAAAACAACCAATTGGAACACAGACTTCACCCATGCCTGATTGGTCCCAATTTAGGTCACCTGTGTGCATTGTTGCAGTATACCTGATGAAGGCCATGTGGGTCGACACATGTTGGTTGTATATGAACTAGCTGCCAAATAAAGGCTTTTTATTGATACATCAGAGAAAAGTTGCCTTGGACCCTGTTTTTTTTCACAATTTGACTGCAGCACCTTCCTGATTACCACTACAGCAACCCATATGAACGCTCTATTTGCTGCTCTGTACTCAGAATGTGAGCTACATCTGGTCCAGTTATAGGCAGACAATCAAAGCCAGATGCACAAAGGGCTGGATGAAACAGGTGAGCCAGAGCAAACTGTCTGGTCTGGCGAGGGTGTGGACTGGAGACAGTTGATCTGCATATATAAAGACAGAGCCTGTCAAACCACACAGACATAGCTGGCTGTCACAGTCACAGGCAGAGTGGACCACGTCGCGCCAGCTAGTGCAAAATGTCAGGGATCGCAGCCAAGCTTCAGCACAACCGAGAGCGAGCACATGGGGTCGGAACAAACTCTCATGCAGTGAAATACCTGAACCAGGACTATGAGTCGCTGAGGAGAAGCTGTCTGGTGAGAGGGCGGCTGTTTGAGGATGACTGCTTTGAGGCTGAGGCTTCATCTCTAGGCTTCGATGAACTGGGGCCCAGTTCACACAAAGTTCGGGGAATCGCCTGGGAGAGACCCACGGTGGGTACAGAAGGTGGATGGAAACATCTGCTGATTATAACTTTAGTCCTGTATTGTCAAAGCCTAATGTGAATGTGATTCAATACAGTTTTCCTGCAGCGTGTCAGCACTCAGATAATGAAAATGTCCCATCATAGTTTTATGATGGTGGATGAGAGGGTTTTACAGATTTCTTCATTTTTCTACAGGAGCTGTGTTCCAATCCAAAATTCATAGTTGAAAATGCGACCAGGACTGATATTTGTCAAGGAGCACTGGGTGAGAGAAACACACACACACAAGCCTGTTGCACAATCAGATATTTGCAGTATCTATTTCCCTATATTTCCATCTCCAACCATTCCAAAAACATTCAAATGACTTTGCATGCATATCTTAGATGTGACAGTTGGCAGATACAAGCACAATAACAGCTCTTCATGTTGACCTCCCTCTGTCATCTGCAGGCTTATCTTTTTTGTCGTTTTACATTTAAATGAATTCTAAAAGTCTAAAATTAAGCTGAGCAAATTCCTGTGAGTTGACTTCAGCTGTCATTGTGCACAAAGCACCTTATAACAACTCTCTTCATCCTGCCTGATGGATGCATGTGTGGGTGAGACTAAGTTGTCTTTGCTGCTGCTGAGCAATGTGGGTAATGCAAGAGAGCCATAACATCACAGCTGAGGTGTGTGTGTGTGTGTGTGTGCATACCTGTGGACACCACATACCTGTTGTGTTTTGGAGATGTGTCACAGGGACTAAAAGTGATTACAACATGTCGGAGCATGAAATCTCCTGAGTATGAGAGATGAGATCGGAATTGCCTTTATTCTAACACTGTTTGATTGTGTTCAGGTGACTGCTGGCTCCTGGCAGCTATCGCCTCTCTGACTCTCAACAAACAGGTTTTGTCTCGGGTTGTCCCCCATGACCAAAGCTTTGAGGATGACTATGCTGGCATCTTTCACTTTGAGGTAGAGCACTGTGACACAGCTGCATTCTTTTACAAATAACATGGAAGAGAGACAGGTTTGATTTTACTGTGTCCCATTTCTGTGGCTCTCAGTTCTGGCAGTTTGGCGAGTGGGTGGATGTGGTGGTCGATGACCGTCTGCCGACCAGAAATGGAGAGCTGCTGTTTGTTCACTCTGAGGAGGGGTCAGAGTTTTGGAGTGCCCTGCTGGAGAAGGCCTACGCCAAGTATGGATGAAAATAACTTCTGGATACCTTTCTGTCTGTTTCAATGTCTCCAGTCTTTCATGAATCCATTTTTCCTTCAGGCTGAATGGATGCTATGAGGCTCTTTCTGGAGGCAGCACCACTGAAGGCTTTGAGGACTTCACTGGAGGCATAGCTGAGAGACATGAGCTGAGCAGGCCAGTTCCCCATCTCTTCAAAATCATCAGGAAGGCCCTGGACAGAGGCTCCCTTCTGGGATGCTCCATTGATGTTAGTTTGGGTTTATTTTCTTGCTCTCGTGTAGCATGGTTGCATTCCACTTCTTTAAATGTGGTTATTTTTACCTAACAAGTTGTTCCTCTCCATCCCAGATCACTAGTGCATCTGACTCTGAAGCTGTTACACATCGCAAATTGGTGAAGGGTCACGCCTACTCAGTGACAGCAGCAGAGCAGGTGAGTTAAGTGCTAATACACAGTACTGTATGTGGTTGCACAGGCCACTGTGGCAAATACATGCCATTGTAATCGATACTACAAATGGTTACATTATTGCTTTTAGAGTTAGCCTTTTCCCCAATGTTTTCATACGTCTGTGTCAGGTGGAGTACAGAGGAGACAAGGAGAAACTGATCAGGATCAGAAACCCGTGGGGTCAGGTGGAATGGAATGGAGCTTGGAGTGACAAGTGAGTGTTGGACACATTCAGAGAGTTTTGATGACATGAAATCCAATAAACTGACTCATATTAGCTCTAGCTATGTAGCTACTAGTTTGTACTGGTAAGGCAATGCAAGGCAAGGCAGCTTTATATAGCAGATTTCATACCAAGGGGCAACTCAATGTGCTGTACATAAAGACAAAACATTTAAGAGTAAAAACTGGAAACTGGAAGGAGAAAAAAAAACGTGCAATTTTGTAAAATTAAAATAAAACCCAAAACAGTAGAAATCGGAAACATTACACATGCAATTAAAAGCAAGAAAAAAGAATAAAAGAAGGCACAGGAAAATATAATATAATATAATATAATATATACAACTAGACTAAAATAGAGCATGAAATATGAGTTTGCAGCATGAAATATTGATTTGTATTAAAATTAATAGGATTTACAGTGCAAATCCAAGATTAAGAGCTCGGGTGCAAGTGGTTCTTTAAAAGAGCTCAGCCATAAGCACTGAAAAGAGAAATGTTAACTTGGATTTAAAATGCTTACAGTTGGGGCTGATTTCAGTAAACACTTATCTCGAAGCTGTGAAAGACATTCATGGTTCCTTCATGATGTGTGCTCATGACGTTGGTGATGATCCCCTGACCTCCTCGGTTGTGGTTTTGAGTGGGATATCTCTACACTGTTCGGTTGGATTGCCATGTGTGCAGACTTTGAAATTCCCAGTGTTGTCGTAACTTTATAATCCTTCAACCTTTCAGCTGTGTTTTGTGGTTTGTGTAATAAGAATCAATCAACAATTTAATTATTATTTTACTGCTTCACACTTCTTATTAACATGCTTTCTCAACTCACCGCTCTTTTCTTGTTCAGACACGTTAAGACCTTCCAGTCAAATTGCAATATAATATATAAAGTAGGCCTCTTAATTCACTGTGCATGCAACACACGGAGACATGTGGACACACCCAGTGGAGAGGCTGGTAAATCCTGTTGTGAAAGGATGTTGTTGCACAGACTCTGACTTTACAGCTTATTTTTGTGCTGTGGGTGGAGGAGCATGTCTGTCTGGCCATACAACCAGCTGACAACTCTGTCCTGACTGCCTTCAGCTCCCAGCAGGGCAGAGGCACAGCTTGTGAGCAGGCAGGGCAGGAAACTGCTTGGGGCTTGAGGGCTGACAAACATAAATCCACTGATTATTTGCAGCCGCATCCCAGAAGCTGAGTTTTCAGTCCTAAAGCCTGCACATATGATCACTAACACCACTCAGTAAGAAACCTCCCTCAGGGGGCTGCACATGTTGGAGTTAGGGTTATAGGTTCTCTATATTCCTTTTTTTTTTTAAATTATGCTTTGTCATCTCTATATTATTAGTTTTCTAAATTAAACAAATGTTGACATTTTAAGGAAAAAAGCTCATATTTTCCATATTTTTCATTAGTGTCATACTTCATAGTGATAAATGCTGGATTGGCCCTTAAGAATTTTTGGACCATAATCGACTCTCACCACTGTCCAAGTTGGGCCTATTTATTTTTGTTTGTGCACACCCTGTAGTTTATCTTCCATCTGTCTCTTTTTTTAGCTCTTCTGAATGGAGATATGTGAGCTCTGAGGATCGACAGAGGCTGACCAACCGGGCTGAGGACGGAGAGTTCTGGTAAATCTCATTCAATCCGCTTTTCTCCAACAAAATCCACACACTGACTGAACAAAAGTTTATGAATATTCACCTCATGTATCTGAATAGGATGGATAAGGTGGTGAACCCCAGCATTTCAGAGTTTTTTGCATTAAAGCTGGTCATTTTCCGTTTTCCACACTCTGCTTTTCCCCAAAGGATGTCATTTTCTGACTTCCTGCGCCAATATTCACGCCTTGAGATCTGCAACCTCACCCCTGATGCTCTCACGGGCGAGTACAAGAAATGGGCAGAGACTGAGTTCGAAGACACGTGGAGGAGAGGCGTGTCAGCTGGTGGCTGCAGAAACTATCCAAGTACAACCAGTTTCCCCGTCTTTTGTTCCAGATTTGAACCCTGCACTGCTATATAGTATGTGTCATGAACAAACCCTTGCTTCTCCTTTCTAGATTCCTTCTGGATGAACCCTCAGTTTGTCATCAAGCTGGATGATGTGGACGATGACCCTGACGATGGTGAGGAGGAGGGCTGCACCTTCATTGTGGGCTTGATGCAGAAGAACAGGAGGAAAATGAGGAAAATGGGGAAGGACATGCAAACCATTGGCTTTGCCATCTATGAAGTAAGAAGCTTACAGACGACACTGTCAGCGCTAAAACCTGCTTCAGTAGAGAATTTTCAACATTTTCACATATTCTTACATTCGATTTTTCATCTTTTTTTTCTAGCTTCCTGAGGAGGTATGTAAGCCAAGATGAAGGAGCTTAATGAGCCTTCATTTTTCATGACAAATGAGTATCAAGCTGTTGCACTGTCGCTCACTATCCAGCCATCAAAATTCAAACTGTCACGCAACTATTTACACTGTACTGTACGTGTCCTTTCCCAGTTCTCTGGCAAAAGGCAGGTGCACCTGAAGAAAAACTTCTTCCAGTACAACTGTTCGGCAGCACGCTCCGAGACCTTCATCAACCTGCGGGAAGTGTGCAACCGCTTCTGTCTCCCCCCTGGAGAATACCTCATCATCCCCTCCACCTTTGAGCCCAACAAGAACGGAGACTTCTACGTGCGCGTGTTCTCTGAGAAACAGGCTGATTTCCAGTATGTTTGTTTCACAAATTGTCAAAATGTGACCGAGTGAAGAGTTCTATTAATTGCAGCATTCAAAATGATCATTTTAACTTCTGCCTTTCAGAGAGATTGATGATCCAGTGGAGTGCCATGTTGAGGAGGTAAAATCACATCCCTTGATGTACGCTTTCTAATATGTCAATTGAAATGAAGATTTTAAGAATACAATAGATCATATAACCTTGTCATCTCCAGATTGATATCGATAAAGATGACATCAGTGACAGATTCAAGAGACTGTTTGGACAGCTTGCTGGACATGTGAGTAGGCTGAAGTTTTAATCCTTCCTTCCCCTCATGGTCTCCCTGACGACTTACACAGTGTTTGTGTCATGTGGTTTTGCAGGATGTGGAGATCTCTGTGTTTGAGCTGCAGAAAATCCTCAACAGAGTGGTGACGAGGCGTAAGAAACCCCATCTCTTTCAAGCATGTTCGGTGTGTGTATTCACTCACAGCAATGTATCCCTGTGTTTTTTTTTTCATTTGCAGGAGATGACATCAAAACCAGTGGGTTTAGCCTGTCGACTTGCCACAACATGGTCAACCTGCTGGATGTATCCTTCCCATTTCCCATTCTTTAGTCATGTCAGGAGATCACACATCACTCTGTGTGATGGCACATTGTAATTTTCCTTAACACGTTCTTCAAAGAAAAATGGAAGTGGCAAGCTGGGACTGGTAGAATTTAAGATCCTGTGGACAAAGATTGAGCAGTTCTTGGTATGTTCCTGTTCCTGGTTTGTCCTGGCATTAACATTACACATGTAACATACACTAGATTCTAAGTAGGAAGGTGATAACAGATGTCAATGGGGTTGGGCTCTCCATTAGGACCTGTACAAAGGGAAAGATGTGGACCAGAGTGGCTGCATGAGCTCCTCTGAGATGCGGATGGCTGTTGAGGATGCTGGTAAGTTTGTGTCATTATATCGTTCCTTCTCATTAATAAACTGCCACTTATTTGCATTCCTTCCGCTCTGTTACATCTGATCACTCAGTTCATCTTGTTGCATTTCAACAGGTTTCTCTCTCAACAACCCTCTGCACCAGATCATCGTGGCCCGCTACAGTGAGGCAAACGTGATTGACTTTGACAACTTTGTCTGCTGCCTGGTTCGCTTAGAGTCACTCTTCAGTGAGTCCTTTTCCTTGTCAACGCATATTTGTATCCAGCTGTCGATGACAAAATCATGTAGAGTTGTGATGTTTACTGTCATTTACAACAGACACCTTCAAGACCCTGGACAAGGATGGCTCTGGAGAGGTAGAACTGGGATTCAAGGAGGTAAAAGCTTGTTTTGTAAAATGAAACAGCAATGCGTGAACTTAGAATTATAGGGTTCTATCTCCGTTTTGGGTAGTTCCGAGATATTGAGCAAAGTTCCAACTCGGCTTGTGTTTTGGTTGATAGAACCTTTTTATTTTATGAATAACTAATTTAAAAAATGTTGAAAATATAAGAATAACACCACACAGGCATTAACAGACCACTAATGGATGATATTATGCAAAAAACTCAATTTTGAAAAAAATGGAGATAGAACCTTATAATTCTAAGCTCACGAATGGGAAGTGATACTTTATTGTGACCTGTGTCTGTGTTTCCATCCACAGTGGCTGAGTCTGTCGATGGTGTAGAGGAGCTCCAAATGTTTGCAACTGAAGAATCAAGGCTGCGGTTGAAGTGTCATATAAACTCTGAACATTTAGGTAGATGTTTTTGAGTGAATATCAGTCAACAGGGATGCATTTTGGGAGAAAAAAAATGATGGTTTGAATATATATCCAAAAACAAATAAAAAGTCACAATCTCCCTCAAATAATAATGGGTTTATTTATTAAACAATAAAAAGACAAAAAAAATGTTATATCAGTTGTTGTGTGCTGTGTTCTTCCAATATGTCCACTGAACCATTCTTTATGAACACTAAATATGTAGCTGCAGCCAGCAGCCAGATACAGTAAATACTATCCTAAGAGTGTGTTTTGTGTGTGTGAGTGTGTGTGTGTGGTTTACTTTTTTTACCCACTTTTCTAGTTTTCCCATAATCCCAGTCTGTTAACTTCTAATGTACAATACAGACATGAAAAGGCTTATTTTATTCTTACAGCAATAAGGCAATTATCTGAAAATGTAACTACTCTTGTGATGACAAGGCAAGAGTTTTGATGCCACTGACCAATCTGCAGTCAAAGAAGTGAAAATGATTTTGGATATTTCACACATCAAGGTTCATTAAACCAGTGTTTTTCGACCTTGGGGTCGCCTGGAATTCAAATGGGGTCACCAGAAATGTCTAGTAATTGATACAAATATTTTTTTAACTAATTGTTATTCTTTTTTAAATTATGATTAAAAACACCAAAGGCAATCTTAAACAACTGTATTCTATACTTTCACTTTCTTGAATATAAATTGAGTTCAAATAAAATGCAACATATAAAATCTGAGCTGGTGCATCTTGATTGACGCGGGTCGCCAGAAATTCGTGATGTCAAAATGGGGTCACAAGCCAAAAAAGGTTGGGAATCACTGCATTAAACCATAAATTAGCCCCTGTGCAGTGAAACTTGCACTCAACAATGGCAATAAAACAAACCAAACATCTACTAGCTGAAACAAGCTTATTGGTTGAGGTCATTGTGGGTGGCAGAATGAAATGTGACTGACCACACCCAATAATAGTTCAACACATGTGAAACTTGAACAGAGGTGAGAACAACAGTGGTTTGTTTTGTTTTCTATCCGTGTTACTCCTTAGCTACAGACTAACACAGTGTGAAGACAGAACACAGGGCGTCTTAAAAAAAAGTTGTCAAGGTGATTCATGGTTCACACACACTTTGACACGATTAAGACTAATTTTCATTCATTTAATTCAGCAAATGTCCAATAATTGGCCTTTGACGCATGCAATCGACCTATACGGGAAATTATTAATAAAATCAAGTAATTTCAAGAAGGCCATCTAAAAAAAAAAGTTCAAAATAATTGTAGGCCTATGTTAATTAGATAAGTGATAATTAAGAAAATCAAGTACTGTTCTTATGAAGTTTCATTTATTTAGAATCTGTTGATTTCCATTCTCTCTGTGCACAAATTGGAGTCTCCATATGCTGGCCCTATAGTTTTTGGTGGTAAATTCAGTCATGTGGTGTTTCAGTAATTTACCAGTAGAGGTCAGAGTTCTCATAGAGTCGGATTCAGTGCTTTGACGCAACTGACTGGGTTCTGGTCAAAACTGCAATGTGCTTGCAGCAGCGTGAAGTTTTCAGCTCACACAGAGCTATGCTGCAGCTATTTCCTGTCCTGTGAGGTTCACTTTTGTATTTCCCCTTTTATGACTCTGAAAGACGCTACCAGCTGCTGTTAGCTCTGGCAGCCAGGCCTAAAAAAACCGAGAAGAGTGGCTGGTAAACTGTGACATATTCCGACATTTTCAACTCCTCCTTTTTGCAGCAGGATGTGAGGCAGGCCTCTGACTCTGTAAACTAATAATCATCTCAGCGAAAGCATTAGGCCACTGTGATGCTTAAGCGGAGTATCTGTATTGAAAATAGTCACTGCAGAGGAGGAGTTTATTATGTACAGAATCTCCACCCAATTGACCTAAATTATGTGTATGACCTCCATAAGACAAATGTTAATTCATGGTATGTTCTAATTTGCCATTGAGACAGTTTAGCAGTTTACATGGCTCAATGACTCCTTTTGTCAGTGTTTGTATTTTTCCAGCTCCATGTTACAGCACACACAGCAACACTGTATTGCAAATGTTGGATTACACATTCTGCTTCAGCAGGACTTTGAAGAAATCTTTGTCTGTATGTGTGTAAATATTAAAACATTATATAAGTATTTATGCTACTCTCGTCATTAGTTGCCAAGCTTCTTGCTGTCATCACATCTGAGACACACCCATATGTGTCAGCTGTTCCTCACTAATAAAACAATCACTGGTCTGTGCTGATCCACAAGCAAATAGGTTGGAGGTCGGTGGTGTGGATTTTCACATTTACGTAAATATACATAGTTGATTTCCACAATTGGAAAAGGCCTGGTTTGGGACCAGAGGACGGGCAGAGTCTCCCCTCTGTCACCTGGACCCTAAATTCTTGGATTTTAAGGAAAAGTTGCATTTTTTTTCATTGCACAGACAGACAGGGAAAAATAATAACTAGAATATCAGATGACCCAGTTTAAAATGTTGTTCCTTGTTTTCTTTTCTTTTCTTTTCTTTTTCTTACCTGATTACAACAAGATTGGCATCAACTTTTGTCTGTTTTACAGTCTTAAGAGTTGTGTCGTTTTCAGCCAAGAACCTGCTACAATCTTACAGCAATCCAATTATGAACACACCAGAATCACTTTTTTGTGAGTCACATAAACTTCACTGACTTGTCAGTGCTTACATAACAAATGTGGAGAAAACCAGCTATGAAATGAACCAACAACTGAAAATTTCCACTTTCAGTTCAAATCATTCTGACGTGTCCTAAGTGGTAAACGTTTCCTGTGTTTCAACCAGTTTTTCACACTCCTGACTACTAAGCTCTCTGCACAGGTATAGATAATTCTTTTTGGTACGTCAGTGAACTCTTTCCACCTTTTACCTTATAAGGCCATTGAGCTGCATCTGAGCAGCAGTTGAGTTTAAAATGTGGACAGGTATGTTCTCCTTATAAGGGTTGTTGTGTGCTGCTCCCACCCATGACTCGCTTGAGCTCACCTGGGGCTTCTGGATAAATGAAAAAGAAAAAGGAAGATCTCTGCCCCATGTTAAACCAAAACAAACGGACAGGGCAAGAAAAATATTTGCCCAGCACCAAACAATGGAGCACGTATAACATTGTGATTTAGCCGTCAAATGTAGTGTAATGCAATTGCTTTTGCTGAGGTTGCAGCTGAAACTGTCACACCTGGGAAGAAGGGGGTGGATCTGGTTTTGGAGGTGGGCTCATTGGCAACAGCCCCTCCTACATGAGTCAACCTGCTCTCTCCTTCCTTATGACCCCTTCTGCACTGTGACTACTGCTGCCATTTTTTCTCTGCTGCCTGCTCCCTCACAGACCACAAGCAAAAATGGTGAGTAACTTTCCTGAAGAGTTTGTCTGTGTCAGTCAACAGTTTCTTCTGTGAGATGAGATTACAAGTGCCCAGCACTGGACATGCAATATACGGATAGTAGTAGGGGTTTTGATATACTCATCCTAACAGTGTTTGCTGGGGGGGAAATGAATGAATGACGCTGAAGTTGTAAAGTTGTCTTAAGACTGATGTTTGCTGTTTGAGAAGAAGTTGGCTGTTTGAAAAAGGGAATTTGGTTTTTGCAAGGGACTTTACAAGGTGTGGTTTTGCCTCCAAGATGGTGGGAGCTTTGTTCGTGCTTGAAATTTGTTCAGAGTGAATGCCTTGGGGCGGTCTTTCTTGTGCGAACTTGTTCCACAATGACTGGAATGTGACAGAGCTGTGGCCGTGAACGCTCAGGGGGAAGCTCCTCTCGTAGTGTGTGATTACTGACTGAGACATGGAGAGTATCTATCTGCACATTTAAACCAACTAAATAGCGTACCGTAAACACATCTCTCCAAAGTGTAGTTCAAGAACTTCCTGTTTCCTCATCTTTCAGTTCTGCTTTTTGTCTATTAGAAAAAAGGAAAAAAAAAAAAGAGAAAAGAAACAAAGTACAAGTGAACATCATCTATTTGAGTACGAGCCAAGGCCCAAATCTTCCACAGCGTTCCTACTCTAATAGTCTGTCATCAGAATTTTCTAACTGTTGGTGCTAAACTTAGTTAATGGAAATCCTGTGATAAAACAACATGGAAGCAGTCTTTGCTTGGTCACCTTTTTTGTTTATGTATGTAATAACTGAAATTCAGTTTGCATCTTTTACACAAACAGTTATCTTTCAAAATTCAGGATCTTGCACAGTTGCAACAGCAAGGTTCAAGTAAATGCAGGTTATAAAAGCAATTATAGTTTTATTTATTTGTCTTTGTGTTCTCCTCTGTTTTGTGTGCAGAGCATGAGATACACTGAATTATTTCGCTAACTGACAATACACCAACCTGTAGGGTTGCTACCTTCTGAAGGAGTTGGCCCACATCTAATAAAATAGGACACTGATAAAACAACATGGTTGACTAATTATAGACATGTTGCATTTTGTGTTTCTTACCAGACGTCTGGGGTAAAAGTCGCTGACGAAGTGAAGGACCTCTACAATGAGATGAAATTGGTGAAAAATGAGGATGATGAGAACGAGCGTTTAAGAGTGGCCATCTTTGTAATCAAGGATGGTTTCATCGGCATTGAAAAAGCCATCCGGCAAAAGGACCTGGTCGATACGGAGGATGTATTCAAACACACCATGAATTTGCTCACCGAGAAGATGTGTCGCTACATGCTGTATGACTGCCACTATGAAACCAAGGAAGCAATTAAAAAGGAAGAACTGGTCTTTCTGATGTGGTAAGCCTTTACATAACAGCTACAGTGTCATCCATTTTCCCTGATTTAAACTGTTTTCAAGTGCCAACCTCACTGTATTCTGAAGATGCGTGTTGTATGTCCCTCTATTCCAAACTTAACAACAAAACAACAATGCTCTTTTTTTATGTCAGGGCTCCTGATACTGCACCAATCAAAGAAAAAATGAGCTATGCTAGCTCTAAAGAATCCATTAGGAAGGTCCTGACAGGTAAATGTTTTTTCTCTTTCTTTATTTTGTCAAATCTTAATTGTGGTGGGAGCACCAGATGCTACAATCACATCTTTTTTTTTTTTATGCCTTAACTGTAAAAAAAAAAATTAGAAGATGTTAACATTTAAGTTCAAATGCTCCTTTAAAAAAAATCTAACTCTGATGTCTTCAACAGGAATCAAACATCAGTTGCAGGTAAACGACCCTGCAGACTACCGCCAGAGGGGAAACTTTGCTGCTGAATTAGGGAAAAGCGTACTCACACTTGAGGGCCATCCTGTGTGATTTCTTGATCAAGGTCAATTTAAAGGGATTTGAAATGACACCAAAGTTTCCAAATCAATTTTGCTTTGAGCCAAACTAAAGATGGGGAGGAAAATGAAATAAAAAAAATAAAAAATTAGGAGGCAGTCAGCCAACACCAGTTTGGCTGTGAAAACAGACTCAATACAGATTTAAATTTATTTTACATATACATATACAATGATACCATCATGTATCACATGACTGTTGGTACATTTATATTTCTCATATCAATAATTTTCTGTTTTTAGTCTCTGTATATTCCAGTATACACCATGTGTCTTCCTGGACGCCTTACTAGAGTTTACGAAATGACTGGGACTTCAAGTTCAACTAATGTGTTCTTGTGACTGTTACACTTGTAAAGAATAAAGACTTTTTACAAAGAATAAACCAAATGTTTCCACCATAATGCAGCAGCCAATGCACTTTCTGAGTGTAGACAATACATTTCAGTGTAACTGATTGTTGTTAAACTTGTGTATTTCATGCTTGACAGAAAGTTACTTATACTGGCCTTTACTAGTGTTTTGTTTTATTTCAAGTCAGTCGGACATTACATCCCATTTTTACAGCTGATATCTTTCAATAGTCTAGTCCACACTGTACGGGTGTGTGGTGGTTAGTGTCACGCAGCAAAATTGTGATGGATGGATAAAGGCCTTAAGAGATAGCTGGGGGATCAGTTAAAGCACGTGGATGTACAATAGGTTTGGGTCTGCCTTTAAATTCTTTGTAAACTATACAATCATTCTTTTTAGAAATAGTACTACTAAAATTGTTGTTTGCATAAAAGAAACTAACATAGGCTACATCCATGTTCCATATGCACATTGACTTTGGTCAGATGTTCTTCTATGTGTATATAGGCTTTTCATGCCTTTATTAGATAGAACAGTTGAGAGAGACAGGAAATGGGGAGGGGGAAACCAAGGACTGGATTGGTTCGAACTGGATTAAAAAAAGGATATTCTGCAAATTAGTTATGCTGTTATGTTTAGAGATGTACGTAGGTGGATTTTGCTACTTTAAAACTCTCACCCATAAAGCCAATGGGCATATTTCCGAATGTTAAACCAGTATCAAAGGGAGATGCTTTTATCTGGTAAGTCTTTCCTCACCACTTCCTTTTTTCTCTCTCTGAGGACAATCATGTTGACATGCCCCCTGACCCATATACAGTAAACCAGACCAAATGCAGCATACCTTCATCCTACAGATCATTTCACAGCTGCATTGTGGCATGTCTGTCTCCCCTCATCAAATCTGAGTGTGTGGTCATTACAGTTCTGCTTGATTTTGCAAGTGACCACAATTAAATAAGGACCAAATTAAGTTATGATTCAACCTATTTAGATTCCCTTATTTTCTCTCCCTCTCATACTGTAGTAGTAGTAGTGCAAGTGTTTGGGAGGCCTGAAAGAGAAACATCTCTGAAAAAAACACACATGCCAGCACACCAACCCCACCTTTGAAGATACTTCCTGGTGTCTGTCACTTTTGTTCAGCTGAAGATAAGTAGTATTACACAATGTGTTTGAACACATTTTATATGTATCTATTCTGGTTTAAAATTATACCAAGACTGGAGCTACTGCTATCAGTGTGATATGGGGAGAATTCATTACCACAATTTAGTTGTAGGGTCGTCTAGTGTGAGGATGTTGCAGTGTAGTCATGTTTCCTGTAAGAAACCAGGGCTGTTCTTAACGTAGCACAGCTGTAACAGATCTGGGACCAGCTTTTTACCCAGGAAAGAAGGTTCAGGTATTAAAATGACTGTGCAGTTATTATAGGCCAATGCCCCTACTTCCAGAATTGCTGTCTGAATCATACCGGATCTGAAACTATGTCAAAATATAACCTACTCCAGCTAGAGTGCTTTGTTGCTTCCTGTCCACATCCATTGCACAGCAACTATGACACACACACACACTGATCAGGAATGACAGAGTGACACTGTAGTTTATTCATTCATACAAAGTCAAATTTGATGTGATACTGGCAGCCAGTTACAGAGGACAGCAGGCCCATAAAGGTACTGCATCATTGAACCATAAAATGTTTCCATCATTCAACCACATAGAAAAGACATACAAAGTAATTGCACAGGTTGATGTACGTTTGACGTACAATCGGTTTCCCTTTTAACACTGAACTATGGGGAAATGTTTGGACTATAAGGCAGGGGGATAAGTAACTTCTGACATAGCCAGAATCCTTGATGGAATGTGTTTCAGTAAAGATTGCAGCAGGATGCTCTCCTCTAATCTTTGAATTGTTTATATTATCAAACATGATTCCTACAGTTGCAACAAATGCAATATACTACAGTACAAGAAAGAAATTGTTTTGGAATGCATAACTATGGTAATCATAAGGCATATTTGGCAGTTTTGTGTAGTGTCCGCGGTAAACTTCCCGTCAGACGGACGTTCCTTCCTTCAGCTCGACGTAATCGCCCTTAAAAACAGAAGTAAGAAGATTTGTGTCAGAACACACATGCATACTAAAATAATTTGATGTGTGTAACGTTGGTGTGTTAGTTTTCCTGGTGCACGCTGCCTCACCTTGCCTTCCAGGTGCTCCTGTAGTGTTCTCACTGTGTCTCTCTCTTTGGTCAGCTGCTCCTGAGTGGCTTTGAGAAGCTGCTGGAGCTTGGTGGCTGCTTGGCCCAGGTCTTTGGACAGCTTCTTCTCCTTCTCCAGGCGCTCCTGGTGTGACAACATCACCATTAAGTGTTACTTCAAAGCAAAATGTGACACTCAATAGAGACCCAAATTGTGAAATAATTCAGTCACCTTGTAAAACTGAGCTCATTATTATGAAATGTTACTTCATCGTGAGTCTTTTCACAACAGTCAGTTTTAGTTGCTTTCTAAATCTTAATTACTCCACACTGCTTTTCCCCGTGACCGTTCTGGCTGTTTCATAAGCCCTGTTTTACTCCTAAAGTCTCATTGATCAGTCAAGACAAACATGGCACTCCATTATGTAACCAGCTGTCCACTCATCGGCTGACAACATGCAACATTATGAAATATCTGTCACGGGAGAAAATATTGGGAGGTAAAAACGTAAAAAAAAAAAGAAACACACCATAAATTAAACTTAAACTGCTATTGTGAAAATAATTAAAATACTAATACCGATCTGAGGCTGGTTTATTGCTCTAATTATGTAGGTGTGGGTTATGTCAATATTTACTTATATGATTTGATTATGACATTTCATAATGTGTAACAGAATAAATATTGAACTTGGGTCAACATAAACCAAGCGAGGACATGGAGATGCACTGCTGGAAGAGAATAATTAATGACAGGAAATATCAGTCTTTCAATGTGATCAGTAAATCATCAAACACTATTCTGACAAAGTGATCATCTATAAAGCTGAGAAGTACACGTGGTTTCTTTTTGAAGCAGAACCACCTGTTGCTACCACTGAGATGTTTAAAATAATCTAGAAGTCATAAAAAGTTTTGATTCTCTGTTCTTTACAAACCTTGAGCTGAGCAACATCCTCTGTGTCAGTCTGTGGTGAATCCGCAGAATCTTTCAGAAGATCCAGCTGAGCCTGAAGCTCTGTGACAGTTTTCTGGGCCTGGTGGTTTGACAACATTCACTGACGTCATACACCGACACTAAACAATATAGTGTGTCAAGAGAGACTAGAATGAAAAAAAAGAGGTCATTGTTGACGGGAAATACCTGCTCAAACTCCTCCGACAGCTGCTGCCTCTGAGCCGCCTCGTCATGCAGCTTCTCACTTGTCTGGCTCAACTGATTCTGGACCTGAAAATACACAAACACACAATAAACATACATAGACGCAGAGTTTGCGCGACCATACGCGTGTATGCAAGCATTCTTGTGCCAAAGCAGTAGCACTGCACACCCACACACACACACACACAAGCTGCTCGACCTGCGAGCCAAGTTAGTCTCCTCAGACAATGTCAGGTGAGAGGCTGGAGTTAAATGCTAGGTTTCTGTTGCTGTTAGAAATCCTACAACAAATAGCTGAAAACAAAAGGAGGAGAGGTGAGCATGCTGAAAAAAGGTGAGAAAGAGCGGTGTTAGAGTCATATCCACTCAGTCAGTTCAAATAATGGTTAGAACAAACACGCTTCTGTGTCAGAGGAGAACTGGACAGACTGGAAATACAACACTTCTTTATCTTCTGTTACGTGGCTGTGCCCGTGTATGATGGTCATATTCTTGGTTCAGGACATAGCTTAAATGACTGCACGCAGCCTCTAAAAGCAACATAGCAAAGAAACTGGGCGTTTAAAATCAGGTGTAAAAACACACCAATGACAAAAGTATCTTTTGGATTTTCTTTTCTTGTTAAACTGAAACCAAGCTGACGTGAGGAATTCAGCCACAACTAAAGCAGATGTTTGGACAAGTGTCCTAGCGCTGCCCAGTGCTCTCTGACAGGAAGCTAAGGGTGCGCTGTGACCTCTGCACCCTGACCTGACTGGGTTGAGCCTCAGCTGGGCCATTCTGTTCGCGTTGAGCCCGCATCGTGATCTCGCCCAGCTGCTCTCTGACCTGAAAACAGGAAGCCGTCGCTAGTCATTGGTTAAATAACCTCTGTCTCTGAATCCCCTTTGTTGCATGTCACTGACACGTTACTTAGCTGGCTGTAGGGGGGGGTTTAAACACATTCCTTCATACATGACATCTCACAATTAAAAAGTCTCCATCTCACCAAAGTTAAAGAAAATTATGAATGATTTTTTGGAAATGAAATTTTATTGTCTGGGGGATGGGAAAACAGTTTAAGGCTGAATTCACCTGTGCAAGCTCCTCCTTCTGTGCCCGGCATTCCTTCTGGGCCGACTCCAGCTGGCTCTGACACTCTGACAGCTGCAGCTTCAGCTGAACACAGAGCACAGCACAGCAATGAGCAGATGTCAGACAGTCATTGTTTTTAAATGCACCACAAGAGCTTGATAGCTGAATCCAAGGGATTCATAGTAAAAAAAAAAAGGAGTATTATATTGAGCTTACACTATTTCTGTCACATTTCACTAATCAAAAACAAACTTTTACATTACATTTAAACATTTTTTTGTAAGGAAAGAGCCAAATTTACCACATTACTGAAATTGTCTTTTCAAACACGAGTAAATTTCAATTTAATTCAATTAATGAGAGTTCAGCATTTTCACAGGGAAACTTGGGAAATTACAAAAAACTGAGGAAACTTTGAGTGAGGTTACTGTAAACCTTAGATTTGACCTCCTGATGTACCTGCTCCGTCTCCTCTGAGGTCAACTGGTTGTCTGCCTGCTTCTCCAGCTGGGCCTCCAGAAGCATCATCTGCTCCTTCAACTGCAGTGAACAAAACAAAGTCACTAATCTGTTTGTTTTCCTGCGGGAATCATTTACACCTGTGCTTATGAAATAAACATCCCCACCTGTTCTACACTTTGGTTTTGTGCTTCCAGCTTGCTGACGTTCTCCAAAGCCTGGAGGTGTGGGACATTTGGTAGGTTGTGAAAAGGATGCGGGGGGGGGGGGGGATGTACACACGATAAAACAAAATCAAAGTGATGTATCACAGACTTGAAGGGTATATTCTGACTTACCAGCCTCAGCTCTTCCTCTGAGTTAGCCATCTTGGCCTTCCAGACCAGCTCCTCCTCCTCTACACTCTTCTGCAGATGTTTCAGCATCCCTTCCTAAAGTAGTAGGGAACCAGGAATAAATAGTTGCATAAGCTTACTCCAAGTTTTTCTTTATCGCATTATATGAATATGATCTCTGTCACTTACTGTTTCAGCCAGGACTGTCCTGTACTGTTCACACTCAGCCTGCATGGAGCCATGGCTTTCCTCTGCCTCCTTCAGTTTCTCAAGCAACTCCTGCAACAACCAGAATTCATTCAGATCTTCTTCTGCCACATCGACTCAAACCAGTATTTAATAACACCATGGCAACGTGAAGGCTTACCGGTGATGCTGTGCTCGACTGAGTCTGAGACTGCTGGCTGAGAGCCTCCTGAGCCTTCTGTGTAAATACTTCTAGCCAGTTTGACTAGAAGAGAGACACAGATACAGATGAATATAAAGGGTTGTGTACACAGTAGTGACTAGAATCATTGCACTAAGTATCTCAGCAGTTTTCTTACCTGCTCTGTCTCCAGGGGTATCTGTGGGAAGAGTGTCTGCAGAGTTTCTTTGGTTTCAGTTTGTAAAGCTGTCAGTTGTGCCACAGTGTTCTGCTAAGACAATAAGTGACATGATTAATAAGGTGATTAACAGCAAGAGCGGTCTTCAACTGATGAGCCACTTCTGTGTAAAAAGACTCTTACTGCATCTGTGGTCATCTTTTCTTTCAGCTGCTCCTGTAGTGAAGTGATGAGGGCTTCCTTCTCAGCCAGACTGGCAACAGAACCAAAAACAGACAAGTCAGACATCTGAATAAAAGACTTAACAGAATGTGAGACTGATCTTCTCACGTGTCACTCTGATTTACCTGCTCTGCAGTTGTCCCATCTCAGCTGTGCTATCTGATTGCTGAAACAGAGATAATATGACAATGATTAGTGGAGACACTGTTTTTAATTGAAGTAGAATCACGCAGCACATTGAGAGGTTCACTTACTGGTGTGCTTTTGAGTTGCACCATCTCTTCTTTGAGGTTTTTAAGTTCATCCTGAAGTGCCGTGATAAGGCCGGCATCCTCACTAGAAAAAAAAAAGGGACACACGAATTAGACACAGACGAAAAATATAAATTATGAGAAAGGCACAAAAGGTGTGGGACAGAAGTTGATCAAGTCTGACATTGTGGTCTCCCCCTCAGACTCCATCCTTGGAATAAAATGTACTTGCTTTGCTTCATCCAACTCCTAAGGACCTGTGTAATCCTGTTCATGTTATTTGATGCCATGTACACCCAAAATAACTTAATACTGCTGTTTGGCAAACCAAATGCATTAAAAATAAGATTTGTCCTAATGCAGGCATGTCCAAAGTGTTCCTCAAAGGGCCTGTGGCTGCAGGTTTTTGCATACTATCTATAAGAAGACTAGATGACTCACCAAACGCTGCTGCCCGATGACACAGCATCACCACACGCCAGCCATCATGGCTCGGTCAACTCGCTCCCTCAGAGCATTATGCCTGTGGTGCATGTTCTACTATAATAACCAGAACTTGCTCAGTTTCTGGCTTATTTTTGAAACAGTTTTGTTTGTTATGAACGTCAGAACTGCAGTTATGATACTGCCTACTAAAAATCCAGATTAATTTAATATTGTACTTTTCTATGAAAGTAACACTTAAGTAACATTATGCAAATAGCTAAAGTAATATGTAATTTCATCGAGTTATGAATAGTTTTTTTCGTGCAGATGACTGGATCACCCATCTGCTGCAGCCAGAGTCAGAGCAAGTTGCCTCTGCGATCCACCCCCTTGGGTTTTTGTTCCAACCAAGAGCACACAGTTTGACCAATCAACTGTCTGAAAACTGAGCTCAGTTGATTAAATGGGTCAAGTCTGTTATGCTGCTGCTTGGTTGGAACAAAAACCTGCAGCCACACCGGCCTTTTATGGAATAGTTTGGACATGCTGTTCTACTGTTTTCATTAGCTAGCAGGATCTCCGTTTGAAATTATAACACTTTTCTTGTCCATACACTAAGGCTCCTCTGAAACCGTTTCAACCCCCATGGTGAGGTCGGCCTCTCACTTTAAAAACCTCTAGTGGAGAAGATTTTAAGCTGAGATGGATAATGAAAAGCAACATACCTCTTATTTCTTTGCTCGAGTTCAACAATAGTGTTGTCCTGGTAAAACAGAAGATTTGTGATTAGCAACGACACGGTCCATATTTTGTACATTTACATGAAATCACCTCAACCAAATGACAAATGATGTCATTTGGTAATATATTTAACCATAATGTTGCTTGTGACACTTACAGCAGCTTCCTGCTTCACCTGCAGTTGCTTCAGTTCCTCTTGAAGTGTGTTCAGCTGACTGTCTCTCTCCTGGAGGCTGCAGACAAATTCCAATCAATGCGACAGCTCTGACTGGATGTGTGACGATGACTGAAGAAAGAAAGCTCAAACACTTACCTGATCTTTAGTTGTTCCACCTCTGCATCATTCACCTGTCCCTGTGGAGATAGCAGAAATCCTTACGGGTGACTGTGGGGTCTCAGCTGTAGACCAATTTCTGGAAAAGTCAAACTGATAAAGTGTGTCCTTACCTGATTGTTATCCTCCTCCTTTTTGTTCTGACTGGCTTCCAGCAGTGAATTGATGGAGGCCACCTGCTGTACAAGCTGGCTTTTCTCTGCCTGTGTCTCCTCCAGCTGGGCAGTGAGGGCATCTACCTGAGCAGAGCGCTCTCTGATCTCAACCTCCAATCTCTCTGTACGCACTTGAAATTCTACAGGGATAAAAGAAAAAGAAAAAAACAATCACAGTGCATTCAACACCATAAATGTCAAATATCTCATTTCTGTTTCCTAAATGCATGTTTACAATGAGGGAACAACTTACAAACAATGCCTTCCATCAAAAACTTGTCTAACCAGTCTCTCACCTGACAGTGTGCTGCTTTCTTGTTGTGTCTTGTCCAGGGAAGCCTGTAGACTGCTGTTTCTAGTCTGTGTTGTTCTGAGCTCTTCGCAAACCTCCTCCAGCCTCCTCTGTATCGCCTGATCACTCTCTGTGTGGCTGGCCTGAAAAGAGATTTAAATGTGTCAGCAGAGGGCAGCAAAGACTAGCAAAACCATCCTTTATAAAGTGTCTAGTCACAGGATAACATCAACACATGTTGTTTGTGCCCCATGTCTATAAAGAATCCTTAAAACAACACTGATTACCACACACTGAAAGAAAAAGGCTATGACTGTAGAATCAGATGATCCACCTATGGGACAACCAGGAAATCCTTTGGCTTGAGGTTGGTGTTACGTGTGAATAAAAGATTTAACAACATGTGAGCAATTTGTTTTATTTGTTTTTAAGTGTGCGGTAGTTAGTCCTTTGAATTGATTGATTTTATGATGATTACCCTGCATGTTCCTCTATGAAAGCTCCCATCAAAGCAGCCAATTGTTGATAGCCACTGAATACTGATCAGTCCAGTCAGCTCATCAAAGTTTCACAAAGACAGCAAAAGTCAAGTCAAATTAGGAGAGTGTTTTTTTTGTTTTTTTAAGTTTATTTGAGCATGTTGACTGTGTATTGACTGGAGGCCTGAACTATTGCATAACATGTTAAACTGCTGGAAGGCGTGTTAGTAAATGATTCAACTAAACGAGCACTTGACTGTCAGGAAGTGCTGACTCACTTGCTCCACATTACCCGTAATAGACCAACAGCATTCCATCAGTAAGAGAGCGTGGGCTGGCAGCAGTGTAGTGAGGCCAGCTAGTATTAGATATCCCTGGTCTTACAAATAATGTAAAACAGGGAGGAACTCCGCGTCTGAAAGTCATGTGTTGTAAATAGCATCAGACTGTTCCTGCTCTTTTACAGCCAATTACAGAAGGCTGGAGAGGAGAGATGTTCAGACACACACACACACACACATTCCAGCTGGTGCTGTAAAGCATTTTCCCCTGCAGCCCCATTATTGGATGGCTGCATTCCAGCCCAGCCCTGGGCTCTGTGATTACAAGGTAATTAAACTTCCCATAACATTAGAGGGTCGGGGGAAAGGTCTAGACTTGCATTTTGTAGAGACTTTAACTAAATGGCATCTGAAATAAGAAACTACATTTAAAAAAGAAAAGAAAAGCTAGAAAAGGTTTGTCGTCCTTATGATGACTGATTATGTTCAGTGTAATTTATAACAGAGACAATGTGGTGTCCCCATTGGCCGGACCAACCTGCAGCAGGGACAGCTGCTTTTCAGCTGCAGCGACTTTGGCCTCCAGCCCTTTCCTGATGTTCTCATCAGCAAGGAGACTCTCCGACTTCTCTCCAAGTTCCTTGGTTAACTTTGCGCATTCCTGACGCAGCTTGGCCAGCTCTGCATTTTGTCTGAAGATAGAATGAAAAAGAGAGAGAGGCACACAGAGAAGGGGTAAGGACACATGCTTCACAAACATGTAGGCCACTATCTGTGTACACACTACATACTGTATATACCAATATTGTAATCAATATAGAGAGTTGAAAGCACGCCATCATGCATCTCTGCTTGTAGGGGAAAGACTCACTTGCTCTCAGCCTGACTAGTTGCCTGGTTGAGGGCATCACGGAGGATGGAGTTCTCCTGCTGCAGACGTGCAAGCTGGGCATTGGGGCCTTTTTCCAGTTGGTCCTGCAGGCTGAGGATCTGGAGGAGGATTTTGTTTTTAAATAAACCAGACATATAAAAGACTTAAGTGTCCTAATCAGAACTGCAAATCAAGAAAATGTAATACTTGTATACGAGAACTAACCTTTGCATTGAGCCTCTGGGTCTGGGCCACATGGTCCTGGTAACTGGCCTGCATGCGAGCCTGCAGAGCAATCATTTCTTGTTCCCTCTTACTCAGCTGGGAGCTCAGCCTCGTCTCCACGCTGGCCACCTTGGACTTCTCGGTAGACAGCTCCTGGAAAACAGAGGGCGGTGCGATCAGATGGCAGATCCCAAGGAGTCTTTTACACAGTGAAATATTCCCCACAACTACTGTCATGAATTTATGGCACAGACATAAACATATTATACGTCACTACCCGGAGGAATATTGCAAGGATACTATGGCTTCTCCTCTAGTGCCAGCATGACAACACTATATTTCACACACAGTCCAGGACAAGTCCACGTGATAACCTCTCCTTGAGCACCGACCTTTGTGTTTACTTTGTATACACGATATCTTAAAATATACAGAGCAGGCTGCCATGACATTTGCTGCGCATAATCTTGTGAGCCTAGGGATGGACTTCGACCTTTTCACTTTTGCTACCCATAGGCGTACATAGGCTGACACAGATATTACATGAGACTCTACATGGAACGTTTTATGTAACAGGTGGGATGTCATGAACTTTTGGCAGACGTATCACGATCACCTTGTTCATTTTAGTCCCAGCTTTAGGACAAAAGATACAAGAAGAGTGCAGTTTAAATGTCTGTAGACACTCCCTCTAAGAGTTTTAACTCTTTAATTTAGGCAACTACACGGCCCTTCCCTCTGCTGCCACCCTCAGGCCATTCTGCGCTTTTTACCTCACTGGCAGTAAAATTTTCATCCAGCCAACTATTTGGTTTTCCAAAGGAACGAGGGCTGCCAGCACGGCCTTATATCAGATGACGCGTTGTGGTAGGAATTTGGTCACATCTGCAACACTTCAGACTCTAACCTTGTTGAGCTCTCTCAGACGGTTCTTCGCTGCAGAGGCGTCCTCTTGTTCTGCCGCCAGCTGTTTCTCCCTCTCCTCCAGTTGTTTCTTCAGCGCAGCCACTGGGTCTCCTTTCTGAGTGGCCTGGAAACGGAAATGTACACAGAAAGACAAAAAAAAGAAAACAAGGTGAAACGTCCATGTGGATCTCGACTGCGAGTCTAGCAGATGTCTCTCCTCATCAGAGACAGAAGTATTTCATACCATGTGCCAGGTGTCCTGAATGATGCCAACTTTCTCAGACAGGATCTCGATGAGCCTGTGAGCCTCCCCCTCGCTGAACACCATGCTACTGATAGTGGATACCAGAGCCTTGTAGGGCAGGTACAGCGGAGCGTCAGCAGAGTCCACCGCCACCACTAAAGACACAAACAAATCATTTCAAATAAAACACAGACAGTGAATTCAGATATGATTTCTTGTTCAACGCTCAACAGTTTAAAGACTCATCGGGCTGTCACTGTGAAGTCTAAATTCCTACATGGCCTTAAGAAGGAAAGGGACAAGGTTGTGACTTATCCTTCGGATGGCAAAATGATGGGGCACCGTGGCACCAGTCACAGACGAGCCTCAGGCAAGGGAGAACCCCCTCCCTTCGCCTTTGCTACCCATTGTCAGGGCACTGAGAGCCTTTGTCAGTTAACAAAACAGGGCAGTGGTGTTTGGACAAGCTGGTTTGCTCTATGCCCTCCAGAGCCTGATTGCCAGACATTACCCACCACTGCCATTGGCACGACTTTCTGCGGGTACACAGCTAGAAGTTCATCAGTACTGACAGCGTAATACTGCCTTAGATTGAGAGTCTGTTTGCGACTCGACTCGACTGTGCAGACATGCCTCCACTCTACCTCTAAACATTTAAGTCTCACTGCTATCACCAGTGTTATGGCTAACGGAGTTCCTGCCTAGACACACCACTTCCATCAATTCAATGGAGAGGGCTAATTTTAACAATGATGTTTATAGTGTGACATATTCACACACTTCAGTGGCTTTGATTCTTAATATGCGATGAGGCGACTAATGAGAAAGTGTAGTTTACAGAGAGTCTCAACTAAATAGTCTTGTGCATCAAACAAATGAGGAATATCTAGCTGTAGGGTTAAAATGTTGTACAATTATTGGTTGAAATAAATGTGTCTTTAATCAGGTTACAAACAGTGAAGTTGGTTTAGAGCTGTGCAGTGATTTTGCCACAGTGGCACCAGACTGGAGATGTATTCGTATGATTCTCCTCCAATATTGAGGTTATGCTGATTTCCCTGTCCTGTCTGTGCTGATATCTTTAATAACCACTTATAGTAAGTAGATATCACTAAAACGTATCTGCTTACCAGGCTCCGTCTTCTTCTTGGAGGACTTCTTCTTGGGCTCCTGTGCCTTTGGTGCAGGAGGCTGCTGGGATCCCACTGGGGGCACTGCCATCACTGGAACATCTTTAGTGACGGCCTCCAGCACTGGAGTCGTCTTGGATGGAGCTGGCGAGGACTTGGCCGGGGCCGCTGCAGCCTTCGCTGGTGCTGGGGCAGATTTGGCTGGGGCCGGGGCAGACTTAGCTGAAGCAGGAGCAGCGGAAGGGGCCGCTTTGGCCGATGCAGGAGCAGACTTGGCTGCGGCGGGAGCAGATTTAGCAGATGTAGGTGCAGGGGCGGACTTAGCGGCTGCAGGTGCGGGGGCAGACTTGGTCGATGCAGGGGTGGCCTTAGCTGGGGGGGCTGCTTTAGCTTGGGCAGGGGCGGGGGCCTGGGTGGATGCAGGGGCTGCGGAGGACTTGACTGCTGCAGTGGAAGACACGAGTGGAGTTGCCTGGGTTGAGGCTGGCTCGACCTTGGCCACCTTCTTCTTCTTCTTCTCCTCTTTAGGGGAGGGTGCGGGTGAGGGCTCGGCAGCGGGGGTTGGTTCAGCAGCCGCCGCCTTGGGCTCTGCTGGCGATGGAGCTGCAGTTGGCTTCGCCTCAACAGCAGGGACCGGCTCAGGGACAGCGGCAGGAGGAGCAGCAGCTACAACTGGGGCAGCAGCATCAGACTCGATGACCTCGTCAGCTTCAGAAGCCTCCTCCATTTTTTCCTGTTCCGGGATCTTTCCGTTGGGCTTTTCGTCTTTCTTCTTTCCACGGCTCTTCTTCTCAGCTACTTTGTCCTTCTTCTTTTTGTCAGAGCGACCAGATTGAATTTTGCCCAGCTCTCTGCGTTGTTTAGCCAGGGCCTCCTCATAAGAGGTCTCCTTCATGGAGAAGGTGGAGACAAGAGCGATCCCGACAGCCGAGATCACCATGAATCCACCAAACACCATGATCCCAAGGGTCTGGGGGTCGTAGATATCCATTGTTCAGTTTCAGTAGAACTAAAAAGAGAGTGGAACACTTGTCAGCTGAAAACAATTAAAGACCAAGAATATTTATGTAGGGAGAAATAACTTAATCTTGTAGGTCAAAAATGAAACTAAGCTGTAATACTGATGATAACATTCCTCTGTGCCTTGGCAAAATGCAGCTCAAAGCTGATGCAGTAACAACAGCTGCCGAAAGAGAATTTTGTTAAAAGCTTTAACTTGAACGGCCTCAAGGTGTCTCTGTTCTGCTCATAACCTTCTGCCTTGAGGCTGACTACATAATGCAGAACAGCACAACTTATCAGCAAACTGCGTGGCAACTACCAGCTGAACAAACCCCCATGTCGTAAAACGTGTGTCATGCAGCTCAAAGTTAAATATCATACACTGCCGATTGTCCAGCACTGAGCCCTCTGTTCTACAAGCACAGAAACAAACAAGCCAAAGTAAACATAGATAAAACCAGCACTAGGCTACGAACCACCTTTCCTGCAATGTACAGTAAAGAAAACACTCATGGAAACATTTTGTTCAAAACATGGTTTTCAACTTGAAGTATCTAATTCATGGTATTAATTTTCCCATGTGTGTTATTTAACAAATCGGAATCTATTTGCATATTAAAGTGATAGATCTAACAAAATGATTTGAAATGCATTTTTTCTCATCATTATGTTGTTTATAATTCAAACACAAAATAACTGCCTATAGTTTATTTACATAAAAAAAACACATCTGTTTGTACTAATGTTGATGATATAATTTATATTCAACCATCTGCAAAGCGTTACAGAAAGGTTCGCAAATCCTGTGTACAAAATGCCAGGGCAAGTATTCATTAAAAAAAATAAATAAAAAAGAGACTCTTGTTGCTTTTTCCACATGTTATGTTAAAATTATCCAAACTATTATGGAGTTAAGTGCATATAAGAGGATTCAAAAAGTATTTAACTATAGGGACAGTAAGGGTTACAGACAAAAGTAGGTAAAGTACACAAAGTTGGTAGCAACTGCCAAGATTTCCAGCCATTGGCCGGTGGTTATTGTTAATTTCCTGCCCTACAAAAAAACATACCTTCAAGGCTATTTCAACAATCCCTTTAAGGCTCTTAAAGGCTCCTGTCATAAATGAGAATGTCTAGCCTGCAGGGGAGTAAAGTTGGCTGGGAGAAGATGACAGATGAGGGACACAAAAACGTCTTTGATCTTTTTTTCTTTATTTTTTTCTTCCCCCAACACGATCAGTTATATCCTTGTTTATATTATGCATGAGGATGTTATCCTATCGGTAAATATACAATATGCAGCTTTATTGCTTTACAACAAACCAGCACTGTGACGTGGTAGAGGAAAAGTGCTGAGCTGCTCTACTATAATTGAAACAAGAGTCCAGAGTCCCCCTTCATGGCAGGCTGAGGCTCTAAAGCTGGAAACGAAAGGGGAGAGTTTGTACTGCCTCCTAATCTGTGATGTCACACGTCACTGCATCTCCACTCAGATTGAACTGAGAGAGATAACTTCAAGCATACTGGTTCTAGGTGGCTCTGAGTGTATCTCAGGGTCCCTTTTCCCGGCTCCAAGATGAAACTTGCTATTATGTAACCACTAGAAATTATACGGTTCTAAAATTCAAAATATCTTGCTTTCATCGTGTGTAACTGGACACCAACAGGGGGGGGTGCACAAGGAAAGTCGTCAGATAAAATGGAAATCTATTAACTTTGCTAAGCGTAAAAGCATAAAAATGTGCAAACTAACACCGTTACATATTATTTCTTTGATAGAAGGTAATCTTTTATTTCGCTTGCCTTTAATCGTATTGTAAGGATAAGCAATAGGCGAACAAAATCACCCACTGTTGATACCTTACTACAAAAGCAATGACTTCTAATAACTTCCAAGATAGTTTATTTAATATGAAGCCATACCAGATTTTTTTTTACACCGAGACTATCACTGGAAAGGGCTTTAGAGATCTTTGAGACACTAAATGTATGTCTTTAACGTTACTATTCTGATAAATTGGTAAAAACAGTGTGTGCACATCTGTAGTTAACTCTATGTGATATGTTTTTGTTTTTTTAATCATTATTTGAAGGCTAGCAGTAGAGCTAACACTATGAATCAATTAACTTGGCTAACGTCCTGCACAATGAAGAATAAAGTGTGGATTTGCCTGATAAAACTGCGCTCCAAAAGCGATAACAAAACGGCAAACTAGTTAGCTAGTGAAGGAAACCCATCTAAAATTATTTTAGAAAACTTTAATCGACTGTCTCTCTGTACTAATAGTTAGCAGGAGTTAGCTTTCCATGCTAGCTAACGGTGGCTCAATGAATAAAAAATTCCAACATTCCCAGACTTACCTCGCTGGTGATGTAGCGGCGTGTATTTGCTTCAAATAAAACAGGGAGAGGGCAAAAAACCTTGGCTTGCAGATGAAGTGACCTTTGAGAAAAGCTACCTCTTTATCCAGCTATGTAGCTAAATTGCTTTTTTCTCGACTGCTCTCCCCCCACTCCGCTGGAGAATCCGTGGTCCGCTGTGAAGTCGTGGCACTTCGAGCTGGCTAGACGTGCTGGCCCCGTGCCCCAGATAGCTACCATGGATCCAGGAGGCTTCTGATTGGCTGGAACGCACCCAACCCGGAAATGGGCACACTGGGAACTGTAGTCTTCTCCGCGTCTGAAAGGGCTCATTCAGCCGGTCAAGTTTCCAATCCAGTCAAACAAAAGTAAGCTAGTTTGTCTGAAATGGAAAGTAACTTAACTACGTACAGATACTCAAATTAAGAGCTAAGGGTGAATCCCGTGGAATCAAACCACCGACCGTCTTCTTTTGTGTCTTTTGCAATTTTTTGGAGACATTGTGCCACATAGGCTACACTTCAAATGGAGCAGTAGCCCACTTCAGTGCGCAAAAACCATAGACTGTATATAAAAGAGGCAAAAACACATTGTTTTGTCTTTATTACGGTTGTAAAAATGACATCATTCTGAACTGTCTGTATGTAGGCCTATGCATCAGTTCTGGTCTTGCTCTTTCAAGCTATTAAGAGACTGAGAGAAATACACACATCCCAGGATGCTCTTTAGTGGTTTGCACCAGAGTGTGAAATGGAAATATTGCAGTAGGGTCCAGTAGGCCTATACCCTTTACGTAGGGTTGAGTGTCTTCACTGAATTTCAAACGGTAGGCTACTCAGTGGCAGGGATGGCCCTAGGATTTTGGTGGCCCTAAATAAGATTTTGTTTGTGGCCCCCAAAACACTTCAAGTGCAAACACCAAATTACACACACTGTTATAAATGTTTACGTGTTAAATGAATGGAACTGAACCCTGGCTGGGACCTCTCTGATCATGAGCCAGGATAATTTATGCCAGGAACCAGCCCTAGTGGGTTTGAACAGGGATCTTGGCAATATTGGCACAACGTCTTTAGAATAAATGTATCTCTGACTCTGAAGCATATTCGACCACCAAGATGACATTTTACCTTGGATGAAAACAGGCCTTCTGTATTAGTTAGGCTACTATTTTCTATTGCGTGCATGTTTTTGTTTTTCCACTCGGCTACTAGACAGACCAGAGCATCAGGATCATTTCACATTCAAATGTAAGCCTTTCAAGCAGAGCAGCAGACCTCATCATTAGCCACACCTGAAAGTTCCAGGATAACATTGTTAGCATTAGTGACGTTCATGTTCTGACACTCCTTAGGATTGTTTATCACACCCTCCATTATTTTAACACCTAAAGAAAGAAAGAATCTCAGGTTATAATGATGATGTACTGCACTGACGTATTCATTGCTATGCTAAGCACTTTATCATGACACGGTTGCACTTTTGTACTGTCTGAATCTGTATTATTATCTATTGTACTGTAAACTGACTGCTGCTATGTTATAACATGCTTTTGTTTTTATTTATTGTATTTTTTTGTACCAGGGAACATCTATGTATGGGACAGCGGATGGAAATTAGCCTGTGGCTACAATCCGGCTTGTTTACGATTTTGTTTTGTTCATGAACTTGCATTGTCCCACTTTAAATAAATTGAATTGAATTGAATTGAATTTCTTAATTGTGGGAAATTCAGTCACTGAAATGTGGAACTCCCCTGAATGATTGATGGAAAACCTCTCTGTCCACATCCCCCTGTCACTCATTTGAAAACTGAGGCATTCTTCACAAAGTGTTACGGCTTTACAAAACACATGCAACACCTCAGAAAAATAAATCAATACATAGCCTACATTTTTCTTTCCAATTTCCAGTATGAGATCTATAACTGCAAAGATGTTGTTTTATAAAGTGACCTTAGACCTGAGAGGTCACTTTATAAAACAACATCTTTGCAGTTATAGACAGGGTTAATGTTAAATGTCTAACCCCCATACATGTAAATTAAGATATATTGATCATATTATGATCAATATAGCTTAATTTACAGTATGGGGCGTGGGTTCCTCAGCACCTTGGATTGCGGCTTGCTGTTTAATTACAAACCAACCAATTCTTGCTCTGGACTTGGAGCTCATGTATTTTTATCCGATGCACATGAAGCAGAGTTGGTGATTATGCCTTACTTTGCATTACTGTAACAGATGTGTAGCATTTTCACTCCCTTTTCTCACACTGACCGCTTTTTCTCAGCAACTGAAACTTCAGTGCTGGCCATAATATTTGCTCTATCAGCTCTCTCTCTTGCCTTAGCATTTGCATGATGAGATAATGAAGATGATAGTAAGCCCATTTCTTGAACAACCCAGGATAACACAGGTGTGAAACGTAGAGTGATACAATTAAAGTAATGTTGTGTGATGAGATATAATACTTGTCTTTGATTACTCTGGAGAACTGGAGAGGATGTATTTGTATTGTGTGCATAAAAGTAAATACTTGCCTTAGCAGGGCAGGGCACACTAACCTTGGAAAGGTTTGGCCAGAGCATACAACTTACAAAACCCTTTGGTGCTTCAAACCTATACAACCTTGTTGGTGACAGAATTACATGGAAGATGCAAACACATTTTTTCTGATAGTGGTAGGCCTAAATGTTACTGATAGAAAAAAACAAACAAACTCAAACTTGAATTTAAATTGATCATGACAATCTGGAAAAAAGGGTGATTTACCTCAATACATGTTAATTTGCATTTAATACACTCTAACATAGAGACTTTAACGCGATGAAGCTGCTGTTTGCTAAATCTAGAATGTTGCAAATGATGAGAGGCTCTCATGAGAGTGTTACGATTTGTTTTCCTTAAGTTTAAATCTGCAATCTGAAACATTTCACACCAAAGAAGAACAATGTCGAAAGAAACCTTTGTGTTGTATGTCTTCAGACAGAAAGGGTGTCATAAGGATATACTATACGGGCCCACAGCCTCAGCAGTAGAGAAGTGTCTTTACATCTCAGAAGGGAGAAAGAGACAAAAGGGATTTTTAAAACCTGTAGCTGTGTGCAAATTTACTTAATGCACACCAGGAAGTAGCATCCTGTTGTGTTTCATTAAGGAAGAGCTGACTGTTCAGCCAGGCCAGCAAGACACAGGTGCACTTTTCTATGGTGAGTGAGAGGACACGGTCTCCGGCCGGGTTACGCTTCATACTTTCTGCCTCCAGTCCTTCTGTCAGGCTTCTCTCATGCACTTATCATGACTTTCCAGTTGAGCAATGACAGAGCTATGGGACATAAGGCAGGTGCTTTCGCAGGCTCAGTCAGCATAAATAAGTTGACTCTTTGCAGTTCACCTAACCGTGACCACAACTGAAGGCTCAGAAACAGTTACATAGGCCTATCATGACAGGGCAGAGCAGAAGAAAGTAGCATGCATCTGACTTTGTGTTCTTGTATTACTTTTTGTTCTAAAACCTTCTCTTCCATTATACAAGGTTAGAATTCCATACTAACTCCACTGTGTATAATGACACAACAGTAAAAACAATATGGGCACATAAACATGGTGTAAGATGCTATAAATGGCCAATCTGTGATAATGTCTCTAGATTTTTTCAAAAGAGTATAAAATCTTCCCCCTTATCTTGCATTTAAAGAAGGTATCACATATCTAATATTTATCTCACTGTGCCTTGGGGGAGATGAGGAAATTCACAAAATCAGGAACTATAAGCCAAATAAGTCTGTGAACCTCTCTGGTTTGTTGTCTTACACCATTGCAGTCAAATTTCACACAGTGCATCATTGCCTAACAAGTTTTATTTCTGTGATTAGAGCAAGAGCTGAGGAAATTCTTTATCACAATAGCACAGCAGCCACGCAAAAGGAACATGAAAGACTTAATTGGGAGCTGGTACATTTCTGTTTCACACCGATAAGCTAAGATCGGTATCTAGACAACAGAGTGAAACAAGCTCTCTAACTAAATGCATCGTCTGTGGCACCTAAGAACAGACACCTCTGGTTGAAATGTGGGCCTTTTATTTCACATTCCTCTCTGTGCTCCAAAAAGAGGCCCTTTTTCTTTGGATCCTCCACTTCTCTCATGCCATGCTTTCAAAATTTGATATTTGCTCTGATCGCAGTTGGCAAACTGATCTGTTTGTACTGATAATGTGTTATGATTTCATTGGCTCCAGTCCGCAGTTTCATCCTTTTAGGGAATTGAGCAAACGTTACAGATTACTGTGTCTGCCTCACCAGTGATGGCAGTAATGACATATCCATTAGGAAAGGTACAGTGTAGTCTGTCTATGCACATAGTCACTACAAGGGAGGTATAACTGTTCAATGCTACTGTATGTGCAGAATGATTTAAGTAGTGGTAGTTTATTCGATCTTTTACACAAAATTATTTACAGTTGAGCATCAATCACAGTCAGTCAACCTTCCATAATACCATCATTCGTTCAACTAGTTCATAAATAGATCGAAAAGGTGTAGGCTGAAGCTTAATTCAATTTTCCATTAAATCCATTAGAACTCTTCATGATTTCAGAGTCATAGAAAGAAACAAATATCCAATAATTAACCAATGTAGCCAAAAATAAAATAAATAAATAATTAAACAGTATTACAGTTGCAATCAGAGTCATAGAAAGAAATAATTATCCAATAATTAACAAGTGTAGCCAAAAAAATTAAAGAAATAAATAATTTAACAGCATTACAGTTGCGTTCAACACCCAATGAATCCATAGCTTTCTATCATACTATGTTTTAATCTATTTTTAAATTGTGTTATGTTTTTGCATTGTTTGACATCCTCTGTCACAGTTTTACTCCCGCCACAGAAATACACATGCTTTTTAATGTGGTATTTATTCTTGGTTGTTTTAAGTTAAGTTTCCCTCTTAGCTCATATCTCCCCTCTCTTTCCTTCAACATGTTTTGAATTAAGGAGTGAATTTTTCTTGGCTTTTGTGCAGTTTTACTTTTTACTATGTCAACAAACTTTAATACTCTCCATTTGATAAACAGATTGTTGGTGTGGTGGTTGTATCCTGCATGATTTACTATCCTTATAGCCCTTTTTTGCATGATGTAAATAGGTTAGAAGTTTTATAGCTGTTTCCCCAAATCTCTACACAGTATGACACATATGGTAATATGAGCATGTTGTATATATAGCGTTTTTTGATTCAATATACTATGTCGTGTTTTACCCAGTATGCCTATACTCCTTGCCAGTTTCAACCCCACGTTCTGGTAAAAGGCCTTGATATCAATATTGTACATAAAAATACATTGATCATTAGGTACTGACGAGCATGCAGTGTTTGATGGATAACCTGGAGCACAAAAACATATGAAGAATCACAAAGGCTGGAGTGTTTTGCTGCTGATTGTTTGTTTAGGCCATGTTGCTTAGTGCTGCTCATAAAGTAGGACATGAAATGTGCATTTAGGTGGTGGTGATTCCCATGAGCGCTCTGGCATTTCCTCAAAGCTTACCTAATACACCGCACAGTCCCTTCCCGGGATTCTCTGTGGTCAATGGATTTAACACAAACATGCATACAGCTGTGTTTAAATTCAAGGGCCCACACACTAAATCTTTGTGGAGACAGGGTGTAACGGAAGGATGGATACTGCCACCTACTGGTATGATGGACTACTAATACTACGGTACTACTACTAAGGCTGACTCACCCTTAAAATAAATACAGAATGCTCAAACTTGGGAAAGTAGGATTTATTCAATGCCATTATTACAAATTTATAAAATGCTAATGATCTGTAAGAAAAGCATCATGTAGAGGAATTCACACAGTGGGAATCCATTAGAAATACATTCCATTTCTTAAAAAACTATAATGCAACACTCCACTGAGCATGGTCAAAATTGTAAAGTATTTTTCTGTCTTTTTAGTGCACCTTCTTTTGACTGTTTTCAATAAACAGCTTAGAGGATCTGGTAAAATATATCAATATATCAGGTCCTATGCGTGAGAGCCTGGCAAAATAAAGAAGAAAAACAATAATTACAAATTGAAAAAGGAAAAATATGAATGGGCAGTGATGGTTGGGGTGAAGAAGCTACTGAGGACATAATACATGTAGTGCATGGATGTTATTGGTGCCCTGTGCAAATAGAGCCAAAATGCTAATTTGTAATAATCTCCAATGCTCACTTTCTTAGGCTAAAATGCTAATGCTCAAATAGCCTATTGCTTGACTTACTCTCTTCCCTATGACTTGATGACATCTTCAAAGATTGATCCATGTTGGCAAAACTCTTCAGCATCTGTGATAACTGTGGAATCTGAGGCCACTTCTGACTAACAAGAATACTGGGACTCATCCAACTGCCCATTCCTGATGTGAAGTGTGGCTATTTTTAAACACATGAAAATGATCTGTCTTGTCTTCGAAGTCAGTCATGAGTTTCATTACTAGAGGGCTGGTTTGGTTGCACACTAATCTCAGAGCCCAGGAATGCAGAGCATGAGTTTTTCTTTTCCAGGCACTAGTTTTGCTTCTGTAAAACTGTTCCATTAGCAAATGTAAAAGCCCCAAAAGATTAAGTATATGAAATAAAACTTAGATTATGGCGAAGCAAAAACATTCTTTAAGCCTTTTTAAAAAGGTATTTACATTAAGGGAGGAGGTTGGATTCAAAATTAATGGAGGCAGAAATACGTTCAAAAGGCAAGGTTTTTTTTACTCTGTGCATAATGTAGGAATGAGAAATCAAGAAATTACCAAAATAGAAAAGTCACCTCTGTTGGTGCTGAAAAAACATGGAAGACCTTAATGTTGTGTTTGGCTTCCATAAATAATGAAAAAGGATGGAGCACAGACCAGGGGGCAAGGACTCTGTAAACATGGAGACATTCTGCGTACAAGACACTTTATCTTGTGCAGGGTATTAAAGTGGCATCAGACCCCTGGGTGGGAGCAGAGAGAGGGTTTAGATTCATGTCCATGCAAGGCCCCAGGGGGACGCCAGGTTTCCATTTGTCATGACTGGTCACTTGGTGATGGTGGGACAGGAACACGTGAAAACATGTCAGTTGCTCTTGAGCAGGTCAATGCACCCCTGCAGTAGAGTCACATTATTCTGCGGGGACAGGAGAAAACAGCATTAGTACTCCTGCAGTAACTCTCACTATACACTGTATAATACCCATGGGTATCTGACAGTTCTAAAATGCTATGTGGAATCACCAAGCACTTAAAGGAATAGTTCACCAAAAAAAAAAGAAATTCAGTCATTTTTGACTCACCCTCATGCTGATGCATACGGTACTATGGAGTAGTTTTTTATTCCTCAAAGTGCATCTGGAGACCCGGGTGGGGGGTTCGTAGTCCAATGAAATCCTTATATGAGAGTCAATAGCGCCCAACACAAACAGTCCTTTATTGCGCTCTGACGTTCACACGTGAGAGCGCACCCCAGGCGAATTCAATACAATAAAAATGTCCTAAATTACACTGTTTTGAGTAAACTCTGGACTATATCCCTTCAGGACACTGGGATTGCAGTGGACGAGCAGTACGTTGGAATATTACAAGATTTTTGTGTAGTTTTATGGACCTTTTTGTGTCGGGTGCTATTGACTCTCATATAAGGATTTTGTTTTTCATTTTTTGGTGAACTATTCCTGTAAATGTGATTATTTATGTTATTGTCCAGGCATTCAATCATGTGGCAGATCTAAAGACTCAGTTATTGTACACACCATACATCAGAATGAGGGGGAAAGTGAACTCCATGACTTTGACTTAAACATGGCTGTTGATGCCAGACAGGTTTGAGTATTAATGAAACTGCTGACCTCTTGAGAATTTCACACAGAGTCTCTTAGAGTTTTTACTGGAGCCAAATAACAAAAACAAAACGTCCAATGAGCAGCTGTGTGAACGGAATCTCCTTGCTGTCGAGAGGTCACAGCAGAATGGACAGACTGGGTAGAGCTGAGAGAAATGCTACAGTAACTCTAATATCCACTTTGTACCACTGTGGTGAGCAGAGAAGCATCTCTGAACAAACAGCACGTAGAACCTTCAGGTAGACGGTCTGCAACAGCATGACCAAGACCACGTGAGGTTTGACTCCTGAAAGCTGAGGCTGCAGTGGACAGACACTTGTCAAAACTGGACAGCTGAAAACTAGAAGAATTAGCCAGGCCTGATGAATCTGGATCTGTGTTAAAGCAGCAGATGGTTGGGTCAGAATTTGGCATCCAATAACTGAGTTAATGGACCAACCTGCCTTGCCTCATTGGTCTGGTTCGCTGGGGGCGGTGTTGTAATGTAATGTTGTAATGTTGCCATGGAAAGACTGGGATTTATAAGAATTAAACTCAATTGTGAACTCAACTCAAATCACAAATCAAATTCCACTCAGTATTTCATCTGCCATCTCACCAGCAGACACTCACATTTGTTTTGTTTTGTTTTGTTTCCTTGTTTCTCCACAGAAACAACATGTAAATCCATATTTGGGAAGGATTTGCATTTATGATTTATAGTTGATTGTGTGGAGTGTTTTGGGCAGAGCATCTGGCTGGGAAACAATAGTTAAAATAAATTGTGAGGAGGCATATATGTGCACACTTTTATAAATCTGATAACTTTTGCGTGTGCCATCTTGGCCAAGTTTGCACTTTTTGTATGGATCCTAAGCTGTGTTTTAGAAATGAGGCCCCTGCTGTAAATTCATAGCATGCTTTTGCAATTTGGTAAAACAGGAGATTAGAAGCCTGGGGAATCTGCAGAAATTATGTGATATCAATCATCTCAACATGAAGCAGAACCTCAAAGGAAAGTCCTAAACATCTGAACAAAAGAGGCTGTGAGGCACTGTACAGCATTAGTCTGGTGTCCGTGGTAAAGTGCTTGATGAATGTAATGTTCTGATGGAAAAGTCATGAAAGTATTTTCCATTAGTGTCAACGTCACCAGACTCTATCACAAAGTGATGAAAGGATGGCTGTGTGCCTGACTGTGCTGCTCACCTTGGCGTGTTTTATCTCAAGCTCAGCCATCTCTATGAGGTTCTTCCTGAAGGCCACAACACGTCTGCCCTTGAAACTGGTCAGCTCTAGGAGGAAGACATTACGCAGTCTGAAAAGGGCTCATGTAGTGCATACCATTTTACAGAGGAAGCAACAAGCACAGAATGAAACTGCGTATGTTGCATATGGATGCACGAACCTTTCTTCCCAGACTCTGAAAGCCTGTCAAATTTCTGCAGGCAGTGCTGCTGGTGATCTTCTGCCTGGGGAATGTCCTTGCTTTTCAGTCGAGCCTTATCCAAAGCCTTGTTAGAGTTCTCGTAGTCGGCTAATGCCCGGGCTCGCCTGTATAAAAGGTCCTGACAGATACAATCCAGATAATTTAACATCAGAAACAAAAGAATGGGGAACCTTTACCAATCCGCTGAGTTCAACATCTAATCTCACATCTGGAAAAGATTTTAGCAGAACATGTGCTCAACTGGATATAAGAGTCATCAAGAAATATGTGCTCTTCTGTTTTGTTTATAAAGGATTCTTACTGATGCTCAGGTGTAATGATTCATATTTAGTTCCAAAACATAACAAATATGAGCATCAATACTATAACTGGAAAATAACCTTGTAACTGCTCTAAATAATGCATTTTTTCTTTATCTTTACCCTTCAATTATTCAGATTTCTGTATGAAAATTAACAAGGATTAATGCAGAGCACTGATCTGTGGTAAATAGCACAGCATTTGTTATTACTGTGCTCTATTATACCTCAGCACAGCCATGTGTGAGCTGCATAAATAAGGTCAGGTCTCACCTTAGCAGCCTGGATATCTCTCATGTAGTATCTTAGCAGCTCTGTCAGTTTGAGTTCCTGATCAGACGCCACTCTTCCCTCCACTTTCTGTGGAGAAGCAAATAAAGATATAAAGCAGTTTCCACACTGTCCTCATAAAATAAGACAAATATTTTATAAATCGTCTCAGTTTGTTGAGAAATGAAGTTCTACTTACTCTGAGCTTCTCAAACAGGTCTGACATCTTCTCCAGGTGTCTGTCAAAAAGATTACAGGCATGAATGAAAAAACTCTGCAATTATGTCTCTGATAAAAGTATGAATACAAATAACATGTAATTATTATCACATACCAACATCTTGAACATTACTTTGTTTGTCCACAAGATAAAGCCAAAACAGAAACAGTGCTTATAATGCAATATAACATATAATCCAAAACACAGTATATATTTACAAAAAGAAATATAGTAAATTCATGCACAGTACATTGTACTCACTTCTTATTTGCTGTACTATCATCCGCAGAGATAGTGTTCAGAGTGGCAGAGATGTGAATATAATCATCTGCAATATCTGTAATAACAAATAGAACGAAAATTTAATACATTCCATATAAAATGAGTTCATCCCAACAGCAAAGATCTCCTTAAAGGCAGGGTCAGTTTGAAAAGTTTTATATTGCTCAATATCCAGTTCATTATATATATTAAAGCAGAAGTAAGCGATCTGGTCGTTTTGGCTAATGCTGCATTCCAGGCAGGCTTTTGAAATCGTAAATTACAGCTTCAAGTCACAACTTACGACTTTGTAGCGTTCCAGGCAACCCACTCGTGTTTTTCCGACCTGTTTTACCTGTGAAAGTCACTATAACGGCCACTCGTAACTTCCGACCCGTGAACTCGTACCAGATCGAACTGGTACGACTTCACAGGTCGGAAAAACATAAGTTACGGGTTGCCTTGAACGCACCATAACAGTCCTCGTCCCTACGTCACCACATTCACGCGCATCCCTTGGCTGCACACACAGCCCTGCATGCCGTTCTCTCTCCTCATTGGATAAAACTTGTAGGATACGAGAAAAGTTTTCTCCTCGGCTCAGAGCAGAGCAGAGTGACTGACATACCCGTGTTTCGGTCCAAACACTCTATGTAGGTGATTGCTGTCAGAAGATATAACTATTTAAGATTTATATTAACACAAAAATATCGCTTACTTCTGCTTTAAGTATATTATTATATTATTGTAAGTATATCAGTATAGTAAATGTAAACATATTGTTAATACTTTTGTGTGCACGGGTCATTTTCTCTGCCTTCGCAGTGGAATCTTTAATCTTGCTAGAGTAGTCCAGCAGGAATGTCTTCTCCTGCTCAAAAAACTCATCAACTTCCTGTGAGGGAAACACACACAGAAACATAGGTAATAATGGAAGTGGCTGCAAGACTGAAAATGTAATGTTGTCATCCTGTGCTATGAGCGGGTCATGCAGAAGCCACACCTTTACTCCAGAGATAAGGACCTCATCAGCTGACTTCACCATGTTTTTAAAGAATCCTCCAAACATTTCCTTGGCATTCTTTCTCCTCACACTCAGCTAAAACGACAGAAAGCATACATATTGTTGAAGCGTATTCTGCAGTGTAGAAATTAAAGTAAAGCTTGTATTTGTGTCTATGGTTCCTTTTTGTAGTATTATGTGTCACAATATGCTCTACAAATACATGTAGACTGTACTCTATTCTCAAGACTTCTACTTTCATATTTGAGTTTTTACCACTTAGCTGAGTTCTGCAAACAAAAAAAGTGCTACTGACCGACAAAGTCTACATTGATAAGCATAACTGCTGACCACAGCAGGATGTAAACCATGTGTCACAAGTGTCCAGTAAACCCTACTTCCTCTCTTTCCAACAGACAACTCAGGAAAGGAAGTCAGCATTATGAGGAACTCACATCCTGGTCATACTCTAAGAAAATCTGGAAGTTTCTGTCTTTGCTTAAATTGGGGTGAGAGGACAATCGCTGCAGGAAGATTTCATGCACTTGGACAGTCTTCTTGAACACAGCCAGGTATTCACTGAGAAGAAAATAAAGCACCATAGATTACACACACACAAACAGGCTTTTGTGACATGACACCGTCTAACGGCTACAATAAAATGTCTTTATATTTTGATAGAGCGTCAAACTCACGCCTCCAGCTCCTGCTTCATTTTAGCATACTCCTCTTTGGTCATGGTGGCTTCACCTTCCCCCAGTTTGTGCATTTTCTCTCTTGGGCTCTCAAAGTCTGGCTTTGGGGGCGCTGGAGGAATCTATGAATGATAAAGAGGGATGTTAATAAGATTTACAGCAGGTAAGTTGAATTTGAAAACTTTGGGGGGAAAAATGCCTCATAAGGATAACTGCTTGATTCTCTGGGAATTTACAGGGAACAAAAAAAACTATGTTTGCGGCCTTTTAACTTCTCCTTCATTCACTGAGTACACAGACGCCAAAGTCAAACAGTGGTATTACAGCCTCTGTCTACGTATGTGAGTCATGTCCACAAGTAGTCCAACTCACTATCAGGCCAGCATAGTCCTCTGTCTCAACCAGAGTGTCATGTAACCAGATGAAGTCTTCATGCTGCCTGGGAACAGAGAAGTCTGGCTTCTGGAAGGAGCTAAGAGTGGTCTGGAAACAGAGTTAAAATAATAGAGTTTTGTAAGGAAACTGTCAACACATCAGAAAATTCCCATAGGAATATTTTAAAGGTTAAGACTGGAGTGGAAAGAGCCGCTTACTTTTGTATGGACAGTAAACTTGACTTTGTCTCTTTCGCAGAGTGCATCAGGAATGTCAATGAGAAGAGAGGCATCGTTGTTGAGATCCACAGACACAGAGCGCATCTAAGGAGAAAGAAAACACCAAGGTTATCTACAAAAAAAATCAGCTGACTGAGCTTGTGTATAAAAAACAAAAAATAATAGAAAAAACAATATTTCTTTGCTTCACTTTGTTGCCAATGTTGCTTTCACAGCAATATCCAACAGATCTCTTATCTAGTCACCGTTTTGGACTATATTGTGAATGACACTTGATTCACTTTGATTGGACAGTTGATCTTCAGATGGGCCCATTGTTTCTTATTGCCTCTCTGAATAACACGTGAGAAGTGAGACTGCATGTACCTGTCGAAGAAACACTAGTTTCACACTGAAAATGCTGCATTTAAAACATTGGTTCAATCATGTTAATAACTGTCCTTAAAGGCCATTATTCATATTTCACAGATGTGAAATATCAAACAAATCTTGGTCAGTGACAGTTTGTCAGTAACCGAGTCCTAGCTTGAATATATAAGCAGTAAAAGAGTGTTGCATTAGAATCTACAATACCGTCACAAACCACCTTCTACCTGGTTTAATACCCATCATACCAATATGGCTGCACATTCACATTGAAGAGAAACTGAGCTTTGGCATTAGACACAAAGGGTAAACATCAGAAATGCACAGGAATAAAAATGTTGTTGTTTTTTCCCATGGGTTTAAAGATAAGTGAATGGGAGAAATACTGACAGCAGTACAGTTTCCAGTCTCTTGGCTTACACTCTTGATGTGCTGTTATATCATGACATGAAAATAAATACAATCCTGACTATGTAATTGAGAGTAATTGTAACTGGTAAAAGGTGAAGGTTTTTGTGTTTTGAGATTTCATCATCATCATCATCTAATCAACACACAGCTAATTACAAAATGTATTATTAAAAAAAAGAAGAAGAAGGAAATCTTAGTATAACGATTCAATTCATGTGCACCTTTGACTACATCCTGCAAAATGAGCATTAAATTGAACCAACACCTCCCAATCACAGAGCTGCTAAATTAAATCAAGGAGATCATGCTATAGTGAATTTGTCTCAGCACTGGCCAGAATGCTAATTATTGTAGCTCAGTCCATGAAGCAGTCACAGGCCAGCTCTGCATTACAGCACTTTAATGCAATAAAACGTACTTTTAAGACACATAGTTGTTACTATAGGCACTCTAGTTGTTACTACCGGTATGTTCGTTTTCGGTAACTTTAATATCATACGTTGCAACAAACAAATGTCGTTAACAGTGGCATGTTTTAACAAGTTCAGTAAGTTGGGTAACATTAGCAAATACCATTTGTTTGCATACGCGAGGACTGACGCTACTCGGGTAACGTTAACGCTAGCTCACCTATTGATAGCTTTATCGATTAAAAAGAAAACGTTAGCTAGCTTTAGCTGGAGGCTAGCGTTGTGTAGGCAGAAAAGTTAGCGGTAATAACTTGCCATAAATCAACCATTATTGTTAGCAACCTTTTTGCTACCGGGGCTGACTTGTCGTGCAGTTCACATGACAAGACCATTTCGCTTTACCTTCTCCTTGTTGTTTTCGTCTAAGGTGGACGTCATGATGGGGCTGAAATCGACGGAATCGAAAGAGCAGGCCAAATAACAAAACTATATGCAGGAAGCTCTTCCTCCGCTGACTGGTTAGCTGCCTGACGAGCTGTCAAATCGTTTTTTTTTCTTTTTTTCGTCCCCATTCCTGTGATGATGGGAGATTAAACCCCGCCTACGGTGAATTTGACTGGACAATGTCACATTTACAAAAGCCACGATTGGTTTTTAACCCCATCAGTCATATTACATTTCTGTACCTGTGGATTCATATACTGTTGGTCTGTGATAATGTATCGTAAACAGTAATGCGATTTTTCGTTAGGAGCGAAAAAAGGTAAGTGACAGTCACTTCCATGAACATCCCCACCTAGTTTAGGCAAAGACCACACGGATGCATTTCAACGACACACTGCGCCTTATGGGTAATGTAGTTTTTCATGACAAAACTTGTGGACACTCCTTCTTTACAGTCTATGGGACACTCACAGTGTACAGGACACGTTTAGTCGGTCTTATATATTTTTTCTCATGTTGTGAAAATCACAACAATTTGTCAATGAAACGTAAAAACGACAGCAGACCGTCGTTTCTCTGCTCTTTCCTTTTCTTTTCCTTTTTGGACCAATTGAAAAATACATACTTTCAATGAGGATAATAATGCAAGTGAAAATTAAGAGCAGTATAAAAGTGCAAAAACATTTGGTTTCAAACGCAGGCGAATGCATCCGGAACCATAGAGCCCGGAACTTAAATTTCCAGCTACGGAAGTGTGTGCAACCGAAGAGGCGCGTCGTTTAGAAACAGTCGTGTGTGTGTGTGTTATGACCATGAGGAGTTAATCTGGGACAAGTTGGGGCAAGTACCGGCGCCAAAGACGGTTTGCCGGCGCTACTGCACTGTACTGTACTGTTTTGTGAAAATCGCCAGAATGTTAATTATTAAACGGGTGGTGTCTGTCGGAGGCACCGTGCTCACTCAGTGCACCTCCCTCCCCCTGAGGAACTTCACTGCCTGTCACTGCCTCAGAGCTCCCAAACGAAAGAGCACATACAGCTCATCTAACAGTGAGCGCTACTCCTCACTTGTCAAGTCCGTCATGTCTTCAAGGGTCAGCTCCCAGACCCCGGAGACCCTTCAAGCGGAAGACGAACACATTTATGGACCTATTGTACAAGGACAGAAAACCTCCACCTCCACCAGACCAGAGAGGAGGGTGCCTAAAACCCTGCATCCCTTCATAAACAACGAGAAGACTCTCGAAACAGAGGAGCCAGAGTCAGGACTTCCAGCCCGGATTTTGTTAGACAGGGGCCCAGGAAGGACTTTCGTGCCGAGTGTGAGCCGCATTCTTCAGCAGACACTTTCTCCAGAGCAGATCTTCTACCTGGAGAGATGGAAAAAGAGGATGATAGCAGAGCTCGGAGAAGATGGTTTTAAAGAATACACACAGAGTAAGTAATGTAACACAAATGTAACCATGCTACCATCATGTGTGTTCATGCTTAAAAGTCATATAAAAATGTTTTTTTCCTTAGATTTATTCAGGCAAGGGAAACTTTTCCATTCAGCCTTGGAGGATGTCCTGATGTTAGGTGCGCAGTCCAAGGAAAGCCATCCTTTGGAGATACCAGAGTGTCCGCCTGATGTACATGGATACATGGAGAGTGTCTCACACATACTGGAGGATGTCAGAGGTGTGAGAGCTACTGAAAGCACCGTACAACATGACAGCCTGAACTATTTGGGAATAATGGACTGTGTTGCTCGCTACAGGTAAATATGATGAACTTTACAGACAGGTAGATTTTAATTTTTCCATGCCCAGGCTTGACTTTAATGCAACATTTACTACACTCTGCCCGTTTTGTCCACAGAGGTGTACTGTGTGTTATTGACTGGAAGACTTCAGAAAAGCCCAAACCATTCCTGAGCAACACATATGACAACCCGATTCAAGTTGCAGCCTATGCTGGGGCTTTAAACAGTGATGGCAACTACAAATACCAGGTGACCCTGACCTCTTATGCACTGATTTTCACTCAGATTGCTGAACCATTTTTGAGTCTGAAGTCACATTTCTTAATGTAAAAGGAAGATTATAAAGTCTTCAAACAACTCAGGAATACTGTATGTTTACCATTGTATGTTTGAAAAAATAGAAAAAGCACGCACATCGCAAAATCTAAACGCTGGGTGCCGGAGAAAAGAAGTCAATGATAAGAAAAAGAAAAGTCCGCACACCTACAAAAGGTCCAGAGCAATCATTTATTATCACCCTCTATCACTTGGGTGATAATAAATTATTGCTCTGGACCTTTTGTAGGTGTGCGGGCCGGACTTTTCTTTTTCTTACCATTGTATGTTTGCCACAGTGTGTCACACTCAGGCAATACTTCCTACAACATCAATATTGTCTCACTGCAGGTTGAAAATGGACTGATTGTGGTTGCGTACAAAGACGGTTCACCTGCCCACGCTCACCAGCTGAACTCAGAGCTGATGCTACAGTACTGGAAAAGTTGGTTGCTACGCCTTGAAGACTTCAAACAACAAAGGTGACTTTCAGAATATTTTTTTCTTATTCTTTTCAAAGTTAAATTTCATTTCAATTTTTTTCATTTTCTTTAAATCAGGGAAATTAATCAGAAACTAGTGCATTTGATTATGGAGTTTTAAATCTGATCTCACTAACAGAGTTTGGCTTCATGACCTTGTTGATTAATGAGGCAGAAGTTCAGAGTTACGATAGTTACTCTTTATTTCAATTTCTTATTATACCATACCATACCAACTTTATTTATAAAGCACTTTAAAAACCCAGTGTACCAAAGTATTTAATCCTATATAAACAAGATTACTGATTGAAAAATATCCAACAACACTGGTTGTGTCTACTACAGATTTTTCCTCTAGTGTTAAACTTAGTGTAATAAATAGGAACATAATTTACATTAAGACTTCTGCTTTTTGTTTCAGATCCAGTCATTTGTCAAGTGCTTTTTCAGAAAAGAGATGAGATGTTTGAAGACACGTCTGTGAGGGGCCATCTACTGAGCAGGCTATTTCAGTTTAAAGGGCATTTCCAGTCATAATCAATGTTTACCTCAGATATATGACCTGATATCTGAGGTAAACATTGATTATGACTGGAATGCCCTTTAAGGCAACTGGACCTGAGGTGACAATATAACATGCTCTAATGCAGAAGAAGATTTAAATTTCATCTCTGCCCTTTTCTGTCTTATAATTCTAAATTAATCAGCTAAAATTCTGGACCTAATTTGTCAGTATGCAGGCCTAATCAGTTATTTTTATATCTTCTAATAAATGAGAAGATATTGAAATAGTTAAATACCATCAAATGCAAACCAGGTTTCCCTGTATGAGGGATCTTCAGTAAAACCCAAGTTTTTAAAGAGACTGTAGGAAACTACATTCTCCTCTTCTATGAAGCAGTACACTGGGTAGCCCTCAGCACGGAGTCTTCTGGCCATGGTGCTGACCAGGACTTTGGCGTAGCCTTTGCCTCTGTGCTCTGGCAGCGTGTACAACATCCCCATGGCACATGACTGATAGGTCAGGATCCAGGACACAGGCTCTCCCTCTGCGCCCAGCACACAGCAGGATGGGAAGTTTGCAATCATGTTGTGGATCATCCTCAAAGCCACCTCATCCTGTCCAAACTTCCATGTCTGATTCACCAAGCCAATGTGAGATTCATCCAGAGAGCTTAGGCAGACCCCTGAGCTGATGTGGAGAGAGAGCAGAATCCTATTATATTAACAAACTACTAAACCAGAGAACGGTTCTGTTTCACTCTAGAATTAAGATAACAACTGCATGGATAGGCACCTGTACGTGTCTATTGAGGGGAGCTTGGATACATCCTCTAGATTCATCATGTGACACACTGCCAGTTTATGGCTGGGTACATTTTTTTCTGATGCCACCGCTGTGAATGACTCTGCATGGCACTGGTTGATTCCTTGAACAGAGGAAACAAAGATGTTTTGGACCTATTAACAATAATAAAAAATATATACAATTTGTGTTTCTTTTGAGTACTGATGAACTGTTTTGTTCAAACAGTGTCAGAAATGATTTGCACATTACTTTAAAACCGTAAAAGTTGAAATATTTCAAAATGTTATAATGAAATAACTACCATCAATAAATTGTGTTTTTACATACCCATCTTCCCTTATGAAGCCATCATTCTTTGTATCTCAATTTCGTGCTTTCCTATTTACCTGTTAATTTTCATACTACTTTGCTTTTAGTGATCTTTGCCCTCATAGCTTTTTGTAGTGTCTCATGCTGTCTTTCTTGGATCTCTAAATGATATCCAATCAACAATGGGAGGACTTTGAACACAATGACATATCGGATATCTGGGTTTTGTAACTTTCCATTGTCTTGTTAAACTGTGAATGAATTACAATTTAATGGAAAAATCCTGCATAAATATGAATACAATTTAGATCAAAGATGAGTGTATTAATAACATAATAGTAATTCAATAACCATAGCCTATACTTTCACACTGTTATCCAAGAGCAGTGTCCTAAGAAAGGAATAAAATACGAGTTAAATGAACTGACCTCCATTATTATTGAAGAAACTGTGAGAAGAACAAAGTGGTTGCTATTACCAACACAAAAGAACCTGGTCCAATCAATAACAGAGGACTTCCTTATGGTCTCCTTTAGAACAGCTTCATCGTTTGCATAAACTTGCATGTCTTTGAAACGATCACCATCCTGTAATAGAAAGTGAAATGCTAAATTACCGCATACAGACATGCAGATTAAGGTTATGCAGCAGCCTATGTATATATATTATAGGCTACACAGAGAGAAATGTACCTGTTCACAGTGTGGTTTGCAGACAACGACCCTGAACTCTGGCCACCTGTCTACTAAAATCTGTATAGAGTCGGACTTGACTCTGTTTCTCAGGACCAAAGTGCCGTACACCTTAAAAAATAAAACAAACGGCTTCAATTAAAATCCCACTAATAGTTTGATCGGTTATTAGAGAGGCGCATAAATAAAACCGACGCCAATGAGAAGTAGTCGGCAGTGACCGCACAAACTTTCTATAGCTTTAAGGCGACTACACACCGGTTGTGACCGCGGTAAATATATTTTCAGCTGTGTCTCAGCCTGTTTCAGCTGTTCTCCGGTCAGCTCCATGGTTTCCCAGTCTGGACCTGGACCAAGGCGGATCCTGCGCAGAAGAGGACCAGTGGACAGGACGGGAGATCGATCATGCGATTCTGCAAGAGTCTCGAGAGTCTCTGTAAAGTCTCTGAGTGAGAAAACAGCTGTACAGCCGACTGTCGTTCACTATTGAGTCGCACTTTCGACACATAGGAAATAAAAAGACAAAAAAAATAAATAAATAAAACTTGGACAAAATCGTTTAAATCCTACTCACATTAGATCAACACTTTTTTTCATGTTGGTATTATAAGAAACTGACTGTTCAACACTGACGTCTTTTTTCAGAGAGACCCAAGAACAATGTGTTATAACTTCCTCACCATACAGGCTACATAAGGTTATGTCCAACCCAGAGCGATATCGCTCTGGTCCAACCTACAACTCATGCCATCACGTGTCATTCATAAACTGGACGGACAGACAGACAAAAATGCACTGAATATATTTATTTTTATGCTGAATTGTATAAATTGCATTGGAAATGAAATATCCCCTTACTGAAGAACATTACAATCAACATTGTTCAATTTTTGGCTTCTAAAGGCCTGTATCTAAAAGATTAGCTATTATTGACATGCTTATTTGTCTTTTTTAATATGTATGTGCCTTTTTCAAATACCTCAGTTATGACAATCCACATTGAGGTGCAATGATTTGGAGAGCTGGTGAAATTTGAATTCTGTAATACCACATTTATATCACAGTCAATATAATAAGATTACAGTTTCATTAAAATATGTTTCAAATATGCAAAGACAGTTTGTGCCAACACATTGACAGATTAGTGCATTCACAACATGTTAGAAATCACAGCATAGTTACAAAATCAAACGCTGAATTCAAACCATGCTGCCCTGTACGAGGGTTCCTCGGTGAAACCCAGGTCTTTGAAGAGCCTGTATGAGACCATGTTGTCCTCTTCTATGAAACAGTAGACTGGGTAGCCCTCAGCATGGAGTCTTTTGGCCATCGCGCTGACCAACACTTTGGCGTAGCCTTTCCCTCTGTGCTCTGGCAGCGTGTACAATATGCCCAGGGCACAGTAGTCATACACCAGAATCCAGGACAGCGGCTGACCCTGGTCATCAGTGATGCAACATGATGGGAAGTTGCTGATAAGGTTTTTAATGTTATTGTAACCCTGCTCATCCCCTCCAAACTTCCAGTTTTTATTCACCAAGTCAACGTGGGACAGGTTGAGAGATGCAATCCTCGACTCAAGCTCGCTGTAGAGAAAAATGTTATTCAAAACCTTGCATCTGAGAGAAATTCTTTGCATTTAGCTTATTCAGATTCAATCCTTTACAGTGCATTTCAATTATCTGAGCGTATACCTGTCAACTTTTGGTGAGAGAAGATGGCTGATGTCTGGCAGATGGAGAAGATACACCGAAGTTAGACATCTGGTGTTAACTTCTCTTTGGGAAGATACTTCTTTGAGCATGGGGGCATGAGAAACGTCGATCCCTGAATGAAAATGATTCACATGGTAATTGTGACATATAATCTTCATATTGGTGATGCATTAATATAGCTATAACTATGCATCAAATTTCATAAACTCACCATCCTCTATGTTTCCAAAGCAAAACAAAACAAAAAAAGAGCAGGACCTGCAGCTGTTATACAGTATATCTGTTGTGAAGTAAAAGCTACAATACTTGAGAAGTGTATGGCATGAAATATTATAGTATAGTAGGCCTACTACCAGTGATATTTCTGGTTTAAATATCTAGTTTTAGAGTAACACAACCTGTAAAATCCTATAATGGTTGTCGAATATTTGCAGTGCTCTAAACCTACCTCCAATGATGAAAGAAGTGCTCCAGTCAACTAAATCCTCTTCTGTCAGCATTTTCTTTAACATCTGTTCATCTGTGCTGTAATATGACACCTTTCTTCTAAATTTCTGGCTGTTCTTGTTCTGTGAAGTATATACTCAAAATTTTAAATTGTGTGGCACAATAAAATCTCACAGTCAACTGTTTTTTTTTTTGCAATGGAATATAAACTAACCTTGGGATCTGGTCTGCAAATGATAACTTTAAAGTCTGGCCACGTATCAACGACGATCTCCAGTGTAGTGGGTTTGTTCCTGTTAATGCCATGTATGAACCCGTAGACCTTGACAGACGGAGAAATTAGAAGAGGAGTTGCTGACATACTGGAGCGTCTGTTTAACATAAGCAGCAGCTGCCTACCTTCAGACTCTTCGGTAAGTGTTTTAGCAGGACTCCCTCAGTGATCTGCAGTTCATCTTTGCAGAGGACCTTCATGTTTGGTCAAAGCAGCTTCTCCACTGACTCACACACGTTACTCTTCCTGTCGCTTTCAAGTCATGTGTCCCACTAAACACAGCCTCTACAAATCATTGACAGTCCGGTCATGGCAGTTCAAGTTGTTGCAATGCCTGCTTAGACTGGATCGCTCTGGACTGGAAGGCTGACCACTTCCTGTCCTTTATAAAATAAAAGATATAGCTTCAGAAACATGCTGTGTACATGGACTTTCAAAATAAAACTTATATCAACCAACAGGAAGGAAATGGAATGTGTTTCTCTCCACAATGTTGATGAGTCCAGCCCTTTCATCTATCAAGGAAGTCTACATGTAAGTGGTAAAATATATATAGTGAATGAAACATGATATCAAATAATTTGTAGTAGTTATGAAGTAAAGTATGTATGCACACCATTGTGGTCAATGTCAGGCGAGAACAAAATAGTAACATAAAACTCGCACCTCAACACCAGAAGATGCTTAACACTGAGTAATAAGTTCACACATGGACACATTGATTGAATTTTCATCTGTTCGTTTATTTAAAACACTGCATGGTTTTGAATTAACTATTTAACAATTTGATGCCTTGGCTTTAATGATTATAGCGAGCCCCTCCTACTATTGGAGTTGGACATGGTTATTCTAAAGTCAGAAACCAGTGACTCTCTGAAATTATTCGATTTAGCAAACAGTGAAACAGCATAGAAAATTTTGAAAGATTAGTTTGTTTGTGGTTTGATTAGTGGGAAACATATTGCTTCTGTGAAAGGGATATATTGCACATGCAAACACAGTTGCCGTGTAGTTCTCTGTCTAGCATTTCTCATCCATCAAACGGATGTCATTGATCCATGGACGACTCCACACGGTAAATGTGCACTGGTAAGGCTGTGGGGAAAAGTTAGAAAACACATGAAATTTTATTTAATTATTATGCTCAATTAAATTATTCAACAGTTTCCTCATATAAGACACAACCATTATCAATGGACTAACACTAATGCTAATAGACTGATGAATTTATTCTTTAACTTCACTTTTAATAATCTGGTTAAAAATCATTAGGGTTTCACATCATAATTGTCATTTTTTAAAATACATATAATTATTCATATACACGGTGTAAGAAGAATGGTGTTCTGTAACATTTTGGAATGGGCTCTATGCACAGCTCCACTACTTCCTGAACTTAATGCTGCTCCTTTGTTTACTGTCGTACATTATTGAAAGGAGCAGCATTAAGTTCAGGATGTAGTGGAGCTGTGCAAAGAGCCCATTATGTTTTTGATGGAAATTGTGGGTCAAGACCGTTTGAATCTCTCCCTGCTGCCTTCCTCTAGCCTATGGTAACAATACCGAGCACATCTTGTATGCTCAGAGAGGAAGTATGCAGCCATTTCACAATCTAATGAAACACACACTACTGTAGTGTAGAAGTGTTTATACATGATGTTTAAACATTGTGTAACCTAACCAAGAAAAAAAAAGAAGACTGGATCAGCAGTCATTATTACCCGAGCCAGTTCTGGGTCTGAGTGGACAACACAGTTTTCACTGGCACTGTTACTTCTGCAGGGGGTCTTGCCCATTTTCACAGTTATGATGTACTTGGTGCCAGCAACCACCTGTAGAGAAAAAATGTTGAGAAATAATGAAACTACTCATCATGGTAAACCCTCATATACCTCACATACTTCATCCATGTGGAAAAATAGCTTTCCATTTCCTTTTTTTGTCTAGAAAATCCTGGGAGGGACCTGAAGCTGCCTGAACATGCAGAGACACATCAACTATACAGTGAAGCTGGACGGACAGGATGGGATTTATTTTTGTGTTCGTGTCGCTGTTATTTCACTGCCATCCCTATTAGGGCCCATAGGCTACACAAATGATAAGTGAAGCACTGTATTCGTAGGCTTTGATGTGCATACGAATACAGTGCTTCGTTTGTAAATAAGAGGGGGGATCTAACTTAATCCTAAAATGCGTAGCGGGCCTGCTCGTTACACCGCGGCCAAAATATGCACAGGGTTACCGTCACTTTACCAAAGTCCTTTTCTTTACAACACAGTCTGTAGTGTAGACCCCCATAAGCCCATATTAAACAATACTGACCTGACTCTGGACCTTCACCACCTCCGACACCTGGCTCATAAACATGTCATTCCTGCGTCTGTTGTGTTCGACGACGGCAAAGTTCATGGCTTCTCGCGCTCCTGAAGAGTTGATATCGACGTCTCGGGGTCCGCCGATCAAACCACCGAGCCCGACGGCCAAAACAGCCGCAAACGCCACAAAGAAGAGCTTCCACATTGTGTGTCCGTGTCTGTCCGTGCTAATACGACGACGAAAACAAGCAGAAGGCAGCGGTGATGCCTCCCTATTATATAAACAACGACGTCACGGCTGTTCAGTGCCCTCGGTGTGGGACATCTCGCGAGATCGCAAAATACTTGTATCTCGTCGGTAATCAACTCGCGCACTCGCTGAGTTTCGGGCTTAACCACTCCGTCCCAAGTAAGTGTGTTCATTTTACACACCGTTTAGCCATTATTTCCATCGGTGGACATTATAGGAAAACAAGGTATGTTGAAATTCATGGTAGAGGTTTTTTTGTGTGTGTGTGTGCTTGTTCACAACTTAGGGTTGTAAAAAGGAACACCTGTGGGCGCTCACCTTTGGACCAACACAATGCAAAGACTGCAGCTTTTGAAGTAAGTTTTGTCTTTTCACTAATTTTATTGTGGTAAAAATGTGTTTGAGCAGATCAGAGCTGCAATAATCTTTTCTTATATTTTTCTACACCTTGCAGGGAAACTTTCTTTGGCTTGGATGTTGCCCAGCAGCAGCTGGTAATAGGTGCGGCTGTGGCAGCAGGGGGAATACTGACATACATGGTGCACAGAAGAAGACATCTCAAAAGTATTCCTCTAGGTGAAGGGTGGTGGGGAGCAGGGGAGAAACCGCTGATAGAGGATGATAAAATCTATCCCTTTCAAGTGCAAACCTCAGATGAAGAGATTGAGGTAAAAAATAAAAATAAAAAAAATCTGTAATTTACACTTTGATCACTAATGACCTAACTCACAGTCATAAAAGTTGAATTAATCATTTGAATAATAGAAGTACTTTATTGAACAGGACCTTCATGAGCGCATCGACAGAACACGATACACCGATCCTTTAGAAGATTGCGGCTTCCACTATGGCTTCAATTCTACTTATCTGAAGAAAGTGGTTTCCTACTGGAGACATGAGTTTGACTGGAAAAGTCAGGTGACAGTGCTCAACAAGTATCCACACTTTAAAACCAGAATAGAAGGTACACACTGCCTCACAGTAAAAACACCTCTGGATCTTGGTTGAGAATCAGTGCACGCGTCTTACTTTTCTTTGCTCCTATTGCTTGTTGCTTTAAATCAGGACTGGATGTGCATTTCATCCACGTACGGCCTCCACACCGTGAGAATCAGAAGGTTTTTCCTCTCATGCTCGTTCACGGCTGGCCTGGCTCCTTCTTTGAGTTCTACAAGATTCTGCCGCTTCTCACAGAAAACCAGAATGGGGTTGTGTTTGAGGTCATATGCCCCTCCATCCCTGGCTACGGGTTCTCAGAGGCCCCACATAAACAAGGTAGTGATTCTAAATAAATACATGCATTGTCATCTTGAGCACCAGATGTTTACAGCTGTGCTTCCTGTGACTTTTCAGGATTTGACAGTCTCGCTGCCGCCCGCGTCTTCCTGACACTGATGGAGCGTTTAGGATTCTCCCAGTTCTATCTGCAGGGAGGAGACTGGGGCTCTCTCATCACTACCAACATGGCACAGATGAAGCCTCAGTAAGACAGTCAGCAAAAACAAGCCCTGACCGAAAACAAGTTCTCATTGCAGTGGAATGTCCACAAAGAGCTTGTTTTTTAAAGCAACCATTGTGACATCTTAAATTGTGAAACAGTGTTTGCAGTGTGCAAAGTGCACAAATGACCAAAAACCCCTGACACTACAAATTCCTGTAGACTGGAATGAGTGAAGGACATTTAGTCACAAGAAAAAGATTAACGTGTAGTTATAGACTGATAACTATGCTGATCTATGATGCCATCTAAAACTAATATTTTCATCATCGTCATTTTAAAAATCTGTCTTTCCAGGTGTGTGAAAGGTCTCCACTTAAACATGTTTGAGTCCAAACGGGGATTCAAAGTGATGTTGTCCCTCATGATTGGTCCTTATTTGCCCTTCCTGGTGGGCTTCAGTCAGGAAGATGTACGCCGTTTGTTCCCTTTCTTTGAAAAAAATGTCTGGGAGATTCTGAGGGAATCAGGCTACTTTCACATTCAGGCCACTAAACCAGACACTGCAGGTGAGGACATATACAGTAGGCTACACCCAGGAAATGTTTTTCAAAACATTTATCAGAAACTACCTGAAACACTCCCAAGTGTAACTGATATTCTATGGTCTCATTATTTCATTATTCCAGCTCTTAATACAGTGTAATTGGTGTCCACAGGTTGTGGAGTTAATGACTCTCCTGTGGGTTTGGCTGCTTACATTCTGGAGAAATTCTCCACCTGGACTGAACTGAGGAACAGAGATCTGGCTGATGGTGGGCTAGAAAGGTACATGTATGGTGTTTCCTCTCACTCTTTTAGCAAAACAATACACAGGAGTAGGTGCAGATTATATGGGATTGTGGCTGAGTGTAATGTTTTATAATTGCCTTGATTTACACAGGAAGTTCAGTCTGGATGACCTCTTGACAAATGTGATGATCTACTGGACCACAGGCTCCATAGTCTCCTCCATGCGCTTCTACAAAGAAAACTTTAAGAGTAATCCTGACAATAGAGTGGATGCAAAGTATGTGGCCGAGTGCTCAAACTGTCTAAGTAATATGGCAGTATGGCATATTCTTCTATTTTGCATATCTGACAACCCTATGATGTGATAACCCTCATAAAATGTTCCTGTTTTGATTTAGGACCGGGATATTTGTGCCCACGGGACTGGCTGCCTTCCCTGGGGAGTTGATGCACTGCCCTAAATCTTGGGCACAAAATAGGTTTCGAAACATCTGCTCCTACACTTTCATGCCTAGAGGTGGTCACTTTGCCGCCTTTGAGGAGCCCCAGCTGCTCGCCGACGACTTCATCCAGTTTGTCAGAAAAGTGGAGAAGTTGTGAAGAAGACCCATGTCATCAATGGTACATCTGCTTTTATGACCTTTTGTTGTGTTTGATTTTGATTGATCACTTCAATTCAACATACAAAAAAATCCCTGTTTCTATGATCCACCTCACACCGCAATACTTAACTTGATGTGTCTTATACACAGATACTGACAGATCATACTTGTTACTGTTGCCCACAGAGAAAAGTACATAATGCATCAAACCACTCAAGTTATGCTCATTAAAAATACATCAAAGTAGTAGTGTGTGTGCCTTTCTGTATTTTAAAACATTCTTTATAAATATAAACCATAATACACAACATTCTCAAACAGATTTCCAAAATTTCACAAGTTAATAAAAAAAAGGACAATACATCATATTCCTTGTGTCAAAAACACCAATGTTGTTTGAATCTACATTAGAAGCTGTAAAAGTTAAACTCATAATTCAATAGAATATACAGTTCAATTCGCAATTCACTTGAACCGCCAATAAAATTTCACTGCAGTTTACAGAGAGAGCTCCAATCTCTAGAATATGCACCTCCCGACTTTGTGGGTCAATTGCTGAAGCCCTTGATTGTCGTGGGTGCCTGAAACCACACATAATCCTGCCCCTCTGACCCCTCAGTCCAGGGTTCCTTACAGGAGCTGGGATCAGTACACAGAGCAATAACCTTGTTCTTTACACGAGTTGGCACTTTAAATTGTAGTTTGGGACGGAACCAACTTACGCCGCAATCCCTGTGAGCCAGCACTAAGACCGTGGTGGGCATTAACCTAACAGGCTTGGTGTCAGACAAAAGGTCAGCCACAAAAAGAGTGCGGAAAAGTTGCCTTAAACATGAGGATACCCGCAGGCATTGATCGCCACCAGCCAACACCAGCGCCTCCATATTGATCTCATACAGCTCTTTGGGCAGGATTACAGAGCCGCCCAGCAGGATAAGCATGCGGGGAACCCTGCTGAGGGAAAATAGCACCTCCAGCTGCTGCAGCACCTCTTCTAGCTCCTGAAGGGTTTGCTGACATTTCCGCAGGTCCATGTCTGCAGACTGCACAGGCCTCCGACTGACCACTTCTTTATCCTGAAAAGCAAAACATCACCACATATAAGTTTAACTCAAAACAACATTTTCTTTATGTATGAACATATGAGGAGCAGGGCAATAATGTTTCCTATTTCACCTGCATGGAAGCTTGTTGTTTCTTCTGGGAATAGAGCAGCTGGTCATAAGTCATGGGCAGTTGCTGTCTCTGATAGAGAATGCACTTGAGGATCTCACTGACGAAGCGGCAGCAGCCCTCCTGAGTTACAGTGCCAGGAAAGGCAACGTTCACACAGCCGTCCTCCTGTGCTCTTCTCACCACCTCAGCATCACTGTCCTCTGTGTTACTCTGTTGGTTACTGTCGATCACATCGGAATCCAGCAAACTTCTCTGACCAGAAGTGTCTCCGTCGTGGGTATTATCTGTCCAAATAAGAACCAGAATTATGTCATTAGGGTGAGCAATTGACTTGTCTTATTCAATTTTAAATCGAGCATGTCCAGTTTCCCAGTGAAATCATTGTCCCCTTTCTCCTCACATATTGTCTGGGTGTGGTTACTAACACACAGTGCATTTAGTATTATCAGCCAAATGTGATGTTTTCATATGCATGTGTTATTTTAATGCGGCTAACGTTACTCAAATTGGGGCTAATGTGAACTACTTTCTATAGTGCTAATAGTAATCAAAGTTGATCTTAATGTTATTGTTGGCCCCCACATATTCGGATGTTTAATCAACGAATCTACCAACTGTTCCAGGTTTACAGTGTCGCTGTAAAGTCAATGTGGTAAAAATGATTTCCTGTGTTTCCCCACTATCAAAATAGAAATGCTGTGTTTTTACAACGCACAGTCTCATCTTCCTTGGTGGATATATCAGACACATAACTAACGTTAGACATCACAGCGTTGCTACAACACACAAGCCCTGTTGGAAACACAAACGCACACCATTACCTACCCGGGGTGGCGGCGGTAGAGGGCGTAGCGGTGTTTTCCTGGTCTTCAGTGTGAGTTACACTGTGTTGTTTTGAACGCAGTGGACTTTTAAGTGAGAGATCACTCAGTTCAGCGATATTATTCGTCTTCAAACATGTGTTCACGGCCGGTGGTAAAAGCTGCTCGGCGAGTTCCACAGAGGGTCGGCTGCTTGGATCCGAGTTGTCGGCAACACTTTGAAATGTTAAGACTTTACTCGTCTCCTGAGTGGTAACACCTTTTTCTGAAGAAAACGAGAGGCGCCTTCTTGTCCTACTTTCTTCGTCGTTAGCAGTAGTCGTGTTTTCCGCATCTTTTGAGTTTGATGTTGGTTTATCCGAAACTCCTGCCATAGTTTTGAATGTCCCCGCCGGTAGCTCTTTGCTGCGTTGCATCATGGGAAACATGAATCGACTTTAATGCTGCATTCACGTTACGCGGAAAAGTTCGAAAATAGGAACTTCCTCAAGAAAAAGCCATGAACTATGATTTTTACAGACTTTTTAAAATTTTAAACCCGTTAAAATATTATACACTAGCTACAGACTTTAATTCTACCATTTCATAATAACTCGACAAACAACTGATCCGTTGGATCTTGCCAACAACATTACACATTAAACGTTCAATGAACAGCTATCTTCTTACTTCACGTTTTTAAATTGGTGTAACTAGGTAATCTGTTTTCCTGCGTGTATCGAATGCATCATTTTGACTGCTCGATTGGTTTATTCATAGGAACTCAAAATATGATTGGAAGTCACTAAATTCTGTAATCAATGTTAGGTAAGGACTCCTTTTCCATTAGTTGTTATTATATTTTGCAGCAATTAAATTGACAAAAATCTGAGACTACCTGCAGTTTTATTTTGTAGAATATTATCAAGGTGCATGACGCAAACAAAACAAAACAAAAAAAGTTTTGTTTGGAGTACAGGATATCAATTGTTAATACAACTCAGCGGGGCGTCTGTCTAGTGAGAAGTGAGGACAGGCCCCAGGTGACTGCAGTGAAGTTAGTTTGAAGTTGGATATTTGACAGACATTCGCTCACTCACTCGCTTCTCAATATATTAAAAATCCATATAAAATATTAGATGTGTTCAAATGCAATAAAAACAGGTATGTCTCATAGAGGAGGCTTAGCTCTACCATCCTGTGTCGATTTTGAGCCAACAGGTCACATGACCTGAGAGTTATTGAGCTCTAATGCTCATATTTACAGTATAAAATACATTAAAAATTCATATAAAATATTAAATGTGTTTAAATACAATAAAAACAGGTGTGTCTCATAGAGGAGGCTTAGCCCTACCATCCTGTGTTGATTCTGAGTCAACAGGTCACATGACCTAGGAGTTATTGAGCTATAATGCTCATATTTACTGTATAAAATATATAAAATATTCATATAAAATATTAAATGTGTTTAAATACAATAAAAACAGGTGTGTCTCATAGAGGAGGCTTAGCCCTACCATCCTGTGTTGATTTTGAGTCAACAGGTCACATGACCTAGGAGTTATTGAGCTATAATGCTCATATTTACAGTATAAAATACATTAAAAATTCATATAAAATATTAAATGTGTTTAAATACAATAAAAACAGGTGTGTGTCATAGAGGAGGCTTAGCTCTACCATCCTGTGTTGATTTTTTTTTTTTTTTTTTTTTTTTTTTGTTGTTGTTGTTTTAATTTTCTTAACGACACAACATCCCTCACTAAGCTTGAAGACAGAAAAATCTCAAAAACAAACAAACAAACAAACAAACAAATAAACAGTAGTACTATATCATTATGTAGCTCTCTAAACTGTAGTAGTATTAGAGACCAGACTATGGTTTATTTTTTTCTGATTAACCAGCGCTGCATTTTATTCTGAGTTGTACCATCTGTTCGTCTCGTTTTAGCGCTGATTGACCATCGCTATTTGCAATTACTAGTGATTTTTTTTTTTTTTTTTTTAAACCAGGCTCTAGTAGCGAGCTACAATCTGTTAGCTGCACCTGGCCAATCAGAGGACAGGCTCAAAATGCCGTGTTTTAGAGAAACACGAGAGAGGAGGTCGATATCTACACTGAGCCGGCTTTTGGTGCTTAGAACTATGGGCAATAGTAAAATATGGGATCTTCTCTGGTGGTAAACTGATTATCAATGGGCTTTTTGACCTTTTGATTTGAGTTCTCAATATTTTAAAATTATCTACAGTACAATTAGGGTTGCAAAATTCTGGGAATTTTCAAAGTTGGAAAATTTCCATGGGAATTAACGGGGATATATGGGAATTAATGGAAATGTATGGGAATAACGGGAATATATGGGAATAAACGGGAATATATGGGAATTAACAGGAATATGGGAATAAACGGGAATAAATCCTAAATTTACTAAATTGAAGGTTGGCCCTTAACGGGGAACTTGAGGGGGGGATTTTGCACGTATTATTTTGCATGGATGAACAAAATATTTACATTTATGTTTGGATATGATACAGTTTGTTTGAATTATCCCCAATTTCCTGTTAATTCCCATAAATTCTCACTATTACCATAAATTCCCCAAATCCCCATGGAAAGTTTCCAACTTGGAATATTTCCAAAATTCCCCATCTTTTTTTTTATAACTTTCTTTTTAATTCTTGATTTACATTGACAGCAAGACAAGCTCATCAGAAAAATAACACAAATTTACAGCCTTCCGCTGTCACGAACACAACATACAACACAAAATAATACTACATAATAAAAACCAAAAACACAAATACATGTAAAAGACAGGAAAAAGAAAAGAAAAAAAAAAAAAAAAAAAAAAAAAAAAAAAGTGTGTGTGTGTGGGGGTGTTGTCTTAATTTACACCAACACTTATTATTGATGGCCACTCGCATCCAAAAAACATGCTCAGAGGGGTCCACTCTTTAACAAATTCATCTAAGGTTCCTTGCACCACATGAGATAGTCTTTCATAAGGAACAATTGATAACAGTTTCTCATACCACATTGCTAACGTAGGCGGATGCTCGTCAAGCCAAGCATGCAAAATTGACAGACGTGCGGCATACAACATAATATTCAACAATTTACCCGTTTGACCAGACAAAGACAAAAGGTCGATACCAAGAATACACTGTTTAGGATCCATTACCATTTTTATGCCAAGGAACTTCTCTATCTCTGTTTGGACAGTAGACCAGAATATTTTAATCAATGGACATGACCACATTAAATGAAAATAAGTGCCTGGTTGTTTTTGACACTTCTTGCATGCTACCGAACATGAGTCATCATATTTACTACGTATTTCAGGAGTCACATGCAGTTTGTTAATTATCTTATATTGTACTTCATGTGATTTGTCTGATCTAGTAATTTTCTTGGCATTATTTAACACCTTACGCCAGGTCTGGTCATCTAGGTGAGCACCAAGGTCTTTTTCCCAACTATTTTTGATATTAATTATAGTCCCATCATTCGTAAGCAACTGATCGTATATATAAGTAATCACTTTCTTATTAATTGTTGCTGCTTTCATGATGAGACTATCAAGAGTATTCAGCTTACTACCACTTTTGTAATATGAAATTGAGTTTAAATAACTCCTTATTTGTAAGTAACGATAAAATTGAGTTCGAGAAAGCTTAAACTCTTCTTGCAGTTGCTGAAAAGACCTTAGTGCACCACCTATATACATATCACCAATTTTTGTAATACCAGCGGTCTTCCAATCTCTGAATCCCACATCTACACAAGAATTTTCAAAGTCAGGATTATTCGCAATGGGTGCTAAGAATGAATATTGATTTAAACCAAAGTATTTACGTATGCTAGTCAAAGACTTGCATATATTTGTAGCTATGAAATTATCCTTCATCTTAATTTGCAGTTTCCTAGAACATACAAAGGGGAGGTCTGCTATTGATACGTTATCTAGTCCTATACTTTCCAGATCTATAAAGGAAACCTGACTATCTTTTACCCAATCTGTGACATATCTCAATTGTGAAGCCCAATGATAATAAATAAAATTGGGTAAAGCTAAGCCACCATTTTTTATGGGAGATTGAAGCTTTTGCAGCTTTAACCTAGGACGTTTATTTCTCCAAACAAATCTACGAATTGCACCATGTATTGATTTAAACAATTTTAACGGAATATAAGTAGGTAGCATCTGAATTGGGTACAATAATCGTGGCAAGACATTCATTTTAATAATTGCAATTCGGCCTAATAACGACACTGGTAAATTCACCCATCTTTGAAGGTCTGATTTGATTTTAGTAACTACAGGTAAAAAATTAAATTTAGTTAAATCAGAGAGATTCGGCGGAAAGAAAATCCCAAGATATTTAAATCCGTTGTAGGTCACCTTAAAAGGCAGATATTCTGAATCACTGTAGGTCTTCCCAAGAGGTAAGGCCAGGGACTTCTCATAATTTATTTTATATCCAGAAAAAGTACTAAATTGATCTATAATCTTAATTAAAGCTGGTATAGATTTAGATGGCTCCTTCATAAATAAAAGTACATCATCAGCATATAATGACATTTTATGTGTTCTGATATTAGTTTGAATGCCCATCACCTGTGTTGATTTTGAGCCAACACGTCACATGACCTGGGAGTTATTGAGCTATTAATGCTCATATTTACTGTATAAAATATATAAAATATTCATATAAAATATTAAATGTGTTTAAATACAATAAAAACAGGTGTGTCTCATAGAGGAGGCTTAGCCCTACCATCCTGTGTTGATTTTGAGTCAACAGGTCACATGACCTAGGAGTTATTGAGCTATAATGCTCATATTTACAGTATAAAATACATTAAAAATTCATATAAAATATTAAATGTGTTTAAATACAATAAAAACAGGTGTGTGTCATAGAGGAGGCTTAGCTCTACCATCCTGTGTTGATTTTGAGCCAACACGTCACATGACCTGGGAGTTATTGAGCTATTAATGCTCATATTTACTGTATAAAATATATAAAATATTCATAAAAAATAGTAAATGTGTTTAAATGCAATAAAAACAGGTGTGTGTCATAGAGGAGGCTTAGCTCTACCACCCTGTGCTGATTTTGAGCCAACAGGTCACATGACCTGAGAGTTATTGAGCTCTAATGCTCATATTTACAGTATAAAATACATTAAAAATTCATATAAAATATTAAATGTGTTCAATAAAAAAAGGTGTGTCTCATAGAGGAGGCTTAGCCCTACCATCCTGTGTTGATTTTGAGCTAACAGGTTACATGACCTGAGAGTTATTGAGCTCTAATGCTCATATTTACAGTATAAAATACATTAAAAATTCATATAAAATATTAAATGTGTTTAAATACAATAAAAACAGGTGTGTCTCATAGAGGAGGCTTAGCTCTACCATCCTGTGTTGATTTTGAGCCAACAGGTCCCATGACCTGGGAGTTATTGAGCTCTAATGCTCATATTTACAGTATAAAATAAATAAAAAATCCATATAAAATATTACATTCGTTTAAATGCAATAAAAACAGGTGTGTGTCATAAAGGAGGCTTAGCTCTACCACCCTGTGCTGATTTTGAGCCAACAGGTCACATGACCTGAGAGTTATTGAGCTCTAATGCTCATATTTAGCCTACTGTATAAAATATATTAAAAATTCATATAAAATAGTAAATGTGTTTAAATGCAATAAAAACGGGTGTGTGTCATAGAGGAGACTTAGATCTTCTGTTCTGTGTTGATTTTGAGCCAACAGGTCACATGACCTGGGAGTTATTGAGCTCTAATGCTCATATTTAGCCTACTGTATAAAATATATAAAAAATTTATGTGACCTGTTGGCTCAAAATCAACACAGAATGGCAGATGTGAGCCTCCTCTATGACACACATCTTTTTTTATTGCATTTAAACACATTTACTATTTTATATGAATATTTTATATATTTTATACAGTAAATATGAGCATTAATAGCTCAATAACTCCCAAGTCATGTGACCTGTTGGCTCAAAATCAGCACAGGGTGGTAGAGCTAAGCCTCCTCTATGACACACACCTGTTTTTATTGCATTTAAACACATTTACTATTTTATATGAATATTTTATATATTTTATACTGTAAATATGAGCATTAATAGCTCAATAACTCCCAGGTCATGTGACCTGTTGGCTCAAAATCAACACAGGATGGTAGGGCTAAGCCTCCTCTATGAGACTCACCTGTTTTTTTTGCATTTAAACGAATGTAATATTTTATATGGATTTTTGATTTATTTTATACTGTAAATATGAGCATTATAGCTCAATAACTCCTAGGTCATGTGACCTGTTGGCTCAAAATCAACACAGGATGGTAGGGCTAAGCCTCCTCTATGACACACACCTGTTTTTATTGCATTTAAACAAATGTAATATTTTATATGGATTTTTGATTTATTTTATACAGTAAATATGAGCATTATAGCTCAATAACTCCCAGGTCATGTGACCTGTTGACTCAGAATCAACACAGGATGGTAGAGCTAAGCCTCCTCTATGAGACACACCTGTTTTTATTGTATTTAAACACATTTAATATTTTATATGAATTTTTAATGTATTTTATACTGTAAATATGAGCATTAGAGCTCAATAACTCTCAGGTCATGTGACCTGTTGGCTCAAAATCAGCACAGGGTGGTAGAGCTAAGCCTCCCATATGACACACACCTGTTTTTATTGCATTTAAACACATTTAATATTTTTTATGAATATTTTATATATTTTATACAGTAAATATGAGCATTAATAGCTCAATAACTCCCAGGTCATGTGACCTGTTGGCTCAAAATTAACACAGGATGGTAGAGCTAAGCCTCCTCTATGACACACACCTGTTTTTATTGTATTTAAACACATTTAATATTTTATATGAATTTTTAATGTATTTTATACTGTAAATATGAGCATTATAGCTCAATAACTCCTAGGTCATGTGACCTGTTGGCTCAAAATCAACACAGGATGGTAGGGCTAAGCCTCCTCTATGAGACACACCTGTTTTTATTGTATTTAAACACATTTAATATTTTATATGAATATTTTATATATTTTATACAGTAAATATGAGCATTATAGCTCAATAACTCCTAGGTCATGTGACCTGTTGACTCAGAATCAACACAGGATGGTAGAGCTAAGCCTCCTCTATGAGACACACCTGTTTTTATTGTATTTAAACACATTTAATATTTTATATGAATTTTTAATGTATTTTATACTGTAAATATGAGCATTAGAGCTCAATAACTCTCAGGTCATGTAACCTGTTGGCTCAAAATCAACACAGGATGGTAGGGCTAAGCCTCCTCTATGACACACACCTGTTTTTATTGCATTTAAACACATTAAATATTTTATATGAATTTTTAATGTATTTTATACTGTAAATATGATGCATTATAGCTCAATAACTCCTAGGTCATGTGACCTGTTGGCTCAAAATCGACACAGGATGGTAGAGCTAAGCCTCCTCTATGAGACACACCTGTTTTTATTGCATTTGAACCCATCTAATATTTTATATGGATTTTTAATATATTGAGAAGCGAGTGAGTGAGCGAATGTCTGTCAAATATCCAACTTCAAACTAACTTCACTGCAGTCCCCAGGTGTGGTAATTAGGTGTGAAATACTTTGCATTGATGCTCGCGCAGACGCCTTCACGCGCACTGCTTTTTCAAAGAAGACTCAGGCCGGGGGAGCTAGCTGTTAGATGTGCACTGTGTGATTTTGATTAACTATGGCTTCAGTGAGAGTAGCGGTCCGTGTTCGTCCTCTGAATAAAAGGTGGGTATATGGTGCTACTGCTTTTATTTTGTCCAAGCCTTCAAAAAAAAGAAACACGCAATCTTGACGTTCATGATCCCGCAGAGAAAAGCAGTTGTCCTCGAAGGTGATAATTCATGTGAACGGCAGCAGTACATCTATTCACAAGGTAGGCCTATTTTATCAGCAAATAAAAATGCACTGCACGGCAGTTCATGAAGTTTTTATTAAAAGATAGTTTTCCCCCCCTCTTTTATGTTGAAATGTCAGCCTTCACCTGTTCGAGGGGACGAGCAGAAGAGAGAGGTGAAGACCTTTTCTTTTGACTTCTCATATGATTCAACTGACGAAGGAAGCCCCATATTTGCATCCCAGGAGAGGGTATGGCCCCTATTTGTTTATGGTTTAAACCTAGACTCTTAGGTGTTTTTAAATGTTTCTTGCCTGATAACTTCTCTAACTCCTTCTGCTTATTTAGATTTTCCAGGACTTGGGGTCTGATGTACTAAAAGCTGCATTTGATGGTTTCAATGCCTGTATGTTTGCCTATGGCCAAACAGGCTCAGGGAAGTCCCACACCATGATGGGCCATGCCGTAAGTATGGCCTTGTCAGCTCTCTCAACATTGTACAGTTGAAGCATAACTTTTAATTTACCCTCTTGGGTAGCCATGCTATATACAACGTTACTTTGAATTTGAAAAGCAAAGCACGGCCTGTAAATGTGGCCTTCTGTCAGAAGGAATTATCACGATGTCATGGATGTTAAAATATTCCCCTCAGTGTCAAGCTTAGATTGCAGGATACTAACCCAGTGTGCACGTATCGCCGGTTTCAGCCAACATTAGAAACTGACTGATGGTAGTCTCATCAGAGGTTCCTCCCATTCTCTTCATTTATCTCCATGTTTCCCCCAACTAATCAAAAAATGTGATGAGGGCAGCAACCCAAAGCTTTTTTTCCCCCTCACCTTGCACAGCACTGGAAATTTCACATTACCAGTGAGGTTTCTGCTTGTCTACCAGGAGACTTGTGCAAGGTCATCAGCAGAGCTTCTGTCAACATCCCAGATAATTATATATGCCTCTTAATGCTTACTATCTGTTACTTTGTAATTAAAACAAGAGGGCATGCAGCTCAGAGTGGAATTGCTTTTATGCTTCAGTAACTCTATATCAGATGAGCTGTTATTTATGTTGTTCAGCAGTCTTTGCATGTGCTGAACTGTGGTCACAGCATAGCATAGACACTCAAATTAAGAGAACATAATGAGCGGAAGATGAAATTGTCATTTAACAGTGCACTGTGTATGAGTATTGTATCTGTAAGAGTTCTCAATCCAACATTTTCTCTTTGTTGTAGGAGGATAAAGGTTTAATCCCACGGATATGTGAAGGCTTGTTCTCAGAGATATCTCAAAGAAGTAAAAGTGATACTGTGTCATTCCGTACAGAGGTCAGGTAAGCAACCAGCCTACATACATACTTCTCATCTTAAAGTTAGACAAGACTGTTAGTTTTGTAGTTGTTAGTTTTGTTCTTTGTCTCGTGTTCTATTGACCGAACTATAATTCAGTTTTGTAAAACCAGAAAAAGACAAAATGAAGGCTGTATAACTATAATCAAAAAGTAATTGAAGTCCAAAATGGTATCTAGTCACATCAATATCCATTTCATGTCTCAGCTCTGTTCTTAAATGATTATATTTGGAGATAAAATTGAGGATTTTCAGCCTGTCAAGCTACTGTGAGACCATTAATCAGCCATTTGGTCTAATCTCTGCTGCTGGAACATTATTTGGGTTCAATTCAATGCCAAAATTGGGTTTTTATTTGACAGGCTCGGCTAGGCCTTGCTATAGGTAAACTGAATATCGTGAAATGAGTAAGTGACACATTTGTACTGGGATACACTGTCTGTGACATATTCATTGCTTGTTCAAATAAAATGTATCTGTTGTCATCAGTAGAATTAAATTATTATCATCAGTGTTACAGGAAACACTTTTTTTTACCACCAACAACATTGAAATCACAGGATTTTGGTGTAGTAGACAGGACATGGTTGATGCATGGGCTCATAGAGGGATTTCCTTTATCAGACGTTCACAACCTCCAATTTCTAGGGTGGAGGTACATGATCATATTATAATTTTAACCAATTTGAATGGAAACGGACAAGAACATTCAGGTAGGATGTGAGCAAGTAAAATCCCTGGTATTAAATAGTTTCTGTGTAAAACCTTACAGTTCATTTCACATTGTCAGGTTTTTCGGTCCTTGCTTTCACTGCCTGCAGGAAGAAAGAATGAGGATTTTAGTTTGTGCTGGTTGAATGGATAGCTTCCTTGAAAGCCATTTCATCTCAGCATTGTAGAACATCATCATACATTTTGTATTTTGTAATAAGATTATGATAGATGGAGCCATGTAACTGGCTTAATAATCCTCCCTGTTCTGTTATTATAACAATGGCAGTTATGCCTCTAGTCACTTAGAAACTATCTGATATTGTAACCTGTTTGAGTTCTCAACACCGAGCCAGAAAAAAAGCCTGCCTGGCTTCATCCGCAGAATATGGTCCCTGCCATTTAAATTACTGTCACACTCTCATGAAGCCTAATTGCTCCATGCCTTGCATCACTTTTGAGTAAGCCTCTCAAAAAAGTAGTCCTTTTGCTTTTCACACAGACACACACCACCGTATGATTGAAGGTTTCTGCCAAAACCGCCTTTACATACGTTTGTTGATTCTCTGTCACTGCAGGCAGAACAATGTGAGCACAATAATTTGGCTGTAAATCTGCAGTGTGTCTCTCTTCACAGTGAACAGTGAATAGCAACTTGTTTTGTTCTCGTCTTGGTGCTTTGCCAGGCACATATCAACCCTAAAACCCTCCGTTAATTTGTGCCTTTGTAGCCTTGGTGCAATCTTGGATCAGATTTTGCATTTTGTGTTTCTGTCCTGGCACCAGCTATTTAGAGATCTATAACGAACGTGTGCAGGACCTCCTGAAGAAGAGAACTACTCCCACAGATGGCGGATGCTTGAAAGTGAGAGAGCACCCCAGAGACGGGCCCTATGTTGAGAGTAAGCTACTTTTATTCTCCATCTCAAACCAATCTCAGCCGAGTTTATGTGAAATGTTGTGCCATAAATGAAAACCTAACTAAAAAACACTGCATCATATGTGTAGATCTGTCCAAGCACCTGATACATAAGCACAGTGACATGGAGGATCTGATCCTTCTCGGCAATGCCAACCGCACCACAGCCAGCACGGGCATGAATAACTTAAGCAGCCGCTCCCACGCCATCTTAACCATCAGGTTCACACAGGTGAGCTGCAGTGAGCACATTTTCTCCATGCATCTATGTCACATGTTGTCAGTCTGAGTTGGCATTGATATATTTTTTTACTGTATGTCTGAAACTTGTTTTGGTGTTGGTAAAAGCCATTTCTCAAGAGCTTTAATTAGTCCTCTGTATCCATTTTGTGTACTGATAAATTTGAGCATGTATTTTCATCTTCAAAGGTTTTTTAATTTTTTCCATCTTAAGTAGCACTTTTTGTCATAATACTGCCTAAGTATCCTCTGTGATGCTGCCTCTTTTAAACCAAACAAGGATTTCTCAGTAATGTTTTTATTTTTTTCATGCCACAGGCGTGGTTTGATGGAGAGTTGCCTCGTGAGACGCTGAGTAAGATCCACCTGGTAGACCTGGCAGGCAGTGAGAGAGCTGATGCCACACGCACCACGGGCACGAGGCTGAAGGAAGGTGCCAACATCAACAAATCCCTGGTCACCCTGGGCAGCGTGATCTCAGCTTTGGGTAAATGACAGCTACAGATACTGACACGAAATGACAACACGTCTTTATCTAGTAATGAGTTTTCAGGCTCAATAATAGAAATGTGATTACGTTCTACGTGGAGGCTGCGATTCTGTTCATTTTGGTATCTGTTTTAAAAAATAACCAGTTTGTCTGTTTTCAGCTGCCAATTTAATTTTCAAATCATTATCAAAGATTTTGTCATTTGATGTTTGGTTCTATTTCAGAGTGTTTAATGGCTGAAATTAAACAGACTATTGAATTTCATGTAGGATTATATGAAATTATTAATTAATTAATTATTAATATTAGTTAGTGACCCCTGCTCTCGCAAAATGGATCTGCAGAGCTTTAGGATGAAACATTTCATATTGTTTTCTTTAGTTTCCCTCAGGCATAGTTTGTTGGTTTCAATCACTGAACTACTGTGATCTGGGGGAGTGAATTAAAGTTTTTTTTTTCCATTATTCAACACCCACTGATGCTACCTTGAGTAAGGCCTAACTCCCCACCATCTAATCTCTGGGTATGTGGTTGCCCACTGCTGCTGTCTGTGTTCACTGTTCATGGACGGGTTAAATGCAGAGGCCAAATTTCCTGTGTGTGTGTGTTTCGAAAAAATAAAATAGAATAAAACTTTGTGTGACCCCACCAGCTGACCTTGGTGTAGGAGGACAGTCAACAAACAAGAAGAAGCAGTTGTTCATTCCTTACAGAGACTCTGTGCTGACATGGCTACTAAAAGACAGCCTGGGTGGAAACTCCGTAACAACCATGATAGCAAGTACGTACTGTAAACATAGTCAAGACTGTTTCTAGAAAATGGCTGTTGCTGCTTCCTCGTTGCCTTCTTGAATGTTTTAAAAACAGAAGATGATGCTAAGCACATAATCCTCTTTTGTTTTTCATGTAATGTTTCACCACTTGTCGTCAACCTGCATGTATTTCTTCCTGGTAATCTGTCATGGCAGCTGTTTCTCCTGCTGATGTGAACTACGGAGAGACCCTAAGCACTTTGCGCTACGCCAGCCGAGCTACGAACATACTGAACTCACCCACAGTGAATGAAGATGGCAGTGTGAAGGTTATCAGAGAACTGCAGGCAGAAGTTACCAGGCTCCGAAGTCTGCTAGAAGAAGCCAGTCAGGTCCTGCATATGTTCAAGTTTGCAATATTGGCCATCAAGGAGACGACAATATATATGTTGACAGTCTTTTAGTTAAAGGTTACATTGTAGGTTGGGCTGTCTTCTCACTACTACTCCAGGTCTCCCGTGGGGAGCTGCCTTCCTCTGTGAATGTAGAGGAGGAGTTGCATCACAATGAGGAAAAGGTGAGTCATCCACTGTCAAACAGGGAACGGGTGTTTTGATGTTCTTCTTTGTAAATAATACACCTGTTGCTCCTGCTATTCCCCTCAGGTGCTCGCACTGACCAAGAAGTGGACCAGCAAATGGAGTGAGACTCAGAGTATTCTGCAGGTAAAACAAATATTTCAAACCATTTTTAAACTTAGTAAAACCGCGCACTGCCCTACACACAAAATACAACGCTACACACTGAAAGATCAATTAAACTTCACGAAACTATGGCTTATTTTTTATTGTTTTGATAAATGTAATTTCTTGCTTTTTGTTTCTCTCTTTTATGTATAACTAAGCCCACTGGCTGTCCTGCATGTGCTTGATCTTGTAATGTTGTTCAGCAACCTCCAAAGTACTTTAGCCAGAAGCAATAAGAGTTTCATCTACCAGTTTGTTAAAACAAACTATTCTTGCAATACATTGATGAAAAGCCCAACTGAGCTGTTGTGCAAAATATCCTAAAGCCAATTTAACATTGATTGGTTTGGCTCACAAAGGCCTGGTACTGTGTTTGATTTTTAGACATGAGCTAGAGGATAACTGAGGAGAAGTGTTTGAACTTAGTTATACAGTAGTTACGTTCTGTGGAACTGTGTTGTTTCTCTGCAAAGAAAAAGTTTGTCAGGTGACTTTATCCCTATATTTTTTTGTCACTTATCTTGTTTTCAGTGCCACCTTTTTTAATTTAATAATAAGAAATCTGTGTTTTTTATGAGTCCATTGTCTAAAGTTGTATTCATCTAATAATGAAAAATTATGCAATTTGAAACTTGGTACAGAAGGACAAGTAAAATAGAAGGCAAATGAGTACACAGACTGTTGAGGCTTCATTAATTTTAACACTAACAATCAACAAAACGGCCAGCTCCCAGCAGGAGTTTTGGCATACAAGCTGCTGCTGCCTGCAGTGTAGACATCCTACCAGCTGGTGTCACTGCAAGTCTTATGAACAGCCGCCGCCTGATTCATGGACTGGAAATGGTAATGAGTAGTAGAGACGACCTGGCATTTAAATTTAATTTTCCATCTATTCAGATTTAAATGGCATCCAAAAGCAGAGCTCTTGTAATGACAGAAGTTATTGTGTGGCAGTATTTGGGGAGTGTGACAGAGAGAAATGGAACAGATATGCCTCCTCCTTCAACCCAATATGGTTTCTCTGAGGCTGGGACAGGGTGGCAACATCCCTACAAGACCCCAAGCTGTAACAGAAAAATGCCACGGTTTGCCAAGCACAGAGTTTACACTGAACACTTTTTCTCTGTTGAATTTGTGCCCAACCTCCCAAATAACACCAAATGTCATCTGTTTGGGACTCATCGTGTTCAGCCAAGTAGCCTGTTGCATTATGCATTGAACTGTGAAGCGTGCCAGTCATGAGGAGTATGGAGTTGACTTTTTGTATCCATTATACATGCTAGCAGTACATTTTCTGCATCAGCTTTTGCATGCGTTTAAGCTGTTGTGTTGTTGTGGCCTTTGAAAGATGTCTCTTAATAGATCTGCATTGTGACCTTGTACTAGATTACCAGAGATAGATGTCAGATCGCTTTTGTGAAGCTATAAATTCAAGAGGACAACGTCTGAGAATTTTGAATACGCTATATATGAACACAGTGGTTATATGTGCTCGCTGTAATTAACATTCTAGTCTGTGTGGTGGTTAGCAGGTGACATTTAGTGGCTTGACGGCCCTTTTATTCATGACAGTGTATTGGAACTCATTACCAGCTGTCACTGCTCCTAATTAAGAGGTCTTGATTATTGACATATGGCACTTTCGTCTCTGACTGTCCGGCATATTAATTAGAGTTACTATATTGTAAATCTGTTTGCATGTCCAGGCGCTGATGACTTTATGCTCAGAGGCAACATCGTCCATCTCTGCTGTGCTGTCTGAGCTGACAAATCTGCCTTATTTAGACCTGTGCCCTTCCATGTAAATGCACCTGTTATGATGCATGATTCAATGTGACATCTAGGCTAAAAAGGCCACTGTACTGGTGACCAGCTAGCACGCTGGTCTTGCCGGAGCTGAAGTGTTTGATGAATGACTTTATGGATTTGGCATTTGTCTTCCTGTGAATTTGCATTCTCCCTGGGTGAAAAATGATAAGTGGGATTCCTGCATGGAATCCTGCACCGGCTTTAGAGGTGGTGTCTTGTTTAGCACAGAGAGGCACATCCAGTCTCAGTTTGTAGCTGGCCATTTCAAAATTCTGCGCACACAGGCCTACTGGACATAATAGTAGTAGTAGTAGTAGTAGTAGTAGTAGTAGTAGTAGTAGTAGTTTCATAACAAATGGCCTGCGCAGTGTTTTGTTTAAAAGGATTTGGGCCTGATATAAGTCTAACATTCATGTTTAAATGTTTGTTACACACACTGCATGTTCTACATCTCTATCACGTGTTGTTTGTTTTTTGTTTTTGTTTATTTTAAATTGAGAGGAGTCCTCTCCAATGCTTCAAATCTCGTATATTTTGTGTTTAATTCATTTGATTCTGTTGCCGAGAGCTTAGATGGAAATGTCTGCTCGGGCTGTAAGGAGAGAAGAAGAACGAGAGACGAGCTGACCAAGAGCGGTGTAAACAGAATTTTGAATTCTGTATTCAAAGCAGATTTAGAATGCAAAGTTATTCATCGTCAGCTTCCCAGATTGGTTACAGGGCATGTGGGGAAGAGAAAGTAATTAATATAAGATGGATTCCAGAGCAGCCTCTTACCAGACAGAGACGGCAACAGATTGAGAGAACAAAAAAGGCAGGAAGAGAGTAAAGTGAAATGTTGTTCTACTGCAGGGTAGTGTGTGTGTGTGCGCGCGCGTGTATATATGTGTGTGTATTTATATAATATGATAAAAACGAAGTAATATACACAGTTACACACAAACACGCACACACAGATTTGTGAGTAGTTTTATTTCACAAGTGAAGTTGCATTCAGCTCCCCCAGCCATCCTCACAGGTCCCCATGTAACACAGCGTGGTGGGAGGAACCTCCATTTCACTAAGATAAAATGAACCGCGGTGTTTCTTTGATCCTAGTAGTCTTTGTATTTCCCCAACATGCTACAATCAGCACAAAGGCACAATTTAAGCTCTGAATGCTCTGAGCCTTGTTCTGTTTAATGTCAATTTACCTCATACTGTCAGCAGTTTTACATCATAGTTAGTCATTATAACCTTTCATGACCAACACACATTCTTGCCTTTGATTTTTCACATGCCAGAATGTAAATCTTGGCTCCAAAATACACAAACTTTCTTTTTAATTTAAATTATAAAAACAGTTTTTATGTGGCTGTTTGAAAAACATATGGGCTGAACACATACACTATGTTAGGGGAATTTGGGATAGGGGTCAGACAAAAATATTTTTGCAGGGACTATAATAAAAAAAACAGCATTAGAGGGGTCTGTTACCACTTGATTTCACACTCTTAAACAAAAAAAAGAGATAACTGTGTAAAGCATACATAGCCCACCTGCGCATCAAGGCAACCATTAGTTGACATCAGTTGCAATGGGAAATGAAACAGAAGTGTTCCACAAGTGCTTTTATCTGGTTGAATCCCTCTCTAGTTTTCAACTACAAGTTGCACCCTGGTGCTGATTTGCTGGAGTGCATATCAAGCCAATTATGTAAGATGTTCATATCACAACCAAATAACAACTTTCTGGATGAGAAGCAGCTTTTAACATTACATAAGTAACAAAAGAGGTGGGCTCATGTGAAAATATCTTATTAAATCCTTAATAAGATGCCAGTTCTTTTTTGTGAGTTCACTTACTGGCACGTAACCAGTCATTTCAAATGAAAGGTGTCATGCCATTTTGAAAACTGACCATGTAATTGCCTTTGTCCTTTACACATTGTTCTTTTATACTTTTTATAGAGAGCAACAATCTGGGATATAAATACAGCTTTTAAGGAAATTAACCGTTTAACTTAAGGAGTGAGTCATATGCAGAGCCTTTTCTCTTGTGCTGGGTTCAGTACCCATGTGTCCATTCGGTTAGCAGGTTGATCTGCTTGACAAGGCTGATGGGCAGTCAGGAAAGCGTCACAGGTTGGCCCAGTAATGCAGTGTTTTGAAACCAAGTCGGGAACCTGAACCGTCAAAGTGCTGAGAAAAATCCATTAAAAATTCTGGCCAACCACAGATGATGGCTTTTAATGGAAGCCTAAATGCTGCCCGAGCCTGGCTGCTGGTCTAGGCCACAGTTAATTACAGTATGTTCACCAGCTGCCTCAATCTGAAGGCAAACTTTATTTTGTCCTCATAGCGTACGCGCACACATGCACACACACAGATACCGATTGGGTGTGGTAAGCAGCAACTCTCTCTAGTATGTGTGTGAATGTGGAGAGAAAATAAGAGGATCTCATCTGTTCCTGGTGTCTGAGGAAAGTGACACAGTGCATTAATCTGCCAGGCTGCTCCTCACCTCTAATGAAGTCTGTGAAAAATCCCTTTTAATTAAGTACAGGGGCTGGGGTCGATACCTCTCCTTCTTCATTAGAAAAAGGATTTCTCCCATCCCACAATGAGTGAGACGGTGCCGGTGGTGGACACATCTCTCACTTCACAGTCCCAATCTATAGGAAGGGGAGCAGGAGGAGGTTGAAAGTGAGGGGAACTAGTTTATGCACCGTGTTGGTTCTGAATCCTCCATATGTGAGATTTTCTGCTCTGCCTCTTGGGGAGCTACTTAAGATAATCCATGGCAATGTGAAGCATTAGTCCACCAGCTTAACAGGAAGAATACTTCTGATAGGACCACTCATACTTGGGTAGGCTCTGGGTTATTGAACCGCAGCCATTGCCTCGGGAGGAAAAGGTTACTGGCCTTAAACAGAGTTAAGTTTGGCCGCATGGCTTAATTCACAGTGTCTTTTGAACCTAGCGGGTCATCCAAGTCTAAGTGTTTCATTTCTTGCTGCATAATTGGCAAATTAACTGCACAACAAACTCATTCTGTCTGCAGTTTGTCTGGTCTTTATTCATGTTTGACTTTCTTTTACTTAAGTTGGGGAAAGAAATAAAACTAAAATTACATTTTATACAAAGTTGTGAATGATTGCCACTTGACAGACACGTATGATGTAAGGTGGTGTGACTCTTGCTTTGACATTCCTGAGCAACAATTGTTGGAGGCAGTGAAGCGGTGTATGGAGCAGATCAGAGGTTTAAGTGTAGCCAACCTGCGCTTTAGAAATGGCTTTCAAGGATTAAATCAATTTCTCTACCTCTTATCGCATTTCTGTGGAGAGGAGCTTCAACACCATTAAATACATATTTAGTGGAGATTGCTGGACAAGCAGAATGTTTTTTTGTTTTTTTTTTCTTATTTTTGAGTTGTGATCTAAATATAATGTGTCATTACATTGTAGTGTTAATCAATTGACTTATAATGAAATAGACAGCCTGAATGCTGAGATTTGGAATGTATGCATCATAGTAAAAATGCTTCCATGAAAATTGAATTAACAATGACTCACCTTATCACAGTTTTTCACTGAACTCACTATTTATGCGGGAAAAAACCGCCCTGTATATATTTAGTTTAAACCTCTGCGTTCTTTCCACTTGATGTGTGTGTTGTCTACAGCATAGGAATTCACTTTTGTTTGACCTTCGGCTCGATACTCCTCCTTCAGACACGTTCTAAATGACATCGAACTAGCTCAAGTTTGTTGCTGTTGAAGTTGGCATACTTTACAAGCTCGGGAGTATTTTAATAGCAACATACAGTGTTGATAGCTATGTATCAATAAAGGCAATGGCGCATGGTATACAACCCACCTGTGTGTGTGGGTGGGTGGTGGTGGCACTGCGTCTGTTTCGCTCGCTGAACACAATGTACAGTTTGACTCTCACCATGATAATCTGAATGATTTATGGTGTCTCTCTTGCCGTTAGCCACTCTACTGCTTCATGGTGACACATGGTTGGAACGCCGCTATTCTGCGTGGCCTTCAGGCAAGGAAGAGCAGTCATAAAGAATTCAGTTTTCTGCTGGTTGCCATTAAATGTCTGTCAGCATTTTTATTTTTTATTGTGTGCCATCCAAGCTACAGGCTATTGAATTTTTTTTTTCTTTCTCACCCTCACAGTGTATGTTCTCTTGTGTCCTATAGGAGGAGACGGTGGCTCTGAGGACGGAGGGGAGTGGGGTGGTCCTGGACTGCCTGCTACCTCATCTGATTGGCATTGAAAAAGATCCACTCAGCACAGGCGTCATCCTCTATTACCTGAAGGTAAATGCAGCGTTTGAACTTAACACAATTCACACGCTGCTCTATGATTTTCTTAGAAATCATTACCAACCTAGGTTCACTGCTTCGGTTAATTGCTCTCATTGTCGGTACCACCTTGTTCTGTTCTGTATTAAGACCTTTGAATCTCCTCTATAGGAGGGGAGAACCCTGATTGGGAGTGAAAAAGCATCATCCAGTCAGGAGACTGGTGAGTCAAGGTTACTGTAGTGTACTCCCAGCTGCTCCGTTATCCATCGGACTGAAATTCACTGCATTTCTTTGTATGATTTCATATTTGATTGCATTGTAGAGCATCATGGATTCCTCAGTGAACACTGTGCAATCGAGAACCGTGCTGGTACCGTGACTCTGATCCCTCAGCAGGACGGTGCACTGTGTTCAGTCAATGGCTCTGTGGTCACCGGACCCTCCCAGCTGACTCAAGGTAAGCTAAGCATCTGTGCAAAGATAACATGCTTGCGATTTTCTCAGATGAACGGGTGGGAGGAAGCGAGTCATATCAGTAATAATAAAAGAAGAATTACGTCTCTAAGATTCACAATTATTTCGCTAGTGGGAGGCAATAACACTTCTATCCATTTTGCATGCAGTTATGAGATCACAGCGTCACATCTGCAAATGAAATCCACTTTATGTCCCTGGCTCCCCAGTGGCAGCGCACTCAGGACATGAGTGGATTGTGAACACAGCTCTCCACAGGGCAGATGCCATTTCTCTTACTAAACATTTTGAAGGGCGAGAGGCCCTGGACAAAGCTCCAGACAAAGCCCCAGGCCCTCCATTTAATTGGCAGATGGAGTTGATAGGGCCGACAGGTTTGAAGTGGGCCAGATCATTAACCTTTCAAAGGACAGAGCCAAGCCGAGCTGAAACTTCTGCCCCCCTGAGCCGACCCTGCTTGCCGGTGCTGGGAGCTTTCACTGCTTACTGCCTCCTCATCCACGCTGCTTTGCTTTTCCAGAGATAAAACTGCACTGCAGAGCCAGGCAGTACAGGGCTGGGCTACGCTAGTCTCTTTCATAACCATTTCAATTTATCCAATATCCCCCTCAGAAACGGCTGCATCTGAGGCTATTTTCTTGAACAAATGATAGTAATTTTCAGTCCAAAAGCAGCTGGGATCCATCACAGACTGCCCTCTCAGGTGCTTTGTCACTCGTCAGAAGTCATTAGTAGCAGCAAGATTAGTATTTGCTGCGCCGAGAATGGAGCTGGAGAATGGAGAGAAACCACGAGAAAATCAGTGGATATGGCAATATGAGCACGAGTGTGATATATAAACTCTAATATCACTTCAGTTTTATTGCTTTACAAGTCTTCAGAAGTTTCCTTGGACCATTTTCTCTGGTAAATCATCCCTCTGGCCCAGGTCACTGCCAATCACATTGGGGATTGTGTTCCTCATAGCAATTCTTTCACTTCATCTCAGCAGAGCAGAATGTTGGAAAACTTTTGTGTTGTTTGTCAAGTTTGCCCAAGTTCACTGCAAATCCCACAGTGACAAGATTCCCATGGTCAGAGCATTTTGCTCTTCACCTCTCTATGCATTATGGGTACTGTGCCACACCCACAAAGGTTTTCTGGCATAATTTCAGCACCATTACTGTCACTTTAAAAACACATCACATTTTGCCTCTGCCACTCGTTTTTACAGCGTGATGAATAATTCAGAGGTTTCTGTAACATTTCTACCAAAGTTGAAGTTGGTAAGTCAGTTTATGATTTGCGATTTTTCTTTCTTTTCATGCTCTGCCTCTTTGGTTTATTCCAGGTGCCATCATCCAGCTAGGAAGAGGGACCATACTGAGGTTTAACCACCCAACTGAAGCTGCCCAGCTAAGAGTGAAACGCCAGGTACCAACAGTTTCACCACCACAGACGAGCCTGGTTGTGTTCTCACACTGTTCTGTTTTCATGAAGCTGCCTAACACAAAAATGCCGTAAATGCAAGGAGCATCTTTCAGAGAAGACGCTCCCTCAATTGCATTTTCGACAGGTAATTCTGTAAAAACAGAGTCAAAACAAAACCAAGGTCAGCACACACACGTAACCACCAGCTTGTAATGCCTGCGTCCTTCAGCAAACATGGCATATGTTGAACTCTTTCACAGCACACCAAAAGCTCCACAAATCAGATCGGTGTGTTATCCGTTCTGATGAGAATAAGAACTTCTGCCTGCTTCTCAGCTGCTACAGGTTGTTTTTGCCTGTTGAGCATGAGCCTCTGATTAACTGGCTCACAAAAAGTGGTACACCAGCACATCGTGAACAATCCCTTCACAAGGCTGAACTGTTTCAACCTTAGAAAAAGCACTCTGTGGTCTCTGAGAGGAGGCCAGGTGCAGCAGCGCCTTTCAAAACTGTCTGCTTTATGTCCATATTGCAACAACTCCCTCTTGGCTTTCATAACTTTCATGTGTTTTTGGAGAGGCATTGTGAGAATGCACCCTTTCCCCTAAATAACCCACAGTCTTTGTTTCTCTCCAAAAATGTTCATGTTTAAGTGTTATTACAGTTTGGGTTACATGAGACTGAGTGAATGATACTAGAATAGATGGAAAGGTAAATAGAATAAGAATGTGCTGGGAAGAGTTAAATCACTTAGAAATGAATAAATATTCATATAATATGTTAATATAGTTGAAAATACCAAACATATAAAATAGAAAATATAAATGTACTTTTTACCTATTTCCTTTTCCAGTCATGTCTAATCCATATCTACAGAGTCGAGGCTGCCTCAACAATGAAATGTCTCGAGGCTATGAAATTATTCACCTCCCAGGACTTTCATGTTTTATTGCTTTAACATCAAATCACAGAAGCTGCAATCACTGAAGCTGTAGTCTAAGATGAATGGAGCTGGATGTATGACACACAAGTCCCCCTATTTCCTATGAGAAAAGTACAGTTATAAAAGATGAAAAGATGCATAGAGCAAGTCATAATGGTATGTGAGAAATTAGAGTCTGTGAACTGAGAGCTACAGGTTTCTATTCCTGAGATGTTAAACATTATGCATACAGATGATGTTGCCCAGGGTGCCCCCACTAAGTTATAAGGTAGAGTGAAAATTACTGTTAAAGAATTTATAAACAACACACATTCAGATGAAACTTGATGTTTTTAAAACTGTTAATGAACTGGCTTTTGAAAATGAGCATTTATAATGCCAGACTACTGCATCATAATAATACTCCTAATACTCCTAAGTCCTGGTCTTGTATATATTTTCAGGGGAAATAAATTGTCATTCTGGCATATGAAAGAAAAAGACTGTAAAGCCTGCAACTTAAATTAAGACAACTTTGAGCATTTACTCCTCTGAGTCATAACATTTCATGTTGTGAAATGGCTTCACACACCATTGTATAAACACAGCTGTACTTCTGGTTTTTGACAGATTTCTGCTCCTTGCATTATTGAAAATTGCACATTATTACAGCCAAGTAAAGTGCAGACATTCAAGCCCCGCTGCGGTTTTGAGAAGAGTCTCTGCCATTCATTTTTAACATCGATTCCAAATGAGATGGTCTCAAGAGTTCCACATTCGCTCAGTCTGAATATGAGCAAGCACACCCACAGTACAGTGTGTAACTGTTTTGTAAAAAGTGGATTTAAAAATTGTCTATTCCAACAGTACCAAAGTGTAATACTTTTGCTTTTAGGTACAGCGTGACAATGTGGAAAGAACTCTGCCATAGATAAACTGCATGAGGAACCACATTGTGCATTACAGCTGGTCTGTTTCCAGCCAACGTGCATATATGCATGACCCTTTCATTTTAATATGTAATGGTTTCATGCTACGAGATTACTCAGAATTCTTCAAAACTGATGTCAACATCCTTTTATCTTTCCTCTAATGTTGTATAAAAAAACAGTGTAGTGAATACTCATTACATGCAGTATAAACTGTAATTAAACCACAGTGAAATTGCAAATGTTCCATAGGCATATCGCCACTCGTTTCTCACAGTTTCATTTCATGCTGCTATCTCATTCTGTCGTCTGCAGAGTGGGCTACTGTCTCCCTTCAACTTGTCCTTGACCGACGTGTCCAAATCTACTGAGAATCTGTCCATGGTGATGCTGCAGAGTCCACGGTGAGACTTGCGCCGACACATGTGCACCCCGTGACCCAAGCAAAACTGAACCCACTCCACCTCAATCTCCACAATATGCCTGCTTATTGAGCAGCACTCATTGTACGCGTTGACCAAATCAAAGCCATAAATCATGGCAGCATTTCTGTGGGGAGAGGTGGGAACATGCAAAAAGCCATTCAGAAGTGCTTCGTGCTGAGCCAGTGAAAATCACAGCAGGTATTTTTCCTACAGCTGAGGGCACGTCCCAAAATGGCCTCTAGTTCAGTGGGTAGTGAACTGCACCGTGTTTCATTTCCAAAATCACCACAGTGCACGGGGAAGTTCAGCTCCCTGGAAAATTCCCACAATACACTGATTGGAAGAAGGCCAGTGTAGTGTATACTTGTGTTTTATTATAAATATGCATTTTAATGAGGATGCACATCACAGTGAATGCAGGTGAAAGCTGCATGAAAGCGTGAACTTTGAATTTCATTATTTTACAAACATGACAAATATGTTGAAGTTCAAATCCACAATTGCTTGTATTAAAGTAGACCTTCAGTGGCAAGTGCTAGATGATGGCAATTAATAGGTAATGGCAAAATTTTATTCATGTAAATTTGCTACTATGTGACACTGAAAATGTATGGACTGCTCCAGCTGTCACCTGCATTGTTTAATTCCTCTGTAAAATTGTGCCATTGCAATGATTTAGAAGATTCTTTGCACTATACCCTACCAGACTCTGAGTGACATTATGCTAATGTTACATCTTTATACCTCCTGCCACTGCCTTGGAACTGTGTGACAGGTCGTTGATCTGTCAGTGTCCCAGAAGTCTTTGAATTAGTGTCCAAAATCCAAGTCCCATTCTAGTGATTCACCGCCTCCTGAAGTCGTATTGAGCAATTTGAGACAAACCCATGGTCTCTTGAGAAATGAAAACCCTGATGTTTTAGAGCGCGTGAAGCTTTCTGACATGTAATTTCCCTCACAGTGCTGTATTGATAAAAAAAAAACAAAAAAAAGAAACTTTGGTTTGGCTGAGATGGTTCATATTTGTCTCACTGCGACAGCTGCAGCCCTCTGCAACTCTGATGCTGTTAGGATGTGAAAGGGTGAATACAGGTGTTTGTGAAAATAGAGGATTGCTACATTGCTTCTATTGGTTGACTACACAGCTTAAAAGATGAAAGTGGTGTTGCAGAGTGGGTGGAAGATAGAGAGGAGGTGGACAGAGACTGAGCCTCTGTGGGCGTTGGTAACGAACCACCAGCAAAACTGTCAACTATTCTGTAGAGTATAGAAAGTGGACAGGTGAAAAACCGAAGGAGGAATGTGAGGTGACGGTCCACCACGAGCTGCTCAGTGCACCTTGAATTTCCTACTTTCAGTCCTATTTAATATCTTTCTCAGGCGCTGGTCTTATTCAGACCTGGTTTAAACATGTGTGTGATCTGATTACAAATGGACTGCTCAAAGCTCACACCTGGTATTCAAATATCTCCCACCTGCTCTATGGACCCCACAGAACGTTCCCACTTACAAGGACAAAATGTGTGGTTGTTTTTAACCAGCCTGACTATATCTATGAATGAATATATTTTCAGACTCTTTGTGAATGAGAGAAAAATCATTATGTTGGATTCAGTAATGATATTGTGGTCGGCTACCACAGATAAATCAATGAATAGGAAACAGATATCTTGATTTCATTATGAAATTGCAGCTGGACTTATTAGACATGGCAGTGAAGTAGGTGGCCATTTTATTGTAGCCTTGGACACAAACCACATTCACACATGTACAAGCTGTCCACTTGTGATAAGATTACCCAAGATGCATTTTGATTTTAGCTGTGAACAGTAAATATTGACAATTAGTCAAGTGGGCCATGCACTTTGCACCATGTGTGGAAGCATATATGTTTGTTTTGTGCCTCTTGTCCTCATTCATTCAGGTTTCTCCTTTTAATTTGTGACCTGTGTGTAGAATACAAGGCAAATATGGATGGCAGTTTATTGGGTGTGGGTCTTAATCTTTCCTGCATCATGCATCATAAAATATTAGCTGTGTTCAGCTGATTTTTTTTTCTCTCTTCTTACCGTCTACCATCATCTGTTGAAGAACTTACGAGAGACGGTGGAGAGAGGTCTTTTTCATCTCTTGCTTAGATATGTATTCCATCCTTGTTCAGCTTGTTGTTCACATAGCAAGTACCCTCACAGCAAGGGCGGCAGTAAGTTTACTCAATCATTTTTAAAATAACTCTCTGTAGTAAATGGCAGCAAATAATTTGAATTCTAATGTTGGCTGTGGATATCTGCTCAGCTCTGGGAGCAACACAAGATATCAATGAACTGACCTTCAGTTGCATTAGGGGATGCTCTGCAGCAACAAAAGCAACCTGCCCATTATCAGCTACATCAGTCAGATCAAAACATTTCTCATTTGAGAGTTCTGACAGGAAGAGGCTAACTGCAGTATCAAAAGGGCTGACCTGTGTTGAAGGCTTGGGACCACTTAACATTTCTGTATTCATCAAGATCTTTGATTCAAGTGCATTTATGAATGCAGATATTTTCACCTGGCCTTGCTCTAAGCATCACATTAATATTATTACATTATGTTCTATTAATGTGGAATTCCAAACAATCCTTTGACTGTAAAGCATTTGTTCACATTTCCTAAAGCCTTCTCTGAATGTTCTCCTTTGAAAAAGCTTTGAAATATGAGGCAGTTGTTTTCCTCAGTTATGACACTCAGTCTGTAAATACAAGCGTCTGAGAGAAGAACTTACATTTTAAAAATGTAGTTGAGTCACTGAATGATTTGACCATGAAGAATTGCAATGATTTGTTTGTTGTTAAAAAAAAAAAAAAAAACCCAGCAAGCCTGAAACTGCCAGTAATGGAGCAGGTCAGTTAGTGTTTGACTCACCCTGCTTTTACTGGCCACCTTAGTCCCTCCTCTGATGTTCCATCTCTGGCCAGAAGGCCAACCGCTACATTTACTTTTTAACCGACGACCACCAAAAAGCTGTTAACCAGTGTAAAGACATTCATTCAGGAGACAGAAGTTCCTTTTTTAACATCACTTTAGAGCTTAGCTATTACTTAACACCTCCTGCCAAAAGTTTTGGTGCAGCTACAAAGATCGTACTTGCAAACATATCCACCTCTGAAGGATTTTTTTTGTCACTTTCCTTAAAGCTCATCATTCTAGGAAGGTTGGGAGTTTTGACATTTCTTAAACAGCCACAAAATGAACTGGAACTGGTTTGAAAGTTTGGAAGGATGTGTTAAGGGGTGTATATGAAAGGAAGTAGGACGTCGTATATCATTTCTATGGCGTATCTCATAAGATCTGTACAATCTGTGGATGTGCATGTGTGATGTGATGAGTAGGAAGATGGAAGAAAAGCTCAACCAGCAGGAGGTGGCATGGCAGCAGGTCCAAGAAAGCCTGAACAGACGTAACCAAGACATCAAAAGACTTCCAAAGGAAAGCAGTGGGACTCCCCATCAACAGAGAACAGACGAAGAGACGAAGGGGGCAGAGATGGAAGAGACTGGTAATGGGTACGTTAGAGGGAGGCGAACTGTGCTCTCTGTGGTGATGTTAATGAGTCCTTTGTTTGTGTACCAGTTTTGTTCTCACAGTCACTCTGCAGCAAGAACACTGTAAACCTCTGCTTGCGTGCCACAGGAAAAAAATGGTATTAAGAAAACGTGGTGAGGGTCTTGGCTTGGGAATCCCAGATCAGTATTTCGCCATTTACTCATGCGAGCAGCAGGCAAACAGTGCTGAGTACAGGACATCCTCTGCACTGATCTTCAGGATCTGCAAAAATCCTTTAAGCGTCACGAGGACCAGCACTGTGTCCCTCTTGTTGATGATGTTAATGCTTTAGTGCACCCTCTTCTCCCCCTCGTCAACCTGCTGCTACGCACAAAGCTCAGCCGAAGCCACTGTTTACTGTCAGAAATCATTCTGAGCTGTATATTTGGTTTCGGCTCCCCCCTCCAGAGTGTTCAGTAGTGTATGTAAATCCTCAAATCAACATGCACAGATTCTATTTAATTTCACAGCTAGTAGAGTGGCTCTAATCTCATCCAGCCATTTGGGCTGTTTGCTTTTCAAATCTAATGGATGGTTTTTGTGAAGGGGGGTTGGGGGTTATTGCAGTCTTGTATTTTGCCTGCAAACAGTTTTGAAGTCTCCAGTGTCAAACCGCAGCAAATAATTAAATTTGCCTTTGAAAACAAAGAGCCTGGCAGTATGCATAGGCATATAACCACAGCTGTATTGTGCACACGCTTCCTCATATCAAGACTCATTTTTTGTTTTCTGATAGAATGTGAAATGTGTTATTTCATTCTTGTGTCTTCACTGTGTCCTTTTTTTTTCAGTCTGCTGAATATGCTGGCTGCAGACACAGAGGAGTTCACAGTGCCAAGCAGCTGTCTCACTCCTGCCACATCAGAAAGGCTCATGACTACAGTATGTATTCAGGTTTTTCGACAGCCACACTTAATCATTCTTAAATAAAGCAACAATAAGGCTTTAATCAATAAGCTATGGGTACAATTAAATATACATTTTAATTGTTTTTTTAGAGATTGGAGCTACAGTAAGCAGTGAGGCAGTGAGACTTTGCTCTGCTTTTTCATGAAGACACAATGCAACTGTAGTATTAGTCGCTTTTGTCTTTGCAAACCAGAGCAAATGTCAGTACCTACCCCTCCCTTCCATCCAGGCCCATACAGATTTTTATGAGGCATGAAATACTTTCTCCCTTGGCTTGTTCTGTTTATTTATTATGCACATATTTAAACCCTATTACACTTTCCTGTAGGGGTTTCAAGGAAATGACACTCATTTTGTGAAAGCATATTGCAACGGGAGCACTGTGGAAATACTTCTGTTTAGACATTTACTTTGCTGTTCTCCACTCCATTTTCATCTGCATGTATTTATGTATTCAAGCATTACTGAATACATAAATAAAGTAATGTTTGTAAAGGGCAATGGGTGAAATGGCTGTTTAAGTTCCTTCTCAGCAGTGCCCTTAATTATTTTGCTGTAAATTCCATAAAACAGGGTTCTGAAATTACTCAGAATAAAAAGGTTACGTTTTTTAAAATTTTCTCATTGTTTTCTCCTTATATATAAAATAGGCCAAGCCCGGAATTCACTCTTGTTTTGAGTTGGATGGAAACGCACTCCAGGGTGGTGTAAGCACCAGGGACGGCCCTGACCATGAGAGCGACGTGTGTCATAAATCAAGGCCAGGACTCATGTCTGAGAGGCCGTGGAGAGAAGCTCAGACTGGGGCTCGAGCTGCAAGTTGTAAGGAGGAGGAGATCTGGTCAGGGGATGCCAGCCTCCAGCAGACGAGTGTCCTGGGCCCGTGTGATGGATGTGGCATGAAGCCAGAGGGGAATGCTAACGAGATCCAAGGTGTCGTGGCTGACTGTTACAAGGGGAGACCTGGCTCTGGAGGGAGCTCATTAGGCAGCATGTCCCACCTGCAGAGCAGTGGAGGAACTAGCTCCATGTCTGTCCTCCCACAGACCAGCACTCACTCGCAGCCCGACAAAAAGCCTCTCGGTAGTAAGCTGCCCTGCTGTCCACCTGAGGAAACTGCCTTCGAGGGCCGGCTGAGCTGTGGAGAAATGGATGAGTCCGGAGGTTTGGAGGATTTTCCTAGAGGGTGTGTTACAGATACTGCAGTGGCCACAGTTCAAAACAAAGGGCTGAGCTCTTGGGTCAGCAGAGTTTCTTGGATGGTCCAGGATGCAGGTCGTCTTCTCTGGAGCTCTCGCGCAGTATTGCAGCAGGTCAGGAAAGAGGGACTCCAGCCTGTCGGGGCCCGCTGGTCCAGTTATGTTGTGTCTCTGGTCAGTGGAAGCAGTGCTGTGTCGGTGGTGAAGGTCTTCTCCATGGTTAAAGGGAGTTTTGTCTTCTCTCTTATCAAGGATAGTCAAATGTTTTCCACAGTGAAAGAACTACCGCTAATACAGCACATCCAGATGGAGATACCTGAGCACCTACAGCCCAACGAGGCAGCTCGGATAATTCAAGGCTTCAGCACACACATCCCTGTCCCAACACCAAGCCTGTTCCTAAACAAGGCAGAAAAAATGCTAGTTGACATGCCACTTATTGTAGAAGACAGTTTGAACAGGAATATGAGTGATCTGACGCAAGACATTGCTGGTATACATGTTAAACAAGGAGACAAACGGATCACAGAATTGTCAGTGAAGAACGTCAGTGAAGTGGAGCTCATCCATGCATCTGAAGACAAAGATCAGGCGCTGAAGAACTCAAGGGCTCTGCAAACCAAAGAGGATGTCAAAATCTTAAGTCAAACTTTGATCAAATTTCCCGGTTCGCTTTTGAGCCTCCAAACTCTGCCATTTCTAGTCATGATTGATGCTCTACGTTCCATCATCTCCACCTCAGCGATCACCTCCCAGAAGATTGTAGCTCTCTGTTGGCTCAATGTGGCTAAATGCAGCCAACCGGAGCCCCGTCCAGCCCTCCTCATCCTGGCCGAGACTGGCCTCTACACACTGACCTCTGACTCTGGGCACCTGGTTTTATTCCATCAACTCCCGTTGTTGCAGCTGAAGGAGGTGCATATAGGCTTAGCAGGCCACAGTCTGCGTTTAATGGGCATTACAGAGGAGAGCATCCTGGGTGTCTACACCTACAGCCAGAAGCTTACTAGAGAACTGTGCTGGGCCATACTTGGTGTGATGTGCCCTGGGGACGCCAGGGTCTCTCAGCACCCACTGCTCCATGAAGATTTGATGAAGCTGTCTCTAGACTGGCAGGCGTATGTACCTGACCTCCTGCTGGATGCTGGGTTTAGAGTTTACTGCCAGTTCCAGAAGAGTCTAGCCGATCTGGTCTACCTTCTGCATTGTAACATGGATCAAGAAACAGTCCACCTGGGAGAGGTACAGCTCCTAATGTACACAAGTGTAGGGGTATGCCTCTGTCCCAGAACATGCCCCGAGACTCTGGCAAAGCTTTTACTCACTGACACCCACCTTGGACTCGTGCAGGAGGATGCAGTCTTTCACCCAACTCCACACTCTGTCACCATTGTCCCCAGTCGTCCCCTATTCCATGACTTAGCTCTTCGTCTGCGTTCAGATGTGCGCTGCCTGCTGCTTCACGATGAAGACAAGCATGGAGCTGTCAGACTGGATGTAATCCTAGCAAACATGAGGGGCAGAGGTCACCCTGAAAGCGTGACTGAGGCAGCTACTCTGCCTGCACATGCTTCAAATTCATTGCCGCATGCAGAAGTGTGGAAATTAACTTTCAGTTGCTCCACTGAGGCTGCCTGCCTGATTAATCACTTGTCAAATGTCTGATCAAGAACTGAACAGCTAGAAATGAACAGCCCAGCTTGAACACTCTGACTCACAGGGAGCAACGGCAAAAGAGCATCTCAGACAGTTCAAAGAAAAAGCTCTACTGTTAAATGACAGGGAAAACTATGACTGACTTTGAAGTTTGTGTATTGATTTGTTCCTCTAGAAGTTTGGTCATTTTAATGTTGCATGGCTTCAACACTTGAATATTTTATCTTGAAAACACTTGAATTTCTTTGTTGTTGCTTTTGTTTTTGTTCTTTACCCACTACCCCCCACATCCATTGATATTATTTGTGTCAAAGACTTTGTCAGTTAATGTGAAATGTTTTAAATAATTAATGGCTGAACTTTTAGTGTTCAGCTGCTAAAAAAATGTTTTGTAATATTTTTGTAGGGTTTTTTTTTTTAGATAGATATGATCTAACTGTCATGGTTACCTAAGCTGTATATAATGTAAGTCATATGTATGTCAAGTTGTTGCTGATTTCAAATATTTTATCTTAAAATATCTATTTTGATCTGTGTATGTTTTGTAAAAATAAAACAAAGGTAAATCCACTGCTGTTCGGGAGCTGTGTTTACCACTTAGAATGCAGATGAGCTGAGAGTTGAGCTTTTAAGATGGGGAAAACAAAGAATTCAGAGTCTGATGCATTTCACTGCCTTCTCTAATGTCTAATATTTTGTCTTCCTATCATCTCTGCCAGGCTTCCTCTCTCTCTACCCTCGTCTCTAATGTTAGCTTTTGCATAGGCACCTTTTCACTCTAAGCCTCTTTCTTACTGTCTCGGTCTCTGCATGAATCTGTATTCCACTCGCAGTTCTGAACTCCTCACTACAAAGATGGACTTTTTGTGTCTGAGGTCAAGCTGAACCTCCACTACACCGTTACTATCTGCACATTGGCTCAGTGGATTCACTCCTGCCAGTCAGCATTGTTCACTGCAGGAGGGGCTGTTTAAATTTTGGGTTGGTTGATATAGCATCCAAGAAAAAAAAAGAAAACTGAAGTTTGATTCACATCTTAAGAGATGGAGCTAGAGACTGTCTGCTCCTTAACTTGACTGAGTGACCCCATCCAGCATGGAAAATTACAGGGGCAATATAGTGCAATCAGTCCTCTTGTCTGCTCCAGCATGAAGGATGGAGATTTGGCCTTGAGTGAAGAAACACATCACACCTGGTGAGGTTTGAGCCAGGATGAAAGCTGAGGGATGCGAAAAGGTTGTTTTTCTCTCTTTTGCTCACGATAGTTAATTAGCATTCAAGCCAGCGACTGTGTATTATGCCTTCCTGTGAATAAAAAACAGACAAGACAAATCTTAACCAGATGCATTGAAATGAAGACGGTCGTCTGCGGGAAAAAAGATTAAAATTATGGATTTAATTTTCCATGTTGATTTCCACATTTTCAGATTACATCAAGGCTAATGTCTTGCAAATATGTTTGCAGGTTATGAATAGTTTAATATCAACTGCAAAATGAGAGACTGAGAGTGTCATCCTGCAAATAAGTCCATAGATTCTGGCAGTATTCGAAAACAGAGGGTTCTGCAGGCTTCCTCATCATGAAACCCTGATTATTAGAGATTTATAAGTTTGAATGATTATTCTGCTGCCATGTGGGATGGAGGGGTGGAGAGTTCCTCCTGGAGGCTGCTGGCCAACATCTCGATAACCTTTCTGCTTCTTTTGAAACATATGTGATGCTTTCAGTGTCTTGTTTTTCAATGGAGTGGTGGAATGCAAACAATGAAGTGTTGAGCAATCTTTGATAAAAGAGGTAAATTTGTTTCTGAATTTATTTTTCTTTTGAAACTGGAAAACCGCTGATTCTCATGTTGAGCACACTGACTGGTTTATGTCTGAAATAGACCCAAGCTCTTGTTAGGCGTAGTCTGGTTAAGGGGAAATGCTCACTCTCCGACTGCAGATATAAATACCCACTGGCAGGCTCTGAATCTCAAATCATTACTCTGTGTGATTTCCCACTGGGTTCTCCGGCCCTAATACGCACAGCCATTGATGGCATATAACAAGATAATTTGTTTACCTCTTGCTTTGGAAGCATGTGAACGTGACCTTGTCAGTTCTCTCATTGCTTAGCTGTGGATGGACTAAATCTTTTTTATGTCAATCTTTATCATTCTGGCAGCCAGTAGTAATCACAAAAATGCAGTGATTTTATTTATGTTTTCTTCTGAGGTTTTGAAGGCTAATCCACAACCATTGGTGTAAACTGGCTCCTGACGATGTTTATGTAGCCTAATGTTTTATAATTAAATCAATTTTGGATTTGCAAACTGAAAACTATTTTAAACCATCTCCTTTAGTTTCTGATGCTTTGAGCCAGTTTCCTAGTTACAAATTAATCTTGGCTATAAAATAAAATAAAAAAAAAACATCTTGTTAAATTGAGAAGTAATCTTGCAGAGAGGCTGGTTTCCCAATTTAACTGCAATGCAAGGCCTTTGGAAAAGAGGCCAGCAGATCAGCACAGGACATTTATAATGCTGGTGGTGAGTTTGCCCTAAATTGGAAAAGCAGACCAACCTGTGGATAAAGGTAATTTGTAAAGAGCTGGACCAAATACTCCAAGTGACAATGTGGACTAGAAGTTGAAAGTTTGAAAGCTGGCAATTTGCAACTAAATTAATTTGAAGTTTAGCACACAACTTTGTGGTCATATGTAAATTTGGTCAGGCCTACGTCTCTTTTTTCCCTTGTGATAACACACAAATTGGAATTGTATAGGCTACACTATATTTTTTAAGTCTTGAACGCAACACTAACAGTACACTAACAGTCCTCAGAGGGCAGCAGTCAGCTACCCAAAACGCAATGCCGCATTCGCACATGGACCTCGAGTCACTATTGCAGAATAGCACAGGTGTGTTTAATTAGTAAAATTAGCCTTAAGCTTTACCACACCAGTTACTGCTGTACTGTCTTTGCTGTATCTGCCCTGTGGCTGCTCGGGTGATAAATATCCCTCATACCACCAGCTGATTGGACCTCGAGTCACTATTGCAGAAAAGCACAGGTGTGTTTAATTAGTAAAATTAGCCTACGTCACTAAGCAGGCACATGCAGCGGGAATTTCCTCAATGGAAGGGACGCTCAGAGCACCGAGTCTGCCAGGAAACAGGTCTGTTGTCTCACATGTACAGTTGTGCCACTGCTGGCTATAGTACTCGACTTAATTGTGTAATTAAATCAAACCCACCTGGTCGTGTTTTCCACTGTTGCCACATCTATGTGTTGTTAATTAATTGAAGCTGCTGAGTGTTCTTGCTTCTCGTGTCCTGGCTGCTGGTTTTATGCGCAATGGTAGTGTTGACAATAGTAATTGTGAATTACAGAGTCCTTTCCCCTTGGGTTTTCATCTGCGGTTTGACGCTCTTACTGTATGTAGTGGTTGTAGTGGTTATATGCACTGGTTTGGTCTCCTGTAGAGACTGTGATGTCACATTGCTGTCATGCTGAAAAACCACTGACAAAATTATTTTCCTGTACTTGCATAGAGAAGTCATCACGCCCTCTGTCACAGATGATGTAGTTATATTCACATTTCCTTCACATACCTCATTTACATCTTTTAGAAACTGCTGAGCTCCTGTTCCATGGTCCCTGCTTCTGCCGCTACACTCAGCTGCACCCAGTACCAATTTAAGCTTATATTCCCATGTACTAATGGTTATCTGTTTATCACGCAACATAACTTTTCACAAGGAGAGATTATATGTTCCAGCCCATTAATTTGTAATTTTAATATGTGCAAGTAAATACTCTAAGTACCTGCTGATGTACCCTGCATATAAGGTGGATTGTTTGGGCTCAGGTTTAGTCTTCTCCCTTAGTGGTTGGGGGTGTCTGGGAAATGGACTTGCCTTCACATGTTGGTTACACACAAGTGTTGTGATCTGACTTTGCACTGAATTATTATTCTAATCTCTGTTGTTGCTAGATATATGTGTGGGTATGACATGTTCTATGGTTAGTAAGCAAGTAGGTGAGCCTGTGCCAACTATGTTTCCATAGTAATCTGTTATAGGCTTTATGTGTGCACATTTACAGTGCGCACTCATCTGTTGTGGTGTAGATTTTACTGACAGGATTCAATCAGCCATTTAATCTCAGCTACTTTAATCTGAAACTTTGAAGTGGTGAGTAAAAGACTGCGCTAATTATTAAAGAGTCGACTGTGTGTGTGATGTGAAACAGAGGGACTTCTGGATGTGTTCATTAGCAGATAAAAACCAATGTCACATCAGTACTCTGTCTGAAGGCTTCATGTCAAGGGCACTTTTTTAAATTGAGTTCCAGCTGAGCAGAGGTCTTTTGAATGTCCAGTATGTGCACCCCACTGTTTTAAACTCATTTCACTCAAAAGCAGCACATTGTAATTAACTTCCTTACTATAGACCATCTAATGAAAGCTGGTGTTTGCCAGCAATAGCAGGTTTCATCCAGGCCTCTGATGGAACGTGTGGGAGCAAGCCTCAAAGGAGACGGACACAATGGCAACCTTAATGTCACTGGCATCTTTGAGCAGCACTCATTTGTGGATGTCTGTCCGCAGGCCAGAGAAAACTCTCTCTGCCCTCTGAAAGGACGAGTTTGTCACACAGTGTCATTTTTAAATTGGACTCCATCTCTCCCTGCCCACCCCTGCTCAGTTTTGGACCTCACTTGAGCTTCATTAGCATTTGCAGGAACTGCGAGACATTTACCACCATGGATTGTGACAGATTTCACAAGCTCAGTTTTACTGTTGCCCTGGGGGGGAAGAGGCAGTGCTCACCATCTGTTGATTGTGACTGTACCCAGCATTTCATAAGAGGCTGCCTTCCTAACAGTCCTATGACAATTTTGGTATCTCAACAAGAAATGAAGAAAGAGAACATTGTCCTAGAAATTGAGGTTAAAAAGTTACTGTAAATGTTGGACGTGCATGAAACTTCTTTCATGTTGCGCCCCTGAACTTTCAGATGCGATGTTGTAAGTCAGGCAGGTGAATGAAGACGTTCGATTTACGTGAAACAGCTGGTCACCTGTGTGTACGGAGGTAATATTGAGTTATGCTTTACACTGATTATAGGGTAAAAACGCTTTTATCTCTGCACCGGATGAATTCCCAAGCTTGGCCATCACTGTTCTGATTGTAGAGGAGGTCTTGATGCAGGTGCTGCTGATTGGCGTCGGCCTCGTGGGGGTGAGCTATTACATGTGAGCTGCTGATTGGTTTAATAAAAACCCCACTGTCAAATGATTGGCTCCCTTGGGTAATAGGGAGTGAGAGTTTTTGACTTTATTTGATTTGATGATATGAAGGAGCTGTCTCTTGAATTCTGATGTGAATGTGATCATGGAGCGATGATAAAACGTATGGAGGACATGATGATCAAAGAGTGGAGGAGGCGGAAGACTGAAGAATGGCTTTAAATATGCTTAGTTAAGATATTCAACCATATCATTTTTTAAATAGCTTTGTTAGTTACCTTTGTTTCAATGACACTCACTGCTAATTAGCTTCCAACTTAATACTTGCCTATATGCGGCTGCTTTTTGTGTGGTTAATTCTTTGATTCATTAATTGAATGTGTAGCACACAAGCTGACGCCTTGAAAAAAGCAGCCCCGGCTCATATTTGTGCTCCTGGCAGTGTACCACAGTCCTTTGAGACCTCAAGTGTTTCTGATCGCATTCTAATAAAAGGAGACAGGGGTGCTGTGTAGCAGGATGCATAGATGAGGAGCTGCTGCAAGTGGATATGCTGCTTTTACATGATTTTCTGAAGACTGCCGTAGAAAGTTGCGAGAAAAGGATGCAACTTCAAACACGAGTGGTGCTTAACAGAAGAGCTTTCCACATATTCTTTAAAATAAACTTGTAAAGGAGTTAAAGACCACATATTCTGTTTAAGAGAAGCATGCTGTGTCTCAGTCAATCATATTGGTTTACAACAATCTTAAAAAGCTCTTGACAGCATTTGACCTGTGTAGGTTTAGAATATGGTACGTAGCCTACTGTACTGTATGTGCATCAGTAAACCTCAGTCTCTGGACTGTTGTTTATTGGCCTCCAGTCAGAAAGTCAGCTCATTATAAATTGGCTGAGGAACTACAGAATGATAAGTAGTGTACGGTTGATAGTCAAGTGGTGTCACTACTCATGCGCAACATGTCTGCTGCAGTGTTTCAGTAGCAGCTTTTAACTTGTGTCATGTTAATGGTGATTCCATCTGGGCTCAGGTCAGTGGAGCAGAGTTAAGTTAGATTAATAAGAGTAGTCTGACTTGTTCTCTTCACTAACAATCAGAGTCACTGTCTTCAGCTCTATGTCACGTTACATGTGAGGGTTGTCTGAGAAGTTAACATTGGACTGTTTATTTGACTAGGTCAATATCAGGCCTGCTCTCAATGCAGGGTTTTTCAATGGTGAGAACATTTTTATTATTTCAGAGAAAATCATTAAGGGTCATTAAGTAATCACCCACACACCAACAAATTACAACAACACAGATAAATCTCTGCCATGGCTTAGTGTCCTGTAATTGAAACAAATAACAAACCCATATATTCACCATAGAGATGAATAAGCTACTTAATTAGAGACCCAAGAGAAATAGAGGCAATGTATCACAAATGCAATATACTGTAATAATAGCACTTTGTCATTTAGCTTGACTAAATGCCTCACAATGCTGATCGTTGGCTTGTACCGTAGCACCATCCTCCATAGCTGGCCAGGTGAATTACAGTGGGACTGAGTGAAAGCCTGAAATCCCACAACCAAATGTAATTGTTCATAATTGCTATTGATCAAAAAGCCTGTCAAATCTCTGCTTGTACAGCAGTCAGAGTCATCTGTGCAGTAGGACTGGAAAAAAAACACACCTAACTCATTGAAGCTGTAAGTAAATGATTATCACTTTGTGGCACAACAGATTAGTGTTATCTGAAACAATGCTCTGCACTAAGTGTGGCTGGCACCAGCAGATGAAGTGCCAGGGTGGTGATGAGTGCTATCACCAAAGCTTTCACCTCTGGGGGCTTGAGAAACACGATATTTACGACAAGCTCTCTGACAAACAGGACAAGGCTGTTTTCCAAACCTGCTGCATTTTACTTTTATGGGAAGCGGGCGAGAGCGGTGACAGACGGAGCGGGGCCAGACTGCTGATGCTGGCGATGTGAGCTCCTTCTCCACACTTCCTATTTCTAAGCTTCCAGCTTCTTGCATGGTGTCATTAATCAAGCTCCAGAAGTTAAGTGTTACTGCAGGCATTGCTGTGTTATAAATTGCATGGGAAATGCATAATTAGTTAGCAACAAATCTATTTTACAGTCATACTGTATTCAGTTGGGGATGCATTTTGCTCCAATTGCTTTTCAGCAGGGATAATAATCACTGCTTTGGACCAGAGGTGGTGATGGCTCACCTGATGCAAAGGATACCAGAAAATAGTTTGGAAGCCCCGAAGGAGCTGCCGAGAAGCAGAGAAACAGAAGAAGACATTGTTGACCAGGCATCTCTTTCCTTCCTCAGACGTCCTTCGCGTGTAAATGACTGCGTCATGTACAGGAAGGATGTTTACACTCGGAGAATGTACCTGGCAGGATGCGGGAGGGAGGTCGGCCCCTGCTCTCTTCTTCAGTGTCACAGAGGCAGACTCGACTGACTCCTCGCCAACAAAAGCAATTTTCTCTGGGTCTCTCACACATACACACTGAGCTTCTTGATAACCCTCTGACTCCGTTCATACCTCGACAAGCTCTGCCCACCTTTGCAAAGTTTTTATATTTCCGGTTGGCAGAGTTCTGTGTTCCACATTTCATCTGTGTGCCCGTTCTGCTTAAAGCTAAAAGAAGAGTCTTTGCTCATTATCCCCCACATCTTTAGCCCATCTCCAGGACCTTAACCCAGACAGAGACTACTTCCATGTAATTGGTGCTGATGTTGCTCCTGTTGCCATTTAGTATTTTTGATATGTCCCCGCTTTCCGAACGGAAGGAACAGGGTGCAGTGTGTCCCTCACTACAGGCGGCAAATTATTCCTCAGAACTGCCTAACACCCCTGTGCAGAGCAGAGCTGCCGTAAAGGCAAAACAATTTGTCCAACATGAATAGGCTCCCTGGAGACTGTCTTAAGTGTTAAATGACCTGGGTGAACCCAATACTAATCCGCGGCTGGGAGTTATTCAGGCTTGGATTGCTAACACTTACACCCTCTGTGCAGCCATTTGAAGACTGTTTATGCAAATTCAAGGTGATCTGATTTTTTTTTCTTTCTTTCTCATGGCTTAGTTTACCGTCTCTCTCGGCCCCCTGGAGACTCCTGCAGTCACTCCAATCTTTCTAACTCCCCGCTTGTACACATGTCGGTGCGAGTGGGCATGAGGATTGTGTAGTACAGATGTTTTACATATCATTAAGCTTCTTGAGCGATCTCGTATAAGTGACACTTAAAGAATCGCAACGGAAATCTCAAATTGCTGCATGATACAGAACACAGAGCAGAGAAGTTAAAAGCCAGTAGCTGTTGTTGTTGGCGTGCATCTTCTGTGGATTTGTAGTTTCTCAACTAAAAACGCCTTAGTTTTGCACAGAGAAATCAAACGTGAGACCCGAGGCTTTAAGAGGGTATTACAAATACAACTTTTCTGTCCTGCTGGCAACCTTAGAGCTTCTTTTGAGGGTAAACCTGTGCAGTGCATTATGTTGTGGAGTTCTACTGTCACCACAGTAGGGGGCAGCAGTGAGCCACGGGCTGAACGCTGCACATCAGCTCTAACTTCCTACCTTTCTCTTCCCCCTCACTCTTTTTCTCATAAACAGGATTGTGGTCTGCCCTCCAGACATCTGCTTGGTTGTAAATGCAATGAATAAATAAAAACAGAAGCCTATGAATGACGTTCCAAGAATTTATGTTCCATGCAAACATATATTCTGTTTCAATATTATAATCCTTATTGGTACATTTACTGTTTGTGTCAGCGTTTATGTTTAAGTGCATCTGTGTTGTGTTGTGTGTTTGTGCTTGTGGAAGAAGGGCGTACACAAGGAAGCTGCATGCATGGGGCTCAGGAGACTTGTGCATGAAAGAATGGAGCGAAGTTTGGAAAGAAAGTGTAGTGTGACAGCCAGTCACTGTACAATAGAGAGAACAGATCATTAATTAATGCTGCCGAGAGTGTGAAGTGAATCGATTCGCCCCCTGAGCACGACACGCACTAACACCCCCATCTAACAGGCATGGTGGGGGGTGGCTGGGGGAATCTGCACTCCCCCCTGTCAGTTCACCTTTTAATCACCTCTAATTGTTTCCAATGGCACGCAGCAAATATCCAGCAGGAAGAATGCAATCCAATCTTTACCCCCCGGTTCCTCTCATCAGGTCCCTTTCTGTCTTTCATGTTTTGTTTTCTCCTCTTTTCACTCGGCCCATTCATTCCTCTCCTCAGCGAGAGGCGGATGCCTTGATTAAAGTAGTTGTTTCATAAGTGTCTTTTTTTTTGTTGTGCGTCTGTTTTTGTGTGTTCACCGAGCCCTGCATGTGTTATCAGTACACATGGAGGAGTGTGTGTGTGTGTGTGTGTACTCCTGTCAGGGGGTGACAGCTGGTTCTCTCTGCCCCCCTGTCACAAAGAGGCTGTGACTGCTGGAGTGTGACCAGCCCCCCCGCCCCCCACCCCTCTCCTCCACCCCTGCAGCCTGGCCTGCCCTGCTACTTTGCTTGTGGCCCTCTCTCTCCCTCTCTCTTTAGCTCCACGCTGCATATGGGTCTGGTCAGCCATGGAAACCTGCTCAGCCCAATTAGAAGCCGCCGCCAGCTGGGCTCCCCCCCCACCCCACCCTCCCCACCCCACCCTCCCCATTCTTCATTCTCCTCCTCTCTGGCCCTGCCACATCCCTCTCTGTTCCTCTCCAGTGGCTTCACGCTCCAGCATCCCACAATCAGAGCCTCTCTCACGCCCATAATCATGCCAAGCTGATGGGCACACTGTCCCTGGCGCGTGGGATGGAAGCAGCGATTTGTGACACGTTGTCTTCTCTCTGCGGACGCCACGCACACAGATCCATGGCTACTGCAATCGCACATACCACAGCAGACAAACACGCATGCTCAATGTGGTGAGGGGTCCACTCCCCCCCCCCCCCCCCCCCCCCCCCCCCCCCCCCCCCCCCCCGCCAGATGCTGTGTTTTGTCTCCGGCCTCTCCAGCTGGTTTGGACCAAACAAATAAAGCAGTCTGTTATTGGGTTCATGAACTATAGGGAGAACGACTCTACTTCAGTCTAACCTTCTCACAGCATAGCTATATCCTCGGCTGTATAGAGACAAGGTGGAAGCAGGAGTGAGGTATCTTTGAAAATGACTGGAGCAATCAAAGCTCTCTAGTGACTGTGAAATAAGAGTATTCACTTTCTTGATTTCGTAGTTTTCTTGTATTATTGAAATAGTTCTGCAGTCTGGCTTCATATTCACTCACTTAGCATTCATTATCGCTCATTGGAATATGATACGGGGAAGTCTTTCAGTAAATAGCGACAGCCCAAAGTCATTTCATGAGTTTGAGAGACTATTTTCAGTGAGACAGATTTCTCTTTCTCTCTCTCTGTAATGGCTTCAACCGTTTTCACATGGTTTCAACTTCGTCACCTGCAGTTCAGGGACTCTCTGAGACTTTGTGTCTTATGTAATACAACACTAGCTAAAAGAGTCACTCATGTCATATGAAAGAGCTTTGCTTTGCTTTGTTTTGCTGCCAAATAAAATGTGCAACCCTGCTTAAAACAATATCTTTGAAATGGAAAAACAATCAGACGTTGTGGCTTGAATTGTTAACTATGTGACTGGTCATGTCACGGTCACACTGCACCGTATACCGTATATATACTATAGTATATGTACTTGTTTCAGTTCAGAAAGTTTCAACAGACTATTTTCCTATAATCTTGAGGAGTGTCGACTTTGTAAAGGTTTCTACTCAAAATGGTTTCACTTTTCTGTCTTGGCCATTTCAGTGCTATCTTCCCTCATATTCCACTTTGTGCTCATCAATCACTGATGAAGGCCTGATTGCACATGAAGTGGCTGGATCCCATTTTGAGGTGTGACAGGGGCTTATTTTGCCCTGGTGGCAGTGATGGCTGCGTGTCAGAGCTCATGACAGGATGCTCTCTGCTCCGTCTCCAGAGGTTTGGGAGGTTGAAGGGCCACCAGCCCGCTTTTGTCCTCCTTTTTTGTAGATGGTCTGCGACACGGCTTGTTTTAGGCAGAAGGCAGAGGCAGTAATTGATTTCTCTCTCCCCCCCTTCCCTCCCTCCGATCCCGCCCGTGGCTCTCAGGCTGCATCTCTCCTCCAAAAAAACAGATGAATAAAAAGACGGAGTGTGAAGTTTATAGCCAACAGTCACAGCGCTGACAGATGGTCAAACCTCACGTTATCAGGGTCTGATAGAAGTCCGGAATGTGGTGGTTAGCTCCTGAATTGGCTTCTGAAAGGATCGGTCATATATATTAGAGCAGAGCGTATTGAGCCGTGAAGAGCCGGAGAGATGGGAGATATTGAGGTGCTCTGACGCTGAAGGTGAGAAGCAGTTCAGCTTAGATCTCACAGGCTACATTAATAGATTGCCGAAATGATAGATGCACAATGGAACAGTGTGATGAATAAACTGATTCAGGCCCAGACATTGAATTTCAATTCCTTTTTGCTACGGCCGGTGGGAAAAGTTGCTGCAATGTTCAGCGACGTGTCTGAGATTCATCCGAGTGAATCTCACAGGAATCAATTTTCGACTTCACTCCCAGCATCAGTATTTTTCCATGTTGACTGGCCAATCTAATTATTTTAAGCTCAACAGAAGTAAATTGAAGTCACTTTTTTTCCCCTGATATCAAAAGAATCAACAGAGCATTCATCATAATTGTGACCTCGTGTCTTCCTGTCAGTGAGACTGACTTAATCAATTGCAGGACTTGTCAGCTGTGACAAGAGGCGTTTAGCCCGGAGAAGAGACAGACGGGTGGCATGGACTGTCTGCAGACGCTCTAGCCTCTCTCCATTAATGTCAGTGTCTGTTCCAATCCACACAACTCGTCTCAGACACACAGTGAAACTTTGTTAGTCAAGTTTAAGCTCAACAAAGCCTCTCTTTTTTTTTTTTTTTTTTTTTTTCACTGCGTGCGTGCAGGAATAAATGAGCCAATTAACAGTGAATGAGAAAATCTCCCTGTATGTTACAGTCTGAGGTGTTTCGTGAGTTGCATCTTGAAGAAGGGCTGTGGCATTCTGTGACAGGAAAACCTAAAAAGTGTTTCTTGGTGTCATTTTAATCGTCTCTATCAGCTCATTTGAGTCGTTAACACCTCTCCGGCAGGCTCAGGCAATTTGGCAGCGATGCTAAATGAATCATATTTATTAATGGAGTTCATATAGCTATGCATCAACTCAAATCAACAGTGGTATGTTTTCTGAACTGTTTTCCTTCACTGTTATTGTAATTTAATGGAGATTCTTCATTTTTGATGAATCGTGACATAAACATTGAGTTATTCAGCTTAATGAGATTAAAATGGTACAAAGAGGACAAAAGAAAGCAAGTGATGAGAGTCAAACAAATCTCCCTACATGTCCTTTAGCCTCCACCGGCAGTGTTGGGAAAGTTCACTTTCTACATGAACTAGTTCAAAGTTCAGTTCACAAATTTTAAAATGAACTAGTTCAGTTCATAGTTCATAATTCAAAATTTTGAACTAAGTTCACGGTTCCAAAACTGAACTAGTTCATAGTTCTTTTTTTTCTCCAATATGTTTCTACAAGCTATTATTTTTCAAAATTATTGGCTCAGCCCATATCGAACCACAGACAGCTATTATTTTAGCAGTTTTAACCAGTAGTATTAGTTATAGTTACTACTTTACTTTACCCAAAAAGTAATGTGTCCAATGTGTGTACGTTTGTAGCCTATTTGTGTTTATTAATCCAAACAGAGCGTGAGAGAGAAACACAGACACACACACACACATAGGCTACACACACACACACACACACACACACAGCTGAGGGGCAGAAGCGCTTCTCGACCGCGCGGAGAAGCGTCTGATGTGAACAGGAGGGCCGCGGCTCGCGCGTCCGGCGTAACCCCCGTCATCTTTTACCAAAGACGGTTTATAAAATAAATAGAGTATCTTTGCTTTTACTAACAACTGGGTCAGTATTCCTCCACACAGACAGACTCCACGACGCGCTGTATCACTCCGTCTCTTCCATGCGCCGCTGATCCAAACAGCTGATAGGTGTTGCCAGAGTGGGTGGTCTTTCCGCTACATATTAACGCCTGTTTACTGTGTGTTTTAGCTGGGTTTTCTATGGAAATCTGGCACACTCCTGAACGAAGTCGAGAGCGGCGTTCACAAACGCCAGAATGAACGCGTTCACAATAACGTTCATCAAGCAGAAATACCTACGTTCAGTTCACGTTCGCCCAAAATATGAACGAGTTCATGAACGATCGTTCATTGAACGCGTTCAGGCACAACACTGTCCACCGGCCCTGCAGTGGCAGCAGCAGAGACGACTAGCGTGTCTGACTGTAACTATCCACAATTCACCACTGAATGATTGGTTGTGAAATGGCACATTTAAATTGCATGCTGTGTTGAAGTGATTTTCCTGCCTACCTTGATGCCTATTTTGTTATGGAAATTCATGATACATTAACATAACCAGCAGGAGCTCAGAACAGAAAATAATGAATCCTGGTGAGAAGGAGCAGCGCTCTCCACCCTTATCTGTGAATTAATAAACACACATAAAGTATGCACCCGAGGGTCACACCGTGTGACGTGCAAGCACACACTTGCCACGCTTGATGGCCGCTGCACATAGTTAACTGAAGCCTTTCCTCGGTGAGGAAAAGATGTAATGACACACGTGTAAAGAGAGAAAGATGTGAGCAGCGTGTCATCTGAACCAGCTAATGGTCTGATGTACTCTGCCTTCACAATGGCCAAAGCAGAACAGCTTAAGTGAGAAGACCACCGACCAGCAGCTACCATTATGATCAGCTGGAGGAGATGTAACTGTGCTGTGGCTCACCTGTGAAATGTGAAATGTGAAGTGTCTGACTGCAGTCCACCGTCCTAGCTGTGCTGCCTTCTACTCTTCATATTTAACTGTTAAATCGACTCATCAGCTTGACCTCAGATGCTTCCACAGCAGCTTAATTGGATGGAAGTTGTTGGAACAGTCGTTGGTAAGGTCCGTTCGCCTTACAACGGCTCAACTCCATTCACCTGCTTGTGAATGCAAACAAGGGGCATCACTTTACTTACTACAGCTTGTTGCTACGGCAACAATTCTCCAAAGCACTGGAAGACGCCAAAGGCTCCGTCAACACCGACAGGCAAGATGCTGAAATGCAAAAGCAATCAAGCTTATCTATCTCTTTTCTCGTGAAGATGGGATCTCAAATTTGTTTGGGAAAATAATCAAGCCCATGTAAATGTTCACAGTGGCGTCAACAATCAGCAGCAACAACATCAGGAGACGGTGGCAAACCTACCTGCAGATTATCATCTTTTTCACCAGGGTGTGTGTTATACGGCGCGGCGCGGAGTAATCTGTGTTGCATTTGTTACTTGAAGTTGGTAGCAACTTTTTTTTGGCAACAGTGGTGAATAATAGTGGCCAAGAAGTTGCCTAGAGAGTCTGGGTTAATCAGGGAGAGGTTGCTGCCAGGATTCATTTGAATAGCTCTTAGGACAGTGACTCATTTTGTTGATTAGTGCTGTATGTTAGCCCGTCTGCAACACAACACATAATATTATCACGGCAAACACACATACTGTCAAACTAGTAATGCTGTATACAACATGGGCCCCTGCATCAAAGGGTATAAGAATCTCGCAATAGATAAAACGCACTGATCATTTCGCAAATGTTAATTCGATTTAAAACACTATGCGTCATTCCCAGAGGGTCCTTGGCAAATTGCGAAGCTTTGGCAAATATACGATCCATTAAAACCCTATTCCTTAACTTGTGACAGCTGAGAAACACTAAGTGGAATATAGTGTTGCCAAATAGATGGCATTAAATTCCCATGATGCTCAGAGCACTTATTGACTATTTTTGACTTGCTAGGAAAAAAAGTCATGAAATCAAGGGTAGTAAAGACATATAGTACGTGCTGAAAGTTATAGACGAGACTCGCATGTAAATAATATGTTTACAGTTTTTCCCTCAAGGGGTCTAGTCATGCACAAATACACAAACAAATGCACAGAATAGGAGAAAAAGAATAGAAGGATAAATCATGACGTTGTAGTTTGATTTAGGTGGAGTTGGAGGGCTTGTTACTCACACAGACTTGGTATTCATTATGAACTGTCTCTGTGAATTATAGAAGTACTGTATTGATAGTTTAATACATTTGGGGGGGAAAAACACCCGCTGCATGTTTATTCCTCATGAGAGGTCAGAGTAGGGTGAGAGCAGACAGCATGACTGACTGGCCATGCCAGACACACTGGAAACCAAGCCTGTAGCCTGAGTAAATAAAATGATAGTTACATTTTCTAACTGACCATCAGGGGAAGCCCTCGGTGGAGGCTGAGTGGATGAGGAGTGGTGCGCCTTGACATGAGCGTGTCAAGGTGCGCACACATCAATCACAAAGAGGCAGAAATGAGTGATAAGTTCTGATCGGCAGGCACATAATTCATCCCTGCTGACTCTGAAGCCGAACATATCTTCAGCATGGATAGAATAAGTTAGAGAAACATTTGCAAAAGGAATCATTAAAGAGGAATTCATGTCCTTAATACAGTAAGTAATTAATAAAGTGAAAGTTAACACTTTTATATATGTGGAAACGAACTGTTGGCATATCCTTCAACAGATTATTATCAGTGTAAGAGAGCCAGTGGATAAGCATAAAAATTAAACATCATTTAACAGCTAATAGTCATAGGTTAAATTGTTCTTACGATGTGTTGAAAGGTTCAGTTTTTTGCATTATTAGCCTGTGGTAACTTACTGTGTTGAAACCAGTGATTTTACAAATACATATTCTATTTTGTATCTTTACATCTGCCATTTATTTGAAAAGAGTCTCCTACTGATTTCCTAAAAAAAAAAAAGAGAAAAGAAAACCTTTTTACAATTGACCCCAGCTTCCCTACTGCTCTGCTCTGTTCAGTATTTGTAGTTAAGTGCATTCAAATTAGACAGCTGCAGAGAAAAGCAGCAGGGCTCCAGGAGAAACCTTGCACTCCCCTCAGCTTGACTTGTAAGTTCTTGATCTTTAAATGCATTGCTGATTCATTCCCCCGAAATCCTGGAAACTAAAGATCCAGGTGACATTTCATTTTGCTCTAATAGGTTTGAGAACATCAGCATAACTGAAATGCTTGTGCAAAGTTACAGCTAAATAAGGCAAATGCATTTATTAATATTGAATTTAATTACTGTGCGTTTCAGAGCCACTGCTCTTTCATTTTCTTTCATTAGGCTTTTGTGTTGCAAAAACAACACTGGGAAATTTTAATGATTTCTGAAGTCAATTCATTAGCAAGGGGAGCAACATGTTGAGTCCTTATTCCGTCAGTGTTTGCATTTACTTAGGTGTAATCCAAATGGAGGCTTGTTCGCTCACATAAAAGCTTCCGACCTGTAATAATAAATAATGAGGACAGTTCAGCACTAATGGCGCCAATTTAACTGAGGTTTATCAACAGATGTTGTTGATGGCTCTCCAGCTTTAAATAAATGCAGGACCTTGTCTTGTCTCCAGCTGCTCTTTATCAGTCTTGGTGATGAGCAGTTCCACCCACAAAGTAGCAAAGTAGGTTTACTGCGACACAGCCACGGCAGCACACTTTTTTTAGTTGCACAAGCCATTGAAATGTCTGAACCAAGTTTGTTTTTGAAAACAGCAGTGAAATGAATTCAGGTGTAGATGTCACTCGTGAATATTTCTAAGTTGTTGTTCTGAGCAAGCTGGGGAGGGGGGAAAACATTAAAGAACTGCTCTTCACAACCCTAATTTACAGCTCAGTGATTAAAAAAAAGAAGCAAACAGGCAGGCTTTGATAACTTCATGCTGTAGCTTATGTTAGACACACTAAACAGTTTCCATCTGGCCTTATCTGTGCTATAGCTACAATAATGAAAAGCATTTACCATATCACCTGAATAAGCACATTATCAAGTCAATAATTAGAGCAAGAACAGAAAGCAGGGGAGATAGAGGAAGTTTATTAATCCTCCTTCTCTACAGCTCTCTTGTCATGAGGGGCCATCAGCATGAGACAAACGGGCTTTTTTAGTCAGACAACAAATGTAATCTGCATAACCGTCTTGTGCTAGTTTAATCGACGTATCCTCATTTGTTCAAAGCCAACCAGCAATGCTGTGAGTCAGTTTCCTTTCAACATTTCAGTGGCTCTCGCTGCCTTTGAAGACAAGCATCCATAATGAATGGCGTCAATTTTCATCCCAATTAGAGTGTTTATCTCGGCTCAGTTCACCTATAGTGTTGCCTTTGCCTCTTGTGGGAGAGATGAATTTTCATGAAGGACAAACACTGTACTTCAGATAAAAAACAGCTTATCTAGCCCTGGGATTTAAAGCTTTAGAGCTGGAATTATTTTTCTCCAATTTGTCAGAGCTGTGTTAACAGCGCGTGTGGTGCCAGGTCGCCGTGGTGTGGCAGGAGGGTGGAAGAAAGTGGGAGGAGTCAGCATCAGGAGAGCAGTGAACATGGTAATACATGTTTATATAAGAACAGGTCCAACAGGCTTTTCATCTGGAAGATTGAATAAAAGCAGCGCATCGCATCATATCAGCCCACAGCTGCCTGATAAGACCTGTCAGACAGACAGTGACAGAAACATGGCCACTACACCGGTCAATCAATACTACTGTCACATACATAAATACTCCATCATCTCTGATATTAACATATGCATACAGTGCCTGGGACATGTTGCTGCAGTGCTGTTTAGGACTGCGACTGAGCAATTCCAGCCTCATAACTCTGATGTAAGCCAGAAAATCCAACACGGTTAGGTGTAAACGAGGATGGCAGGCTGTTTTTGTGGAATAGGGGGTTTGTTATTTCAGCAGCAAAGTGTTTTTGTATGCCAAGGAGCCGGCGCATAGCAGCAAGTCTGTGTGATGAAGCTGTTTTCCCTGATACTACCTAATGCTCAGGTTCAGGGAACCCAGCGCTCCGACATGCAACATTTAAATGAAGTCATTAAAATTTAAACCGTCTCCATTCCAGGGACAATCACTCCTGACATCCGCCTGGCATGCGACAAGTTAATGGAAGGTAAACATAGTAGCTGCTGCGGCAATGTGAAACTTGTTTTTCATTGGCTTTTCACACCAGCAGAGAAAAAAAACCTGTTATTGATGCTTTTTTTTCTGCCAGTATGTTAACCACAAATGATAACAAGGCCTGCATGTTGCTCTTTATAACCCAATTATAAACAGCTCTATTGACATGGAAAAGAAAACATTGTGTTCCTGTATCTGATTGATGTTTCTCTCATGAAAAGAAATCATTTTCCTAGGTTTGAATTTACTCTTTTTTTTCTGGATCTGACTGGCTTTGTAGTGTTACTGTATGAATGAAGTTTTGGGCTGTCGTGGTAGTCTCATATGTTTCCCCTCCTTTCCCAGGTTATCTACAATTTGAATGTGAAAGTGGGGACAAAATGATTGTTGCTTGAAGATAAATGTAATTAAGACATTGGTTTGATGACTGAGTGGACAGAGTTGCAGTCCGACTTGTCCAGTCTGGGTCATTTAGTGTTGAAAGTCAGGAGAAACATGATCAAGTAAGCCTCTAGTTCTGTAATAAGCCTCTAATTTCTTCTGGTCGAGTTGCTGCTCATCTCAGTATAATCAGTTTAAACATGTCTGATAGCTGGAAACAGGACATCACATCTTAATCTAAGTTTAGCTCAGGTGTTGCTGCTCTCTCTCTCCATCCACTGGTATAAATTGGTGAGGCGAACATCTTTCTGACGAATGTCCGTGTCTGTTTTTGGCCGAACACACGCGGTATTTGTGTCCTCTCAGGGATATGTGGTGGTTGCCTGGCAACGTGGCTTCAATGTGTACATCAGATATGACTATATGTGCTCCTGTCTGGCTGTAGAGACGAAAACATCTGTCTGGTGCAAGTAAAAGTTGTCATGTAGTTGAGGTTTGGCTCATCGTCAGCTCCCAGCTTTGTTCTGATAGATGCAGTTCTGTTTGTTCCCAGATGAGAAGAACTCTGGCTGTTTTTTTGTTTTTTCTTTCCCACTGCCACTGAGGGTGCCAAGGTGCATACGGTTGCTTTAATGACTACTTGTATAAATATGTACAGTAGTTTTTGTGGCTGTTCTGCTCACGGAGTTTGACTTCGGGAGTTGTGAAGGGAAATCAACATTCACCAGATTTAAGAAGGAGCAAAGATAACATTTCTGTACTGATAAGGGAGGTGAGAGATAGAGAGGTTCTGGTCTGCAGAGCTTCTGAGTCTTTGATAACAAACTCCTTGTGAGGTCTCTGGCCATTAGTGAGTTACTCAGAAGGGGAGGAGGGGGCTCTGGGGTGAGAGTGTCTGCCAGATATCTCCTCCTCTCATTTGATACAGGAGGGAGCCTGAGGGCCAGAGAGGCAGCATGCTGGAGATCACAGGACACACTAATTGTTTCTGTCTATCCAGAGACACACGGCTGATCGTTCTGTTCAAGTTGTTCAAGTTCTCACATATGAACCGAGTGGAAATTGACTGTAGCCTATACCAGCCGCTAGTAAAATGAAGTGAAGCAAATAACGAGATACACAACAGTTGACATTAAAAGCTGAGACATGGCTTCCACCTTAAATTTTATTAGTTGTTTCTGTTATAGTTTAGCAAAGCAAACATCAAAGTATGAAGGCATCATTTCATAGAACTTTAATTCATCTGATCTGTAGTAAGTATGGCACCACTGAAAGTAATTCATGAATTATACTGACATTTAAAAGTAACCAAAACCAATTTCTTTTTTAAATCAACAGAGAAAAAAACCCAAGAAACCATTAACAACAGGTATTAGCCATTACATGATGTACTTAAAATTACTAATCATCAGCAAGCAATACACAACCAAGAATTCATACTTGGATCACCTCCTTACGTCTGTGATTGTGATTTTGTAGTTTGATACGAAATAAGGCAGATTCCTTCAATACAATTATAGACAATCTGGATAGGAGACAAGCGGAAGCCAAGAGAACTGTAATTCCTGTTTATGTTGGTGGGGGTCAAAGCAAATTTCTGGCATGCACTAGAGAAATGGCAAAAAAAAGGGGAGGGGGTAGGGTGGGGAAAGGGGTGGGTGAGGGTCAGTAGCCGATTTGTTAACAGACACGCATCCTCTTTAGTGTGCGTGGGAAGCTGATGAAGAGTTTTCCTGGGGAAAGGGAGTTAAGCTGCAGTTAGAGCAGCGGAGATGGGACTTTATCAGTGATGTTAGGTAGATGAAAGGCCTGGGAGCGGCACGTCGCCTTACTGAATCAACGTATTGACTTGATTTAACTAAACAATGGAGCTGGAGCTGCGGTGGCGCATGAGGAGACATGGCAGGTGTCAGTGTGTTGCACTCCAAAGAGCCTTACAAATGCTCTGTGTTGTCAGGTATTCCACTGTTGGATGTCATCAGGGCTGCGGTGGTGGTGGTGGTGGTGGTATTTCAGTTGTAAGAACAAAAGCATGGTTGATGTTAAGCATCAGCCAGCCTGGAGTGTCAACATGAAGGAGCTGTGGCTGTTGTCCTGTGACAGCTTCGCCATGCTCTCACAGTGGGTTTACATCAAACAAAGACTTGAACCTGGTTTATCTCATCGCGCCCAGCTGGCTAAATGATGTATATGACTCTAACACACAGTGAGGTATGGCTCATCTTTTCTGGTTGATATGTTCAAGTCCTATTAGTTAGGTTTTGTACATACATACATATACATACAGTACATACATACTTCAGGGATGAATAGTTTCTTAACAAAGAAGGAAAAGGCAAATTAAAAGTTGGGAATGTGAGCATCTTGTGAGTAACTGGTTGTCCTGGGCCAGTGTCAGAGCCCATACTGACATGGGCCAGTCTGACACCAGTGTGGTTGGCCTTCGCACAGTTTGCTGGCTGTCAGATGAGGTTGATTGTCCTTTCCCTCAGCTGGTCATTCTTTCTTCTCAACAGTGTCTGGGTGGAAAAAAACAAACCCCACAGTCTGAATTAATAATTTGCACGTTTAATATTACATCTAGACACTTTGCAGAGGAGATTAGTGTGAAATGAAGATTAGAACAAGCTCTGCTCGGCTGAAATGATCATCACACCCACAAAATGAAACGGATTTGCTGCGTTTCTTTGTCATATGTGACAGTTTACTGCACATCTTAAAGGTTTGGACTGCTGCTCACATATACAGAGCTATATAATGACACCGCCATGGGCTTTTAGAAATGTAGATAATAATTTTTCACCATGGTCTGACATTCTATAGAGCAAAGGAACAATTGGTGAAAATAACTGCTATTTGTAGAGACAATATATGACCCTGCTATTGTCAGGGTAAATAAAGAGTTGGCGATGGAGACAGACCATGGGTTCATTAATTCACAGGGATTTTCGCCATGAAAATGATCATGGTATTTCACAGTAATCTTTCTATAGACTCGCAAATGCACAATGTTGCTCTCTTTTGCCAGAGGGTGGCATCAGTTCTGCTGCAGAGGTGGAAATATTAATGTAATGCTGTGGCTGCAGAGAAGTTCAGGGAGGTCGCTGAATGCATTGGTATTCATATGTATGAAGACTAGGAATATTATGAACATCTGCAAATTTCATGAAACTCCAGAGATTTTAACTGTCATGTACCAAAAAGTTGGTAAAGGTTGGGAATATTTAACTTTGCACATGAAGTCACCTGAAGTCATTAGACAGCACTCTGTGGGATCAATATCTCTACCAAATGTCAAGGCAATCTAATCAACTGAGATTTGGTTCACAGTAAGAAGACCTCTTAGTAAACCTCTTGGCACCTCTCAGTAAATATCTGACAATAAACTGAACTTGTAATATTCATCTATAAAAGCCAATAAAGGGCAGTAACATGTTACAACCCTCCAGTGTGTCAGTCAGTTTAAACCACTGATCCCACACTGATTCTATGAAGGTGTGTTTGTGCTCATATCATTTTATCCCTTTAACTTCAACGTGAATACACACACTAACTCATGAGGACTTGAGGCACTGTGGGGGTTTCAGGTCCTCACTGGCAGAGACAGCTTTTGATGGTTAAAGGGATAGTTAAACATTTTGGCAAATTGGCCCAATGCCATAATCCCTATAGTTTTAGGAGTAGGTTTGTTACCTTTAATTGTCGGTGCAAGCTATTTTTAGAACAGCGGAGCAGAGCCGCGAGCTGCTCAGAGCTACGCTACGGAGGCTAATAGGATTTCTAGGTTTCCCTCATTAAACTCATCAAATACACAATCCAACAATCCAACAACTCCAAAACGCGCATCAGTGGTTTTGAAAGAATTTCCCTCTACAAGAACTCTGTCTCGTAACGTTCCGTTATTATCTCACAGTGTGGTGAATGTGCAGGTCACAACTTGTCCACCAGAGCGTTTTGGAGTTGTTGGATTGTGTATTTGATGAGTTTGATGATAGAAACCAAGAAATCCCATGAGCCTCCGTAGCGTAGCTCTGAGCAGCTTGTGGCTTGGCTTGGCCGTAAAAATAGCTCGCACCGACAAATGAAGGTAATGAACCTACAGTACTGCTATGACTATAGGGATTATGCCAAAATGTTGAACTATCCCTTCAAGACTTGTGTTAAGGTTGAAATAGGTTTACTATTTTTAGGCATTTATTTGTGATGTTTAAAGTTGGGGAGAGAGGCTAGGGAAAATATTAGAAAATGGTTGCCGGACAGTGGGACATGTTTGTGTATCTGTTAGCAGACATTGTGTCCGTAGCCTCTTTTGTTTTCTATTCTTTTCTGTTTGGCCAAAATTTTGTATAGAGTGTTGTAGAGTTTCAATGACAGTGGTATTGAAAACATCTGACCCTGAGTCAGGCACAGTGCCATGTCTTCAATTTTGGCTTGGTCTCAGTAAAACAGAGAAGACTGATTAAATGCCTGGTGATGATTAGAGTGAGGTTGGTTGTGATGCTTGACATTTTCATCACTGATTTAGCTTCCACTGTTTTTTTTATTACAAGTGGCACATGTGGTTACATTGCTAAAACTGTGGAAAATGAAACTTAATATTCCATTTATCATATTTATGTTTCAAGTTTGTTCTCTGTGTGGGCTCTCTCTCCTGGTTCGCTGGCTTCCTCCCACAGTCTGAAGATATGCACACTGGGTTAATTGGAGACTCTGAATTGCCTGTAGGTGTGAATGTGAGTGCGTGAGGTTGTTCATCTCTATATGTCGACCCTGTGATAGACTGGCCACCTGTCTGGGATGTATCCCGCCCTCGCCCTATCTCAGCTGGGATTGGCTTCAGCCCCCACAACCCTGCACAGATAAGCGGTGTGGACAATGGGTGGATGATGCTGATGTTTATGTTTCACTGTACAATGTATCCATACATTTTGAACACACAGTTTGAGTGTATTTAAGGAAACAGCATCTTGTTTGGATGATCGGCTGTTGTCATTATAATTCCGTAGTCCATTGCTTGGAGAGAGAGCGACTGCAGGTTGAGCTAGATTGACTCTAAACTAGAGAGAGAGGAAGTGGGCCACAGCTCTGTCATTTCGTAAGCTTGTCTCAACAGCAACGGTCTATTCTATTCTTTCAAAGCAATATTGAGACAATCAAGTCAGGCAGGAGTTTTCAGCTCTACCACCCATCCTGCCTGCATTGTTTCTACATTCTCCTGCAGCCTCAGTAGGAACTACATTTGCATTTTGTAATATTGGATAGATTTTTCATCATCCAGCCATCATCTGCCGTCAAAAACCTCATCCTGTTACAGTAGCCTAATGAATGCTGTCTTTCCTTTTTTTTTGGAAAGGGAAATATTTTCTCAAGTCTTTCTCATGTATTTAAATGTCCATTTTAACCCTTTTGTTGTCCTCCTGTGTCAAGGAAGGAAGGAAGGAAGGAAGGAATGCAGGAAGGATGAAGGGAACGAAGGAAGGCAGGAGGGACAAAGGGAAGGAAGGAAGGAAGGACAAAGGGAAAGCTGGGAGGAAAGAAGGAAGGGGAAAAGGAAGGAAAGATAAATGGAGGGAGGAAACAGATTGGGTCAAAAAAGAAGGAAGGACGAAGGGAAGGGAGGGAGGCAAAAATAATTGTGGAAAGAAGGAAGGGAAGGAAAGAAAGATGGAAGGAGGGAACAGACCAGGTCAATTGGATCAAAAGAGGAAGGAAGAAGGAAGGATGAAGGGAAGGAAGGAAGGAAAGAAAGAAGGAAAGAAAGAAGGAAGAGAAAAAGGATTGTGAAAAGAAGGAAGGGAGAAAGGAAGGAAAGAAGGGAGGATGGAGGAAGGGAACAGATTGGGTCAATTTGACCCAGAAGGAAACAGGAGGGTTAAGTCATTGAGGAAAAGGTCCGTACAGGGAGGCAGATCCACGAGCATCAGACTCACAACTCCACACTAGCCGTGAGCCACACTGTTGTTCAACAACAAGCTGCTTCTTCTCTGATGATTCGTCTGCCGTTGTTTAAGCTCTCTCCTTTCTACACCAAGCCGTTAGTCTCTGCCAAGTTATTTAATGTTGCTGCTAGCCTGTCCTATTTATTCAACCCTGACAATCTGTTCACAACAGTTGCTTAATGAATTTTTTCTACCTGGAAACTGTATGATGCCCAACTCTAAATCCTGTTCTTTGGCTCCACAACTCTGTAGTCCAACACAGAGAACAAATGCAGACAAGGACAGCCATAGCACTCTCCACAGACGTCTACTTTCAAATTACATGCTGTCTTATTACTCTAAATCTCAATGGAGACCTGAGAATAACAACAATGTTGTATCCTTATCAAATATGATTTATTGGCATGATTATTGCACCCACTGTCCGTGTTGGCCGCATATTAAAATAATACACATTACACACTTGATTTATTAAATGCCTGATAGTTGGGTTTGCGGGTAATTCATCACACTCCATCTCCAAAGACATGCTGACACGTTTACACCAAAATATCAGGGTCAGAGCTGCAGCTCTGAAACGGGTGGAGAGGATTTACAAATGCATTTGGCCCTGGAGGAGCACGTACAAGCCGCCTGCCTGCCTGCCACCTGCCCCTACAGAGACGAGGAGATGGAGACAGACAGGGGAAAAATCCGAGACGAGGAGGGTGAGGCAGAGTAACACTCGGCTGCACAGCGCTGAGGATTCTCCGGATGAAGTGAATTTTAATTCAGCAGCTGCGGCTACTAATAAGAATCCGCTTATAAATAGAGATGAGTGCGAGATAAGTGCGTGGTGTGAGTGCTTCCTCCACGCCCTTACCTTTGGACTGAATGCTGTCAGTTGGAATTGAATCAGGTTCTCCTGAGCTCTCGCCGTGATCTTTCATCTCCTCTAGACAAGTGTAGGGCGAGAGAAAAAGAGAAGAATAGAGAGGGAGAGGGGAAAATATGAGCAGAGGCAATGATAATGAAGAAATGTGTTGCCCCTCTTCTTGTGCTATCTCTGCAATGCCAAGAGTTTACAGTTACAATGTAGCTTCATCAGGATTGAAGTGGAAGTGAACATGCATTTAAGTTTTGCATTTAAACAAAAGGAGAATCTACATTGCTGTACAGTACGTACTGGTGCCGACTGGAGCTTTTACCACTGAAATTAAAGCGCATTCGATACAAAGTCAAAGTGCAAATATGCACTGTGATATTTTAGAAATGTCGGCAGGTATGTTGACAGAAATATCTACCTGTGAGGAGCACAAGGAAATGAAGAGATGGAGGAAAGGATGAGGGCAGCAGACAGCAGGGTGCTTTCTGTTCACTGACAGGTTTTCCTGATGCGTCAGTGTCAAGAGCAGGGAGAAAATCTCATCTCAACTTACCTCCATTGCTGGTGCCAGTGTCGTTGATCTCAGCAGCATCTGTAATATAGATCACATACAGACGTAGACATGTTATCCATCATGAAATTGAATTCATACGTGCACATTCACTGGATAAAAGAGGCTTAGGTATTCATAAAAGTTATCATTTTCACAAGATTATTCAGCTTTTTTTTAATCATCTCACTCTTGGTAGACCTTTTTTTTCTTTCTTCTACGCAAATTACATTCTGCTCCCAAAAAAAAAAAAAAAAGATCATCCCCAAACCAGCCTAGGAATTTAGGCAGCGTCATGGCCCCGCATTTACATTTACATCTGTGGTGATGTAGAACAGTCTCTCATGCCTGGAAATACGGCGCCTTCCTAAAGAGTTATACTTCAAAAAACAGCAAAACAAACGCGAGAAGGGAGAAGAAGACGCATGCAAAATTAATTACAGACTGCTAGCCCTGTAAGGCAGCTTGAGACCCCCCCTCCTCCCCCTCCTCCCCCCAACACACCTCCTCCCTTCAGTTCACACACACACACCCCAACAACAATCATCCAAACAAAGCACACCATAAAAATAACCGCTCTCCCCAGGCGATCCAGTGATGATGTAAACAAATACAACTGCTTAGGCGTGATAGAAGAACGTGTGGAATCCAAAATGGTTTCCCCTGCTCTGTATATTTACAGCAACAAGTCTGCTGACAAGGTCATTTAATTCCTCTCCAGCAACACTGCTTCCCCTGGTTGTAATTGCAGCTTTGGATAAACGTGTCAGGTTGCAGAGGTTTCTACTTATCACCTTTTGCTTCAATTTGGACCTGCAGACTGCAACCTATAGAGGATACACTGTGTGTTATACTCCTCTCTGCTTCTACAGATTTAATCTGTTGCAGCATTTTGGAAAGATATTTCTCCACCCTGAGACACCTCTGGGACTCGAGGACTGGTGAAAAGCAGGAAGGATGAAGCAACAACGATCTCACCCTCACTCTTTCTTTTTTTTTTTCATTAATCAGTTTTTGATCTGAGGCAAGGAACTGTCCAGGGGCTGAAATAACATTGTTTTTTACATGCCAAACTATTAAAAGGAATGGGTATTTACTGATACTGGGATCCTAGTTTCATAGCTGATTTCTATCAGTAATAAAATGTTCCTCCACAGAGTAAATGGTGAGATCTAGAAACACAGTAACATCACTTTCCATGGGGCCACACATGTCAAAACTGTTGGTGTAAACAAAGCTCAGAGAGCTGCTCACTTTCCTCTGCAGTGACAAATCAGTACTGGCAACCGCAATGACTTTTCATTATACCTGCAAATGATATCAGGTAATATAATCTGTACTAACTTGTTTATAATTTGTGTCTTTTTGTCGTAGTAATGTCATTGTGCGCGCAGCAGAGACTCTGAATACAAACATCACAGGAATGGCTTAAACCAAGAGAATAATAAACTATTTGTAATAATCAGGAACAATCCTTTAATGTCTTCTGCTTTATACATCAAAGAGGCAAATTCACCATCACATCCAGATCTGCACTGCCGTGGAATAAATTGGGAGAAAGCGCACAAACATATTGCACACATATGTACGAGAGGCAGGTGTATGTCATCAATAGTGATGACTAAATTATGCACACCCGTGAAATATCATGCATTAACACTTTTCCACATAATTACTTTGCGGATATGGAAGCTGATGGCGGGGACACATGAAATGTGGCTGATGTTATGACTGGTGTTGGAACCGAGCCCTCATCATGTCTGCCTCTTTATACAAACTAGCATAGCGCGGCTGTGAGCAGCAGCAGGAGCTCACAGAAGCACTGGCCTCGTTCCAGATGCTCCTTTCTTTCTCCCCTCTCTCAGGTAATAACAACACAGTCTCGGTGCTGGGCTGCCGTCCTCTTCCTCTAATATCCAGCACTGATCAAAACAAAGCCAAAAGCTTGGAATTTCAATTGATTGCAGCTCCAGCAGCCTCTCTCTCCCTCCCTCCCGCCTGCCTTGGAGGGCACAGCTCCACCGGTCTGTCTCCCTCTTTAATTTGACTCCTGTGTGCTGACAGTGGAGGGGCGATCATTTAGGGGGAGGATGTGAGTGTGCTGTGCACATAAACAAGATTGGGGGGGGAGGGGGGTGGGGGGCTCTCTCTCAAGGTTCTGGTGAAGGAGAGAAAGAGTCCACAGAGAGCTGATGAGGAAAAGAGGAGAAAAACAGAAGACTGAATTGACTCCCTCAGCAGGAAACTAGACAGCTTACACCAGTGGTTTTAAAGCCGGGACCTAGAACCCTGAGGGGTCCTTGACAGTCTCCCACCCCCCTGTTGGTATGTATGTTCATCTGCATGCATGGTGAGAACATTTTTTTTGTTTTATAAGGAGTGGGTTACTGTGGGGGGCTAGAGAAAGCAGGAATAAAACCAGCTCACACTAATTGCATGACATTTCTATAGGCAACAACAGCATGTGGGGGGCGGTAATCAAAATTTTAAATGGGTTTCTAATCTGCATTTTTTTTTTTTTTTTTTTTGCATCCAAGAGCAGTAATCAGTTTAACTTCGTGTTATCCTTCAAGTTATAATATTTCAGTGGTGACAGATTAATTTACAAGTGAACAGAGGTCGCCCAGGAGATGGAAAACATCGGAAACGTTTGTCAAACGTTCACATTCTCGAACTTTTCTCGTCTCCTCGGCCTCTCAGCTGCTCAGTGAAAACACCCCAGAGAGAAAAGCCATCAAGAGGGAGGATGAGCAAATGTGTGTGTGTGTGTGTGTGCTCACATTTGAGAGGGCATAGGAAGGAAGAGAGTTGGGCATAAGTCACCCTTGTATGCAGACAAGCAGAAAATTACATCCCCCCACCTTCAATTCATTTATTAGACAAGAGGTAGTTAGCGTTTTGTTGGTCAGCATTAGTGTACTGCAGCACATTATTCAGCCAGAGAAAATGTGTATGAGCTGAACAGCAATGGCCAGTTTAGATTTGAAATCTGATGTAGATTATTTGATCAGCTTTGGCTTTTTGTATGATAAGCTTTCTCATTATTTCACTTCATTCTCCACCAGCGTTTGTCACAATCTGCAGCAGCTCTGCTTCCTTCCGCACCAGTTTTAATGTTCTTGTCATTCTGGCTCAGTCGGCCCACGGGGACTGCCTCCCCTGTGGGTCACCCACACAGCAGCATGGGAACCGTCTCTGCTTAATGTTCCAGACAGGAGCCTTGAGCAGAACAGGAGGTTCCTTTTGTCCCTCAGCCACAGGACATTTCTCCGTCTTTCATACAACTCCCTCTTTTCTTGAGCAGTGGAGAAAAAAGCAAAAAAAAAATCGATGGCAGCGCAGAAGTGTCTGTGCTGTACAGTGTCGATTCCCCAGGAGAGTTTCTCCTGTTCATTTGATCCCCAAACCGTAGCATGGGGAGTTGGTCCTCTGTGTCTGAACAGGCTCTGGACCTTTGATCCCAGCCACCACACAGGTGTCCAGCTGCTCCCCCTCAAACAATGGACATGACCTATCACCATCTCTGTGCAGGAGCCAATGAAAACCACTAAAAACCCTACATTCACTTCCCAAAAGCTGCCCGGTACCTTCTGTGAATACATCACAAGTGAAAATCATTTACTGACTAAATCTCTATGAGTGATTGCATGGAGTTTTTCTATTTTTCTTGATTTGATTACATATCTGGTAAAGGTCTTTGGTTTGTGTCTCTTTCATGAAGCAGACGGAAGGCCACTGTTCGCTCAACAGCACTTCAGGAGAGAATGAGATAGGAAAATGTCAAGGTCAATAACAGTATCTATTAAGAAGCTCCATCTCCTTTCAAAAGATGAGAACAGAATTCATTTAGAATACAAACTGGGTGGTCTATGAGGGACTCGGGCCTTGTCTGCATTGGGTCATGTATTTTAAACAAGTATCAAAGCGCCCCTCATTGAACTTTGCATGGACTAATAGCTGTGGGCCTGATATGCCTAGTGCAAAGATAATTAAAGACATCTCCCTGCTCAAGCAAAACAAGAGCGGGTGGACTTCAACAAGTGCCCGACCAAAAGAACTAATGAGCTGGTAAATGTAGAAAGCAGCCCATTTTCATATGTTAATGTTAGATTTATAGTACAGGCTTGTGGAAATACCTCAGCTGCATGAGCTGCCACTCTAAAAACAGGAGGAAAAAAGGATTTTGTGAGGAGGGGTGGGTCAGCATTCGATACTTGGACTTTTCTTTGCTATGAGATGGAACAATGTCTGACAATCTGAGCCAATTAAAGAGCACTGAGCTGTGACCTGCAGGCTACAGAGACCAAAACAAGCCTGCTCAGTAAACACTGTGACCGCCCCTCTATACCGCTATCCTCCTGAAAAGCCAAGAGTCTTCATTAATATTCCGCCTTTCTTCTCCCTAAGAAAAGGCCGAGGGGTTGTGGACACTAAGTATCATTGTGCTCCCCTGCGGGTTTGGGTAACCTTGCAGTGGTGGATGCGGTGGGGCAACTCGGCGTTGGGTCAGGGTTCTCTAAACACACTGAAAAGGCCCAAGCTCATTACACAGGCCTGGGCCATGCTTGACAAGATGAGAAAACACAAAGTACTCTGAATGACTGAACAGAGAACAGGACACCATCTGCTTTGGGGTTAAGCCGCAGCTCAAGAGAAAGTGAAGATGATTAGAGGCAGGCAGAGACGGCAAGAGAGACGAGGGGGCACAGTTGACAACATATGTTGCAAAAAAAATGAAAGGGAAAATGACCACTGGCAAACCTCAGATAAGACATAAGGTTGAAAGAAACAGGAGAGCCAGTAAAAAAAAGTAAAAAAAAAAGTTGTCTCCACTGGCAATGCTCTCTCACTCTTGATCTCTCCTTTTAGTCTTTTTATATTCCCCACTTTGTCCAAGGTAGTGTGAGACGGTCACCATGGTCCGTCAGAAGATAAGAGGAGAGCGAGAACACAGATACGCGGAGATGAAAGGAGTAAGTGAATAACTGATTAAGTTAAGAAGTGAGAAATGGAGACAACACAAAAATAGACATGGAAGGAAAAAATGCAAAAGAGGCCTCCCCCTGTGTGACCTACATACCTGCTAAACCTGCTGTCAGTGGTGGCCTGCTCCTCTCTCATCACTCGCTGAATTACTTTACATAATCTTTAGACTCTGTGCTGCTAGCAGCCCTGCTGCAGGAAGCTGCCCCGCGCTGTCTTCAATATACCTATTGTGCTTTACTATTTCAAGGCACAGGCAGGACAATCTTGCAGAGACCTGGTGAATCTGACACCAGGTGATCTGGCTAACCTGCCGCGAACCATTAGGGAGCGAAACGGCGTGGCTGAGGGAGGTGTAGAAGCAGCGTGTTTATAGAGGAAGCCCTGGATGTTTTTGTGTCACCAAGGACACGGCTCTGGCCAGCTGACAGATTTGCAGTTATGAAGCGATGCCTCTTCTGGGCAGCTCAAGGTTTTCCACAGGCTATCATGGATCGGACCGGTCAATATAATCACAGAGCTGGTCTAGACTGCAGTGAAAACCAAGCAGAGCAGCAGCTGTCTATTATTTAAAGGTCAGTTAGAGAGCAGCTTGATTGGTAGACCTCAGTGGAAGCGATGTGTGTGTGTGTGTGTCAGGTTTGTGCTGAAAGCCTAATGGAGTCAAAATTATGGAGAATGAGGAAGTTAAATCGGATATCCCCATTGTAACAATATCCCATGATCTCACTTCACCTCTGTGAGCTAATTGCGTTGTCCAATAGCATTTTCTCTGATGACTTGTTCTGATGTATCATTTTCCAATCATAGCACAGAGCATGAGATAATATACTCACTTGTGTCATATTGTTAGAGCTGCAACTAATGAGTTTTTAATGGTTCTGCTGGACTGCACTTTTCTAGTCTTATTGACCACTGCAAGCACTTTTCACTAAAAGCTATCTACACCCATTCATCTAGCACTTTTTCTACACGTACATTGCTTCTTCATCACACACAGATGATACATTGGGGGGCAGGTTTTTGTTTTGGCTTTCAGTCTACCTCCTGCACCCAGCTGCCCTGACAACAGAGAGCTGGTAGCTAAATATTTGTCTTTTTTTACAGTATCAATTCATGGACTAATTATTGCAGCACTGATATAATACTGTATTGTGATTATTGCATCATACCCTCCTTGGATTCTGAGTAAAAGGGTCAATATTAGAACAATTCCAGTGAATTAAACACACAGTGACATTTGCAGTCCAAAGAGTTTAAGACTCATGGTCCCAGTTGTCATGTTTTAGTCTCAAAGAGCATTGTTGTCAGGATCCCGCCTGGCTTTGCTTCTTTTTCAAACTGAAGCGCAGCCACCATCAAGTCTTCCTCGCTGCCACCCAGAGACAAGCAACCTGTACAGAGATCACTCATCACTCAGACACTGTCTGTGTTTTCAAAGGCTTTGTGTGTGTGTGCGTGCGTGTGTGTGTGTGTGTGTGATGGAGACAGAAATGTGTTTGAGACTTTTCAAACACCCATTTGTTGTATCTCTGCTGGCTGACAAATTCTCACTCTGCTCTGCTTGATTCATTTGCTGTTTTTGTGAAGCAAACAGAGGGGTGGAGACAGGATAAGAGAGCTGATCAAAAGAAGAACTTCAAAGGAGCACAGAAAAAGTCTGTCCCTTATAGTCTGTTAGATGAGGCCCCCCTCTTTGAAGCTGGCCTCTGGGCCAGAGGTGACCAACATAATGGACTTGGTTGGTCTATTCCCATCTCCAGCTAACTGACCAGATTCACTCCTCAGTAGGAAAACCTTACAGAGTGATGGATGTGCTGAGGAGTGATGGCAAGGAATCAAATTCAGCCAGACACCAGGGGAACCGGCTCTGTTTGATATCCAGTCAGCTAAAATTAACAAAACAAGTCAAAGGAGTGTAGTTGAGTTTAAGAGTGAGGAGCAAAGCCAAATGGAACTCAACAACAAGGCTGCATTAATAGAGATAAAGATAAGTAGTCTCCTCTCGGCATTCACACACAATGCCTCAGCAGGGTTGTGATTGGTGTAGCCTCTGTTCCTGGACTTTCACAGTCAGTGTAAAAAGCTATAAAACACAAGCATAGCCTAATGTCTTCAGCCAGTGGCAGCTTGCTCCCCGAGGAGCCACTCAGTGCTATAGTATACAATGTTATGCCAAAAGTTAATTGTGTGCTGACAACTCATAGCCACAGGAAAGACTGCATTGCTCTCCAGAATTAGATTTACACCACCAGTATTCCATTGTTCACAAAAGACCAAGACGAAAAGGCACAAAACAACCAATTAAGCAAAGCTTCAAATCCTCTTTGCAATTTCAGATGAAAGAATATAAATGCAAACTGCACTTCAACAACAACACATTCTGAATGGAGCCGACCATTGGAAACTGGGATAAATTATTCAAGATGCCAAAAAGAAGCAGGAAAAAAAAGTTTTGAATTGCAATGGATTAATAAAAAAAATCCACTTTGTACTTGATGCTTTAACAAAACAGAGACCACACAGGGTCACTGTGCTGTGATAGTTCTGTGAGTACCTTCACATCATAGCCAACAGCAAGTCCGCTATATTTCAGAGCCACCATTTGTGTCGGTGTGTTGTTCTGGTACACACAAGCTGTACAGTATACCACAGGGAGTAAAATACATAGAAATCAATCACATCCTCTGAAAACACCTGCAAATATGAGAATAAAACCAATTCTCTCGACAGTTGTATGAAGGGAAATTGTTGCACCTTCACTTCCATATATTTTTATGATTGTTTGTAGATCCTAAAAGAAAGAGAGGTACACGGCATGCAGCGTGGTTTCTGGGCAGTGGGCACCATACACCACTTGTGGTTGTTGCATCTGGGCTTTCTGCTCACAGCCTCACATACCGCGAGCTGCCAGTCACAGTGCTAAATAAAGCAGTTGCAGCCATCAATACTTAACATATCATGGCCACCAGGGTAAAAAGAAAACATTTGGAGTTAGAAGGCCATGAAATGTAAGACAATCATATCACCATAAAGCAGTGAAAACTGGTGGATAATGAGGATGAACCTCAGTTTACTTGAAATGCTGTGATGTTTTTTTCACCACATGTCTAAGGAGGAGAAAGGAAACAAAGAAAAATCAAGGGAGAGATGAGCAGTGGGAGTGTCAGCTCCAGCAGCCTCTGGGCTGATGTAATGGTGGCTTGTCTCTCTGCTGTGTTGAGACTGAGATTGTTGTGATGGCCTGCTGAGTCTGTCTGTCTCTCCATCCTCTTTCTCTCCATCTACCCTGCAGGGTTCCTCATGCCTGACTTTAGTATGCTATTACAGTCTGCCCCCTACTCCTCTGTCTGGTCCTCAGGTCTGCACCCACAGACGTTCAGGTGGAGACCACCCCTATAAAGTATTCTCTGTAGCATCTTTCCACAGTAAAGGCGCTGCTTTCATCCTACAGCCAGCCTCCAGCGGAGGTCGGTTTAATCAAAGGCAGGAAAATAAAAGCAACAGCGATGTATTGAAGATTCAGGCTTCCTGCAAAGTTGTTTGTGCTGTGTATACAGGTGTGCTTTATGTCGAAGAGTAGAATCAGAAGAACAGGACTGCCATATTTAAAGCTACAGTGCGTAACTTCTACGTGTCTGTACTGTAAATATCCGTTTCACCCAAGCCACTACAAGAGGAGATGATACAACGGCTCCTCTAACACCTCGCGGCATTTTTAAGTATTTGTTCTTTTTGTATTTGGTGTCTTGGGCGACATTCCCAAACAAACGGTAGCGGTGGGGAGGGGAGGGGCGGGTTACACCGGGCCATACGCCATATTGAGGTGCCGGCCGTAACGTTGTAATAACACAGAAATCCTCTAGGGGGCGATAGAAGTTACACACTATAGGCCATGTTGATAATAGACACATATTAAGCTGAATGGCAGTGGGATAGGAAATCCCATCATAGAACAGATCATGTGTTTGTGTATTGTACGGCATCGCAAATACTTAACAGTTTAACCTTCCTCCAAGTTTGATTGGAGGAAAGGAAGAGCTGCTGTTTACTCAGTGGCATTGAAGCTCTGCAGCCATTAAATCTCACCTTTGGAGCTAAGACAATAGCTATCGACTCCTGAATCACACTGCATGAAGGAAAAACAATTTCTGTTCACAACTCAGATTTATTTATTCGTAGCTTTAGGCAAAGACAGTCTTATTTTAATTTATGGATGCTCCGTGAGCTTACTGAAGCGGGTGCCCATTCTCTCAAGTCACCAGAATCAGGCTTGCCGGACAGATATTTCAAATACAATAACAACATATTGTTGCCTCTATTTCCATTTCCAAGTAGGTTATGAATATTCATAAATAAAGGCTGCTTGGATTCCTATTTCAATTTGGGGAGCCTTCATAACATCCCAAATATCAGAGAATCTCATTTCCCGTGCAAGGAGATATCTAATACATATGATTCATTTAGTGGAGGCGCAGCCTGATTTAAAATACAAAAACACTCCTCTGTCTACCTCCTCACATATCTCTGCTCTACAAAGACATACTGAGGAGCTAAAAAAAAAATCCCTAGAAAATAATGTATGTGATGTATTGTTTGGGTCTTATGGGTCTTGGTTGCTTATAATTGAATTAATTACTAAATATTTTAAAATAAGCATATTTACATGAACAGAGCTGCAATGCAAACAACAGATGGCGTAGTTTGGTATTAGGAACTTTATCTATTATAAGGATGTGTGTAGACTGAATAAATTATTACATTAACAAGTTATAATGATGAGAGTGAAAATGAATAAAACATAAAGCTGTTTTCCTTAGCTACGTGTTATGTTATTTTGTGTGACTGAGCTGGGACCGAGATGCTTAGCTGTGAAACACACTTCCATATGTGCAATACTGAGCTATGTGAGAACAGCGGGGTGTCAACCGACATCGCAGACAACTGGGAGCACGTGGATATAAATGCGTAAATGCAAAGGATGATATCAGAGAAGACTGCGGAGACGTATCCGTCAGTATCACATCCTGCAACGTGGGATCGCTAATATGTACAGTGTGGCCTGCTCATTATGAGGTTAATCAGCGAAGCCTGCTGCTATGACAATGTTCACGAGACAGGAAGGCTCCGAGCTGGTTAATTCTGAAATCACATGCATCCACAGCCACAAGTGTAGTGCAGCTGTAACATGACTGAATAATTAACCAAATACTAAATTAGAAAGTACCAACCAAACACCATTTACTGCCAGATTATAAAGAGAAGACTCAAAGAGACAGCACACTCTTTTGTCATAGCATCAGATTTATCACACTTCTTGGCCACTGTTAGCATGCTGGCAACGTTAGCTCATTTCTAAAAAAAAAAAAAAAAAAAAAAAGTGATGTCTGAGCTGAGGAGTCAGTCTGCCCTTGACAAAGAATGGAAAATAATTCAGTAAATCAAAGATTCATTATTAAATTGAATGACTGGCTACTTTTTTTTAATTAAATATATGATTTTATCCTACAAAGAGACAAAGCCCATCTCCTGTTGATGTTGTTTGTGCACATCAGGCTGCCAAGAGGGTGTGAAGAGAGGAAAACAGAATTTAAGAATGAATCCAAAACATATATCACCATCTCTCAGTTATTTGGGCTTGCAGATTACAACTTGTGACATTGTAAAATAAGGTATTGTATAAGACTTAGTGCAGAGGGAACACACACTCATGAGTAGGTGTATACATGTATGTATGTGTGCAGAAACCTAATATTCAGCTGTCCTCAGATTGTTTGATTCATTACTTATTCCTCCCATTATTATGAGCCATTTTATTACTCCTTTCAATGAAGCAGATTTAACCTCTATGGCCATGAGCAGGCAGCCTGATTACAGTTATTATTTTTAATAATGGGTATTGGCTCCGGAATCATTTGGTCTTGTCCTCTGAATAACTGGTTACGCATGGCTGAGCCGGGCAGTGTTGGCCTGCATGAGATTCAATATCCGAGACGGTTTGGGTCTGCACTCTGTCCAAGGCCCTGCTCCTCTATACAAAATGCAATCTGCCTGCAATCAGGAATGACACTGCTGTTTACCGCTTGACAGTGCCACCGCACAGCACATGGCCCATGGTAACCCTAGACAGTGACAGGCACTGGCGGGCACAGGCAAGACACAATCAACAGGCTGGAGTGAAGCTTTCCAGTGATGGAAAGCCTGTAGCGATTGTAGGACGTATTCCAGTGGCTTTTCACAAGAGGATGGAGGAGGCTATCTGAGATGGATCTATCTGGAACGCTCACTCTCACCCTAAATTAATTGAATGTCAGTCAAAGAGAAAGTGAAATAGAGGTGAGAGAGTGACTGAAACCTTTGTGTTAGTGAAGTAGTGGGGTTAGAGAGGCAGGGGCCCACAAATCAAGCCCTCAACTTCTCCAGAGAACAACCTTAATCAGTGACTGTGTGAGCCAGCAAAAATGGGGATAATAAAGACAGATTATTCCATGCGGTCAAGGGAAAAAACATAAATGAGGGCTACACACCCAAGAGTAGAGGTTAGGTAATATTAAAAATAGCTGGCTTCTCTCCAAAAGGAGAGAGAGAATAGAGTTGAGACAGCCCAGTTAAAAGAGGGAAATAAAAAGAACTGTACTAAATATATTCAAGTTGTCTGTTTTAGGGTGTTTATCACTCTAAATATTGTATTTTCTTTTGTCCAAATGATTCAGTATTTTTCTTAACAAGACCATCAATGTGAAAGAACATTTAAACTCTGGTCAAACAGACATTCAGACTGTCTAGCCAGTTTGTTGTTCCTGCTTGAAATGTACATTACATTACAAAGACAGGGCAAAAATATACAGGCTAAACAGACAACAAAAGAAGGCAAAGGTATTTCCTTAAACACCAGTCCTGTGCACTTAGTTTTCATCAAACGTTACTCGCAGAAGAAAGAGTATGTGACTGGTTTCAGCACACATTCATGGATTACCACACATTAGTTGCAATATGTAACATAATAATTTATTATTATTATTATATTTGTTTGGCGGTAACAAAGATAGCTTGATAGTTTAATTTAATTCTTCTGCAAATCATATTCATTAAAGAGCCCCCGAGGAGTTTGCTTTTGGTTATAAGACAGTCTCATATTAATGTGGATGAATCTACATTACCCACACTTGTTAATGGGTCAATTTTCGATAAATATATTATATATTCATTTTTTGGGGCTTTTTTTAATTGACAGGATAGTTCAGAGAGAGACAGGAAATGGGAGGCAGAGAGGGGGGGAATGACATGCAGGATAGGGCCACTCGAACCGGGGCCGCCTGCAGTGAGGACTATAGCCTCAACACATGGGCCGGGTGCTCTACCAAGTGAGCTAACCACAGCCCTGTTTTGTCTTTACTGTAGTTATTTTGTTATTGGTCGGCTCGCCCAGCATTTCCTAGTTTTGGATCGCTAGCTGACATCGTTTATGGTCGGAACTACGACGGTATCGGATCGTCTTCGAACCTCCGACTTTCATTCTTGATTAATGAAAACATTCTTGGCAAATGTTTTCGCTTTCATCCGTCTTGTGCCGGTCCAAAAATGTAACCGTGCGCAGAGAGGCTCATGGGAAATGTAGTGTGAAAACACTTCGCTTTCCAAAACTCCTCGTAGTCCCTTTAAATAGTCAACTAAAACCATTTCATATCATGAAAAAAAATACCTGCATAGGCCTGTAAGGTATTGGGATGGATGTATTAAGGAGAACTGAATTCCTTCCTATGAAAGTTTCTCACTGGGCACATCTGACAAAAAAGTTAATTCAAGAATCAGCTGTGATGTTGCTTTCCTGTGTCCATGTGTGATGCCACTGGAGTCTCCCTGCCATGCCTGAGGACCGCCTGTTCAAAGTGATGCATGGGTGATAAAATAGATCCTATGAACCGAGGCTGAAACTGATTCCAGAGGAAATCTAGTTTGACAGACAGCAGACAACAAAAACAACGCTGACCACACTAATTTAATACACAAGTATACAAATACACTAAACTGCACGCAAACATTGCATTGATTGAAAACCAGTCAGTCAGACTCTCAATCTGGTCAAATCAAATCATATCAAATCAAATCAAAACCAAGCAAATCAGATCTTGCCTTCCATCTCCACAGTAGACTTGGCGGTGTCGTCCTCCTCTTTCTTTGCAACAGGCTTCTCTTCCTCTGCTGGAGAAAGGAAAGCAAAGCTGTGATGCTTGTTACACTCCAAATTGACATGACATTAGTGCTTTTGCAGACAGGTGATCGCACCCACACGTCTGCAAGAAAAGCAGCCTGACCTACTGTCTTCAGTTAGATCAGCGTCGTTAATGTGTTTATGTGTGAGTCTGCTTGTCTCGGTGTGTGTATGTGCTGTGTGGACTGTGAGGCTCCAGTGATAATATTGTATGTCCAATCTGTAATACTGCACGCAATCTCAGCTCCAATTCCTCCTCACTTGGTTCTGCTTATTCTGTGCAGAGAGATGAATTTGCATAAATTCAAAACACTGACAGGAAGAAATAAAAAAAACACTCTAGCATTGAAAACCCTTATTGTGCATTTATAGTGTTCCATCTCCCAACCATGTAATTTAAGACTGCTGGTAAACCAAAAGAAAAGTGCATACATCTATGTTTTAATTGTGTTATGCTGACATTACATCAACCATCAGGGTTTCACCAATGAAGCTGCCTCGCTCCTGTTTGTCTGCCTCTGCTCAGTGAATCATTTGAACAATATAATGACAAAACATCAGACAATCACCTGAGTCCTTAGCATTAATATCTGTGACTGACAACTTGTGTGCCTAAGGCTTTTGGATGTAAAACAGTAACAGGAAGTTCATGTAGCCTTGCAATGCAAATACCTTCTTTTTCTTTTTCTTTTTCTTCGTTGTTTTTATCATCGTTAATGCCCTTATCTTCAGCTATGTTGTCGCTAACATCCATGTCATCTGGTTTCTCTTGGTTTTCCTTTTGCTCCGTAGGCTTCTCTTCATTTGGCTCCTCCTCTACTAAATTCTCCTCTATAGACACACAAACATTAAAATATCAAAAAGAGGTACATTCTGAAGCATTAATCCTGACACAGGGAGTTAAAACCTTCACGTTAAATCCTGTAACATGGCAGAAAAACAAGCCCCTACTTTATTACTGTAGACAGAAATCCCTCAGAAACATTTTCACACCAACAGGTGCTTCTTTTCTACTAAGACATGGGCATCATCAGGAAAGAAGAAAAAACTCCCAGACACCACCATCCACCTTCGCTTAATCGTAACGCTTTATTTAGACTTCATTATATGCAAATTCAATTGGAGATTACTTCTGTCTGAAACAGTTTGGGATATAAAACTTGCCTGTAATGGCTGGTATTGTAAAGGTGCCATTTTATTTTATCAGTAAATAACTTGTATTTGCTGAGGTGTGGTTTCTAAAGTCTAAAGGGAAATTATTGTGCTTTTGCTACAATGGGTATATATCCTAGGTATTAGTAGTTAAAATAACAAATCTGACCATAAAAGGAGCAGCACAAAGCAGAATGAGAAGAAGGAGTCTTTGGTAAATAAAAATGCTAATAAAGGTTCTGTGCAGGTTGGGTTATAAGGTTATATTTTACAAAGTAACCAAGACCACATAATTGAACAACATATTGATCTGTTTTCACCTGCAATACGCACACGCACACACACACACACACGCACACGCACACGCACGCACACAAAAAGACAAGACAAGAATGATGCAACTGTTGCATTTTTGGCTAAATTAGCCTGCAGGTGTTGTTTTTAAACTGTATATCTTTGCTCCTCCTCGGTGCTACCTCTCTGTTTGTGTCTCATGAGAAAGAAATTACATATCTCAGGTCTTGGATAGCATCCCAGGGCTGCATTTGCTATAACTCTCACAGAATATCTACAAAATTCATGTTCAGAGAGGCTTTATCTGTCAAATCTTTGTCAATGGGATGGGATTTGAATAAAACAAAAACAGAGGAGAAGCGAGGCGCTTCTCACTGCCAGTATGCAAATTCAGAATCTTAATTATATACCAGCAGCATAGAGGATATTCGTAGAGAAAGAAAAATGGTCCTAGCTCCAAGTTAATGGTTGCCCCTTTGTAACACACACATACACACACAGTTCACTTTAGGCTCTCTCTGTCAGTACAATAAAACACATCAGAGTCTCGGGACTTGTTATACTGATGCATTTAGAGTTTTTTTTCTCCTAGTTACTGCTAACAACACTGATGGGGAGTAGATCTTTAATCAAACTCTGAGCTCAAGTGAAAACCAGAGCAATGAGCTGCATGTCGCTCAGCTACTACTATTCCCATCTCATGTACAGATACAGTAACAGTACCATCAGTCTGCACGCCTCCTGTCTGAGCAGTGAATGATGTTGCTTGACTTGTTACTGTACCTGGCTGACTTGGCATCTCCACATCTTTTTTCCCACCACAAGCATCTAGGAAAACAGAGAAAGGATTCAAAAGAGTGGAAAACATTTGAGTTCATTGCCAGAGCCTGGAGTTGAATTGACTTGGCTTTTGATATCACCTCAAACAGCCTTTTCATTCTATCTCTTTGTGTAGCATTGTCTTTGTACTGCAGTATGAGAGCAATGGAACCACAAAGACATGCATAAATTAAGTGACAGAAAAGAAGGGGAAAAGAATGTCACTTCTAAAGCCATACATAATTGAGGGATTTCTTTGTTCCAAGCCTGTGTGATAAGAGTACGTTTTTTAGTTGGAGTAGTGGCACACAGGATGGAAAGACTGAACTGGAGCGAATAGGAAATTCAATTTTTGATGACAAATGACATCAAGAAGCGCTGGTAGCGCCGAGAGGCTCAGAACATGTGTTAATGGTCCGTAGAGCTACATTACCATTGTCACCCTCTTCTTCATCACCTGTTTCCTCTGTACCTGAAAAGGGAGGGAAAGGAATCATCAACCAAACACAAGCATGCATGGGGATAACGCCAGCCATTAATTCTGAAGAACAAAGCTACCAGTCATTCTAATGATCACAAACTGTTCAACTCGTGGAAAAAGATTCGTCTTGTGGGAGCTGGCATCACATTTTAAAACAGCAGCGTCTTGTCTAGCTCCTTTTTCACCAGCCTCACCTCCAATATGTAATTTCACATGGAGGGGGTTTCTTTCATATGTCAGTAAAAAAAGAAGCTCATACATGAGAATGTTTTTCTTGTCCATGTGCTAATAACATTTGGGCAAATTATTAATTTATTATTATAAAAAGTGAAGCTAGTTTGTTTGCTTTGTTAGCGTTAATTAGTTTTAAGCATCAGTTTTTAAGGCTTAAAAACAGATAATTGTCAAAGTATATCTTAGTTACACTGAACAGATGTGAGGCTGTGGGCCTAATAGTCATGCTAGCAGTTTTGTCAGGCTGTAATTAGGCAGAGCGGTGCTTTTGAGTTAAACGCTAACATTAGCATCCTAACATGAATACAGTTAAAAGGTGGAATTATGTGAAAAGGTAGTATTACTATGGTGTTAAACATAAAAGTACTGACATTTACCATTGTAGTGCACAGTGTTACTTGTAGTAATTACAAAGTTTAGCTGGGATAGGAATGGCATTTGTGTTTGGTTATTTGGTAATGAACCAAAATGTCGATAGAATTTAATCAGAATTATATAATGTTATTCTGTAGTATTGTACATTGGAGAGTATATAATGAAACTACCCAACTATCAAAATGTCTACTGTAATACAACAATACATGTCTACTGTAATACAACAATATTGCAAAATTTGTCAATAATACTGTACAGTATGTGCAAAAGACAGATTTTAATTGTGACATAAAACAACTTTAAACCATGGATCACATCTGTTACCCCCAGTTTCTTTAACGTTATTGTCACTCTCAGTAATTCTTATGCACACACACACACACACACACACACACACACACACACACACACACACACACACACACACACACACACACACACACACACACACACACACACACACACACACACACACACACACACACACACACACACACACACACACACACACACACACAAATGACATTTGGGACAAATTGAGTAAATGAAAGCCATGACACCAATAAGAGAACATGCTCTACAATGGCTATTGTGTGCAGCTTCCATAATTGCTTTTTTAACAAGCTGCAGAGAGAAACCATTTTTTCATATCTATGCAATTTTACCCTGCACTCAGAACAATAAAAATGCCAGCCTCTATTAAATGGGAAAAAGGCCAGTTCTAGCAGGGCTGCATGTTTGTCTCAAGTGCCTCTGTCCGTCACAGAGAATGCTGGTGACACACAGTAGATGGCAATCCTTTCTATTAATCATGACTGGCATTTTGAGATGGAGCCACAGACAGGGGGCTGAAAAGAATACTTCATTGGGAAAAACAACTTAAGATGAATGCTTCGCTCGCTATGAGGTCACTCTAAACCTTTCTTCTGCGTTTAAAAATTATCCGTGGCTGTTGAATCTGTCTAAAGTGATCCCAAACAACAATATATCAGATACGACAAAAGGCTGAATGTAATTTCCTCCTTGTTATTTGATCATTCGTGTTTGGCTTATTGAATGGAGCAGTATTCAATTTGTGATAAAGAATGCTATACGGGCCAGATTGTGGGTAAACACACAGATACGTGCAGAGAGCGGATAACAAAAGGTTCTGTGTTGGGCAGATGTAATTTATAATGGCTTCAAGTGAAGTTCAATTAGAACATTGTCTAGTCTCCACTAAGTAAAACCAGCCAGGGTCTCCAACCGACTGCTCACTCATGTGCTGCAAACAGCAGGTGGCAGCATTGTCACAACTTTACTCTCCCTCATACTCACTGTACTAAACTGTCTTCACCATGAATCAGGGTTTGACATACTTCACACAGAGGAGCTCCAGCCAAAGTCCACACCTCAGCACTGCTAGTGTCAAATCTCCCATGAATTCCACTTTCAGAAATATGGTGAAGGCATGGGGTGAAAAAGCAGGACAGTGGAGGTATTAGCTGCACTTGAAGTGGAGGAGTGACAGCTCTGAAGTGTTTTGTTGAAAAAAAATCTCAGTCTCACACACATAAATGATTTATGTCAACATCAGATTCAGAGGTACAGTATCACAAAGTCATTAAGAATTTAGATGCTGATATTCAACCTTCCCGTGTGTCCTACTTGCAGGATTCTTGAGTAAACACCAGCTACAGATAATGTTTTGTATTTCTGTTTAGTAGGAAGTAAAAGCAGTATTTCATATTCAGTAGTGAATAGAAATGCGGAAACACACTCACTCACACGGACACACACACATACACAGGCACAGGCACACGCACATGCACACACTCAGTCTAGTTACGCTATCTCTTCCCCCAGCCCTGTCTCTCTTATTCCTTCCATTAAAGCCAACTGGAGCAAAGCACAAAAAAGAAAAAGAGAAAAAAAAAAGGGGAACTTGAAAAATTCATGAGACATGTGTAAGGAAAAAAAGGCTCTGAGATGACCAGCAGCTATCATTCAAAGACCTTTTGCATGTGAAATGTGTGTTGGCAAGCATGGTGCAAGCGTGTTTGTTAGCGATGCTTGACAGGGTGCCAAGGTGTAAGAGATGGCATCCCATGGAGAAGCTCACTGTCTGTCCACACATATGGTTATTAATCTGGAAGTCCATCCACGCTCTGTGCCGTCCGTCTCTCACCGTCTCCCCCTCTCTCCTCCTCAGGTCTTTCCCAGAAAAAAGCTCAAGCATGCCAGGCAAACAGACCCAGCCAGCCAGGCATTGATTTCTGGCTCAATGTTCACATTTTACTGTGCCCTGTGACATCCACTAATCTTCCTAATACCAATCTGATATCAAATAATAGACACTGTGGGGCTGTTTGCCAGCTCAGGTGCGCCCTAGAGAGGCCACGCTCCGACCTGGACCTCTGCGTCTCGCTCCTCCTGCCTGTCTCTTTTTCCTTCTACGGCTCGCAGCATCTGCATGCTGTGCTTCTGTTTCATGTGGATTACATCACAGCATAGCTCATCACACGCATGCAATCACCCACACACACACAGACACACACAAACTTCATCAGTGACCGCTTTTTGTACAAACACACTACAGGGTTATTTGTAGTTGATGAAGGATTGTATATCTGATTCTTTTTTAAAGACGAGTTGATGTGCTGTTTTCTTTCACATCTGAAATCATCCCCACATTTTTTTTCAAGTCAATACAGTTTTAACTTTACACAGCATTTTAACATCAACATGGACGTTTTGTAGATTGATAAGGAGGGGGCTGCTCAGAAAATGTGCCCACTGTCATTTATTATTTCCATAACATTTTTCTATTCACTGTACCCACATTCTGCTTTTTTGTCTCCTCTTTTCTGTCATGTCTGAGCAGTTCTGTGTGTTTTATGTTTTGAAAAAATGCAATAAAAATTGTTTTCAAGAAAACAAAACAAAAAAGAAACATGAACGTTTTGTGAATGAGGAGTATTCATTAGACATGAATGAGACCTTAAAGGTGCAGAAGTTACACAATGTCCCTTTAAGTGCATAGAAAAGAAAATAACGGTAAAATAAAAAATTGAAATACCACTAAAAAATGGAATAAGATGAAGTAAGTCTAACACAGTCAGACAAGGTATGATGGGAGATGTGTTTTGTTGTTGTCTGACACTCAAAAGAAGACAGAGGCTACTGTGTTGTTTGAATGGTTAGTTATACCACAGGTGACCTGCTCCTTTGTCCAGTCGGCTGTTTGCGTTCATTTTGTGCTTTTTACTAGCAGTTGTTGTGTGTAGGACAGAGCAGCCCTATAATTATCTTCACTTCACTGTAACCAGCGTATTTATCGTGGAACAACAGTGGAGCAGGGCTTAAGCTTAATGTTCTCTCTTCATCAGTGCTGTGGCTAAAAGCCCCTCATGCCTGACCTGTGGACTGAGGAGAGACGATCCCCCCGAGGAGTGTGATGGATGTGATGGATCACTCTGAGGCACATTGACAGACACACTCCACCAACTCTGCTGCAGTGTAATTTATTCTAAAAAGTGCTCCACATATTGACTATCACAAATAGATGACCTGCTTTGCTGGCTCTACAGACAACCATGGTGAAAAATGGTGTGCTTTTTGTTCAAACGAGATCTTACACAGCTGTACAGATGTGGGATGAGACCCTCAAGCGTCTCATTGTGTCCGTCTCACGTACAGTTAGCTGACAGTGTGCTTTTGCAGCTCGTGTTTCCTCTAGTCTGTGCTATCCTGACATCTGAGTGTTGTCTATGATTAATCCGTCCTATGTGCTATATCGAACCAGTCCTAACCTTTACAGTGCAGGCAGTACAAAATCATTCCATTCTCCTCCTGTGAGAGAGGTTGTCTCAAGGACTGAGTGTTCCCATGCTAGAAAGCTGTGCCAAGGCCTTTTGTGAATGGATTAGTTACTATTAAGCTGCCGGGCCTGATAAATTAGGATTTATAAAGATTATTACAAAATACTTATGCCCTCCTAATGCTGGTGATTGAATTTGTGAATCATATTGAATTACTGCTGTGGATTACGAAAAGGTATGTTGAATAGGCAGTGGGAAATGACTTATTGCGCTTTGTTTAACAACACAGTGTGTATTGACGCCCTTGAAGTGACTGTGCTATCTAGTCCAGCCTCTCTCAATCAGAGAGGAGCCGCTTCCCTAAAGAAAACAACCGTGACTGCTATCTTCAAAAATTCCCTGCAACCTTAAGGCTTGAAGACAAATGGATGGTGTACGATTTTAATTGCCTACTAACACCCTCCAGTGTAAGAATCTAATTATCTTTGGTCCATCGTATCGGAGAAGCCTATAATTGTTTCAATATTACACATCCAAAGGGGCTGAAACTGCAGAATAGCCAGATAATGGCTTCTTAAACAAGTTTGCCTCTAAGAAAACATTCTTTAAAAAAAGACCAAGCTTCATCTTGTATTCATTTCCCCAAAGAGCAACTTGGTACCAGAGAGCAAGAGATTACTGACCAAGAACACACTCCATTACTTCATGCACACAAAACAAATATTTCTGTACACACATTTCAATAAACAATGCTTCCACTGTATTTGAAATGTTTGAAAAAAATGCAATCCTCATTGATGACAACACACATACGCTCACATGCACACACACACAGACACAGACACACACAGACATACCTCTGTTGTTATCCTCACTTTCTTCCTTGGGGGTAGATTTCTTGGATGGTGATGTATTATCTATGAATCAAGAAAAAAATACATAATAAGGGTTATATAGAATATCAGAATATACATTTTTATTTACCCAATTTAGGATGCAGTGTTGTCAGTCTGAACTGTTGATGGTGTGAGGAAAGAAAGCTTATGGCATCATTGCAGCTCCTGTTCTAACTTGGCCGTTGAGTCTCAACTGCCCACACTATAAGAGTCTGTGGGAGAACTCCCTGGCTTTTGCGTTGTTTGGTTTTATACCTGCCTGAGAAAAGAAATAACACCTGTGAGAGGAAGGGGAAGAATGCAAGGCTATGAGACCCAGTCCAGAGCTCAGTCTGGGACAAAAGCGCTATTCCATGTGAGAATGGCAGTCGTTTGAACCTTTGAATCAGCTCCAGGCTGCACTGATTCAAACTCTGGCTGATGGAGCAGAATAAAAGGCCAGATCTTGGCTCTGGCGCAGAGGCCCATCAAACAAGGCCAAACTGGACCGGGGCAGGGCTGGCACGATGATATAACAGAGCTAGGGATTATCAGGGTTATTTCAGTTGGCTTGATATGGTCTGATGCTATGTTATTATACTGTATGCAGCATAAAATAGCTGGTGAGGAACGTGACGGGAAACAACAAAGTCGCTCAGGCGCTAACAATGGGCCAAACACACAAATGCCCTTCCTCTAAGTCAAGTCTTTAGCCATTACGCGCACATTGTTTCACTCTGGAATATCACATTTTACAGTGCACTTATAAAACAGCCCTTTTATGTTCACCTAAAATAGAATCTCATTGAAAACACAGATGCGTGTAATTGGCAAATCATGGGGGTGACTTTGGGATGAAAAACATTTTGATAGCACCCTGGGTTCTACATCTGTGGTAATCTGAAGACTTCCTTTGACAGACAGTAAAACTAACATTGTTCCCTGCTTAGTTGACTGCACGTGTACTTTGACGTCTTTGAGGGACGATGCAGTGAGACCCTGGAAAGCCCCTGGTCCAAACTCCTACGCACTTGGAAAGAAAACTCACCATCAAGTGCTTTCCAAGACCTACTGTACCTTGGAGAAAACTGCTAGAGGCAGTACATTTTATCAAACAATTCATAAAATGACATTTTTTTTTGTCTGCCGAGGAGAATTGCCGCTACTCTATTGGATCTATTGTTCCTGCTACTCAAACAATACACACACACTTCCATGAGGTTTTCTGTTATTGCTTATTCAGGACAACAGTGCACAGACAAATGTCAATAGTTTATCCGATAAGCAGTATCTGGGAGTTTCAGGCCGTGTGCCAAGATGGTGTGGTGATAAAAGCATTATACGCTGACAGTTGTGTTTGTGCCATCGCCATGGCGCACACGCTGCGCAGGGACGCTGCTCTGCTGTTTCTTTGTCACTCACTTTCGGTGGTCTGGAGGCATTGTGCCCGCGAGCCAGATGAAGAGAATAGTGTTGGGAATTAGCTGTGGATGTAAGCTGTTGTTCAGTAATGTGCCTCACATGAAGTATTTTTAACTGCGAGGTGACAGGCCCTGGATTCAACTTGTCACCAAATGACTAAACATTCAATTTCATCGGCTGCATAAAACCTGGCAAATCACTGTCACCAGCTGAAGCTACGCCACTCACTCTGCCTCTGTGTGCTTTAATGGAGGTGTTAAGGTGAAAAGGCAACCATGAAATATTCTGTCACTCACCTCCCTTCTGCTGCTCCTCGGTAACCTCCGTGTCATTGTCTGGCAGAGAGGGGGGGGAAAGACAGCATGTCAAACCATGCTATTCTATAATGTATGATACAATGAGTCATCACAACTCATCTCCTTGATTATAATGTTCATCAGCACAGTATTCGGTGCTGCTGTCTACTTACACCAGAGAACAATGAAAGCGGAATCTGCAGTGTTTCAAAAAAAAAAAAAAAAATCTGATTGAAATCTGATTTGGTTTTATTTTAGGACAAAAAATAAAATAAAAAACCAACAAAAACAAAAAAAAACAGTCTGGTTCACATGCCCAAAAGCTGGCTGTTGAAGCTCCTTCACCTCCTCCCTCCTCATCACACCAGCTGCCATGCTCCAAAATCATACCAACAACCCTCACAGCCTCCCTCAATTCCCTCAATTCCCCCAGCAGACGGCCTTGGATCCAGAGAGTTATTATGCCAAATGACTGTGTATGTGGGAGTGTGTGTTTCATGAGACATTCTGTTTCAATTAAACCTATACTGGTATGCTCAGCATAAATGACATAAAGCCTCCCATTTCCTCAAATTACAAGGACTAAAGTCTGGGGTGGATAACTCCACCTTGGAAAAAGAAAAGGTTTTTTCTTCTTTTCTTTTCTTTTTTTTTTAAGTTTAACTTTAAGTTGTATTTGCACAACTGTAGAATCAACTAAATAAATGAAATAAATAAAACATGTGCAGGTGAGGTATAACCCACTCTGGGCTTATCTTTAAACCTCACCTATAAAAAGTAATTTTCCACAGGTCTGTTGTGAGAGAGAGAGAGTCTGCATGAACCAGAGGTGTTGGAGGATGAGTTGAGATGCACAGTGTGACATGAGAAGGACGCTTAGGATGCTGCTTCAGAAGGAACCGCAGAGTGAGAGATGGGGTAGGAGAAAGTGTGGATGCCTGTTCATGGCTCCTGGCTCCCGTCACACAACAAATACACTGATACTAACTCAGAACCCCGCACAGCTCAGCATGCCTCAAAATGCTTAGAGTCATGCTACTATAGACTATTGCATACGGTAGTTCATACGGTACGATGGGGTACTCTGTACAGTATGTGTGTGGGCACATGTGTGATATAATTGTGTGCATGGCTGTGCATGACTCTGAGCCATGATTGCACTGTGGTTAACAAGGAAAAGCAAGTGTTAGCTTGATGAAAGGCTGTTGTCATCTGTTCTGTAGAATTGTAACCATCAGAGCTCCCTGTGGATCCAGCGACAGGCTTTTCTTTTGTATAACACTGAATAAAAGGGTACAGTGCATTAATCTAACCCTGCTTGGGGAAACAAAGGAAAGGCCCACTGATACTGTATAACAATGGCACAGGAATGGAAACATGGGGTGCCTCAGCCAGTGCCATGTCCTATAACATTATTAGTGGCATTCAAGACTGCTTTCGGCGTGGGGAATTTATGTGATGTGGTCAAGACTAACAATATATGACACCTCTCTAACTTCCTTCCTTCCTTCCTTCCTTCCTTCCTCCCTCCTCGGGCTAAAGAAAACACCAGGGATAAATTCACACAAAATATTCTCTCATAACTTAACAGAGGAGAAAATATCAGCTCTGTGATCATTTGACATTTTGGGAAAACTGCTCATTTGATGTCTTTCTGAGTGTTTGATGAAAGGATTGATACTGCTCTCATATCTGCATGTGCACTAAATATAAAATTAGAGTGAGGAGATGATTAGTGTAGTAGTTTAGCACAAAGTGTGGTAAAAATGTCCGATGGGAAAAAAACACACTACGAGCACTGATTTCAACACCATTAATTTAGATGTTACATGACCCAGAGTCTTCATAGATCAGCTTAATACTTGGATGAAATAAAGACAAGAGATATAGGCTAATGTGTTTATCAGTTAACTTAAATGTTAAAAGGCAGATTTCTTTTTTTTTTACTTTCTAAACTAAAACAAGCTCTCATCCAACTATTATAAGTCCTGATGCTTGTTCACCCGGAGGTGAAAGAGGTGCTGAGGACATTGTTAGATTTGATGTTTGAACTGAACTGGACTAAAGCCAAGCAAGTCCTAAACCTCTAACTTATAAAACATGTCAGAACCATGTGCAGCCAGGCCTGTACGTGTTGATAAGCAGGTAGTCAGGATATGCATTCGCACATTTTCTACTCATCTGTGATTTATGTACAAACATGTAAACATCTTTACATGTGACCAGCTAAAGCCGATCCTCATGTCTGCTCAAGCTGACTGAGTCACTCTGAGCCTGCTTGCTTCCTGGCAGTCACAACACTAACACACCATGGTCTCCTCATTTCCCTGCCCCGAGGGATAACCAACACAGACTTCATTTTCACCCCTTGCAGGGTTCCTGTAGCCATTCATATCCTCTGTCAACAAATTACATGTGTGTGATGGAGGCCTGTGCATACCACAGCTTCACGTCTTCTGAAGCAGTGGGGGGTCGAGGGGATGCTTCTATTATGGGCATTTGGTTGTAGGTAGTATGTGGGCTGCGGGGTTGGGGGTATGGAGTGTATTAACAGCCATGTAAATAAATGTCAATTGGAAAGTCAGTGAAACAGTTGGAGAGAATGCAGCGGCCCCAGTAGATCTGTGGGCTGTGTTAATATCGTCAGCACTGTGGCTGATTGAGGAGAAGAAGAGATGGAGCCCAGCTTGTGGGCAGCCACCCGGATCATATTAGTGGAGGAGTGTACCCAGAATCAATTTCAACATGCTTTCACTCTCTACAACCACAGCTGCCTGACTGCTCCCATGCTTGAATATACAGTAATATGTTCCAAGGCAATGTGGTCAATCATGATCTATGAACCAATCTAAATGCGTCATGGAATCAAGTCATATGATTAATTGGATTGATTGAGAGCTATATGTTAATCAATTAATGGTATCACTTTCTTTATATTTCTAAAAATGTAACCATGGCAACTTGAATTACTGGTTTGTGTTTCTGGGGGTGTGTACGTCCTCAAATCATTCAAACACGGATGGTCTTCTTAACCAGATAGCGATACTGTCATAGCACCTTAGAGATACGCACAGATTATGGCTTTGCAAAGTAATGAATAGGTCATTATATCACTGGTTATGAGCTCAGTTGACGAGGTGGGTTATGGATGGTGAATGGCACTACAGAGGCAAAACTCTTAATGTATAGTTGCTCTGTGTTTTAGCTTGTTTGTCTGTTCGCACGTGTGTTTGAGTGGCCTCCATTACAAATTATATGACTCTGAAGTGCTCCTTGAGCCGGCACTACATAAAAAATACCTTTGTGAAAACTTCATCACAACTCATTAGGCAACTGCTCCTCTAGAGCCTCATGTACAAAGCTTTGCATAGAACTCATACTGGAACACAGCGGGTGCACAAATGTTGGAAAGCAGCATTTGCTGCAGAAATTCCAGATTTTCACAGCTTATTCTTCTTTGTACACCAATTCATGTGAAACTGAGTGCATATGCATCACCACACTCCTCTATGTAGCCGAAATTTCATATGCTAATATGTCTGAGCCACCCATTTTTTAAGAATAAAAAAAACTAGCACAGGCAGCCAGTCAGCCAAACAGAGGTTTAGAGGTTTAGAGGGTGTGAGGTGGAGGTGCTGCTTTCAAAGAAAAACTATATTATTTAGCACTCTGTTGTCTGGTATTAATAATAGAAGAAGACAAATGGAGTGGGAGAGTGTGGCAGAGGCTGTTAATGGGATGGGGTCCAGAACGGGGTTTCCTTGAACATTACACACTTTCTCCTGACTAAAATGACTAAAATGACTAAAATGGTTTTCCGTTGTATTGGGGTTATTTTGCATAGTATCTATTATAATCTATAATTAGATGGAATCAATCGACTATCCACATCCTTTCCGAATTGCATTAGTTTATTGATGGAAGTAAATGGCTCACATCGATAAACTGGGGCTTGTTGGGGAATGATTGTGTAATTTAACAGCAATCACTCAACATGTCTCTGACTGAAACCACTGAGGAGTGATGGTAGTCTATAGACAGCCTGATATTTGGGGGCATACATCCTCCCATAGGCCTCTGAGGAGTAGATTTTGAATTGATTTACCTATTAGATGAACTGCACCCATTGCACACTCTTCTCACGTGCAGCCTGTTCCTACCTGTTGTTGGTTAGGATAATTTAATTGTGCTTGGTCAGACCACCTGCTACAATATCAGTCAGTCATATCACATATTATGTGCACATTGATAGAATACAAATGCTTTCTATTAACGTGGGAATATGCATCCTTGATGGTTGTGTGTTGATCGCTCTGATTTACATTATGAATACTGGCTCTGGCTTCAACGCATGCTTTAATGTCAGCCTGGCCAAACACATTGTATGTGAACTTTATGTACCCGGCTGACATAGAGGATCCCATTGCACACAGCTGGTAGCATGGTGTTGTAGTCTTGTGTAATTGTAATGTAGTTAGGAATGAATACGGAGGACTCAGTAGTAACGTTAACAGCTACAAGCTTTACTGCTCAACTTCTTCTTCTGTTTACAACAGCACTCAGTCAACACAGTCAATACAGGCTCACAGCGACCCCTAGCGCTGTGGAGCAGCAACTGAAAACACAACATATTTCCCTCTTGTTTAAGAAGCTTACTTATGAATGGAAATACTTAATAACTTGAATCAATTTAGACTGACTGTAAAATAGTGCAAACTTCTCCACATTACTTAATAGTAATAACAGTTTTTTTCAGTAATCACATTCAAATCAATAACCATAACAACAGTACTCTGTATTGCTAAACTCTTCTACAGTAGCAAATAAACTTCTATCCTGTTCCTTCTCTGTAACTTAAGTATGAGTAAACTCATTTTCCACTGACATTTGTATAGGTCTCTAAACAATAATAAACCAAGGTAGCTTCAACTTATAATTCACCTTTATGTCAAACAGTCATTCACATTGTCAGGCATGTTTGCCTTTCTCTTTTTTTCACATCATTTTTCCCTTTTATATTCCCCCCCAAAGGCCATGAGAAACGATTATTGGTAATCGTTCAGCCAAGCAGGCTTTTTTCTGACCCTACTGGGTCTGTGCATGGTATCATCTGGTGGTGGTGTGAGCTCTGGCTCAGGGGCTGGATCAACAGGTTTGCCTGTGATGATGTCCTTTGCACTGTCTGGGACGAGAGAGAGGTGAGAAGCGTTCCATGTACGTCCATCCTCCAGCACAAAGGAACCTGCACCAGCTTTCTCCATCACCCTGGAAGGTGCATGGAACTTTGACAGTCCTTTTTTAACGTGGAAGGGTTTTCTCACTCTGACCAGACTTCCCTCTTTGATCCTTGGCACCTGTGCACCTCTTTTAACATCTGTGTAGGCTTTTGATGCATTCTGTTTGGAGGTGACACGATCACGCAGCTGTTTTTCTTGCAGCGGTGTGGATTTGCTTGCTGGACCAATGTTCACTTTCGTTCGCATCTTTCTGTTGAACATGAGCTCATGAGGCGACACACCTGTGGTGCTGTGTGGAGTTGCACGGTATGTGAGCAGGAACTCCTGTATGAAGGGTTTCCATGGTTTCTTCTCTTGCTCAGCAGTGAGGAGTGTTTCTTTAAGAACGCGGTTCCAGCGCTCCACGGCCCCATTTGCTTGAGGATAATACAGAGATACTTTTCTGTGTTTGATGTCTCTCACTGCTAGGAAGTCTGCAAACTCACTTGAGGTAAATTGAGTCCCATTGTCACTAATGAGCTCTGTAGGGTTGCCAAACCTGGAAAACACTGTAGACAGGAAAGTGGTGATCGCCGTGGTTGTGATGGAGTGAGTAAAGGCGACCTCTGGCCACTTGGTGTAGTAGTCGATCAGTGTCACTGCATATCGGCAGTCCCAGGTTGCAGACTCGAACGGGCCCACGATGTCGATTCCCACCTTCTGCCACGGGCCATCAGGCAGTGGGACCGGCTGAAGTGGTGTAGCATGTGTCTTAGCACTTTTATCATTCATCTGGCATGTCACACACGTTCTGATGCTCTCCTGCACACACATGTCCATACTTGGCCACCAGTATAAGTCCCGCAGCCTCTGCTTAGTGCGGACGACACCCTGGTGGGTTTCATGTGCCAGATTAACAAGCTGTTTTCTAAGGGCCACAGGAACAAGCCGTCGCTGAGGGCCCCTGTAAACAACCACATCTTGGACTGAGAGTTCGTCTCTGACAGCAAAGTAAGGCTTCAGCACTGCAGGTAGGGACTTTGTTGTTTTAGGCCATCCTTTTTTCATCTGCACTCTCAGGGCAGTAAGTTCTGGACACACCTCACATGCCACAGTGAAATCCTTCACTGAAAGAGCTTTCAGTTCCGCATCCAGCAAAGCCACGAGCTCCGGCTCCATCACTGGCTCTGCATTCTCTGCTGATGGGAGAGGCAACCTGGAAAGACAGTCAGCAGCAAAATTTTGTGCACCAGCACGATACACCACATCATATGTGAAACACAGAAGTCTGGCTGACCACCTTGCAATACGCATTCCTGCGCGTCCAAGTCCTTTTGTAGCTAGCAGTGTGGTCAGGGCCTGGTGGTCTGTGCGCAGCGTGAATCTTGTTCCCCACAGAAAAGTCCTCCACTTCTCAGCGGCCCACACACAGGCTAGTGCTTCCTTCTCCACAATGGAGTATTTCCGTTCTGCCGGAGTGAGTGAACGTGAAGCAAATGCGACTGTACGCTCCGTGTTGTCAGGATGCACTTGTGTCAATATGGCCCCCAGACCATAATCCGAAGCATCAGTGGAAACAATGGTCGGGAGACTGGGATCAAAAACTACCAGTGCTGGACTGTTTACGATGCGAGTCTTGACTGTATCAAAGCTCGCCTGTGCAGCTGCAGTCCACTTGAAGGTGTCATCGCGCAGGCAGTCTCTCATGGGCTCAACCAAAGATGCATAATTTTGCACAAACTTTGCATACCATGCTGTGAGTCCCAGGAATGAGCGTAGAGTAGTGGCGTCGCTAGGCGCTGGAGCTTCTGTGATAGCTTTAATGTGATCCTCATTTGGCAGCAAACCTTGAGCTGACACGACATGCCCAAGGAACTGCAGGCTTTTCTGGTTGAAGTGACACTTTTCAGTATTAAGCTGGAGGCCAGCTTCTTTAAGTGCAGCTAGCACTGCCTGGAGGTTGCAGTCATGTTCTTGCTGGTCCCTGCCATAAACTATGACATCATCCAGGTAATTCTGGACCCCCTTGAGGTCTTTCAGCACAAGGGACATGAGCTTGGAGAATGCACTTGGGGCTGAACACAGTCCATATGGTACTCTACGAAACCTGAACAGTCCTTCGTGCGTTATGAATGCAGTTATGTCACGGCTCTCCTCTGCTAGCAACACTTGATGATAAGCATTCGCCAAGTCAATGGTAGAGAAAACAGTGGCTCCACGCATTTCAGTGAAAATGTCATCCATATGAGGAAGTGGGTGACTGTCCATTACTACTGCCTTGTTTGGCTCACGGTAGTCCACACACATTCTCACTTTACCATTTTTCCTTAGTGTGACCACGATGGGTGATACCCACTGGGATGCATCAATCCTCTCAATCACATCCATTTCCAGGAGCCTCTCAATTTCAGCGGAGACAGCTTGTCTGACAGAGACTGGGAGCCTTCGAAGCTTCTGTTGGACAGGCTGGACACCCTCCCTGATTTTGACTCGGTGGATGAAGCCTTTTGCAAGACCCAGCTTCTCCTCGGTCACTGACTGGGCTATGACCTCTGTTACTGGAGCTGCAGGTGAGTTAACTGCTGATGAGGAGGTAGCAGGTGAGAGCACAGCATTATGTTCAATAGAGAGTCTCAGTGCTCTGAATAAGTCCAATCCCAGCAAAGCTGTGCCTGTCCTCACAACATATAATGTAGCTGGGACTGCTGTATTTGCATGCTGCACTGTAGCTGATAGGCAGCCTAGCACTGGGACCTTGGACTTAGTGTATGTCACTAACCTTGAAAGTGGCTCAGACAGTGGTACATCACTGAAATGCTCTCTGTAGAGGTGCTCGGGAATGATGGATACAGCAGAGCCTGTATCCACTACTAGCTCAGCAGGGCAGGAAGTTGATTTTGCATTTATAGTCACTGCACATGTAATCTTGTTATCCAACTGTCCATCTTGTAACATCAACACTGTGTTCATTTCAAGAACAACCACTTCTCCAACGTTGACAGTGGACTTGGACTTGGACTTACATACACGGGCGAAGTGTCCGGTCTTGTTGCAGCTTCGGCATGTCACTTTACGTGCTGGACAGTCTGGAGCGTCTGCCAGGTGAGTTGATGAACCACACCGAAAACAGCACTGGTCCTGTTTTGATGCTGCTGTAGCCTCAGCGGGGTTATAACTCCTTGTTTTGGGCTTGAACTGGCGTCTTGGCTTCGCTTTCACGATGTGCACGGAAGCTTGGGGCTCCGCTGTAAGAGTCTGTACGTGTCCAATCGCCGCTTCCACCTGACACGCCATTTTAACTGCTACGTCCAGTGTGAGATTTCCGTCTGTTTGCACGAGCAGCTTCTCGCGTATCCGAGGGCAACTAGCATGCTCAATGAGTTGATCCCGTATCATTTCATCACTATTTCCAGCAAACTCACATGTCGCCGCCAGCTCTCGCAGGACGCCTACATACTCGGCAACAGTCTCATGCGGTCTCTGCACTCGTTGTCTGAACTTATGTCTCTCCACAACAACGTTTATCGCAGGCTTGAAGTGTGCACATAACGCAGTCACTGCCGACTCGTAGGACGTACCTCCATCTGTGAGTGTGTAAAAGATACGTTGTCCTTCAGCGCCCAAGCAGTGCAACAGTAGAGCACGTTTCCTCTTGTCGGGCCAGTCGTCCCCCTCCGCGTGAATAGCAAGCAGGTAGTTTGTGAACATTTTCATCCACATGTCGAACGGAATTGTAGGCTGTCCGACGGACGGTAAAAACAACGCAGGGAGAGGCACAACATTCGCCATCTTCGTCGCCAATTTGTTGTAGTCTTGTGTAATTGTAATGTAGTTAGGAATGAATACGGCGGACTCAGTAGTAACGTTAACAGCTACAAGCTTTACTGCTCAACTTCTTCTTCTGTTTACAACAGCACTCAGTCAACACAGTCAATACAGGCTCACAGCGACCCCTAGCGCTGTGGAGCAGCAACTGAAAACACAACACATGGATTCCCCCTTGTTGCCCAGAAACCCACCCAAGAGCTTGTGAGGGAACAGGTGATGAACAACGCTTCACACATTCTTCTCCAAAGCCAGTCTCAACTAAGTTCAAAATCTTAAATGGTTGAAAGCCTGTCATCAACATGTTCCAAAAACAAGGTACTTAACATCCAAACACTCATCCCCTTCTATCTCTACCATTTGCTGTGTCCTCCGATTAGCTTGAGGCTGTCATTGTTGTGTATTGCTTGCTTTTGCGCTTACTAACACAGTATAATTATGGAAGGTTATTGTCATAACCTAATCCTCATAATGATAACTCATAACACTGACCTGTAAAGTGTCTCGGATTGACTACAAGCATTCCAAACATACAAGACATGCTGTTGGCACAAAGGAATGCAGATTCTCACATCCACTTCACTCTTCATACATCTGACAGTGAGTGTGAAAGATGGTGTATGCAATGTTCGTACATGAGGCCCCTGTGGACGTCGGTGGAAAATTTGAACACGTGCTGCACGTTTCTTCTACTGTTTCATAGCGCTAATGTTCTAATATGAAATACTCCACCAGGTGCAGCTTCCTGTTTTACATGTATGTGTTTGGGAGTTCTTCTTGATGTGCCCGTGTGCCTGTGTGCAGGTGTGCGTGAGTATTCTTTTCTTGTTTGCATCGTCTATAGAGACATTACCCTGCTTTGGTTCTCTCATAGCGTCAGCTTGTGGGAATGCACACGGTGATAGAGCAATTTCCTGTATGCAAATGTCCTGTTTACATGTTCCTGCTCCAGTCTTTGTCACTTGACAGATTGCCTGAATATGAAGAAAGCAGCTATACGATGAAAAATGAGAAAAGTAAGACCTCAATAAAGAAGCCATTGTGCTCATTCTCAGCTCGAGATTTGTTTGAAACTGATGTCACAGGGAAGATCCCGAGGTTAACACGACCCAACACACACACAGGGTCACAATTTACAACAGCTCTATAGCAGCTTACTGATAGAGGAGGTGGTGAAGAAGCTCCTCCTTGATATAATGATGAAGAATGATGGAAAGTGGAGGGATGAGGTAATGGGTGGCATGGGAACAAGTGAGAATAAGTGAGAGGAGGGGGGGGGGGGGGAGAATAGGCAGGGACGTGACAGAGGGTTATTGAAAGCGAGAGGATGTTACAGGAGGCTGAATGGGCTTGGGCCTCTGTGTGGTGCTTTCAGCGTTGCCAAAAGATATACCTGACTGTCTGTCTCTAGCAGTGAGGATGATGAGATGTTCTGAGCACGCTCAAGCACACCTGCAGAGCTAATTCACAGCTTCTGATTCGCTCCTACCATTCTGTGCAGGCTAAATGCATGTCTTTTCGCACCATGAGGTTATGCATTGTGCAATCACACGAATCAACATTTCTTTCTTTAAAGCACATGTATCAACCACTGGCAAACTCATCTAGCCAGGCTCGATAAAACATATTCATTCTCTTGCCTGAGAATGTAGTCTACAATCACAGCACCAGCAATTATGTTGTACTTACTGGTAAAAGTGAAAAAAGAAAAAAATAGTGTATGGTGTGGTAAAAGCTTTGAACATGAAGAAAAGGCTGGAGCTGCAGTACGTGGCTGTTGTGTAAAAACACGAGCCTGCTGTACTCCAAACAACGACTCTAAGTGGTAATATCACACTTATTTAGCCACTTGGTCTATAATGGGATTAATATCGGCTCCAGCCCACTCATACATACAGAGCCGTGATAAAGGTGGCCGTGACTCCAGAGGTCAGAGGGCATGTGACAGGCGAGACACTGTGATGAGGAAAAGCACTAGGGGCTGGCATCTCAGTGTGCACTGTGGTCGCCTTCTGGAACGACCCCACATTAAATCAAAGACTGACCTCTGGCATCCTCATTAGCGACTCATTGCACATTGGTAAACAAAAGCTTTTAAGGTGTTATCTTCTAATAATGTAACTCTGAAGTTTTCTTCTTTCCCTTTGCAACACACGCAGAGCAGAGCCATGTTGTTTTCTTTCTTCCCCATCGCCAGCCATGGAGAGATGTAGGGCGTTTATCCACTGACAGCACTTGTAAATGGCGAGAGTGATAACTGGAGAACAACAGCTCCAGATTCTCATCTCAGCGTACTAATATGATGAGACGGGTGCTGGGTGCATGGGGGCAGGCAATATAATTAAGGTCTCTCCCCCAGAATGTAATCTTTCAGGGAAGAGCCTGGGCGGGCAGCGGGGACAGATGACGGGAGCGCAGGGGGAACAAAACATTCTCCATCTGGGAGCAGCGAGATGAAGGCCTGAGAGCTGGTATTCCATTGGGGCGTGGGGAGGGAAAAGTGAGGTAAATGGGAGGTAATGCTAGGATTGTGCAGCCAGCGAGCCTCTCTCAGCTCCCAGGCTATTCAACTCAATCCTCGGTGGAGCCCCCATCAGAGCTGGTGACTGCTCTTGGCCCCCGAAAAAAAGATGATGACATGAAAGAGGGGGGGAGGGGGGGGTAGAGAGAGAGAAAGATAGAGCGAGAGAGACAGAAAGGAGAGTGGGAGTTGAAGATAATGGATGTTTGTTTATGTTGCATACAGAATTGAGGAGCAGTAACCAAGGATGATCAGTGGTTGCTATGCATCCGTGAATTTTCTTTAGTTCTTGCAGAAGACATTTACTGCTGTGGAGCATTATTACAGTCAATCAAAACTGACATTTAAGTCTCATCAGAATATCAAAAATTATGCAAAAAATATCAGCTCGCTGGTTCGCTGACAAAAAGTCGAACTATTCCAGTCCTATTACGGCAAAATCCGTAGAGAACTTGACACTTGTTATACCAACTGTCAGCATCAATTCTCACTGGTAATCTTCCAAATCGCGCTGCAGGTGCATTGATTTTGTTTACATTAGAAGGTGTCACCCCGGTCTGACAGGTCCTTATACTACTGCTTCCAGGAACAAGATATCTCTGGCTGCAGATGTTCCCCGGGATACACAAGGAATCAAAGCCACCCCGCTCTATACAGATGGTCAATTAAGTAGGTGGTGACATCACATAAGACACAGGATCTTTGGAGGGAGGCATCAGATAATGCAGCATGTTAATCATTCTTCAATCCATTAGCTGGTTCAACTCAAAACAGCAGAGGAGTTATAATGATACAGCAGAGTCAGTAGAAGTAAACACACACGTACCTTGAAAAATGACAGACATCTTCTTCTTGTAGATGGTAAAGTCAGTCTCGAGGAAGACACAGAAAATGACCCGTGTAATCTGCACAGTTAAAAAAGAAAGAGAAAAAGATGGAAAAGCAATTATTGTACAAGCTCATTGCAAAAAAGTCTCTGTGGTGAACTACACGACAGGAAAACTTAGTGGACATGTTTTGATGTGACAGTAGCAATCTGCATCAGCGGGACACAGCTACTCAGAAATCTAAAAATCTAATTTGTTACCCTCCCAGTCAAGACCACCCAAATGATACCCTGTGAGACAGCTTTTAGAGAATATTACAGCACATTACATCAGAAACATTATTGGATGGCTGCATTGGTTAGAGCAGAGCAATACGCCTACTATCACACAAAGTACAAGGACATGAAATTGCGACGTTAACGATGAGCAATGGAAAATTCTTTCATTCAAATTGAAAATGACAAATAAAGAAAATAGCAAAGTAATGATTTTACTCTACCACTAAGGATAATGAAGCCAGAATTAGATGTTGAATGAAAAACAGGAAAGATGTTTAGTAGATTTGATACTGAAACCCCAAACAACTATCATGTAGACAATTTAAGCAAATGAAAACGTTCAATACAGAACAAGAAATTGACTTATTTTCTGTTTCAGTGATATTACAAACAATAACAGTGATTGAATCAATAGGTCTTTATGCTTTTGGAGCCTGGCAGCTGTAAGAAATATTATAAATTAGAAATATTCATTCATTTATAATTTCTCAAATGGACAGAATAAAGGAATATGGGCAATTATTGTCTTCCTGTCTGTCCTCAGACTTCATCTCTATACATTCACCGATGCTGGTGACATCTTACTACACAACATATACACATTATATGTTGATAACAGTGAGAGGCAGCTGCAACACAGGGTTCTCCTTACTGTTGAGAGTAAGGGTCAGCGTTAAAGTAACTCACTGTACTGTAAACTGGATTAATTGAACTAAGAGTCTGTCGGCCACAGAGTGAAGAGGGTCGTTCAGTTTAACAAACCATTAAACGGTAAACATTGAACTTTCTCACTCTCAGACCTCACGGAGAGTTTATACTGTAATGACAAATTATTAAATATTAATTAAAATCCAGAATATTTCAGTTATTTAATTTCTATTCTTTGGTGCAGTTGATATTTGACAACCACTGTGTTTTTCACCCTCAGGTAAAATACATGTCTTGCATACTAAACTAAGGCATTTACTCTAATGAAAAAGAGAAAGATCAACCAGGACAACATCATAGCCTCTAGTGCTTTAAGTCATTTAGATACAGTATAGACTTAATGTGTAAATAATGAATAATCATGCAACTTAAAACAAACACCATGGAATGACCAGGCAAATAGGGCACACTGTTTCTTCTTAATCTCTTCATATTGTATTTCATTCTACACTATATACAGTAGGACTACACTTTCTATACTATAATAATAGGTCTGAAAAGAGTTGCAGACTGAGCTGTTGAAAGAGTGCAGAGAAGGAGGTCACCTCTTCCACTTTCACTCTTCTCCAGTGGAGACTTCGATGTGCAGACATCAGTCACAGTCACAAAGATGCATTACACACCACGGCAGCAGATAATCGCTTGACTGAATAATGGCAATTTTACACAACTGCCGTAATGGTAGCTATCTGCCCACCATCCTACTCCATCCAAGATAGTGATGTTATGGGGGAATAAAGGGAGCTCACCAGCTTTAGCCCCATTACTGACCCTGCCCAACACAAGGATCCGACTCAAAGAGGCGCCCTTCTGTTGCTCAAACAGACATATATCTATTAATAGTTTATGATCCATGCTTTGGAGTAAATGTTAGGCGCTGCATTCGGGACGGTAACATTTCATTTCGCTAGATGTCTGGGGCAGGCTTTGTTCATAAAATGTAGACTCACTCTCTCAACCTCTCAACCCCCACAGAAAAAGAAAAAAAAAGAAAAAAGCTTTAAGTCTCCTTTGAAGCCATGGGCTCGCTGACAAACAGATTGTGTGAAAAGTGATAATGCACCAAGATAGTGCATAGCACTATGGGTGCTGGAAGGCCACAGGACAGCAGCTCCCCAGGAATTTCCATTACTCTTTTATGGAGCTCCATTCTCATACTGACTGCCCACTGTGAAACAGGATGAATCACAAATTCATGCCTCCACTGAAACAAACAGTGTGCCCACACATATACAGATACCAGTGATGATGATGATTACATTTCTAAGCCATGTGTTGACGTGATGAAACGGCAAAAAGAAACATTTCTCCGAGTTAACTGACAACTTGTGCTGAAACAAAGCCAAATAGAAAATCTTAGTATCCTAGTCATGTAGACTCTTCTCTCTGGCTCCCTCTTCCTCTGTCAATCTCTCTGTCTAGTTTCTGTTACAGCACTTCCACATTCTGCAGAAGGCTTGGGCAAGTTCTTTTATTCTACAGATCAGAAAGACATCGTATGGTCTTTGACAGATATCAGCCAGTCCAGGATGCCAAATGAAACCAGTGCCAGTGTAGAGCATTGACATTCTGTCTGTATCCAAACAAACAGAGTTGGCCAAGGCTCCACACCATTGTAAAATAAATCAAATACAGCAGAAAAGGTGATCTGTGACTTTTCTTTGTTGAAGTGAATTCCACAAGCCCATACTTAAAATACCTTGTTCTTTCAATGTCAAGCAGAGTCAGCTTATCTCCTGTCTGCATACGCACACATAAAGAACCACAGAGTCATATAGAAAACGGATCTGTGAACATTTACCTGAACACTCGTTAATGCAGCCATTTTCAATACACTTTAAATTACGTAATACTTATAGTTATCATGATGTGATGACACAAAATTCATTTCTGGCACACCTGCTTTATATTGATGTGTGTTTTTACGTTACTACACATTCAAAATAAGAGACAAGATGATACACAGAGTGATGTCATCCTGATTACATTTAAAGGTGGAAGGTATAGATCAGTAAGAGGAAAGAAAAACTAACAGAACATAGCCTACTCCTCTGGCTAATAAGTAAGTGCAATTTAAATGAGCACTGCAGAGAAGAAAATTCTACTAAATACTTTATTTTAGATTTTAGATTTTGGAGAGGAGGCCCAATATTTAAGTCTGAGGCTGTGAGATATGTGTGTGTGTGTTGAGTGTGTTAAGTGTGCACCCCGCAGCCGCCAAGGTTGAAAAAGTTAATGGAAGACTAATTAGAAAGCTGGGATCACTGCATGCTAGCCTGCCTAGTCATTACTCATCCCTGATTGGAGGGCCTTTGCCAAAGGGTGAGGACAATATGATTTGGTCCTATGGTTGTACATGGGAAGGATGGTCTTCTTGACGGAAACGTGTGCTGCACGATAAGATGTAAGACTCTGGAGCTGGCTTGACCTGTCACTCTTTGATCTGTATTTGGTGGGAGACCCTCCCAACTCAGGGAAAAGCTAAGGGTTGAGTGGACTCAAAAGTTTTTGACAGGGAGCCGTATGCGCCCCCCCCCCCTCCCCTCCCCACCTCCACCACCACCAAAGAAAAGTGAACATTAAAATGTATAAACTGCATTATTCAGATATTGTGCATCAGCGTATTAATATGATTTTCAGGAGAAAATATGCATTTCTTTAATTAAATACAAATCAAAGTGATATTTTGAAATATTTCCAATTAATTATATCATCCGTGAAAAGCTGAGCCACTCACTTCTTTGGCTGAGTTTTAGCAGTGTGACGAGGGTAAACACTATAAAGACATTAATTTATACTGCAGACATTTGTCAACACCAATGCTGTGCTGTAATAATGCAGGTTAAATATCTAATTTCAATTATTTCAAATTAGGGGAGAGTGGGGTCAAGTGTAACACTTTTGACTATTTTCTGAATTTCTCTGGGACTGATTCAACTAGATATGTCATTTTTTGCTATGTTGTAGTTACACAAGTCTACTACTGTCTCATAAATTTATTCAGCCCCATATATTACACAAAGAGTACAATGTTGATTTATTTCAGAGAAGTCAAATGTTACTTTTGAGCCGCAGGGTGGGGTCAAGTGTAACACCATGGAGGGTCATGTGTAACACACTACAAAACAACCACAAATAAGAAAATAACTAAAGTTTTATTACAGAAAGTATTAATTCAAAACATTTTCTTATCTTAAGTAATCATATTAGCTCATTTAAATTTGATAATATAACGGTGTAATGAATTCTAGCTAGTGAGTTCGAAAGCTAGCAATGAATTCTAGCTAACGTTAGCAGTGAAGCCCACTGTTGTTGTCCCTGAGGTAGCCTAAACCTCTGCTAGCTACTCCATAGAGTATCTAAGTATGTACTAAAACATTGAGTAGGTTTGCTTCATTAAAAACAAGTAAAAACTGCATTGTGATGCAAATTGTCATTGCTGAAAACAGGGTTGTCAAGGTGTTACACTTGACCCCACCCTTGTCAGATAGCATAAACCCCAATGTGCTAGCTAGTAGAAGGCAATGAATCAGATGGCACTCATTTAGGCTGTTAGCTAAGACATCAGGCATCAAAATGATATAACTTGAGGTTCATTGCCTGAAGAACTCAGGACACCAGTTAAAATATACAGCGATTTTGAAAAATTACTTTCATACCCCAAAAACAGTGTTTTCCTGATAAAACCTGATGGGGATCAGAAAATGGGCTGATTTGTTCCAGGTAGGCAGAGGACCATAGTAAGCATGTGCAGAGTGAATATCATGACTCTAGCTTGTTTCTGACTGGGTGAAAGTGAGGTGTTACACTTGACCCTCCGTTACACTTGACCCCACTCTCCCCTAAACCCTCTGCAGGACACTTGGCTCATCTTACCTAATCAATTCAAAACCAATGCCTCTTCGTTGTAATTAAGTTTTGAATAAATAATAAGATGAGACTAATTAAATCATAATGCCAGGGGTTCAACCTATGCCTTTGTAACTCGTTTGCCGGAGACATGACATGGAGACAAACAAGAAGTGGGCGTGGCCAGCTCTGTCAGTCTGTGGTAAATGCCTCTGTCGCAATGTTAATGAGCTGTGTGCCTCGATATAAAAGCATCCTTTACGCACATCTCTTGTTTCACAAAGCACTTCATGTGATTTTTAATTTGTGTGTATCTGTGGCTCATCATTCTAGCACAGGGCTCACCAGGTGCCCCAGACTCCTACTGCCTGGCTAACAGATGAGCTGTCATAGCTGGCCACCCATGCCCATAATTACATTGGGGGCACTGCCAGCAGAATCTGACGTGCAGGCACAACACACGCACTTTTTATACTTGCATTTCCTTCTTGATTCTGTCACAAACAATAATAGGGACAGGTTGCCCTAGCAAGTCTGCTCCAGCTGGAGCCCAAACCCAGGGGATATCTGTGTCTATGTGTCCTGTGCTGCCTCGTTACCGAGCCACCGGCTGATGCAGGATCCTGAATGGTTGCATCCAGATGGACGACAGGAACAGAAGACGGATATACAATATTAACACTGGCTGAAATTATTCATTCATTTGCGTCATTTGCTCATGTTCAATGTCATAGTGAGTAAACACCAGTGTGCACTGGACGGAAGGGAAGCTAGGCAGATCACCAATCCATCACAGTGGCTGGTCACAATGAGTTGTATATATCATACGCGCTATGTAAAATCATAATGTTTTTGTTTGGTTTCGGATATATTCATCCCTGATGTGACATACATGACATACGAGTGCTGTGTGTGATCATGCACTGATAGTACATGTCATTGTTCCAGACAGATTGAATAATTCCAGAAAATTATTCCTGAGCCAGAAATATCTCTCCATAAAACACAGGCTTCTAGCTGCACCATCAAAGCCATAATCAGCGAGTGGCTGTCTCCTCTGTTGTCAGCAGCGCTGGATTGGATAGAGGGTTCACTTTGAGGCAGGTGGACCATATCCAGGCCTTATTACTGATGTAATTACACACACCTGCGCCCCCCTCACAACTAGTACACAGAGCCTGCAGCTTGGAAAAGCAGCAAAAACCTCAGCTTAGGTCGGACGTGCATCTGCAGTCGGAGCTGTGTACACACAGTCAAACACATAAACATATCCTCAATCCTGCGTGACATGGGACAGCACAGGCACTAAGTCCACGTTCCGCTGCTTAAAATGTGCTCATCGCTGTGACGTCCCTCTTGTCTACTGTCTTTAGCCGAGGTAGAGATTATGTCGGTGGCGGGGCTGACAGCAACAGCCAGACGTCGGCGCCGGCCACTCGGGTGAAGCTGTGAGCGGCTCCTCCATTTGACTTTGATTGACCCTGTCTGCGGAGAGAGCTGCAGCTCCACCTGCAGCAAGCTGCTGAATTATCATTTCAAAGAAGTGCCCAGAAAAGGTTATCCCTTTGAACAAAACACCTCCATCCATACATCAAAGAAGAAGCCTGACACTGGGCTTTGAGGAGGCATGGTAACAACCAAAGCCAGGAGGAAAGTGCTGAGCTCAAATTATTACTTTCCAAAGCTGCTTGGATGAGATGCCCACTATACCATGTCATGATAAAAACAATAAAACACACGATGCAGTCAGATTAATATTGCAAAACAGACAACAGATTTTAGTGAATGGTTATATACACGATTATGTATGAGTGCTCAGCACAGTGTGACTAAATAGAAGTGATAACATTCTGGTAAGCTGCCTGGTTATTTCATCAGTGTAAAACATCACCATGCTGCTTCTGAGGCTCTATGCAGTGCAGAATATAAAACATTTTGACAGGAAAATGCTGTCTTGCTAGATTTAGAAAAATCCATAAGATAATGTATCAGCAATTTGTATGTTAATTCAACAAATGCTGCGTATGCCTCACATTTTTTACACATTACAGCTGAACAAATAGTTCATACTGTATTATTCAGGCGCAATTGCTGCATAGTACTGTAGACAGAAATTGGAGTACAGCATGCTTGAGGCATCTTGCATTTTAGCTCACATTTTCGAAAATTGTTCTCTAAAACTGAAAAACACAGCATTTGACTTTCACAAGCTTTGAGCTGTTCCTGCCAGCTTCCTCTGCCAGCAGCAGAGGCACTGTGCTATCTGATTAAAAAAAAAAAAAGACAGACACAATTTGAACTGGAAAAAACTCATAATTCACCCCTTGTATTTTGTATGGTTTTCATATTTCATTCCTCTAAAAGAGAAGGCCAGGCTTTATGGACTTTAAATTCTAATTCCCATAACAGAATAAAACACGCTGAAAATATGCAAAGGTACAGTACAGTAGCTGTTTTGCCACAGCCAGCTCTGCCCCACTAGAGTAAAGTAGAATGTCAATAACCTCCCACAGGAACAGTAAGTGACATCGCTTGACTGCAACTAAATGTTTAGTAGTACATAAGAAATGGCAGTGATGAAAATCATTCCCTACCAACAAGAGGACTTGGAAGTCCCTTGGAAGAGTTCTGGACCCTCCAGAGATTTCAGGTTCACAGTATTACAGCATCTTCACAGCGTATGACAAATGATGCAATAGACTCCACTGACAAATTTGTCAATTAATATGGATGGTCAAATAATTATAATGATTGAATACTTGTGTCAGGCCTATAGGGAATAGTGTGAGTGTGAAGGAGAAGGATTGGGCCATTTTCAGATCATAAAGATGAGAGGTAGTGCAGCTGCGGACGAGGTCAGAGGGGAATGATGAAGGAAGGACTAATATAAGGGCTGTATCTATGATCCATGGCTGCATTGGTAATGATCTGACCTCTGGACAGCCACTGGTCTATAACAACCTCTGCTGATGAGGCAGAGTATGTGTGTGTGTGTGTGGAGGGGGATATTGGGATAAGTTGTTTAAATATACAAGAAATGTAAGTGTTGGCCTTAAAAAAAGGAAATACTGCATTTTCACTCTTGCTCAGAGACAAATTGTGTGACTTTGTTCTTCCTCTGTATGCATCTTAAACTGCCTTGGATGTTAACTCATTTTAACTAAATGTTTGTAGAAGAACAAGGAAATCCTCTAAGAAGTACAAAAATAGTGGACTTCAATTTGCAGAGATATGTAATGGTCTATTATGTAGCTTTAGGAGATCTTGCTTCTTGATCAATCAGGTATCACCTAGCTGAGCAAAGCTACTGAGGCTTGTATCAACCTTTAAACTGCGCGCCGTAGAGACATGAAAATGTCATTACTGAAATTGTCTGCTTCCAGGTTACGGTATCCTGTTTTTCAACAATCCCGGTTATGTGCACATTCAACATTTCTCACAAAAATATACTGTTTGTCTGCCTAAGGGGATAAACATGTTGAATGAATTTCCCACCTCATAAAACCTTTGTTTGGATGTTTTGAAAGCTTGCAGTCCTTTACTACTCTTTTATTGGTTCATTTCTCAGTTTTATGGCTCACCAACTGTTAATATACATTGTGTCCCTATGCATGGATTTTATTTGTACTGTAAACAGTGATCTGGACAATCAGAGATAGATGATCTGGATCCATGGATGCCTTTCCTGTGAGACATCCTCAGTCAGTATATGGGAATGAACGCCAATGATAATGTGGTCCCTAGGCTTAGCTAAGTTTGTGCACGGTCATAGCATAATGTAAATGTCATCACAGACATAATATTACCGTATGGCCCATTCATTCATGAAATGCTTGCATAAATATTGAATGATGTTATGGCTGTACTGGCTGTGAGCAATTCAGTCTGTTTAATTGCTACTTCTGTTTACATGGCAATGCTGCTAACATTGGTCAATGATGTTTACCTTTATGAAATGGCCTATTGAGAATGCCAACATGGTGGTTGTTGCTGTTATTAATTTAACATTACTGTATAAACTACATCATTGATTTTGCCTTAGTGCGTGATCAACAGTGGAGCTTCCATCAGTCCAGTCCGTCTGTTTCATGGCCTACAACCATAAACGTCTGCATTTAGCTTCAAAGAGCATCTTCAATGATGGTGTTCTAAAAACATGAAGGTCATCTTTTTTACATTCCTGCTCTGAGATCTAACCACACAGCAAGCCTTTTTCTCCCTCACTCTGCCCATCTCACCCATTTTACTCTGCTACTGCAGCCTAGTTTCCGCTGTTTTTCTGTCACCACAATGCACTCACTACTGTGGTAACGTAAGCATGACATCCCCTCTAAACTGGTCTATTTTACAGGGATGTTATAGCATGTCACTTCATGCTCAGGGCCTGCATGTGGCCTCTTGAACTTTCTGGTAAAACGTCACATAAAGTCATGTGGGGCCTCCCTGATCAAAAATTGAAATTGAAATTAATTGCATTTGTTAAAAATGGTCTAATGAAACTAGGAAAGTTGCATGCTATTACCGCACAATGTTTTCTGCATGTTATACTGTATCAGCCTGTGTTACAGTATGATGTTGTTATGATGCCATGTAAAGCCCTTTGAGACAAACTGTTTGTAAAAATGGGCTATACAAATAAAATTGCCTTGCCCTGCCCTTGCCTCTCTTACCTGTGTTAGTTCATTTCTCCTGTTGTTCACCTTTAAAGCAATGACTGGCCCTTGACACCTTTGCTGCACTCCCAATTCCCATATTAACCACCAATAGGCAGTACTACATGTCAAGTTGAAGGATTGCTGCTTCGTGTGGATGCGTCAGGCTCTGTGTCTGCTCATCTGCTCTCCACCATCATTCCAGGGTTATCCCACTTGGTTGTCAAAGCACTCATATTTAAATTTGTCCTGTTTCTATTTAGTCAAACCCTTCTCGGTCTGTGGGAGCAGGCCAGTAAGAGCCAACTCAGCCCTATCTGATGAAAACTGATGATGTGCAGCCAGTTATAGATGTCCTCTCTGCTGAACCTGTTATGCCCAGCTCATGTTGATGAAGTCATATCCAATGTGTGTTATTTGTCTGATAGAAACAGTCTTTGCACAACAGCTGCGTGTTTGCCCTGTCTGGGTTTGACTGCTTCTCGGGGGGGTTTCCTGGGAGGAAATATGTGATGTGATCCAGCCAGGTCCTCTCCAATTTGAGTATTACACAAAAGCTGCCAGATGAGAGGAAATCCAATCACAGCTTTCCATGGCAAAATTGCCTAACTGCATACAAGCCTGGATCTGGCTGTCATGTATATAAAGACCACATGAGCCAAGGGGAGACACACAGGAGGCGCCGGAGGACCAACAATTCATCTACAGCAGCAAACACGTCCACATTTCTACAGGAGAGTGGTTGTGCTACACAGCAGATAGCAAAACCTGTGTGTTCTTCTAACCCTTGATCTCCGGCCTTGTAACCCAGTCAGTACTTGAACGAGATAATGCAGATGAGTGAGAAAGTGTGTGGGCCGCACTACCCCTCGCACACGTAAATGCTAATAACTTCATCGGTACTCTAAGGTTTTTCTTGCATGTGGTGTTTTATTTTTTTTCTTCCCATGGAGCTTAATGCCATAAGGTCAGCAGGAACACTCATTAGAAAGTACTCTGCTTCATACACTTTCTTCGAGCTAAAGCTATTACCCCTTTGTTACTTTTATAACCGAGCCCATACAAGATGCCAACACAATGTTCAGGCAGAAATATTAATATTTGCTTTTTTCTTCACGCTTATCCACCGCCTGCATTAGGCACTGAAACCTCACAGAAAAGGTTCATTAAAGCCCTTTTTGCTTTCAAATCCAAACAGCAACAATCAGCTGAATAGTTCTCATTATTTCATCTTAAGTTAAGAGGTGGACTTATTTTTTTTCATATAGAGACGCACTTAAAACCTAAATCCCCTCGTTATACTTAAAAAAACAAAATGGAGGTTTAAGGTGTCTACAGGCGTCGTACAGCGTAATAAAAATAAGGATAAAGAAACACCCTCAAAATTAAAAGATAAATATCAATGAACATCTGTCACAGCAAGAAAGGTGAGCCTGTTCACATTAAAATGCCAGAATAGCCACTGTGGGGTTGTGGCAGATTTACACACTGCTGAATACAGCACAGGATGAGTGTAACAAGCAGGAAATAAAAAACAGAAAAACTGATCCTGAGAGCGATACCATATGGTTGTGTGGGTGACATCAAACAGGGAAAGAGGCCTCAAAGCAGAGGTGCTGTTTGACATAACTTACAAAGTGGAATGAAGATCTGATCTGGACTTTGTCAGATGTATCGGGCAAATTTACAGTCTTTCCTTCAACGTGAATTGCAGACAGTGTCAGGCTATTTATTTACCATTAGAGAGTAGCAGGAGGGAAATGCTTTGTGAGGGCCTAAGGGATTTAGACAACCATGAAAGTGGAGAAAATGTTTATGATGTGTAAATAATCAATACTAGAAACAACACATCAGGTTATTTGCTGGAAACTATGACATGTTAAATGGCATTGTCACTACTCAGCAACTGTAGTGGATGGATACAGATGTTGATGTAGTAACTGCATTGTAAATTAAATTCTATTCTCACAGAAAGCACCCAAAATAGAGTCCTTGAAAGCACTGATTAAGATAAAAAACTGTCTGGTTTTGGTTTCCTCTGTGTTGCACTGACTGGCAGCAGCTAGACGATAGGATAGGAGGTGCCTGAAGGTGTTTGCTCTGGAGATGGGAAGCTGATTAGATATTGTACATGTGAGGGGCTCAAGGTTTATGGCAGGTAAATTAACTAAAGGAGAGTTAAACCGTGGAGATTTGCGTAGATGAGTGTCACCCACGTAAGCCTTTCTCTTCTGATGACAAACAGCTGTGGAACATTGGAGCCAGTCAAAGGCCCATTTACGGACTGTTATATTATCATGACACAACAGCTGGCCTTAACACGCACATCTCACATCTGACTATCTGGAGACCATTTAGAGTAAACCTGAAATAAAAATTCCACTCCAAAATGTACTCTGAAATCTAATATACCTTTGTCTCAGCACAACGCAGACCGCTGAAGGCTAATGTCTTCTCTTCATATTCCCTGTGTCATTTTCTTCCCTTTGTGTGTGTGTCTCTATGAGCTTTCTATGACAACATTACTGCCCACACGACCTGCCTCCTGAGTGATTTACATGTGAAAGCTTAATTGTAGAGTTAGTTACAGGTGCTATTAAATGTCATTTGGACGTTCTTTTCAGTGTAACCAAATATGTTGCTGGCAGCCTCTAGATCACCCCTCATCTCATTCATGGATTTACTGCGTCTTTGCTCTATCTAAGTATAATCTGATTACCCATTTTGGTGTTGATGTGAGGTGCAACAAGGATCAAAAAACATGCAAGGGAAAGATAATCTAAATAAGGATTAAGGTTTGATGTAGGAGGAAGAAGACTTCTAATTATCTGAGCCCTGTGACAAGAGAAGACCAGAGTGCTGTCAAACTCAGTTTCTACCAACAGAAATACATATAAAAAGACCACAAAACTCAAAAGGCTTTTGGATTAATGGAAGCAATGGGAACAATACACATTTCAGTGTACTATATGACCTTAAGACTTTATAGTGATAGTTCAACATTTTGGCAAATTCGCCTATATTGCCATAATCCCCATAGTTTTAGGAGTAGGTTCGTTACCTTTAATTGTCGGTGCAAGCTGTTTTTGGATCGGCGGGGCAGAGTTCCACACGGCGCATGGTACTTTCTTTCCCTCATCAAACTCATCAAATACACAATCCAACAACTCCAAAACACTCTTGTGAACCACACACGCTATGAGATAATAATGTAACATTACGAGACAGAATTGTTTTCGAGGCAAATGCGTAGCCAGAACTATCCAGACATGGCTAATGAACCTACTCCTAAAACTATAGGGATTATGGCAATAGGCGAATTTACCAAAATGTTGAACTATCCCTTTCACACAAAAGCTAAGATTTTGTCATCATCTCCAGTCTAGCAGAGTCGAAACAGTGCAGCAGGGACGGGGGGAGGTAATTTTCCCCAGTCTCCCTGATTTGCATGATTTCACTGAGACACAGAGTAATATATCTATATTAGTGTCAGCGTCCTCATGCATGTTTGCTGTGCTGCACCTAAGGGTATAGATGCTAATAACCCACATTGAAGGCTGTTTAAAAACAAGGGACCCCTGTAAGGGCCTTTCAGGTCATTCTAGCCAGAGACACAATTCAGTCAGACTGATCAGAGAGCTCATGAGTGTGGCGTGTTACTAAAATAGGCAGCACTGTGCTTTTCAAACACCAACCAGCAACAATAACAACAACAAAAAAGCATTTCAAAAGATTCCCCTCGAGTAACAATAAAATTGCTAAAGTGGGTCTAATTAGCATGGTTAGCAGAAGAAAGCTCTGTGCTCCACTCTTGAATATGAATCAAATTATTTCACTTGTTGGCAGATCAAATAAAAGCATGGGAAAATTAAAAAAAAAAAGAAATATCCAGTGACTTGTTGACTTTAGCATTATAACTACGGGGTAAAATGAAAAAATAAATAAATAAATGAACAAGATGTGAACTGTTGCAGATGTCTTCTTTTTTTTTTAAGTATATTTTTTTGGCTTTTTCCATGCCTTTATTCGATAGGACAGTTGAAAGTGTGACAGGAAATGGGAGGCAGAGATGGGGGGGAATGACATGCAGGACAGGGCCATCCGACGCGGGATTCGAACCGGGGCCGCCTGCAGTGAGGACTATAGCCTCAACACATGGGGCGGGTGCTCTACCAACTGAGCTAAACACCGCCCCTGCAGATGTCTTCTGAAAGCTGACAACAACATTATATTCTATTGTTTGACATGCCATAATTTTTCATATGTTGGAAGTGTGAGCTTACGAGACACAATGACCTTTTATAAAGCATTTCTTCCAAATTAAGTACAGTATGGCAAAATACTTTTACTGCAGGGAAAAGAGCAGAAGATGCTTTACTTCTATGCTGCAACAACATTAGCAGAAGGTGCTGAGGTAGTCTGTGTCCTGCATGATGGACAGTCTAGAGCACAGCTCCACAGACTAGTGTTTCCCTGCCTCTGAACTCATTCTCCTCCAGCTTTCTACTACTGTCCCAAGGAAGCATCCAGTCAATACTGTATCTGTATCTGTCTAGCTGTCGCTTAGAAAATCAATGGCCTCCCTCTATTCCCTGCACTGTTTTCCACTCTGTCTCTTGTAAGCTTCCTTAAACCCGACTGGAACCAAAGCAGGAGCTAGATATCTTACAGCCTCCTACCTAAGCGACTATCCACCCACAAGAGAGGGGTGACACTTTGTTAATGCGACAACTGTGTAACATGGGGCACAGAGTGCTGCTGTAATTAATAATACTAATCCAACATCACTTTATATGTGCTCTTAGAAAAAGACAAACAAGGATAAGTAGGAGAGGAAAACACACTGTAGAATGGGTATGATGAATGAGCGGCCTCACTAAGTGACTAATACCAGGGGATAAGGGAGAGTATTTCCCCCCTGTTGTTAATACTTTAATAAACAAGGACATCCACTATTTTCAAGTAATATATCCAGTCTAGGTACTAATTAATGTTCCTGATAAATACGCACTGTTAAAGATGTGTCAGGGGACTAATTATATCAGTGGAAGGAGAGTCGCTAAGCATGCAGTGATATCACATGGGACTGTCGAGTAAAGAGGGAGAGCACCCACTCTGTCATGTGCTGGAGACCCAGCTGGCTCAGTCTTAAGGAAATCCTCTCTGCTCCATCAAGAGGAAACCAAGGGCTAATATAATACCTTGAGATCCATAAGTAACAACGGGCAGGAGAGCCAGATGCAGAATAATGAAATGTGATTCGTCTTTACATGGAAAACGGCCACTTAAAACAGCAGCTGAGCTGTGAAGAGCAGCAGGAACAGGGCCTCGGAGGGAGTGAAGAAAAACACCGGGGTGGTGTGTTGGGACACGCCAGCCCCCAGTAAGCCTGTCTTAACCACACCTCTAACCAGGTCCAGGTGGACTCTCGCTTCAGTGCCAGATCCTCAGAAGTGGGTCAACTAACAGGAGAGGGGGAAAAGGCTCTCAAGGAGATACAGTACATATAGTACACAAGATAATGCAGGCAAGGAATATGGTCTTGTGTTTGTGACTATGACACTTACAGCACTGGCAAATGGTGTTACAGCCATTTCCCTAGAATGAGAGGAATATGGAGAAATAAAGTCCACATTGACCCTGTGACCTCTGAAAGCACACTCCTATATTACCATTCTACATGCCTGCGCTTTGACCTTTTCAAATCCCTCTTTAAAGGTTGTGTGTTCCTGTGTCTGTGGGCTGCGAGGACTCTGCTGGAGCAGCCGGCGGACTGAGCACACCATACCTCTCCACAGAGTGACCTACAAAGCTATTGTATTAAAAGAACCATATTTATCACCGCTTGCCACACCACTCGGTTCTACCTGCTGCATGAAGAACATAACCCTTCCTCAAAATCAAGTGCTCCTCCACTCTCTACTTTGAAAGGCTTTTTAGGCATGATTGGCTCGAGGGATCTCTGAAAAGGAAGCCTATCGCTGGGCTGCTTTTGTGAGGTGAAAATGGTATTCAGCAGCCACTTAAAGTTTAATCAGTCTGTGATATGTCTGTGCTGGGCCATTGAAACAGAGGGCTGAGCTAATACAGGCCATGACTGCTGGCTGATTACAGTGGAGCTGTGTCAGTGTTTTTTTGTTTTTTTTCACTGAGTATTACATTTGCATTTATAATTTTTTCCTGTGAACACAAGTGCAGAATTTCTCGACAATTATGAAAATGTAAATGCTCAATCGAAAAATGATGTGAACCCTTAAACCCGAGATGCTGACAGTGCTGACAGCAAGATTGCTATTCAAGCCAACAATAAGGCCTGAGGATAAAGGGTTAACCCAGGGGTCTAAACTAGGAGCACGACCTCTCAGCCTCAGGTCTTTTCATGTTTTCAGATTATGAATGAAGCTGTCAAGATGACAGGTAGCGTGGGGCTTTGGAATAACAGGCGCTTCAGAAAAGGCTGTAAAGCAGAGGCAACAATGAATGGTTAACCATTCAGAGAAGAAATATATATTCTTACATGTGTAGCAATTATCCGAGGGAGCACCTCTATCACAAGCTTCTAGTTCAATACCCTGTGAATAAAAGTAGTTGTGTTTCCAGTATCACAGAGCCATGTGCATAACTCACTTTAATATAACACTCCCATAAAGACAAGTTAAATATATTTTAATATGCTTATTTCCAAGCTACAGCTGACACCAGTAGACGCCACATCATATCAGACAGCTCTGATTTAGCAACAAAACAAAACAATTAGCTGGAAACGCTCTCTAACCAAGAGTAAAGAGGCCCAAGGCAAACAGTGCCACAAGTTCCCCGTAATTCCTCCAATAATCTAATTAAGATACTTACTAGAACCATGGCACGCTAATGAGAGGGCTATGACACATTTGTAGTCTAAAGACTCTCTGACTTTATCTGTTTGCGCTGGGAAAATTAAATTATTTCCACTGCATCTGCAGTCTGATATCCTTTCTCTCCTGGAATGGTTTTGTTTTGCCTGCCTTATCTCATCTGCTCATCTCCCCTCCAATCTTATTGTTAATTCTTCCAAGACAGGAACACAATGCAATTCCATTTTAATGAATAAAAATAGAGGTTTCTAGAAAACCTAAGTAGGTTAAATAAATAGTGGAACTCCGACGGGCATAAAATGACGGCAGCGCACCCCCTTATCAGATATTTATAGCTCAGAGTAACAGTGGTGTGTTGTGATATGTCTCTCTCCACAGGGATGTGGCTGTGGCTCTGTTCTGACATACAGTGTATCAGTGTCCTACTGTCTTTGCGACCTGAACATATGAAGGCACATGTTGACAATAGTGCACACGCAGCGGTAACATGCCGTCCTGTGTGCATCCTATCCCGTGCGCTGTGACCAAATCTTTAATTCATGTGCTGTGTCCCTATATCTGGGTCTTCGCCATGTTTTGGCCGATGGCCGCCTGTCTGACAAGGGTGGAGGGGTGAGCGGTGTTGATATAGAAGTGTAAGACGGTTTGGAGATGCATTTTTAAGTAAAAAAAAAAAAAAAAAATCAGGCAGATGGCAGCATGTGAGAATTTCAAATAGACATCACTTCCTGCTTTGCGGTGACTGCAGGTCAGCAGGGTCAACAGACATCTTTGCGATTGTAGCCCATGCTGCGCACACAGGAAGAGAGCGGGTCACTCTTTTATCACCAAGACATATTGAAAAAGCAGCTGAGAAAAGATCAGAGTAGCGCAGGAGGAACGCAGACCCAGAGGTATATCTCTCCTGCTTTCACTTACCCAGATAAGGCGCTGAGCCTGACAGCACTTTCATTTCTGCTACCTTCTTATTTCATTTGATTGGGCTTTAATGGGTTTTGGTGGATAACATCCCTTTGTTTTTCACTGTATTTTTTTCTAATTGACATTCAGTATGACACGTTGAAGTCCTCGTGTTTTTGTAGCACCAGCCTACTGCAAAATGAAATTGAACTTTTTATAAACATGAGGGCAACCATCAGGAAAGAATTTAGTTTCTCATTCATCTTTAAAACCAGAAACACAATTTCTCACCTCTTCCTCTCTGCACTGCTCTTACGAGATTGAAAAATGCTTTAGAATAGAATATTCACTTTGAAGAAATAAAACACCTCTAAAACATGCAAAATTGACAAAGAAATTGGTGAAGTGGTATTTGAAAAACCAAAAAGGAAATGAATAAAAGTAACGTCTGTATATACAGTATAGGCAGTGAATGGGGGCTGTGTGTGTAATCCAACATTGAGGGAGAAAGAAACTTGACGATGTCATGAATATAAAAATGCACAAGAGCTGAAACAGTATAAATTCTCACTACCTTGAATGATAGCACAAATTTACATTTTTTCTTTACTTATTGAAATTCATCTTTCCTCAATGGTATGCTATAATTGGCACAGTTTAGTAATCTGTGGCAACTGTATGAATATGAATGAACAATGCTACCATAGGATATACTATATTTCGAATCAGCAGGCACATCTATCTTTCAGCATGCCCCAATTAAATTTGACATTCTGTATGAGGCAGCTTTGAGCAGTCAGTGGTGTGTGTTTATGAATATGTATTTTTTTACGGTGTCAATTAAGCATTGGATAAACGTCCATGATATGCTTTTCACGAGCTTAAGTGTAGTCAAACTAATTCTAATTAGCTGTTTATATGAGAGGCTCAGATTAAGTGCAAAGAGCTGTAGATGTCCCATCGGCACAAGGCTACGAGCCCATATGTGAGACTGTGTGTGTTTTGTAGGAATAATAAATCGTCTCACATGTTTTACACTTCAGAGTTGTTCAGCCTTGGCGCGTAGCGGACTCACTTGCCAACATTCCCGAGAAAAAAACAACAAAAAAACAGACATCTGTAAGGTATTACTAAAGTTGATGGTTGATGTGCTTTGGACAGCGTCATTAAAACATCCCAGGTTACGGCCTGTTATAAAAATGCCCAGCGATCCAGGTGTCAGGAGACATTTACTGGACTCCAACAGGCTTTGAGAGTGAAAAGAGGATTTGGAAGTTTTCATGAATAGACAAGAAAATGTGCATGGAAACCTTACCACCTAAAACTGCAGGAAGGCATCCAGAATGAGGATTAAGGTTCAAACTCCATCTGCGTGACGGACAGACCAGTACTTAACAGACAATTATAATCCGTTAAAAGCTAATAAAAGCACCATCATGCTGTTTTAGTGCGAGGTGTACCAGGCAGGTACTGACGCTGGCTGTGATTGGCTGTCGGTTGATGAAAAGAAGAAGTCCTATCTACAGCACCCAGTCCTTACAACAACCTCAGGCTTAGGAGGTCAGAAGTCAGGCCTGCGATCACATCAATCACACATCCAGTGTGAGCACTACAAGGGTTAATTTGGGAACTAATTTATCTGGGATGGCCTTCTGCCTCATATCAGTTTATACGCCTTATGGATGTAACACAGTCTATATTGCTCTGTTGAGGAGAGAGCAACCCCCACGTGGCTGCTTCAGTGACTCGCTGCAGTAGGCATGAGATCAAAATGGAACTACTTCTTGATGTTTCTCTTCAATCTCAGAAGAAGAAATACTAATAAGCTGAACATCCAGCTCTGATATGAAGAGCACTGAGGAATAACTCACGCTGTCAGTGGCAGTCTGAATTTTAAGGTTCGTGCTACTGCAGGACAACCAGCCAGGACGAACTACGGCGTCGTCGCTTTCATCTGCTTGGACACAAGTACATCAGGGAACTCATTAAGATGGCAGCAGTTCAAACCAAAATCTCAGCATCCCTTCTGGGAAACATCTGTGTGATAGCCATCCCTCCAGCACCGCCCCGCCCCACCCACCAAATCAGTTTGCAAGGTTAATTGGTATCCAAGACAGTCTAATCACAAGTGGTAGATGAACAATGATACAAACTGATTTGCTGATATACAGCAAGTGGTGCATTTTGTAATATCCTGCTTTTTGTATAATTTAACAAAGCAACTGTAGTTCTGAGGGGTTTTGATTTATAAACATCAACAGAAAAGACATGTTATTGCTAATCCCCTGTAAAGTGGGTAGCAAGAGGGCTACAGTGAGTCAAAGTTTACGATCCATTTTCAGCACATCAAATGAAAAGTTAATAGTACTATAAGTTTTTGTTTGATACTATAACCCATCACTAATGTTATATCTTTATCTCTGCTGTTGGATATACATTTGATCCCAAAGGATGAAAACATTTACTCTCTTCCTAACAGTGGGGAAATGTAGTGCCCTTGAACCAATGGGATCACAGAAGGAGTACAAAAACACACACATTGGGATGAATCAATAGCGATGATAATATGAGCTGGATGCAGTGAGTCCGTCTGGGCTCAGGCTCTGTGACCTGTCACATTCAGACATAAAGCAGCGACTCCAAACATTACGGAGAGGCTCTGTCTCTAACTGAAATGTTTAAGTTGTCCTTTAGATCCCTCCTGTATGCTATGGCCATGAGCGCAGTCCTTAGAAGTGGATTGGGGAGAAACCTGATGTAAATATGTGCAGCTGGCGGCTCATGTGGTTTTGTTCATTCAGTGCAGCTCGCACGGTACAATATAGATTTCTATGAAAATAACCTTTTTAAACTCAGTTTGAAAGTTAACCTCTTGAAAAGTGCATTCGCCATCTGAAAAACATTTAAACAAGTGCTCTCTATATGAACTCTTATAAGAGCTCTTCAACAAAATGAAGTGACTGGAATGGTGCAGGGTGTCACCGCACAAGACTCGGGTAATTACAACCTATATGTGGTTTGTGGATGTTAGTTAATCCTGCGTGATGGCTCTGAGTGTATGTGACGATGTGGAATGTCTGAAGACTGATTGACATTCTTGACATTACACTGAATCTGACAGCAATTACATATACTGCAGAGAGCAAAACAAGTCTCCTGCAACAGAAAATAATAAACATTTTCCTTCATGGAAACTGAATCTATGGTCCCTCTTGGTTGAAGCATCCGTGCCAATTTAAAAATAACAAATACAGACACAGAGACTTCAGGGACCTGAAGCTTTTACTGTAAACTGTAGCAACCGGCAGGGATATCACACTACTGATAGATACTTCCAAATAAGATGTGAAACATGGGTTCTCTGGTGTGTTCCCTCGTAACCCTTCAATTATATATCCTCATAACATTTCAACTTTTATTGTCAGATATGATGCTGATAAATGTCACATAAACTGCAAAGAACATAATGGCTGCGGCCGCTCAGGCTCTGCTGGAACAACACATCCCAACAAGATGAGAGCGACAAAGAGCACGAGTTGACTGCCACTGTTACATGTATTTTTACAATCCACGGTGCATTTTTAATGTTTTTTAATTACTACATCTCTGTCTCTCTGAATATGAATTATGCATGGAAGAAACGCTATCTAGTTCACACTAGTTTGACTCCTCCAATGGCTGTTTTCAATCAAATTCATTCTGGAATAGTCGGTTCTGGAGAGGATCTCTGACACACTTACATCCAAGCTATTCCATCCACTTTATGCTTTTGAAATTACATTAACCTTTTTAAACACGGTTTTCAGAGGATTTTGAAGACGGCTGAGTATTGCATCACTAATTGACTGCTTAGTAGAGGAAATGTGGTGGAAAATGACAAGATTATTAGATACAGAGTGAGACTGTAATGGAGTGCCAAAGAAAGGGCTCGCTGTTAACACCTTCGAAAATGCCAACAAATAATAGGAATGCTGCACAGTGCTGCCTCCTGTAATCGGGGAGAAAATAAAAAAACTTTGCTAACATATGTTCACACACTTACAGACAACGGCAAGTCATGAATGCACACCCACACTTGGCAAGTCACATTTTGCATGAAAATGTGATAAAGATGGTTATCTCAGAGGTGCAGCTAAATCCAGACTCACACAGGCCGTTTATATAGCCCCTACCATAAACATGTTAAATTCAATAAAAGCTTGATACTATTTTAATAAGAGGAAAGGCTTGCAGCTTAAATAACTTTGTTTTTCTTCCACAGAGCCCCCCATATCACATTTCTCAATTTCAGGCTTTTTTCTAATATCCCCCATCCCCTGAAGGAACACTTGTATGTTTCAGTCAGTGTTCAGTAGACTGCATGGGTTCACTCCTCTAACTCTTACCACATGTGCAGTGGCTGGGGCCGCGCCGCACACCAGATAAAGCCTCGGAAAAACACGGCCATGCTTATCTCCCCCCATTCAAGTCCCTCAATTATTACTAAATAAAAGATCAATCCAAAAAGTATTACTGACATGCTGTATGGCAGGCTTGACACAACACACTGTCACTGCTTTAAAGCAAAATCTAAATCAATTTAGATCAAGTATTGATAAGGATGGAGTTGGCGGAAAAGGAGGTGACTGACTCACACAAGGCATACGAAAGTATCGCAGTAGATGATGAAGCAGAGATGTTTTTTTAATTTTCCGAGACAAAGGAAACTATGAAAGTCTTCTGTGCCGCTCGACTGCAGTCATACAGAGGGATCTTAACGTTGGCATATGAATTCTTTATGATGAAATTAACAGTTTTTGTCTGTGGGACTGAATCAGACTGTCTCACATCAAATTTCTGTACTTGACTATTATCATTCACTATAAATCAATGACCTGAAGAGTCTGCTGATCATTTTAACCTCATTAAATCCAGCCACATTTCCTCTTGCAGAATATTACTGAAGCCACCCAAACGTTACACAATAAAACAACAAGGCATGATGAGTGTAACTACAACTGCTCACAGCACCAGCCTCATTGTTTTACATGGTACACTGCACACAGGGCCAATGCTTATTACACAGCACAAACACTGCTGCAAGTGTAGATTGGCTTGAACATATAAATATGCGCTAATTCTGAAATGGGCCATGAAATACTCAGGTCTGTAGATTATTGCTGGTCACAGGGAGAAGCTAATCAGCTCACCAAATGAATGATGAGGAGTGCTGAATTGAAGACTCCCCCTCGCTCTGCCCATTATCCGGCAACGTGCAGAGAGGCTGCCTAGTGTGAACACACAGACTTCATGCCCGTGCAGTGGGCATTGGCCCACGCTGGGCATCCCGCGCACATCAGATAATTGGTAGAGCACCACCACGTGAAGCAGTGTGCCGAGGGGACGGCGTGCGGAGAAAAACACACAATTTCAGCAGATGGCTTGTCTGATGAACAAACAGCATGCGGACAGAGACGGAGAGGTAGGAAGAATCGAGAGCATCCTCAAAATATACGGGAAACGGTAGACTCGGAGAGAGAGAGAGAGAGGAAGCGCAAATGTGTTTTCTTGCGTGCGCATTTGTGTGTCTGCACACATCCTGACTGACACATAATACAACAAAAGTGGAAAGATCTAACGCTGACTGGCAGCACATTCGTTCATTATCACACAACATTGGTTCCTATCAGTATTTCCTAACAATCCCAGGTGTCAGAAAATCAAAACGCAGTTGAGCAGCCATGCAGGGAGGAGAAAATCAAATATGTCACAGTAACAACAAAACACCATATATTGGGCTTTTGATGACACAATAAACAAGCACACTGAGCAAAACAGTGTTTAGACACTGCAGCATCAGTTAAGAGGATATCATTACAGCACTTCAGTCACTTTATTCCACAGCATGGGTCAGAAGAAACAAGCTAACAGATCTGAATCATTGTGACAGGGTTAATGACTGTTTCTGTCTTCTAAACTCCGGCTGTGGAGCAGCTGGGCCTCAGGGACCCAGGTGACAGGTTTTTTTTCTGTCATATCCACCAAGTCACACTCTATTTCTTCACCTCACTTTACCACCATGATGCCATGACGCTAGCTCCCCTGACACCGCCACTCAACCGCAGCGCCTCTGCTCCACACCTGCAGGCCTCATAGGACAGAACTGAGCATGTTTAAATCAAAACCCTTTGATTATTTACACCCACATGACTCTGCCGATGGCGAGACAATCGAGTTTGGTTGAAATGGCACTGGCAATTTTTCGGTTTGTTTAATCATAATTATGTGGCAGATGGGTGGGGCCTGAGACCGAGCACAACAATACAGAGTCTTAACTCAGGTGTGTATTGTGTATTGTGCATTCTTTTAATGCTTATTTGTGATTCATAAATCATCTGCACACTGTACTGAACAGTATTATTGGACCCTTGTAAGAAAAAGGTGAAACATGTCTTATATGAATCACACAAATTCATAACTGAGTCGACATGTTACTGCATTTTTTTTCTATAATGAAAATGTCCTCTTTACTATTGTAATACTTGTACTTATACCTACTATTAATACTAATACTATTTATAATTTTTTATATTTTAAATATTGTTGTTCTCATATTTCCCCCTATATCCTTCTATCAATCCCAATGGGTAGGCCACAACCATGTTTTGCTAAGAAATGGTTCAATCTTGAATCCTCTAAATCATCATAGTATTTTAATACTCACTGATTATAACATAGTTCCTAATAAGAAGTGGCTAAAATATGGAAATTAAGTCAACAATTTAATCTAGAGTAGACAAACTAAATTGACACCTAACATATCATAAATTCATCTGTAGTCAGTGTGGAATTGAGAATTAAGGATTTTAATCAAACAGTAGATAAAACGTGAATAATTCTGGCCTCAGCAATTTAACTAAGAGCAAATATCAGTATTCATCCTCATCTTTGTCAGCTATTTTTTTTAAATTTTTGTTTTCATGATTATGTTTTCAAATTAAATTCTTCAAATTTGGTCCCATGAAAACTGTCCATGTTTTTCACAGGCTTGTGTGAGGTTCTGTATCCCTGGGTACATGTTATTCAGGGTCTCTTGATATATGTGTATACTGTAGCTCGACATGATGTCCACAGAGCAAAGTGTAAGTGGGTTGCAGTGTGTGAATCAACTCCATGTGTGAGTGTCGGACCACACTTCGGAAAAGTTGCTGATTTAGTGTAAAAGGCCATCTGTGCCATTTTGCCTGACCTTCAGGGGAATGTGACTGTGACTAAAGCAATTGCCTGTCTGTGGGATGGCTGTGTTCTTATATATGTGTGTGTGTGTGTCTATACAGGATCAGAACACTCTGAGGCTTATTGTACACACTTGACAATTATATGTTTTATTGTTTCACTTTATATTTGTTTTCGGGTCGTGATCTTTACTCCATTTTCTACAAGAGTCCAAATGCAATACCCACCACAAAATGGATTATATCGAGAAATTATAATTGACCTAAACTTCCTCCCCAAAAAAGCTTCTCCAGAAAGTCCACCAGGCATTGTGTCCCCTCACAGTGACCTCCTGATTTACTCATTCAGGACCACATCAACAAACAAGCACAGTCCACAGACCTGGCTGGTCACTGTGGTAAAAAAACCCAAAAAGCCTCTCCCTGCAGTCACAGATTTACAACCGTCTGACAGGACTGCCCGCCAGAGGACGACAACAATACAGCACAACAGGGATGAATCATCCCGACTTCTTCCTCTGCACCTTCGAATTGGTGAAGTGATGATGAGAGCATTGGGATTGTCACAGAGCTGGGACTAGTGGGGATCAGCAGGATTTGACTCAACTGCACTGAATACGTGCTGTACAGTGATTCAGCTTTTGTCCCGATACTGAACTGAAATCGACCAGTGCAGGAGAGAAGCACGAGACATTAGTAGGCAGACTGACTCTTGCAGATGTGACCATGTTGCCCCACTTTCTACCAGATGCTCCACAGGGCCTGTCCTGCCTGCGGAACCACTTTCTCTTCTTTCATTCCCCTCTGAGGCCGAGGGCAGCGCCAGCCACTAGTGTGGACTGTCCAGGGGACGGCGGGCAAACTGGTCCCCAGCTGAGCTGCTGCTGCTGAAGGGGTAGTCATCACTGCCATGTCGCCCAGGGCAGCACAGCAGGACCGAGCTGCTGGTCCCTTGATCGCTGTGGTAAAAGCTCATCTGTAACTATGCTAGGGCAAAAGAGGCTCTACGCACTAAACTGGAAACATGGAGGCAGAGTAGAGACGACTGGGTTTAACTCAAACAGCCAAAAGAAAGAAAATAATATTTAAACATCTGTGGTTCATACCCGTTGTTACTTTACTGCTTTTTGTTGTGTATTACTTGAACAGGTTTCTACAGTAACAATGTAAGAACCAATTATCATACTGTATCTGCACATTAATGCAACAGAAAGCTTGAACTTCCACTTGGTTTATTATTCTATTAGGATAAAAACAGCTAAAGAAACTTGCACACCTGCACACATCTCTGCTTTCATGTGGTTGTGAGAATATTAAAGTTGAACCACAGTGTTGAACTGCAGACTCTGTTTGCTTGTTAATATCTTGTAGCTGTGGAGGGCTGGGGAATTATTACTCTGGGTCAGCTCTGATGATACTGCAATGCTGCCGGAGTTACACAGTCCTCACTTATACAGTCGGTTTAGCTGCTGTTTTTAATGTGTCTATGCTTTGTGTAGTTAGAATAAAACACCTTACAGTGGATGTGTATTGGGTTGTTTGTGTTACACTTTATCTGGTTAATCCGCCTACTCGGAGTAAAAAAAAATCGGTATTCTTTAATAAACATCCAAATGCTCAATAATGTTAAACAATGTATGTACAATATTTCAACCAACAAGCATTTCATGGTCAGAGTTTGGGTCAGCTGAAATATTGAATTTCAACAACAACCTGACGAGATGTACTGTAAGAAAACAGTGTTGGATTTAAACTGTTTATACACTCAATTTAACAGGTGAGGGAAATGTCAGGAAAAAATACATCTGAGGACTAACAGGTCCCTTACCTTCACCAAATTCAAAGAAAAACTTTAAATTCTTCAGATGCTTAAAATTCTTCAGATTCTCCTTTTCACTTATGTTTTCTGGTCAAGGGTAGTTCATCATAATTCTGCTTTTTACCATGAACATTTGATCTGGGAGAGATGTCTTTATGCTCTGAGTTTATCTAAGATACATTTGGTGAAAAAACATTCGGTAACACTTTACTTGATGCCTATTTCTATAACACATTATAACTATACTTATGAGTTATAATGCAGTTATATATAACTGTATAACTATAGTTATAAACACTCATAAATGATCATAATGTTTTATAACAATAATCATAACACACTATAAAACATTTTATCATGACTTATAAGGTCAGGTATATTATAATACATTATAATTGTTAGTAACTCGCTGACAATGCCCACATCGATAATACATTATAGTTATAATGTGTTATGATTGGCTTATAAACGTGTATAACTATCTTTATAAATACTCATAAATTAAAGCAGAAGTGAGTGATCCGGTCGTTTTCGCTAATGCTGCGTTCCAGGCAGGCTTTTGAAATCGTAAATTACAGCTTCAAGTCACAACTTACGACTTTGTAGCGTTCCAGGCAACCCACTCGTGTTTTTCCGACCTGTTTTACCGGTGAAAGTCACTATAACGGCCACTCGTAACTTCCGACCGGTGAACTCGTACCAGATCGAACTGGTACCACTTCACGGTCGGAAAAATACGAGTTTCCTTGAACGCACCATAACAGTCCTCGTCGCTACGTCACCACATTCACGGCGTTCCTTGGCTGCACACACAGCCCTGCATGCCGTTCTCTCTCCTCATTGGATAAAAACTGTAGGATACGATAAATGTTTTCTCTTCGGCTCAGAGCAGAGCAGAGGGACTGAGAGACCCGTGTTTCAGTCCAAACACTCTATGTAAGTGATTGCTGTCGGAAGATATAACTATTTAAGACTTATATTAACACAAATATATCACTCACTTCTGCTTTAACATAAGGCTTTATAACAATAAACATAACACATTATAGAGCATTTTGGTCAAGTATTATAGAGTTATAATGCTCTATAATGTGTTATGCTATATTGTTATACAGTGTGCGTCAAGTAAAGTGTTACCAAACATTCTTCTAAAATATCATCATAAACTGAAGATTAAAAGGATTTTTTTTAGCACTTACTATTTCCTATCTAGATGGAAAGCTGAAAAACAACTGTATCCTGTCAACAAACGGCAGATTAGACTTGTTGACACTATATCAGACGTTGTATAGCTACAAAGGGCGACAGTGAAAGATGTCGTCTGTCACTCTATCTCTGATATTGCTGTGATTAAGCAGCAGTTCTCGTGGTTCATACAGTTATCAGCCGTAATGCTGACTGAACAGGCTCTCCAGCTCAGGGAGGAATGTACTGGCTGATGGAGACGCTCAGCTCCCCAGACAGTTGAACTTCCCCTCTGTGGGCCCTCTCTCTGTGCCAGGACAACAGAGAGGAGAACAAAAAGAGCGCTGAATTAATCTTTTTTTGTCAAGTCACACTGCAGGAAAAGGCAATATTTGGGAATAAAATGACATTCACGGGGAAGCATTTGTGTGATGAAGGCAGGAGATGATATTTTAAATCACATTTGTCACTCTTGACATTCAACTTGGGGCTGACTTTTACATGCCCACTTTGCCCAATTTGCCCATAAAATGATATAAAAGTGGAATGAAATTCTGACTGCTTGGTGTCAAAATAGTTGTGAAATAACATCATGTCTACAGGCATGTTTTTTGCATATTCAAAGAGAAGTGACTGGTAAACCAGGGCTTAATCTCATGAACACATGCACAAGAGATGCAGTAATGTACTGTGTGCTGTATTCTAAAACAGGACTTCACACACTCTGTATTTGGCAGGGGAACATGACTGCAAATCCAATTTATCATACGGTATGTTGTTACATTCACTGCAAAATGATTTATCTTTAGTTACCATACAAATACTTCATTTGCAAAAACATATGTTTGTTAAACTGTAGGAACAAACACCCCCCTCATGTGTGAACTTTGCTGAATATGTATTAGCAACAGTTTTCTCAAATGGAAATGACCTAAATTATAAATATCTCTAACATTCATCACTTCCAATGTACATACACTACATATATTTGTTTTATGTGTGTGTATCTAAATTCTGTATGAATTCAAATAGTCACTTAATATTAGTTTTGTCATGCTATGGAATTTAATAATTTTCTTTATTGTAAAATAATGCAAATAATGTTCAGAGCTAATCAAAGTCCTTCCCAGCCAGTGAATTCTTTTTTTCTAAATATGATCTGAGAGGTCTTTGCAAATTACTATACACAAAACAAAAGAAAGGGATTAAAAGGAAATGTACTTGTATTGTTAGTTTTATTTTATGTCACAATGCTAATATAAATTCTAATGTGTAATTTGCTTCGGGTTTTCAAATAAGCGGTTACTGAGCTAATGTGACAATTTCATTTCCTTTTAGGTGGGCAGCTTAAATTGGGTAAGCAAAAAAATAAAATAAATTTGTTTCAGTGTAAGCCTGATCATTCACTACATTACATTTACAACTGACTTTTTAAAATATTGTTTTAGGTGTGATGACTGAATGAAAATACAACCACTAATAGTAGTCATTGTTCACAATTAATTATGTAGCTTGTTAGTTAGTCTGCAGTCAGTGAGTCATGTTAGTCAGTCTGCAGTGGTGAGGGGGTTTCAGATGAAGCATGGAGCCATGAGGACACCCACTCACTGACTGCAGCATAGGGAGAGGGAGAAGTTTTTAGCCAACTGCAAGTTCAGTGAGAGATTTGTGAAGTCAGTGTTGTTTCATGTTATCCTACACTGTGTAAACTAACAGCACTCAGGTAGCATTATTCTGCACTCTGTGCTGGAGACAGTGCATGTAACGGTAAAAGACAAGACAAGGGCCTGCAAGGTCTGCCTGTCATGGTAGCCACCCTCTCTTTATCTCAGTCTCACCTGTGTCCTGGACACTTTAATCCATCTGCCTCGTTGTGCCTTTCCACAGTGACATTTGATTAGTGGTCCAATTAGAAACAGCAGTGCTTTAAGGCCTGTTTCCCCTCTGTGTGTCAGGATGGGAGAGTTAGATGTAAACTGAGAAAGTTCAAAGCTGAAACAAGAACAAGCAACTATAGTATGATGCAGACATGAGGCAGTGAAGTCATTCTAGAGAGTGTGTAAATGCAAATAGACTGAGTGGAATCTCACATGGGAGTGACCTTGGTCAACTGCTAACCTTTTTCTAGATATAAGGGACGTCGTGGGATGTTTTTCATAGCCGCTCTAGTTCAGAAGAACTGTTGGTAAATGAATCATTAGCAGCTGTGTTAACTCCTTAGAGAATCTATACACAGATGCCCGTGCTAAAACACTTAGAAAAAAAGCTGATGCTACACTATTGATAAAAGACATGTTTGCTTTAACCTATTTCCTCTGATAGTTGTATAGATTTTCTTCAAAGAGGGGTTAATGCTTATGTTGGCTGGATCCTCGCCTTTTAACAATGCAATTAGTGAGGCAAAGGTAGCAACAAATCACTTTCATTTGCACTAATTGATTTCTAGTCGTTGTAATTATGACTATCAATTGTGAGTCACATCAAGGCGGGCACTCTGCTCTGGTTACTGCTTTAATTTAGTTATGCTCAGTGGGTAGGCATCATGTGGAAAAAGGACCAACTCAAGATCTCTCACACATACGCACACATGCCCACACACACGCACACCCACACAAACACCTCCTGATCGGTTCAGTTTCTCACCAAATTTGCAGGGATGTGATTTAGCATATGTTTCTGCAGCCAGGGGTGTGAACAGGTGGAGCAGAAGATGGTGTCAATGGCTAGATACACAGCAAGGTAGAGACAGCACCTTCTGTCACAATCTTGGGAGCAACCCAGGTCTGATCAGCCTCGGGGCCGCCGCCGACACCTGGGTCATGTTGATGAGAGGCTGGGATTGGTTAACAGCGCAATTTTCACCGACAGCTTGAGCTCCACCAGCTCCTTCCTCCACCACCACTCTGTCTTTGAGGTGAAAAATATCTGGCTGCTAATGTCCTGCTAATGTTGTGATTCAATTAGAAAAGACAGACTGGTTGATGCCAGCTCACTGCCTTCACACTTTAATTTTTTCTTTTTTCCTTTGAAAAATAATAATTGTGAAATGATGAAACAATTGCCCTCTGCCATTAGCTTCATTTCTTGTACTTAATAGGCCTAAATGAACAGGTGGAAATCACTTTCTATGATGAGTGAAAATAGAAATGAAAGCAGCACTGAGGAATCAACCTGTGGGCATTCTCCTCCATCCAATCGTTCAATGACAGAGAAGGACCTGTAGGGAGCAGGGGAATTGATCTTCCCCTTCTATGGGCAACAGTAGCCACCTCTAATTGTCTACTGGAACAGAGCAGGCCTTAGTGGAGGCTCTTCACAGGGAACCCCCGGTGCACTGTGGGAGAGCACCTTGGGCCGCCATGGAGTGACAGGAGCTAACACACACTTATGCGGCTTGCTCTGAATAATGCAAATCATGTCAGCCCTCACACAACTCCACCTAACAAGGCTCTGGTGGTTTCACACGGTATCATCTGTAACAGTGACAAATCCCAGTGTGATGCAAATTAAAACAGTGTATGAGATTATTTTCACTATAGTGTACCCCCACCACTGAATTATGAACCTATAAATTTGCCTGAACAGAATCTGTCTGGAGCTTTCTCTGATAGATGCTTGGTGAGCCGCCTGTTAATAGGATTGTTGTCTAACAGCAAATACATTTTCTTATACTCCATCACACGAGTGAAATCCTGATTTGAATTTTGAAACACTCACACACACACACACGTACACATGCGGCTCTGATATTGACTAATTAGCTGGATCGGATATCGGATGAATGAGGCCGATCCAGCATTCCGATCCAGTCATTTCTTTTTTATTAATATCATGCACAGCAAATACAGTTACAGTGACTTCAATTCTATGTTTGCAACGCCGGTTACGTCATCACACACAGCACGCATCTGTTTGCAGTGCACTTTACATGGAAGTGTTATTTATTTCTTTTTGCTGCTAAAGTACGCTTTGTTATTTGTTCATAAATAATATTAAGTACATTTATATCTGTGTTCATTTGTTACCTTTTTTAACAAGGCTAAATGTTTATGTCAAGCCTGATGCCTTCATCACTCACATGGCAAGGTATACGGTTCATTCATTCAACAGTAGTATCGGATCGGTATCGGGTATTGGCCGATACGCTCAGCCCACGTATATCGGATCGGATCGGAAAAAACTGGATCGATGCATTTCTAATTTTCAGTCACATAATCCCAGCAGAAGGTCCAGAGCAATGGTCCGCACTTGGTCACCACTGAGGTCTAAGCCCCCCCAGGCCTCATTCATCACAGCTGCTTCTGTCTGGAGCTTTGGATCAGAGCAGGGCTTTTTTTTTTTCTGCAGACTCTGCATTTTAAATTGCCCTCGGGGAGGGGAGGCGATGATGGACGCACCAGTCAGAGCATCTGCTGCAAACACACTATGAGGCATGCAGTCAGGGTTCATCTCCCTGACAGAAACACTCCTGATGAACACAAACTGCCCATCTGGCTGTAGAGAGTGACACTGAGGGCGATGCCAGGGGGCCGGTAACACTCCCATCCTGAGACTGATGCAAATTTATACATGTACCTCTCGGGCTGTTCATGCTCGAGAAAAGATCAAAATGGAATTCCATCTCGTACAGTTACCTATGGAAGATCTCCATGCTGCAAATACTTGGCAGTGACAGAGTCGTCCAGCAACAGTCCATTATACCACTGAATGTGATTCTGGTCAGTCCGAAACCACACTCATTGGTTGCTGGTGATAGGCAAACATAACAAGATGATGTATTGTGTTGGACAGCTATTCTAGTTGCTCTCCATCTCCCCTTGGGCGATTGGGAAAACTCAGCCTCACTGCTATGTCTCACCCAAGGCCATTTTTACACCTCGACACCTTGGCCTGATGAGACAAACCATGCATGATAATTATGTGTGACTCAACAAGCTGCAGGGACACTGTTAAGTAAGCAGAGCGCTTCTGCATGCATGTTGATGTATCTGTGTTGATGGGTCTGTCATTACTCAATTCCCATTTAGCTGGCTGATTCCATCTTTGACCCCTGAAATAGGCATAACAGTGACAAACTGGAAGGCAACGGTATTAATAAAGTATGAAAAAGGCTGCGTTTGAATCTAATTATTAGTCTAATGCATTAGATGTGATCACACAGCCTCTCCAGTGATGAGGAAATCATTTCCCGTAAGACTCCACACTGAAAATTACAATAACATTAACCTTTGCCTTTTTAATTCAGGCCCCTTATAGCTATTCATCTCAGGTCAGAGCCTCTCGGAACATTTCTTCACACTAGTTTCGCAGTTGCTGAAAACACTGATGTGGTGTGGACAAAAACCTAGCAGTAACAAGTACACACTGTGTCTTTAAAATGAATGAATTAAAGGCCGCTGTATTTGCTGCCTGGTGGAGCGTATCGCCTTGTTACCGTGTCAACTGTGGACGAGTGCACGTGCACGTGCGTGTGAAAGGAGTTTTGAGTGAGGACAGGTTTCAGATCGACACAATAATTAGAATACCTCAATGGCAAGGAAAAATGACTCATTAATCTATTCATGTCTCACACTTAATGATAGTCTTTTCTGCACTCATGTTGTGCTATTTGGATGCTTCTAATGATGTGTGTGTGTTGTGAGCAGACAAAACTTGATATGAGAGCTACACATAACACACACAAACACACACACACACAACTGCCTCCTGCACCTTCCTTCCTGCCACACACTCAATCTCAAATGAGCAGCAATAACGGCTACCAAAAATTAATATGGATAGAGCAGACAGTAAACACTTGATAAGGCAGACAAACAAATAAAAATATAAAAGATGCACGCGCACACACATACACACAAACCCTGGAAGATATAGATCACACAATAAACTATTCAGGTAATACAGAGACTATATTGTCTGTGAACAATGGAGATCTTTCTAAGGTTCCAGGGTTTTATTCCCTTGGCTCAATTATTAGATCATGGGCAAGAAAAAAAAAATTCTCCTCAGCTTTTACATCAAAATATGAAAAGTATCAAATGTAAGTTTGAAACATCTCAACAGCATGTTTTAGCTCTGCTTTGTTCCCTACTGCTGTAAACAGTCTCTCATCAACATGTTGGTCAGCATTTCTCACTGACGTGGAAACTGAAAACACAGCTGTCGCCTCACAAGTTGTTTCATGGTGTAACTCAGTGGCCATATGTTTTCATGTGAGGAAGACACACTTAATGGATCTGGGGTTTGAAAGCTGGAACATATTGCATGATAAGTGTCTTATTATCCATTAGGAAGGCTGAATATGCTCCATGTGAAACATACTATGCACAGTATATAATCAACAATCAATCTGGTTTAGGATTGACACGATTCGGCATGTGTGGTTATTGTTTGTCACACTTGGCCTATGGTAAATCTGTTCATTCTGTTCAACACTACACAGATTGCATCTTGAAATCAATTATTTGAGCTCTATTGCAAACAAGAATAACTATATGTCTTATAAAAGCAAAGCATCATCGTGTTGATGTGATGTTACTTATCTACTCATTCATGCACAGTCTGTTTTCACACAGCGTATAGCCTACTTACAAACTGTATCTGTATTCAAAAGATGGCTGAAGTTGATATTGTGCTCTTATTCCCTGTTATCTTCTGATTGAATGAATGTGTTTATAAGTGTACAGGAAATGTGTCTGTTCAATAGAAGCTTCTTGTCATTAAGTTAATCAGTTGGTGTACCTAAAGTCTAAGCAGCAATAAATCCCATTGTAATGTCCGGGTTAGGTTGAAACTCTTTCAGAGAGGGGTTGATTCAACCTCATGATCTTTGGACGGTGTAGTTTGTAGCAGGGTCCACTAACATTATTTTGTTAATCCTATTTAAATAACAGAAGAGAGAAACAGAAACACCTCTCTATATAATGCAATGCAGTTCAACAGTGGCCACAAAGTGCAGTTTTCAAAATTAACACTACATTGAATCAACAACTCAAACAGTTTGAACCAAAACTGACTATTATAACCATCATGTAGGAGGGCATGTCCCATTATTGTTGAATTGTTGTAGGTTCATTTATTCATTGTAACTTTTTGGCTAGATAGAGATATTATAGAACTGCCTTATTCACTCCACACCTTTCTCCCAGAGAGCAACAGATGTGAGCTTCAGCTGATGAGTTTAATTCACTGTCATTCCCTGACATGGAAGTGACACAGACATACGGTACTGTAGTTAACAGTCATAATATTTACCATTGTAGAGTGGCATGTTGTTAACAGAGAGACCTCTGGAAACACCTTGACAATTACTGACAGGATGTTTGAAAAAACACATAACATGGAAATGAAAAAGAAAAACACATGATCGCACACAGGATTAAAAAGTAATAACATTAACATCTGCAGTTTACATTAAGTCTTTATTGACACTATGCTTGTGTCATCTCTTGACAGTAAGGTAAATGGGCCTTGAGTGCATTTATGTGTATCAGGGCATGTGCACGTTTTATCAGTGTGCGTTTGCGACAAAAATTAAAAAATGATGCACACATGGTAAGACTTGATATGCATATAGCACAATGTGCCCTCTGACTCTCCCTGATTTGCATCTAGATAGCTTTAATTATGAATAAAAGTCAAGTCACCCGATTGGATGGGATAGTGGAGAATCGATTGGGAAGCGTGAATAATGACAAAAGGCGCAGCACCACTTCTTATCACAGCTCCAAAAGCATATCATTCTCAATATGTGGCACAGCAAATAACCACTCTGCTGCACCACAAGCTGGAACACTGTACATGAGATTATTTCTTAACATTTGTAGCAATTTATTGGCCTTGTCGAATGCCAGTGATCAGAGATGGTTTTTGAATATACAAATAAAATGTCCCATGTAATTTGGTCTCAAGTGATTGAACACCTGAGGAAGAGATGAGTTTAATTTGTGTGACTCAACAACATAAGTCCAGACACCTTTGAAATTAAACTTTTGACATGGAAACAAGTTTTATAACAGCTCCACAGAATTACTGCTGTCAAAGTTTGTCCGTTTTAAGAATACAATATTAACTTTTACACAGGCTCCCTTTAGATTTAATAGCTTCTACATATTGCCCACATCCATATGTACACTGTTATTACCATAGCAGTTGATGGCTTTATCTTCTCGGTTTGTGTGTCCTTGCTTGCACTGTCCAGACAGTGAGCATCACCTAAAGCGTTTGACTCATGCCATTTGTTGAAACCTGCAGTATTAGGTGGGTTATTCAAGTTAAAGTGTCAACAGTTTTTTTTAGGCAGGCTATAGGCGTTTCTGCCTTTCACAGATTGGGTTGCCTTCAGCCTCAGCATAGAGAAATTGGTTCAAAGTGAATGTTGATTCTGCCCTTTGGATACTGCTATTGGACATGACATGAACTATGAAGTTCAGTTGACTTTAAGGGGAGTGTTGTATCGATGGCTGGTGCACGGTGTCAATGCCTGATGGCTGTTGTGTGGCTTCTCAATGGGAGACAGAAACTGATCCGTTTATATCCCACGGGCACTGCTTGTAATGTGTTATCACACTTTGTTAGAGTATCTTTGCTGAGCTCATATGCATCACCAATAGGTACATAATGACACATGAAACTGTGGAAAATTAATGGATACTTGTATTAGAGGATATAATAAAGTAGTGTACTACTGTATACGCTAAGAGAAGAGCACATGTGAAACCCTGAGATTGTTTGTGAAATGCCAGTTTATGCAATCTGAGTGATAAAATAGGCTACAAAAATGTTAATTGAGAGTTATAATATACAGTAAATCAGTAGTATTATAGCTTTATATAGGGCAGTGCACCTGTCTGTGGGATGTCAATGTCAACGTCAATGTCAATTTTATTTATATAGCACATTTTATATGGCGAGCAAACTCCATGTGCTTCAAGATAAAAGCAAGGAGAGATTTACATGAAGATCTGAGTGAGCATGTCAGAAACATAGGGAGGGGCAGCACCATTAAGAGATTTCAAAATAACAAGTAAAATCTTAAAATCAATTCTGTATTTAACTGGGAGCCAATGGAGAGACTTTAAAACTGGAGTGATGTGTTTTTGTTTTTGTTAGAGTTCTGGCTGCAGCATTTTGAATGAGTTGAAGTTTGTTGAGTGATTGATTTGTTAATCCGTAAAAATTCAGGATTATGAGGTTGTTTTAAATTTACAAAGTTAAGCCATGTGATTCTTTAGAAAGTTTTACCTCATACATTTATGAGTTTTATAATGTCAGACAATATTACATTTTTGGGCTAAATTTGTGAATTATTTCTTGTAAATTTACCAATTTAAACTCAGAGAGTGTCTGAATTTTTTTTGTATTGTTTTTGTGAATTTGAACATTTTCCTCTCTAAATTCTCTAAATGTTCATCTCTTTCAAACACATATTTTATGCAGAGGTGGTACTGAAGAAGACTAGCTCAGTAAACAGACACAATGATGTTTGAGTCTTTGACGCACATTGTTATTTGTGAACAAAACGCCTGAATCATCTGCCTTAAGAGCAATGTAAACTCTACAGTATAAAGTACCATCTTCCCTGACTGTCAACCAGCAGCCAATCCTTTCTCTTTGTGGCCTTTAGTAGTATTACTGTTATCAGCTCTGTCCATTTCTACATGACACACTAAACTATTTTTACACAGTTAGGGGCGATATTGCTCTGAAGGCTACATTTAGTTGGAGCTTCTCTTTGTGCTTCTGAGCTACTGTCTTGCAGTCAAATCTTTTTCACTCACAGAGATGATTCACTGCAGCCTCTTCAGCACTGACAATCTTCCAGTAACAACGTTGTAATGATGCAAACCGCTTGACAGAGACAACTCGGAGGCCATGCCTCCTCTCACAGGCAGACAAGTCTATAGAGTTTTCTTAGCACTCTGTTTATTTTACTAGTCCTGGCTGCAGGCTTCTTGACCTCCCTAAAGACACACTGGGCATTTCTTGTGGAATTTTTCCTCATCTCTAACTGGGCTATAGCATCATTGCGAGGGCCTGATTGTACTTTGATTGTTTCCAGCCCATTTCATGAGTGTATGGTGTTCCTGCCAGTCCTGGTGGACTGAATCAGGACATAATGGGTTCATTAAAAATCAAGACTGCTGGCATTGGGAGGAATGATTAGTGAGATAAGCAGGGGATATGAGCTTAATGGAACAAGAGGTGGCTCACCAAGATTAAAAGCCTTTTCCACATCACTGCCATTTTCCCTCCAATTCAGCAAATCACTTAATTGAAATTTTTTCAATTTTCTTTTTAATTTTCTCCTCAAAAACCCCTGCCGGAATTGCAACCCAAAGATGAATAGTGGACTGAGGTGTGACTGCGAGACGAATGTTATTATTCTTAAGTCATTCAGTGTGTCATCTTGGAGCCCTTTATGACTCCATCATTAGTGGAATATTCGACACTTCAACAAAGCCAGTGTTTTGTTTGAAATCTGAGACTTTGATACCCTATCAGCCAATTCTTCTGTATCTACAAACACAGAATTATAACTTTAGAAATACTCTGATGCAGCAAAAGATCGCATTAATTGCCACTGTTTTTCTCCTCGCTGTAAAGTCAACATTAGAAGAAAACTGGAATTAAAGAGCACATTTGCGAAGTTAATTTGAAAAGAAATGTCCCCTGCTGATCTATACAACCACTGCTAAATTCAAGGGCACATTTGGGACCATTATAGTCCACACTAGTTGCAGGCTCATAATACAACCATAAAATCCCCACATCAAACATGTCAAGAACCTGCTAAGAGGCAGATTTCACGGAGGCAGAAACACGGAAATCGGAGGTTGGCTGCTGCCAGTCAAAATGTATGTGAGGGCTTTGTAGTGTGATACCCTGTCAAAGGCTGTGCAGTCTCTGTGGTTTGTTGCACGGGCCTTCAGAGAGGCTGCACAGAGGATGAGAGACATAAATAAGTCTACTCAGAAGCCTGTCAGAGAAAAACCACACAGCTGTCAGATGATGCAGCCCTCTCTGGCCCACAACTAGGCCCAGAAAGAAACAATTTGTTTATATGACTCAAAATAACGCTGAACGAGCCTCAACCAATTTAGAATCGACTCCGAGTGCAATTGGAGATCAATAAATGCCATGTAATGTAATACACCATTCTTCTGCTGTATTGTACATAAACAAACAGGCCACACGCATGCACGTACGCACACACACAAGCACAGTACATACAGACACAAGCCATACTTCATGCTTAAACCTAACCTTGAAAGATGTTTTTGTTAGCTCCATTAAGAAATCTTCTCCTGACTAAAGCCAGACGATGATGTGCCACTGTTTAGACAATAGTGCGTCTGAAGTCTTGGGGATGATGTGACAAGCTGAATCTGGTTTTGGTCCAACCCCTGGCTGGCTGATGAAGGCAGATGGGATGAATGGGGTCTTATCAGGTCGTGTTGAGTGAACTAAAATGGCAAAAAAAGCTCAAAGCCTTCCAGAGATCTCTCTGAATCTGTCTGTCAGATGAGGATGAAAAGTGCCAACGCTGAGGCTACCCAGTGCCCATACTTTAATGTCATTCAGTTTGCCTTGACGGCAGCAGACACCAAATGGGTAATTATATTCCATTGTAGTCTTGATGTTTTGTTTTTTTTTGTTTTTTTTTGGCTTGTGCAAATTGTTTCCCTACTGTCTGGAGTCGGTGTTACATAAACAGCATGATTTGAAAACATCTGAGGATACTAGATGCCAGAAGGATGTGTCAGAGACAGAGGAGCTGTTCTAAACAGTATTTGGAGAGAGAAGAAAGCTCAAGTGTATTCTGTGTGCTCTGAAGGTCATGGCTCAGACAGTCTGTCGATCTTCATTACATTCCCATCTTGGTTCATGATGTATAAGGAAACTTATCTGACCAACAGCTCAGCTGTGAGTGTGAGAGCCTGGCTGACAGCATATCTAATAATTGTTATGCTTTCAAGTACAGTACAGGCAGCATTCAGCCCTCCTGCCAGAGGCCAGACTCAGCTAAACCTGATTGAGCATTTCGTCAGTTTGTATTAAGAAGCCATTAGACCAGGGTGCTCGCATACAGGAGCACAGGCCTTGACAGGGATCTTCACTGCACTTCAATAACAATATTAGACACAGGCGTATGGCTGACTAGACTCCTCATTGACATCAGTTACATTATAATGCAGCACCGGTGCTTACTGACTGCACTGTATGAGCACGCCGTCTTGCCAGTAGGTTTTACCTGCTGACTTCAGGCACCACAGCCCTATTAATGAATCATTATTTCAATTCTCGCTATCGGTATGATGATCAGAATATGCAAGATAACTCATTATTCCAACTGGCTCAGTGGATTTAACAACTGCCTTTGTTTGTCATAATGAATCTGCATTATCTAAAACTTGATACCTCAGTATGCCTGCAGTGCGGCACAGTCCTGCCTTCTAATAATTCACAATTCACCGCGAAACAATGATCACAAAAAATGTTATTTCATCTTACTCCTTTCACTACTCTTGGCAGAGAATCCTTCTCATTTTTCAGTCTTTTAAGAACTATAATAGTTATGATCAGAATTAAAAATAAAATCACAATGCAGAACAGCTACAATGTGTCTTTGGGAATTCTGATGGGATGTATGTAAATGAATACATTCAACCTTCATTAAAGCCTCCCCGATGCAATTAATAGAATATCTTTTCTCTAAAGACTGCCATTTTCACAAAGATTGTTATTTCTCATATTTAAAGCGCCTTTTTATTCTTTTTTTTAATGCAGCTGGGTGGAATTAATCTCATTTACATTTTATGTTTTGTGACATTTCCAAAATTTATGAGACAGCTGGATAAAAAGATGGTTTTCTGCCATTTTGCATTAATGGACCAGAGCAACAAGGGAAAAGCAATCAACGCTCAACTTGCACCATGAACTCTCTGGGTTTAATGAATAAGGACAAATATCTGACTGAAAACTCAAGTCAGTATAAAAGTGCTGAAAAACCAAATGCCAGACAGACAAGTAAGATAATCAATAGAGTTTTCACTGGAGAATCAACGTCTGCAGCATAACCTCTTTTTTGTCTGTTCAGTTTGAGGTTTGCCCTCTTCAGATGAGAAAGCAGAATTACTGTGCATCAAAGACAGAAAATCTTACCAGATTTGCCCGAATACTTTGGCTCTGTATCCTTCAGATTAGATTTGATGTCCATCAAAGCTTTTATGAAAAACTCTATCTGTGGTGTTCACATTACAGAGTGAGAGTGCTTTTTATCACCTAACTGTGTAACAAATCTAATCCGATGACTTCATGAAAGGGTACATTTTCATTTCAGCACTCAGGAGAGACTGTTAACAGTGATTAAAATATAGACACAAATCCTATTGATATTATCAGTTGAAGAAACAGGCTTCAGATTCAAAGATTATCTAACCATATAAAAAAAAACTGGGAGAAAGTTGAGGGTAGACCAAAAATAGTTTTTTGGCTGGATCACAACAGAGAGGCCTTTCTAACTGCAAAATGTCCGTGAGTGAGTGATTAACAGAGTGAGAAAGTGATCACAGTTCAGTGATCATAATTCACCATTGGTCAGCTGAATGCCACTGGCCAAAATAAGACCGAGTACAAACTTCGTCCAAAGTTGGTCCATCGTTGCCAACCGTGGGCTTAGGGCTATGCCTGTCAGTCACCCAGCTCCCCTGCTTTCTACTGGCACTTTAGCTACGAAAGGGAAAAGGAATCGTGCCACTACACTAAGCTGCACTTCCATAACTTTAATCACATGTATCATTATGGCTAAAGGAATAGCCAGAAAGGAATAACTAAGCATGAGACACACTGATCAGAGAGCAAGAGAGTGATAAAGAGAAAGAGAAAGAGGAGTCACCTGTACAGTAACTACTAATCTAAAGGAAGCAGATTATCTGAATTGCATGTAAATAACTGGGCAAAAGGACAAGTTTCATGTAACGCAACATATGGAAGCAGCTGAAAACAAGGAGTTGGAAACTACTGTCATCGAACCCAGAGGGAAAACGTTCATTGTGACAAAGTAAGGAAGATATTCTGTCACATCCAAAGCCTTTGATATTGTTTTGATAACAATGTTGTTTTACAGTTTACTCGACTCCAATCCACCTTTAGCTCAGCCAAGAGGAATTCATAAAAGGAGAAGACAAGTAAAACTTCATAGCATCACTGCTTTAGCTATGCTGGTTGAGCAGGGACAGACTCTGGTGTACTGTCAAAGTTCAGCACATAAATAGTAATTCAGTGCTCCAGGCGAGGAGAACACAGGCGCGTACTGGGGACCACTCTACAGGACGACAGCTTCTTAACGGCCTCCACTGAATAAAAAATAGGAAATACAGAGAGATAAGAAAGGCTGGTAGCATCAGCTGCTCTCCTTAATATGTGTGGGATAAGGAACCTTTGTCAGCCTATTAGAGGAGTAAAAGAAATATAAGGCAGTTGCAGATCGAAGAACCGTAAGCCCTGCACTGCAGCCTTCTTGTAATGAGAAAGCAGGTGAATGCACAAGAATTTATGTAAGCTTTTTATCAATCTGAAACAGAAATGTAGCTTATTATATTTATTAAAACATTTCACGTAAAAAAAATTGGAGATGATAAATACATATGCAACATAGGTTTGGTTCAAAGTTATTGAGACCAAAAAAAAAGAGGGGAACAGCTCCACATTCTTCAATACATTACTGAGATCGTAATGCTCAAATTCGGTTAGGTTCACACCGGTTAGGGGCCAAAGAGGAAAACCCAGCAATATGAAATCCACTAGTGCAAACAACTGAAATAAACAGCATTACAGAGGAGCAGAGAGGCAATATCAGAGATTGCCCTGAGAGAGTGTAATGGAAAAGGACTTGTTCTGTCACAGCCTCTCATGGTGATAGAATGCCACATGGTCCTTTCTGACAGTGTGATATTGGCTTGGCACGAGCTTGATGAATGTATCAACCATAAGTCAGACAAACCCCTGCCCTTCCTGGAACAGCACCTTCTAAGATGTTTATGCCAAGGTATAGAGACAGACATTGTGCAATGGGAATGGGACCATTGTGTGAAATAGGTTTATGGAAAGCGAGCAGGCCCAATTCCAATCCTGGCTATTATTTCAAATGGAATGTTATTACTCTTTTAGCCTAGATGCATTGGCGCCTGGAAAATAAGATGGGCATTTGGTTGGGGTGACTTTGCAGCATCCCTTCAGAGAATGGACTGTAACTTCCTAGTGCTTGGTTGTGGCAGAAGGTGAAGGGAGAGAAAAGAAAATAGGCTGCATGATGAGAGGAAGAGGGGCGACCTTTCCTCGGGCAGGTGAAGACCCATCCCCGACCACCTGGCTTCCTGCCAGGGTCAAGCAATTAATGCTGCCCTCCTTTGATTACTTCAGACAGCCTGGGGATACAGCAGGTCAGCAGATAGCATCCAGTGCAGGATCGTCGCGCACGGCAAAGAGGAGACAGCTCGGATGAAGGTTCAAGCTTGGGCCACAGTGTTAACATACATAGCCATTACAAACGTCGGAAAAAGTAAGCCGCTTTGCTTAATTATTTTTGCATTTGCATAGTAATGCAGAATAAACGCTCTTAGCTGTCTCTAGGGCTTGTCACCCCTGCCTAAAGCTTCACCAACTTTACCAACATCAGCTGCACACTTAATATTACATCTGCACAGGTAGTACTGCAATCCACAGAGCAGCAAACTTTTAAAGCAACAGGTGACAGGATGAGTTGGACTGTAAAAAAAGTATTTTTCTGTTACTTCCTCAGATTAGATGCAGCATGCACTGACCAAATTCTAACCTTACAGCCTTCACACAGCGGATGACTCCTGTTCGATCCATGGCTCTGCTCTACCATGTAACTGACCTCAGTGCAGCCCCTCTCTCCAAGGTCCTGCTGAGTTACAGTATGTTCCAATCCTTCCATACTGGCCTTGCTGGCCGTGAACTCATCAGTCACCCGTGTGAGGATCATTAGTGAAGTAAAAGATAACAGTCAAACAATGATGTAATTCTAAGGCTTATTAGACACAGGAGTGGTAAGGCAAGAGCTGTGAGAGACAGTCTTGCTTATGTGTGCCCATAATCACATCTGGTAATGACGCACAATGACTCACTGCTTTAAACATCTCTCGTCCTTCAGCTGAATAGAAAGCTCTCTCACAGGTTAAGCAAACAGCATGGGAGATTAGCTCTTCAGAACTCAGCATGAGTTGAACTGAACCACAGCTTTAACCTTTAACACAAACTTTGAAGAGCATTTACACCCTTTTATGGTTCACCGAATCAACAGGCTACCACTGGAAATATGAATATCTTCCTCTCATCTTGAATAGCCTTCTGTATACTTGTGGTTTATACAGACACCATGGATGTTTTTAATACCTTGTTTATATGGTTTAGTGTAGCTTCATATACGGGATCTTTTTGGAAAAGCAAAGTCAAAATGTTTGAGTGAAACTCTGGACAATTTTAAAAATTAATGTGCTTCAAAAAATATCAATTTGATGGGACCATAGGAGACATGACATTCAAACAGTGAACCCTCTTTCACCCCCTCTGACTGTGGAAACCCGTACTTCTGAATGCAACCTTGGGCAAAAGGTGCCCTGATGAGTGATTTGTGCTTAGGAATAAAACATTGACTTTCAAATGCATCACTGCCTAAAGCCATGGCTTTGAGGCTGATTTGATCCCCCTTTGAGATGGTGAGAGATACGGCCCATTCCCCCTAATCACATGTCAGAGACCATGCAATCACACAGCAACAGCTTAAGTAATCACTACAGTGGCCTCCACCCGTCCTTCTTAAACCAAGCCTCAACCTTACAACATCAGCAGCAAAGGAAGTCCTAGGTTTGTGCTCTCCATAGAGCAACAGACAGACTGTAGCACTGTAGCCAAGTATTTACACTGTAGGCAAGTCTGTTGATGGGGCGGGTGATAATGACCAAATGCTGTAAGAGGCTGTCGCTGCATGAATAGTGATCTCATTCAACTACAAATATTTAAACAGGAAGATGGAGCATTTTTTGCTTCTTAGGTATTACCTTTCATTATGTTATAAGCTCACTGCTCCATATGTTACCCACATGGTGAATTCAGCCAATCTTCTGTTTTATTTTTGAGATACAACAATTTTTCGAATAAGACTTGTAGAGAATTAGAAAACTGGGACGGTATTCAGCCTCTTATTTATTTTGCAGGTGTCAGACAGAGCTTTTGTTTGTAAAAAACTAAACACCTGGAAGGAAACAAGAAACTCTCGTCTCTAACAAGCTTGGACTACATGTCAGCTACTTTTTCTGGTTACTAATAGCCATACATTAAAAGGACTGCTTATATCACTTTGATTACTATGTGAATGTAATATGCATATCTGTGTCTGTGTCTGTACCTGCTGAATGCTAAAACATTTCTTTCTCCTGGCAGAACAAGGACAAAGTACATAACTATCCTTAACAGTATGTGTTATTTATGGCATTTGTCCTCTATAACTGTGAAAAATCGAAACTTAAATATAATCAGTCAGTTAGGTATTGAAACAGCTTATTTTGTGGCATTTCAGAGTTGCTACGGGTTTACAATGAATATTGAAAGCTATACTCAACTGTACACATTCAGTTCATACATATTCAGTTCATAATGTTTTTCATTTGCTGTACCCATCAATAAGAAGTTCGATGGTAGCCAAGGTTATTTGCAGGCCCCAGACTTTATGGCTTAATGTCAGCACAAGTGAGTGAGAGGACAGTGGAGTGGTCATAATGTTTTTTCATCACTATCTGTTTCTGCAGGCGGCATAGATAGACTACATAATTAATGGCTGTGATGAATGTTCTTGTGACAACACAGCAGAGGATTTGGTGTGTGTCTGTGTGTGTTCGCTGAACTTGCGGCACTACTGCATCATGTACTACTTAAACAGTCTGAACACACACCTACTGTACACACACAAAGCGTCTCTATAGTAAAGGTCTCCATGCATCAGCATGCGGTACTGCAGTGTAAAATCGTGCTCATATAGAGTGAATGAGCTGAGCTGGTTGGAGTTTGATGAGTCTCCTGTCTTCTCCTGAACCAATAGCTCGACCCACTCCTGCTTTATCACAGTGTGCCAGCCAAGTGCTATCTGTGCTACACTAAATCAATTAGCATGTCATTAAGATAGCTTGTTCCAGCACAGTAAGCATGGAGGTGGGACTACAGTATCTGTACGAACGGAAAGAGCTGAACGCAAAGGGCATCATATCTTGGTGTGCATGTGTTAGAGTGCAGTGGGCTGTACCTACTGGTGGGATCAGTGCATGTGTACAAGAACACCTGGATACAGGAGACAGGAGTTAACTAACTACACATTAGGGTCTTTCTCACCATAAAAAAGGTTTTTAACACGGTCCCAAGCAAACACCCAAACTCTGTACTAACCATACACAATGCATTATTTCATGAGGTGTAAATTGGCCCTGTAATCCTCAATAACAGCAATAATGATTATATCCAAAGCTATATCAAAGTACTCTGCCATGTAATCACACACATCTTTCATTTATTTCTCTAATCAATCAGGTGAATAGACTTGTATTTACCTCCTTCTAAATTCTTTTCAAACCGAGTGGGGACAAAGCACTGAGAGAGAATTCAATATTCGCCCAGGACTCAAAGTCACCTTACATCAGAGAATAAGGTGATCATTCTGCAATTACCAGGAGTAAAGCAACACCCTGGTTGTTGGACAAGATAGAAGGATGATAGGCTTAATCCCCATTTGTACAGAGAGGATTTCTCTCTGAGGGCAAGAGCTCAATCAAATCATTCAGATAAACACTGAAAATACTGTAGCGTTCGCTGCTCATGATAAACTCTTTATCGTTGATGGCATGAGTGCTTGATCTGCTATCCCATCTGTAGATAACATAAAGTGCTAAAAGTTAAACATTAAGAAATAACTTTCACTTGTGTCAATTCAGAAATTGGATCCATATCATCTTCAATCTCTTTAAACACTGAAACTAGTAGTATTTAACTACACAAACCTGAGGTCAAGGGAATCAAAGAGCACACATCATATTACCCAGAGTGAGCCAGATAATAAAAACCTCAGATCATAAAAGTCATAAAATCCTCATCCTGCTGCCTTGGGCCAAATGGCTGCCACTAATGTATTAGACTACATAACATGCATTAGCACCTGGACCAGAAAAGTAATTCTTTGACAGGGAAAACTAAAAAAGGGACTCCCTCCAAACTGTTTCTACAGCCAAATCTGCCAATGTGTGACAGCGTCTGAAGACAGAATACAGTTCTCTGAGGTCAAACTGCATCTCCATCTACACGAGACAATACAGTATGTGGATGGAGAGCCAAGCGTTTAGTCATGCTCTCAGCTCCTGATCAGGCCGTATCTCCCTGATGCTCTCAGTCACAGCAAACGATTCAAAGAGGCTACACACTGACTTCAAAAGACCAGTGCTGGCTTTGAACACTATGCCAGTCGCACAAACCATCAGTGGCACATCAGCGTCCTCGAGGCATGCGTAGAGCAAATTTGTGCCTCTCTCGGCTGCAGATGCAACACTTGGCAAAGACTTTTCACTGGATACTAGACAACAAAAACACCATGAAGAGGCAACGCAGCTACAGAGAGCTGAAGTACTGCCTCACTTACCGTTAGCTTCTGTTCCAGTAGCTGTCTGTTACCCAACAGAGGGTCTCTTTCATCACTTTCAATTTAACTTACTGGAGTTTTCAGTCCCCACAAACTATGTTAAAACAGTGAAACACCCTTCAGAGGAAACGTGTAATATAAACTATAACAACACTGCTACTAATGAAAGAAAATAAAAGAATGAGGCAAGGAAGACGTTTAAAATATCAGAACACTATACAGAAAGTACTATTTTGATAATTGTTAATTAAAACTTATCTACCTCTCAGATGTGACTGTTGGTTTTTAAATATCTAAAGGTTTTTGAGTGTTGGTTGGACCAAACTGAAATTTATGTACGGTAATTAAGCTTGCAGCTAATTATAATGGACTTTTTTTTTTTTTTTTTACATGATTCTGACAAATTACGGAAGAAATGACTAACTGAAAACAGTGGAGAGACTACAGTAACTGATCGTTTTTACTGTCTGTCTTGCAATGTACTTCTAACCAATAAAATATTTATTTATTCTTATTTACTTATACTATATTTTGTAAAAATAGAGAACTTAAGAGGAAACTTCAAATACTATTTATTAATGTTTACAGCCACTGATTCAAAGACAGGGCTCCACAGATGGATGTAGTCTAGACATTTTCTGGTGCAATGCAGTGAAATATCCATTACTGTAAATGTTCACTTAAAAAATTAAGTTAAAAAACACTTTAATTATTATGTTTTATGCTTTTGGAAACGGCTAATAAAATAAGCCTTTAATTGAAAATGCACCGTCTGGATGAGGCCAACAGAACAAAGAACGGGCTTGAAAACATTGTGGGACTTTGAACCTCTCTTCTCTTTGTGTTCTCCGAGGCAATGCATCATTTTAACCGCCATGTATGGTAGGTGATAACCGAGCATAAGGAACACATGTGTAGTTTGCTGTCTGCTTGCCATGCCTGTGAGATAAACCTGGTCACAATCCACAAAGAAATGCATTTCATATTTTCCAAAGGTGAACTGCACAATATAGCCGTGATAACAGCAGCCATCCATCTTATTCAGTTGTATGACAATAAATGCCTCAATACTGTCCTGTTATAGCTCCATCTGCCAAAACCCAAACAGCATCCTAAAACTGATATCCATTCACACCGAAAAACACAATCAAACAAAACATATACCAAACTGTATTTAATCCTAATAGTCACTTGACATTTGTCACAAATCACTGTTAAGTTTCCAGCCTTGGCTTGAGATGGAATTTTTTATCTGGCATCTTAAATGACAAATGCAACAAAGGTAAACAGATCATTTACAGAGCAGGAGCAGGGATGTTAACACCTGTTTTGGGAGCGTCATCAGCACAGTGGAGTGCTTAATAGTAAAGCCCAAACCAGAGTGATGCTGAAAGGTGAAATCTCTACACATCAATTCTGTCCTGAGCACCACAGCGCAGCAGAGCTTATTACAGACTCCCAATCTGTCTCAAGTGTTCAGTCTGTGTCAGTAATGCTGGGCTGCCTGGCCCTTGAAACGCTTCATTAAAAAGCTTGGCCATCCAGAGCACATCCGAGGCGGCCAAATAAAGTGTCAGACTGCATTTTTCATCTGCAGATTAAACCTATGTAAGCCCGAATTAAACCAAATTAGATCTGAAAATGAGAAATAAACCAAAGCCAGATGAGCGGAGGGGCGGGTGCAGCGACCAGGTGGAAACTGATCCAATACCATATGGAGGACTGGTGGTGTTGGTTTGTCAGTGCCTCTGTGTCTGCAACTCCTTGTGCATTTTTGAAGAGATTAGAGCTCTGGTCTGTTGTTTGCACACATTGACATATTCTATTTCATTTATTCGTGCGGGTATACAGGGAAGCTGGGACTGACAGGGGATACAGGAAAAGCAGAGGCTGACCTCCCTTATTCTTTCATCTATTGTGATCTGAAGGATAATTCCTGCTCCCTAGATTAAAGGATCTGCTCTCCTTGACCACAGCGAGGCTGTTTATTCTTCCACAATGGAAGTCTAGGTGCTTTTAAGAGTGAATTTCATGCTGGCACTGGGGCCCTTTGAGCATTGGTGAGTGTATCAGGGCTACAATGTGCTGGCCTGGGAGATAAACTCTCTGCTAATCAATCACGCAGTGTCCTCTTCTTTCCTCTCCATCCTCTCTCCTCATCTCGCACATGCACATAAAGTACTAAACCCACAAAGTCCTCTGCTATTTGATGCAACAGTGTCCTCAGACTTCAGACGCTCTTGTGAGCACATTTCACATTTCAATCAGTGGACGATTACAGTTGCAATCGCTGGGTGCACTACTGTACACCCTGCCAGATTCACACGTATGTCCACTGGATAACACACATGCACCCATTAACAGATGGACACGCACAGACAATGCCATCATGTCAGAGTGTGTACTGTATGTGTGCCTGGAGGTTGTTGCAGAGGGGGGGGGGGGGGCTTCGGGGCCTGTACTCTGCCACCCCAGTGTGTCAGATCCTCAGCCAGCCCATTGTGCTGAAATTCAGCCACAATAGCACAGTATCTTCTGCAAAGCAGAGCCCTTATCACGGCCCTGAAATGAATCGCCTCTGTGGACGCCCACAACACAGGCTCCGCAGGGCTGAGTGCAGTGCTGGAGGTGAACGAGCAGAGCAATCTACTCCTATTGTTATATGCACGATAAACTGGGCTTCAAACCTCTCATTCTCTGTCTATCTTTGGAAAGCTGCATGCAATCTGCCACTGCAGCAATACTAAACTTCTGCAGGCTTTTTGATGGCATAGCATGCACCATCCACTCGCATTTGAGTGTCTTACAGTAGCTAAGTGTAAGCTCTCCATAAGACAAGAACACGCTGTAAAGAATTATCAGCTGATATATTTCCTATGAGTTGTCAGGTATTAATCATGTTGACACGGGGCGTGTCAATCAAGTAAATGCTGTAGTCATAAATTGGATTTGCAAACATATCAGACAAAGTAGGGGGCATTCATCTTAACATTTAACATGCAATGAAATGCTAACTGCTCTCTGTACGCTGCTTGAACTCAGTCGATTCTTTTAAAAAGCACCTAAAGACAATTTTATTTGAATGGGTGTATACTGTAGTTTGAACTAGGGCTTTTTTTTATTGTTCTCCTCTCCTATTTATTGTGTTTTATTTGCCATTGCTTTTATTTGCTGTATTTTATTTGTGAAGCACTTTGTGATTTTTATCTGTGAAAAGAACTATATAAATAAAGATTATACTTACTTACTAACACAGCTGACTAGAAAGGCATCATACTCCTCCAGGCATTATAAAGTTATATCAGACTTTTATTTGAATTCTGCCTAAATTACTGACATAAATACTTTAAATAAAATAAAAATTTGCCTCATGAATCTTTAGAATCTTTGCACTAAAAGTCACTAAGCACCAAGCAACAGTGAATGAAGTGAAAATTGGAGAGACAAACCTCCTACTTCTGTGTACGCTGCTGTGGTTTGACTGGAAGCTTTTCCAATGTAAGGGAAATACCGCTGTGCTGCTGGGTAAAATGCATCACTTTATTCTCTCTGATCTTATTAAAAGCTTACTCACTCTTAGTCTAGTTAGAGTTGAGGACCCACCGCTTGTGCTGACAGAGCTTTGCCAAACAGTGTTCAGGGAAGCCTCTGTAGACATCCATCCCTCGCCATAAATTGTAATACTTTCCACTTGATCTACCCACACCAAAGAACGCTATCAGTCAGCATGTCAAAAACTTGTCTCTTATGTGAGACAGTGCAGCCTCCGTAAGACGGGTAGCAATCTCGCATGTGGAACAACACGACCACAAAAGTCAGCTTTGCACATTAGCTTGTTATTTACCGTGAGCAATAAGCTATATAAAACCTTCTTTACGCCAGAGTGTTGATGGATTCCCCAAGTACATGTTACAGCAATCATCAGGCTGAGAACAAGTGCGGCAAACATGGCACATCAACTGCAAAGTAATCCAGCAGCTCGGTATCATTTGGCTGTCTGTTCACAACATCCATAACACCAGCAGAGGGATGTTGTAGCACATCAAGCTGTGAGCTTTATAAAACACCTCAATCCACAGTGACAGATATAAACAGTGCCACAGTAAACAGAGATGACCCCTGAAGGTTACCATCACTCACTGACTCACAAACTGATAAATGTTGTACAGCCTGAAACCGCCATGTGACAACTGGACAAAATTCTGCCATCATGAACTGTCAATAAAAATACATCAAGGTCATACATACCCTTTTGCATGTTACATTAAATAATGCAGCTGTGGGAGCTTTATGTAACTAACTTGTAAATTACCATATTTAAATTAACTCTTTATTTAACTGGGTCATTTTAACACATGGAGTCTGACCTGGTGAATTAGCGTAATGCCAGATGGTCATAACAGCTTCAGAGGAATATTTCATTATCAGATCTAACCTGACATCGAGGCCACAGAGAAGCCAGAATAAAGAAGTAGCTTTGTGAATTAGCACACCACTGCTTGTTTTTCTCTCTGGTTAATAAGGCAGTAATGCTGACTTCACTCGGGTAAAGATCATTACAGCAGTGTGCAGCTCAATCTTCAGCAAAAGTGGCTTTGAAATTAAAATGTCCACATCCATTTCAGTTTCCCACAGGGGAGATGGGTATATTGCATTATCTCTTTGTGATGGTTATTTCAAATGATGACTATTTTGTTACTCACCTAATAACTAAAATTAAGGGTGATTGTCTGTTTGTCTGATCATACCATTTCTTCTCCTTTTCACTGACAAGATGACTGTGTCTGTGTATGTGTTTCACCAAATAAATTGTGATGGCACAACGGATCAGCAAGCATGAATGACTGGATATTTCTAGATTACATGAGCTTTCAGTCCTCAGAAAGCATGATTACTTTTTATCTTACACAAAAAACAATTTCCGATTATTTCATCTGATGTGTTTATGTTCTTCTGGGTTTATTAACTCCCTAACATAGACCAATTAAACAGCCAACAGACCATTTAAGGTCTGATTAGTCTCACACTGGATTTTAATTTGATAGGCATGCAGATCACAAACTAAGTGGTTGATCAAGCGAGGCAGGTGTCCATATCAGACTTGGATGTGATACAGAGAAGCATGGGAATTAGTGTTCTGCATTTTTGCCATGGTCCAATAATCTCCACTCAAAACACAGAGCAACATGAACGGAATCTGCAAAAATACATATGTATCTTTAGACAGATAGTTGTTTTCTGTATGACCCTGACATGTCCTACCTTATCAGCATTCTCTTCGATCCAGCTCTTTACTGTGTTCAGAGCAATGTCAGCTGCAGGCTCATTGGGGAAGCCTAGTGGAGGAAAAAAACACATGTCAATACCATTTTCATCCAACATGCAGATACAAGAGAGAGACAAAAACAAGCAGGCAGGCAGACAGACAGACAGACAAACCGATATCTCCACAGGTAACAGCATTTCTCCTAAATCGATGGAAAGCAGCACAAGCTGCTCATGTCTGGTTGATGAGACCAGCTGTCTGATTAACTGCTGTTGACGTGTGTTACCAGATGCACTATGATCCAACACACAGACATACAGTCAGGGGAACAAGGTGTTCATATGAACTATGTATATAAATAGACGTCTGTAATTAAAACGTTGCTCATTATCACTGCAGGTAAAATTAAATAATATTTTGCTTTAATGGGGAAATTATTTTATCAGTTTCACAGAATCAAATTTAGGAAAACTAGAGTGGCTAAGAGGCAGTGTGGCTAATGACGGAATTAACTGCAACAGTTGTGCCAGTTCAGGAGCCCTAATATGGCATCAACACAACATACCAATTACACACTTATACCGATTGCCATGGAATACATTTTCAGCTAAGGAAAGATGCTGGGCGCTAATCTCAAGATCATTTTCAGCCGTAGTAGAGAACTTCCAAAGAGCCAACATTCTGAGTGAGCTATTGACTAAAAAAGCCCTTAGGCCAGCCTTGCTACAACTGGAGAGTATATATGCCATTACCCAAAACGCTGACAATCTGCTACTCTGTCAGTAGTGTTTCAGTTGTCTTCATTTCAAAGTAAGTATAGTTGAGTCTGGTCTTCTGTGCCAACTTGATGACAGCATTTTACTCTAAAGCCTCTGTACAAATCCTGGAGTAAGTTTGAAGCCGCCTTTCAAATATAACCTTCACACTGCATGCCCGATTTAAAGGGAAGACCAGACCATTTTTTTCAGTCATGACTGACCTGGTTCAGGGTTTAAAAACCAACGTTCTTCCACACTATAACCCTCGACACCCATAAGGGACCGCAGGTTGCAGCACACACTGTCTCTTTCTAACGACAGAGGTCAGGACCTCAATTTCAACCCACATCAAATGATACAAGGGCCGTGCCACAGTTGTAACCTGTTGGTTATTGCATGGGTCAAATCCTCAGATATCTTTTTTTTCATTGCCACAACTATAATGTTCTATGACCTATGTAACAGGCTTACAAGTACTGCAACAACCTCTACCCTTAAAGCTGGATGTAAAGGAAAATGAAAAGCTACAAAGATCTGGCCATATATTTCCTCAATTATTTCATTACAGACCACCTGCTGTCAAAGCCCCTCAATAACTCTATATACTATAAATGTTTAAAGTCAACTGGCTCAGCAGTCAAGATAGACCCTATCCCCACTGCTCTCACCTATCTGACTACTGTTGATGTCTCTCTCTTTCTGTTTTTCTTCTCCTCCCCCTTTTCAGCCTGTCAGGAGCGGCTGAGTTACGCTGAGGAGAGGAGAGGAGAAGAGAAGAGAGGGGCTGAGCTGAGCCGAGCTGAGCTCCGGCTCAAGCCCTGGGTGAAGCGAGATGTGAGCTGCATACCAGCCGACAGTGACAGCCAGTCTGTTCCTACGGCTCTGTTAGGCAGTGTCTGCAGACAGTGCATGGCCCGTTCACGGCTTCTGCCCTTCAAAAGCTGCCCCAAGAGCTGTGTGCTCAGGACCTAATCCAGCATGCCAAATCAGTTTGCAGGTCACCTGACTCCTCTTGTCTCCCAAACACACTTAACCTTTTCAGTGATATCACTTTGCCTGCTGATGTTTCCTTTTTGAAATCCGTTTGCTCACATATGCGGGTGTACTGACACCCCTGCTCACACATCAGGTAACAGAGGCAAACAGATGTGTGGAAGATGAAGAAGAAAAGTAGATCCATGGAGATAGGACCAGCTGTTAAGGAAGAGTGCGCACAATGGGAGGCGTCAAAGGAGTAAGCACATAAACAAATAATTTAGTAAATTGTTAAAGAAGTAAGGACCCGCCTGTGTGCTCTCACTATGCCATCTTAACTATGATGAAAAGGGGCAGATTGGAAAGCAGGTCTTAATCATAATAGGACATTCCGATCAACAGGAGTGCTTAGATGGCATTGAGTACATTTAATCTGTTCAGTGTAGAGTTTCTACAAATGCTCTATTGATTTGAGAGTAAAACCTATAAATCATAGCAGATCTGAAAGGAGAGAGAGAAAAGGGGTGAGCTATAGAGCCAGAGAAAAACACAGGAAGGTAGAATGATAGATATATACAAAAGAAAGAGGGTTAGATTGAAAACTGGAAAAGGGGGTCAGTGCACCTGCGGGCAGCCCGCCGTCGACAGCAACATCAATGGCCCAAGGTCAGCAGCAGCAGCTGAAGTTCATCAGCAGCTCCTTCTCTTCATTTGTCTCCTTCACAGTACCCTCTACCTTTACCTCTCCTAGCGTCCCCACTCAGTCTCCCCTGTCTGCTTGGCCAACTATGTTTATATGCTTCAAAACAGATACAATAGTAATAACGAGTCACCCATTCCACCAGCTGTCTTGGCCACAGCAGCAGAAAACGCAATGAACTTGTTCAAAAAAGAATCGTTAGAAAAAAGGACGTGAACAGCTCCTTTTTATGCTCAAGTACACACAACATGAAAAAGTTCAGTGCGTTAGTTCTACATCAACTCCCCTCAACACTTCCTCCTCATTCTCTTTTGCTCCATTTGCTGTGTGGAGGGTTCAATGAAAGCTAATCTGTCAGGAGGTGGAGAGCTGGCGTTGGGAGCAGTGATGGTGGGCCCTCCAGGGTCCCTGCACTGCTTGGCTTGGTTCTCTCTTATGCTGGGAACATGGCCGGCTCAGGGAGATTTGTCTTAGTGAGGCGCTCTGATGGGATATGTGCAGCACAGCGCTGCTGATGAGGACTCAGGTGGTGCAGTGTTATTTCTGCTGAAGGCTCCTCTACTTCATCACCAGGCAGAGCACAGCATCCAGAGAGAGAGAGAGAGGGTGTGGTGGGGGGGCATTGGCATATGCTATGTGAACAAAGGGTTACAGTGTGCTTACATAACATTTGCATAGCACATCCAGTGAAGTTGAGGGCAACAGCAGTTATGCGTTCAGTCACCACAACAAATTTGGATTTGTGATGAGGGAGAATGAAGTTAGAGAATACTAAATCTGACCTGGGATGACTGCGAGCCAGGTCTTTTCCATAAGTGGTCTTCCACTCATTTCATCCCTATGACTAATTTTAAAACCACAATCAAAAAGCATGATCAAATTATCTGAGAAAAGGTTTAATTTCCTTTTTAAATTAAAGGTACATTTTCATCCATGTTTCCACGTCAGCACACTGAGATACGCCAAAGGGAAGATTCATCTTAAAACAGAATTCACATATTTTATTCCTATGATCTCCGGCATGTAAGACCTTTGTTAATATGAAGAAAAAGAGCGCCCTCTCTAATCTCTGATGCAACCCAGAGACACAGACTCCAGTCCCACTCTCACTCGTATGCAAAACACCTTCATGAACACTTGTACAGGAGTCTGGGTGACTTTTAAGGAATATGGTTTTATGTATTTTAAATGAAACTTGAGGAAAGCCACTGTTTAGATTAACCTCAGAAATACATGGTTATTTAGTTCATAATGAAACAGCTCCCAGTTTACATCACAAACAACCCCGCCTCAACTCTGAGAGCTGGAAAGAGAAGTTCATGTTCAAAAATATCCACTGAACTGGAGCGTAGGAAAAATAATATAAATGTGCACTCTGCCTTAGGGGGAATTTTTGCTTTAAGAACAAGCAAAGCCCATTGCTCTCTCTTTTGCCAACATGGCAACTCTTTCATATCCTGAATTTACAGAGTGAACTTCCACAACAAACTTGTGTAGCTAAGGTGTTTTTCTCGGGTGAGACAGAGTGAGAAGTAGCTGCATCACCTGATAAAGCAAGTGGAGGTAAATCAACAAGTTGAATACATGTCTGTGATATGATGCATTCCCATTATTTGTTTGAAAATATATGGGTAGGCACATAGTGCAGACCACACCGGTTTTGTTTTTCCTGAGTGAGCTTATATTGTGAGGAATACACTGCAACCTGCTGTTATTCACAGGCTTTATCATTTCTACTGTTTTTTTTTGTTGGTTTTTTTGGAGCACATAATGATAGCGTGTGTGAGCGTGTGGCCGAGGTTTTGATAAACATGCAGCCTGAATTCCTAAAAAAAAATACAAAGTACAGCTTTTCCCCCTTGAGGCATGAATGGTATTGTCGGTCCTTCTCTCCTTCCCCTCACTTGTAGTTGGTAAAGTTCACATCTCAACACTCGTCATTCATTTTGATGAGCTGTCTACCTTGAAGTAGCGTATAGCCCGAGGCTGTAGTATCTGGCAATTGTAAATTCACAAGAGGTCTTGAAATGGCACAGTAAACATGGAAAATCTGCTATAGAAAAAATGGCAATATTGAATAAAATAACATGAAATGCTAATGTTTGTCTGTGTTTGAAAGGTCATTTAGCCACACTATATATTATAAATATAGTTTTTTTGTTTGTTTTTTACAAATGTTGTTAGGAAAAACACTTTTCTAGAGAAATATCTTGTATATGGTTTTTTTTTAAATATAATAATAAAATCTTAATATAGAGAGTATGATTGCTGCCTTACAGACTACTGTTGTAAAGGGCAGTTATGATTCATTTAGGTACATTTAAGTACATTATGATGCAAAGTAGATTAGCTGATTGTGTTTTGGGCAGCAAGAGGGAGTCATTAAGTGTAGCGCAACTGAGGGCTGCTCTAGTTGAGAGCAGCGGTGCTATTAGTTTGTCTGGAAAGGGGGTGGGGGTGGGGGGGCGGGGGGGAGGTTGTCACCCCATCAGGGCCCAGAGGAGAGGTGAGGTGACCCGGGGTGGAGGACAGAGGAGCGCCCCAGGACTCTAGATGCCAAAGCGTGGGTGTCAAATGGCCCGGAGCTCCTCTGTACACCAACAGTGGGACACGGCAGGGCTGTGACCATGACCGACTTTGCAGCCCACAGAAGGAGACAGAGACAAAGAGGAATGGGAGGGCGCTGTGTGGGGAAGACAGGCAGAAAAAGAGGTAGGAAGAAAGAGAGCAGCCTCCGTGGCACAACAGATGATGACCTTCGTTGGAAGCGTTCCATATAGGTGATGCCATACTTTGTCCTACATGCTAAAATTAACACCTGACATTTTACTTCTTTTTTTTTTTTTTTAAATATCCTGAAGAGTGTTTGATAGGTAAAAGTTTAATGCTCAACCAAGTTTCTCAAAGGCCTAAATCTATTGTCCTGTGGGTGGGAAGTATTTTTACATTTGGCTTATCATCCATGAAAATGGTAGAGCAAGGCTAGTGTTGAGTACAATGCACACTGTGTGACTCAGTTAAATGGGCTACGAAGCCCCTGTTCCCTCTGAGCACACACTCTGCTGCCCACTGACACACTACGTTGCTCCTATGTACCTTGAAATTCCCAACCCAGCTGGGCTAAGCGCCCTGTGGTAAACCCGAGGTTTTAAGAGAAGCGGGAACTTGCCAGGCCATCTCTGGCTCCAAGCCATCACTGTTGAGAGATAAGGTGCCACGGATGTCTCCAACCTTCATAATCCCAGACAGGGATGAAGGGAGCCAGAGCATGATGCTGGCTGGAGGAAAGAAATCTTAGCTGCTTGACACCTTTGATCTGGACAGTACAGTAGGATGCTGGTGTGGACATACCAGTAGAGCTTTGGTGGATTACATCCGCATATCTCCCACAGCCACCAGTCAGTGCTAAAACTTATCCTTCAACAATCCTCAGATCCGTTACAGAGACAGCTGAGCTAAAGGGGAGAGATGAGCAGTAGATGGAGAGATATCTTTCCTTAAGGAGCACCTGCTGTGTTGAGGGCCTCTGATTGTTTTGATAGGGTTATAAATGTGTGTGTTCAATGTCATCTGTCAGGTAAATAGTTGACTTAATGCTCGTGCCCTTGCTTTTGCATCGTGCCAGTAAGCTCTCTGCTCCGTGCTAAGATTGATCTTTGCAGACTCTTCCTAAACTGTACAGCTCATTACAATGCGATTGGATAGTGCTCCTTCAGCGCCAGCAAAGATGTGATCTAGATCCACAAGGCTAAATCGTCCACACTGCATCATGAAATGGGATTTTTATGTATGTGGCTTTGCTTGAGCAGGTATCTCTGCCCATGTGTGTCAGCCTGCATGTGAGTGTGTGGAAGTGGAAGAAAGATGCACGGCAGAGAGAAAAAAGGGTCTGTGAGAGACAAGGGGATGTATGGGAGGGGAGACAGAAGAGAGAAGGATACAAAAGAGAAAATGACCTCTCTAAGTCGAGGTAGTTGGACTCTTGGCACTGATCTTGTGAGACATTGAGAGGTGTCTCCTCCTTGGAAGGAATAATCCATTTAAACCTGGGTCGCATGGCTGTGATTGATGTGCAAACAGGAGCAGCACTTAATAACCTCTATCATGCTGGGTGACCCCATGGCCCACGGTGGGCACCAGTTTGTTTATGGGTGGTACCTCCGACACACTATCCGTGCAGAAATTCTGTTGTGGCTAATGGGCCGGACTGAGGGATTGGACTGTCAGCGCAGTGTGAGCCCTCATTTTTCTTTTCAAGCGTCTAAGGTACCCCCTGTGCACCCCCTCTGCACCCAGCCTCCCTGCTCTGCCATCATCTGTCAGCGGTGACTGAGTCTCCTGGAATATGGAGGCGTGAGAGAGAGTGTCAATTAGCATTAGCTTTCCTGACAAATCTGTTTTTCGCTCCACAAAAGGCCTTGGATAACTTGTTCCTGATTCCTCTCTGTCACAATGTTAGCGGCACAGGATTTGTTCCGACTGCACTATACGAGAGTGGAAATGGGTCAAGCGCATGTGCGTGAGTATAGTCGCCGGGTGCATGACCGCGTACATGTTTATAAAACAAAGGCTGTAGCCTATCTGTGGGTATTCTACAGAGACACAGAGATAGAGAGATACATGCAGGAAGACAGAGAGCGAGCGATTGGGAAGATGTGCCTTTCACACTAAAAAGCTTTTGTTTACTCTGCTGAAATGGAGGCTGACCTTAAAGGTTATCTAAAATGTACAGAAAATGTCAAAACGCCTGACAAGAGAGCAGGGCCCCTTTCAGAACATGGCAGGACTCAGGGGGCACAGGGACAAGTCATACAGAATAACATCATAGCACTGTTAAGTTCCTTTAAAAAGACCCTCCTCTATTTGCCCTCTGTTGTGTGAAGATCTTCAGTCTTAATCAGCTGCATTGTTCTGTGGAGATGCAGTTATGGGAAGCGCTAAGCTGTTTATTTATTGAACAGGCTGTTTAATCCCCCCCCCCCCCCCCCCCCCCTTCCTCCTCCACTGCATGCTTGTCTCTGCACAGTCTAACTCTTTGATGTGAGGGGCTGCTGGTGGAGCGCTATGATGGGCTCCCACTGGCAATGCAGCACACAGCACCACAGCGAACAGCAATAAGCAGTGGCCTCGTCAGCAGCATACAGTACAAACAGTGACCAGCTCCTCCTCCTTTCACACATTCAGACTTCCACTGTCACTGCAGCCTATCTACTGTACCACTGCACGGCCTGACATTCTTAATTTCATTGCTTTAATCAATTCATTTTAACAATATTGGAATTTTTGCCCTGTTTAGCATAATTAGTTCAGTTAAGTTACTGAGGTTTTATGAGTTTTTAAGTTAAGCACTAATGAGTAACTAATCAGCTTTCATAATTGCTGTGGGGGCATGAAAATGTGGTGCTTGTAAAATAACAGAAAGCTGAATAACACATGTTCAGATGAATGCAGAACGTGTTGCTGTAAATTCCTGTGTAAGACAAGAAAATATGAGAAGAGGAAATTCATTTCACAGAAATGACTGCTGAACTTATCATCACCCACTAAAATCTCTGCAGTGAAGCAACCAGAAAGAGAGAGAGAGATAGAGACAGAGACAGAGAGGAGTAGAATGACAGAAATTACAATTTCAGCCCTCTGCGTCATTAACACTTCAGTAATAGCCATTTTGAGATACGTGTATAGACAGGTGGCAGAAAAACAGACAATGCTGCTGAGAGAGATGGTGAGAGGAAATGATGAGGAGCTGTTGTGCAGTAAACTGTGTGAATCACAAAAGTGATGGCTGGAAAATGTTCAATATCCCAAGAGAGACGTGTTCCATCCAGCACAGGGTGCATAATTATAAACATCCAGTGATTTATATGCACAAAGGCTCCTTTTACTACACACACTGGGCTTCACTGACAAGTGTGCACTACGCTGTATATCAGGATGTTTAGCCTCTTATCCATAGACATGCAAAGAAGTTTAACTGTGCTGACTAGGAATTTGTGTGGAGACCTGCAGCTGTGTGGTTTCCGATGGATGAACGGACATCTTTTTGAACTCCTAACTACTGCACCATAATTAGCTATTCATTTTTTGTGTCTCAGCTACTTAGAGATCAGATCAGCACCCTAGATTATAATAATGTGGTGAGTGCTTTTTGCCCAGAATCCGGGTAGGAAAGAAAAAAAGATAGCAATTTAAAGGAAATCACTCTGTTTGCGTGTTTAATGAGCACAGCAACAGTTTGTCAGCTTCTATAATCAGTGCAGTCAAAGCACTAACTGTATGCTGGGATGTTTAATATTTCAGTGAGCAACTTGGTGACAGCTGCCAGTTAGTATTAATGCAGGAATGATAAAGGAGGTAGAGTGATGGCTTTGGATGGAAGCTGCCTAACTGGAATGTAAGCAAAGATGCTTTTGTCAGTGTGTTCCTGTAGCTAATTAATTATTGGATATTTTTAAATTCTTCATGCACAGTTAACACGTGATTATAAGTTACTTTCTGTGTAAAGAGAAAAGTGATATAATGGATTTTGGAGACCAGATGTTAGCCAGTAGTGTGATCTAGCAGCATGTGCTCCAGTGTTTCATCTGCACATTCTTGGTCTGTGGGTTTGTGATCACTCAAGAACCCGTTTTTGAGCCGAAACCTTGTTTTATTTCCTCCTTGTCGGAAGAGGAGTGTATGATTAGATTTCCAAAATATGTTTTTTCGTTCCTCTAACCAATATATCATGTCTGGCAGCAGAACATTTGCAGATATAAGAAAAACCCATCTTTCAGAACTGTGCAGACATGTGTGGCTGAAATGCACAACAAAGAACAAGTCAGGTGTTGGACTGCCTCTGATTTCCAATTATTTCTCATAAAGAAACTGCAGTTTTGTTTCAGACTTGGTAGATGCATCACAGAAATAAGGTATGCTGCTATTTTCTAGCCAGAAGGAAAAATACAATTCAGAGGCAAAGTTACTTACTGTGAATGGAATTTGTAAAAACTGAATGAAAATTGTGGTTTGCAATTCAGCTGCAGATGTCTGCATGTAGAGTTAAACAGCCCAGCATCAGGTCTTAATTAGCGGTAGTGCATTTGAATAACTCAACTGTGGCTCTGCTCATTTACATCATCGGTGTTGGAGAACACCCAGTTTAACTAAGAAAACGCAGTTAGGTAAAATTCTGCAGCCAGGACTCTAAATTGCTGTATGTTTAGTTAATTGAGTCCAAGAGGTGCTAGATATTCAGAAAGGCTGCCGACTCAGAACAGAGCAGATATTCAAATATTTAACAAGTGAAGAAAATCGCAACATCTGGTGTCTGTTGTGGAAGCAACTGTAGCACAGCCAAATACAGTACACACACAGGGTGGAAAACACAAAAGGAAGCCATTTGGAAGATATGAACTGTCAATCACATGGACAGAAGTAGGATCACCTTTTGGCTCTAGCAGCTTCAAAGCTCTATTGTTTTTGTCTCAATGTGTTTTAAGAGGTAAATTATATCATCATTTTCCAGCTAAAGGTTTAATGTTTAGGTCCGGTCATGCAGTAGCAGGGGGCCATACCAGCATACCAGGGTTATGAAATCACTTTGGAGTCCAAGAAATCACCTCTGAATGACTTTTTAGCTTGTACACAGGGGTGTTATAACCTTTGTACATGTACTGTATATGGAAACATTTAAAAGAAACATTGTTTGTACCACAGGGAGCATCTTGTAAAATGGTCTTAATTTTCTTGGCTGTTAGCTCTCAGAGAGGAGAAATGACCCTCAAGAGATGGCTGCCCAGGCAATTACACATCTACTGTATGATCATGATGTTCCACATTTACTAGCTCACAGTGACCTTTGCTTTAACCAGGGTATACAAAATAGGCATCTTGGTAGTTTGAGGTTATTCATAGGTATTCATAAGAGTTGTAAGTGTTTTTATGGACCCACATGCTGGCGACTCTGGACGTAATCATGTTAGTTAACCTTCACACATTTGGCACTAACTCCTATCATTAAAGTTTGTGTGGAAATTCAATATGGTGTATACCATAATTGAATGTCACAAGCATGGAAAAAATAATTTGTTTATTTCAGAAATAGTGCCTTATATTGTCTATATACTGTACAATCCAACAGTTTCCTTGCCTCCCACATCTTTTGTAATGAAAACTTCAAAGCCTGTCAACAAGTTTTGCATGTTTTCAATGTGACTTTAAGTCTAATGAGCACACCAGCTCTTTGCCAGTGATTCCTTGCTGCATATCTGGTCCCACAAGGGAGCACAAGTATTGTTCAGGGTCTACATTTTGTTCACCTTATACAAGGTTGTTTCTTTGTGCAACGTGGCATGAGGTGAACTTGTTTGCATGTTTCTTCATGCTGCGCTCTTCCTTAAAGTCAGAGCCTTGTGAATATCTTGGTTGCATTACATTTTGTGTACCCACTTCCCTGGTTGATTTGTGAAATGATACACATACACAATGATAATGTGTGTACACATGATGACACATATTTACACAGAAAAAACAATTAATACAACAATACGTTAAAGAAGAAAATAGGAGAGATTGAGCTTACCATAGATGCCTGTGGATATACATGGGAAGGCCTGTGCAAGTAAGAGAGAGAAGGAGAACAGTCAAACAATGATCACAAATAGAATGTGATAATAATAATTGTACTACTAATAATAATGAGAAGAATACATCTTTGTTAGTGCCTTTTTACTTCCAAGGACTTCTTAAAACACACAGTCAAAGCAACAGCTACAGCAGTCAGAAGGCATAATAAGTTAGGTTAAATATAATTAGATAAAATAAATATGAAGAGTAGGAAGAGAGTCAATCTCTCAGATAAGTTGTGGAAGTGAATTTCTGAGTTGAGGGGAAAACAGCTGGAGGCTCTAAACCCCATGATAGTCAGACAGGCAGGTGGTACAATGAGATTAATGGAAGAGAGTGGTCTAAGAGTGCGGGCAGGTGTGGAGATATGAGGTAGATGAGAGATTTCAACTGTAACTTAAATCAGTCTCATGAAGAAATGAATGTGGGCTGAGAAGTGCTGAATAAACTACTGTACACAACACAACAATCTCTCCACCCATGATGTTGACGTTTTATCAGCGGTTTTGTTGGTCCCTTATTATATTTCCTCAGTGCAAGTCACTGCAAAGCACACTCCACCTGTGATTTTTATTTAACAAGATATAATAAAATCCACAGCAGAGCGATTCAAACATCAACAACTGAAAATAAATATTGCATACATCTGCATTAAACTATAGCCACTGTAGGACACCTACTTCTCACCTTTGTATATTTGTCGTTTATCTCTACTGCTTCACTTATTCATTCCCAAGAGGAGCAATTTGCAGTACCATTTGCCCAAAACCCTGCAATGCTAATGCACCGCTGCGCTGTAAACCATACTCCTGCTCTCATATACAATGCAGAAACACAAACACACATTTATGTGCTGTGCACTTTTCTGCTGACTTCCAAAAACAGACACATTAAATCCATTCTGCACGTAAACACCACTATTTACACACACATGAGATGGATTATCGTGGTAACACTGCAGTGTTAAGGAGGCTAACTAAATTCTATGTACTACTGGCCAAATGAACGAGATACCCTATTAGTACTTAATGCCTGTACTTGATGTCCATAACAGTCGTAGTTTGCATATATTGCCTGAGGGAACTGTGGTGAATTCATAGGTACATCTAGAGCTCGCTGCTTAATAATCTGCAGCACATGAATATCCAAATGAGGTCGATTGATCCCGTCTTTTGCCTACAGCCCAAACTTACATGCAGACCTTCTCTTCTATCAATGTTTATAGAGCTTACCCAAGGGCAGAGGCTATGCCACTCATCAAAATTTGTTTCAGCCACTGATAGATGCCTTTAATTTTATGAATTTTGTTAGCTAGATAGCACAGATTTCATTCTGTGTAAAGTTGATGCAAACTGCCAGCGGCGACTCTGCTGTGTCTCAATAGCGACAAGAACATCACAGCAGTTGGCTCTTCAGTGTATTTGACTCAAATGATTCAAATAATGAGAAAACCAAACACAAACTCACAGAGCCATTGCTGCCACATGAGGATCAATAGGAGGAATCAATAATATCCCACACACACAAACAAAGTGCAGAGACACACATGCACAAAACCAGAGAATCAGAATAAACATCATAAATATTTTCATGAGCAGAATCCTACATGTATTTATGGTTGTCTTTTCCAAAAAGATTATAAAAAGTAACAACCTTGTAATAGTTCCGGCTTTGTAGCACTTTGCAGCAGACATATTTTTCAAGCATGGCTTTATAGCTGAAAATAGTTTCATTATTCTTTACTTGTGTGAGCAAATATATTATGATACATAGGCCGTGTTGTAAGTTTCCCTATTTCACATTCATCTTTTTAAGTATATTAATAAACAGTAAAGAGAAAGGATTTTTTTCAAAGGCCCCATTTGTCCTCAAAAGCAGCTGAATACGTGCTTTAGTTCCAGCATTCATCAAAAGGTGTGGCCACAACATTAATATCGTGAGGTGACAAATGAAAAAAATGGGAAACATTTCCTGTAGCAGCTCACAACAGTATGAATATAGAACAACAAAGAGATTCATCAAAGAACAACACCCATATGTCAGATTTTCCTCGTGCCAAAACTAAGCCCAACAGTTTGTTTTGCCACACTGACCCTGTCAAGTTGTATTTAGAAACATGCTGTTGCCAGCAGCTGTGCCAAGATTACTTCATTTTAGAGCTGCAAACACAATTAATAGACCTGAAAGTGAAAGATAGCAAATACACGTATCCTCATATAATTATACAAACAGGTAGTCAGAGTTCTAATCTTGTGTGGCTCTGTGTGATCTTATCAACTGACAGTAGCAATAAACACAACTCACACATTCTGTTAACTGAATACTGATAAATTAAGCGAGCGTCACAACCTATGACACCTGCTCTGAAGTGCTATGGCCGCCTTGCCCTTGCTTTAAGTGAAGAGGAACGAGTCTGTGTTTGTGTTCTTATTTACCAGTTTTCAGGTTCCGCCTGTCAAGGTGAATCTTTCTTCTGCAGGGTGATTTAAATCTTTTACCGAAGCTCTGACCTTTCCAGATGACTGTCTGGGTCTGACACAAACCATAGATGATGAAGCGTGGAAAAGCATGACCATTTTTAGGCCTGTGCCAAGCTCTGCCCATGGCACACACAGAGGCACACTGAGACTGAGACACAAAATGCTCAAATATCCAACAACAGAGGATTAAAATGAAAAATAAATAATGTTGGATAAGGACAAATTTGTGTTTGATACCTCAGAAGATACAAACTGCAGAACTGAAATGCAGAGATTAATGTAAGCGTCCTAATTAGCAGCAACTTGGAATTTACATTAGGAGCTCAATACTTTTAGTTACTCTCTAAATAATGCCAGTTTTACAAATAAGCAGTTAAATAAACAGTTTCTTTGACAGAGGGAATGTATTTAAAGCAGGGTAATAATAAGGAGAAAGTAAATAAATTGAATCCTCAGATCAGATGAGCATTATTTCCTGTCAGTGCCTCCAGCCAGTTGCAGCTGCCAAACTGTTCCTGAGCCAGGAGCCTTGTTATATTGTCTCAGCTGAAAGGCCATGATGTCAGTCTCTTCAATTTGAACTTCTGCTCCATCTGCAACCAAACCTTAACGCATCACAGGCTGTGGCTGTGGCAGTAGCATGCCATCAGCATAATCAATTAAAATCTTTTTTATTAGTTCCCTGGCTGATCCATTAAGGAGTATCGATCCGGTGTGAAACTGCATCAGGTAATCACTTAACAGGATGCTGTAAAGGCCTGACACCTTAGTGGCACATGCAGATGACACTTTCTTTTTTTAAAGGATGGTTATTGCCAAAAGTGAAGAGATGTATATGTCCAATAAAACTGCAAAGCCAGGACAACATCTTGGTACACACTTCTCCTTTTCATCCAATCAGATGCAATAACTTGCACTATAGTGTCCACAAATTATAAACCTTGCTGATAAATCTAATCGGAAAATATCAATATGCTCGCTTTATTCATATAAATTTCCTTATAGGGTTACTATAATCATTAAAATCTTTAGCTGTTAAATATGCAACTTTCATAATGTAAGAGTGAGCATGGGGAGGACTAAAGTATTTGTTGAGTGCAGTAGAACCTGCTTTAATTTCACAGGCAGAGAAGATGAAAGGTGATGGTCAGTCTCACTGGACCTGTTCATTATCAAATCAAGCTGCAGCTCTTTTACAGACAGAAAACAAATGATTGCCAGTGTCCTATAATTTTTTATGACAGCATGTAAGCCGGGAATACTCCAAGTGAGTGCAGTAAAAGCTACACTGGATTTCAAAACCAGCCCCCGCATGCAATTCTTTAAGCCTAGTAAAGCAGAGCCTATTTTTCTTGTTCTTCCACCATCAACACTGGGCCACCATAGAAGCTATTTTGATGGTTGTTAGCATACATACGTACCTGTACATCGGCTTACACTGTATAAGGTCTGGTGTTAATTAGGACAGTCAGCGGTATATATGCAGTCATGACCTATGATTCCTAATTTAGGTTATTATTTCTGGCTGCTCGTTAGAAGTGAGTCAGCATGTCTGCTTGCACCCTGGCATGCGGCTGTGCCTGACATGTTGGCTTGTTGCTGATTTTCTTTGCTTAGGGAGTGTTCAGAAATTGGTCACAAGGGAAATTATTCTGTTGCTGGAACTCCTCCCTAATCTATCACATAGTTTTAAAGTGGAGCACCTTTCCTCTCAGCGTCTCTGCACACTTATTCAGCTCACAGTATATTAAATGCGGCAAAAATTGGCCACAGTGTCATTTTTTGGTCTTCCAATACCTTAATTCTCCCTTTTTAATACAGGTATATATCATATCAATTATAATTCATACAGTGTGAATTTACTGTTATATTTACACATGGAATTGGCTATTAATACAATATTTTATTAAAGCTTATTAAAACAATGATTTATTGACTTCAAAGTGTGACTAGAGTTTTGCTAAGACAGTGCTCATAAAACTAAATCACTGTTATTCCACTGAGACCCTGATAGCCCGCAGCTTTCACTCATTTGTTAAGCAGCAGGAAATGACACAGTAGAGATGGCTCAACCTGTGGCAAGATGCGACTGTCCTCCCATTTCTATGCTGCGGCCACTACTGAGTAGCCATGAGCAGGTAAGAGAGCCACCACGGGCACAGTGACTGCCGGATCGTGCCGAGGGAGAACCTGGTCTCGGCTGGCTGAGTAAATAGCACTGGACCCGGGGTGCTTCCCCCGTAGCTTGAAGCCTCCTAGCCTGTTTGCAGATGGAAGCTAGGCTTATAAATCACAGCAGAGAGGGGAGACCTTGTGCAAATGTGACCAGAAGTATGTTATTATTCACCACTGTTACCACAGTGTGGGCTTACATCACAGTATCGGAACATGAATCCAACACAATCCTCTTTGTTGACTGCTGTAATTCTTTAAGCATGTAGGTCATGCCTGGTCTCTCTGTCTGAATCAACTACCTGCTGCTGCTGCTGCTGCTGGGAAGAGCATGTCATGGTTACAGATCAGGATATTCAAATATGACACGTTAACACCCTTTTATTCTGCATAATGCCACACTCCATATTCTAATGTGAGCGCTGATTGTTAGAGTGTCATTATGCTAAATGGAGGATGGAGAAATGCAGAGGGTGAGAAACCTGGAACCTAATGGCCTGAGTCCCACCACCCATTTTTTTTTATCTGCTGTGATGAAGTGTAACTATTATCACAATAATATCTGAGTGTCTATTAAGGACTCACACTGGCTGTGTTTACATGCAGGGAGTAATTTACTGGCCATGACGCTCTGGAAAACAGCTTATTTAGTTTAAGATGTTTGCCAACACCTTTGCTACTCTGTGATGGAAAATCCTTGTTGTTATGAATAAACCAGAACAGAACATTCCTATCCTCCTCAAGGGTCTTGCCTGCAATAAAGTATGAGAAAGCGCCGTCGCCACATAAATCCTTCCCCTAAGCAACAGTAGGTGACATCTAATAAAGAGAGAGGGAAATGACAAGGTAGACTATAGAAATTGTGCGTAGTGCTTACCACAATGTTTTGTTGACATCAACAAGTATCTATTGCACTGTGTGAGTGTGAGTCTGTAGAAGCAATAAAAACTAACCGTAGAATAGGTGAGACATCCCCTTCACACAGTAAAACGTTTCATACGGAAAGATGCCAGCCATCTTAACCTGGTCTTTTATGATCACAGTGTGAGGTTTACTGGGTTAATCTAATACAATTATAAAAAGAAAATCCGCCATTTTCAGCTTTAGCAGACAGTTCTTTGTGGATGTAAACAAACTTCACAATGTACTGGCGATGTGCAAGATTTGATAAATACATTTTTTTCAAGATAAAGTGGTGGTGTGCAGTGTTTGCTGAATCTGTCATCCCTGTCTCAAACTATACTACAGTCTAATGTTGAAAAAACCACAGGTTATTTGGTCAAGCACTCAGTAAGACTGTGCTGTGTCTATAAATGGCTCAAAAAGGTTCACAAGAGAGTCTTTAAGCACTTGCCACTTCTACAACCCTGTGGTCTGGCTGACTTATCCAAAGCCCACAAGGACATACATTGAGAATGGACCAGAAGCAGAACTACTGTATGACTTTAGACGGACAGAGTAAACCATCTTTGGGCAAAATGAAGCTCAGGATGCCCGATGATTGCACTCAGTGCCACAGTACTGATCCCATGTGTGCATGCGCGGGATGCAGTGTTGCAGAGGAGAAAAGAAAGGCTGCAGCATGTCCGTCGGCCAAACATATGACAGGGGTGAGATGAATGGGCAGAAAAAAAGGTGTAAATACTGCAGCCTGTGGATAGGGCAGAGCAGTGGAGCAAATACAAGCAGATACTGAACTGATGGCTGCATGATTCATTGGTCCATGACCAGCAGTATGGTTGATCAAGCACAGTTGAGCCTGAAGCCCAAGGCTGAACTGTGTGTAGCTACAATAAGAAGTCTTTGTGAGTAAAACACAGTCATTTCATGGGGAACTAGACTGCTACTTTTGAACACTGTAAAGCTGCAAAATGCTAATGTGAAGCGCTTGCTACTCTTGAAGGATATACAGTATTATACATTGAATGCATAAATACACTCAACTTGCGGATTAAATCATTTTCTTTAATTATCCATATCAATGCCAGTTCCTGCAGAGATCCACTGCTGACACTGATTCCCTCAGTGTTAAAGAGGGAGCATTAGACTGGTGTGGAAATGATAGTGCTCTGAACTGAGGGCACATACAACCAGACGTCTGCTCATATTTATGTATGAGAGCTCCTCCTCAGTATCAGTTGAAATTATATCACTGACCACTGAGAAACACAGAGGGAGAGACAAAAGAGAGAAATCCACAGTGGTGAGACAAACCGACTGACCGCTTCATGACCCGCACATGACTGACAGAATTCAAATGAGTAGGCGAGGAACATGTCAGGTAAACTCAATAACAATATGTATTCCTGCTACTCACCCACCACTCTGTGCAGTCTGCAGGCAGATCTCTAGTCAGATATTTTCTGTTTTTTAAAGTAGAGTTTATTGATTAGATTAGCATGCTTGCGGTAGGTGAAATCAAGACTGGTCTGCAGGTCTGATCTGAAAGGCTGCGGAGTGCAGAGACCTCAGACTGACAGCTTGGATAATAGACCTGCGGTTTTGTTGTCTGATCAGAAAATCATTGCAAAAGTACATCCCCAAATAGTGGCCAGGGGAAGAACATGGACTTTATTTGACACCAGCTGTTATTAGACTTGGACTTTTATGTCTAATGTCTATTCATTCATGCTTTTTGTCAAAGGCCTTTTCTGTTCCTGTTTCCTCTAGAAATGTCCTTTTAACAACATACACTTACCAACCATGAACAAAACCTCCCTTTAAAAACTACAAAAAATATGGACATGCAATTTTTTTTTCTGGAACATTACTGAACAAAATATTATTCTGAAATTACCAGATGAGCCATCCTAGTATAGGTCATTTCTTTATTTCTTTTTTTCTTATGTTACTGAGCAAATTGTTCTACCAGGCCACAGCTTCGACTATTATTTGAACACCCGGTTTTATTTGATAATTTTCAGTACCTAACATCCGCTTCCTTTAAGGCCTTGAACTTTACATTGATTAAGATCCTCATCCTGACATGATTATAATGGTCTTATGAATTTTTTATTGCATTTATCACAAGAGCCATGACATTATAAACGGTAGGAGGCATTTTGATTGAATCCCAGGATGGCAGCAGCAAATAAAGAAAAAATGTATCAGAGCAAAAATATTTGAATATTAGAACCTCAACACTCAGCGGTGTAGGAGACATCATTCAATAAGCCTCAGGGCTTCTAAAGCCTACGATTATTCCAATGAGTGCTTAAGAAATGTAGAGCACCTGTGCATAGTGTGTAACACCACAAGTCATTTGCATTTTGGAGGCCTGAATTACAGGTGAGCCTAAAGAAAATGATCAAAGCAGGAACAGGAGGATTCTGTCTGAATCCATCAAGCTGTTGTTTCATAAGGTAACTCAAAGTGAGAAAACGTCTGAAATGCTGAAGATAAAATGCAGCAAAAGAGACAAGACAAGCCAAATATCCCTCTATGGAAGGTAAAACCAGGCCATGTATGGATTCTTAAACATCCCTTTGCCATGTCAGAGTCTCTGTGGAGATTAGCAGCATATGAAGCTGGGAGGTTAGAATTATCAGTAATCCTAAAATATAGCTCACATGATTAGTAGCACAAGAGCAGAAGATTCCCATGTGGTTGATCTAAATGAAAGTAAAATAATAATTATGGAGCATTTTTCATGAGACATTACTTTAATTTCCATTCATAAATTAACTTCAATGGCACATTTAATCAGAGAAAGGAAAAAAGGGGTTTTGGTTTTGCAATGTGAAAGCCAGCCTATGGTACCCTTCCCACGTAAGGCCACTAATTAAACATTTTTTTTCTTTTCAAGGCGTCCTTCAGCATTTCAAAAGCACCATATCAAAAGGGACTTCAAAGTCAAAACCCCACTCTGAATTTTGACATGACAGAAAGAGCATACATATGAGGACAAGTGACTTGCTGCATGGCCTCTGTCTCTGTGGAAGAACCAGTGCAAGACAAAAGTCTTGTCTGCTGCATATTGCATGTATGGACTACCACTGAAATAATTTAAAAAAAAAAAAGCCCAGCCATACTTAGGCTGAGCAGCCTGACCATTTAAAGTGAGCTACTAAGCAACCACCAGTGCCATGTAAAGAGAACTCAGATGATTGATGATTTTAATCGACCTTTATTTTGTTGCCCTGCATTATGTATAGCATTAGAGGTTTATTGATGAGTGTGGTTAAAGGTATGCTAATGTATTGCTAGTATTGTAGAGGGGTGAGAGCTATTGTTACTGCGGAGTCGGTGTACAGTATAAAGGTAAAACAGAAAAAGGGCATTAGCATGTAGTCAGCAGGGCGGGAGGAATTAATATGGTCGATGTGAAAGTTCAGATTATTCTTAGCTTGAGTCCCATGATCATCCAGAACAGTGGAGAGGAGTCACTGAAGGGTATTCCTCACTAGCATCAGGACTTTGGATTTGTACAATGAAACCCCAGTAGACATGAACTCCATCCGTCATCCTCACTCTTACTGCTGTACAGAGCCTTTTAAAGCCGACTGATTGAGCTATGATGACAATGTCGTACTTCATTAACAAAACAAATGCAGTAATTAAATACGTTTCTTTACATAAGATTTGCTCTCAGTAATTATGCACATTTGCTAAACTTACATTATACAGAGACTCCATAAGTTATTCTTTTTTTTTGACTATTCAGTGTATAAAATGGAAAAGCCAAGTAAAATATTACCCAGATGAGTGCAGATGGGAGATCTGCATAGACTCAAAAGGGATGATAAAATAGGCCATAACCACATTTCCCAAAGCAACACATACAAAATAAAAACTAACATTCGTTAAGAGACCGAACCTCATTAACTGCAAATCGAACTGAGAGCTCTGCACTCTTGCAGCAGTGACCTCTTGGAAGCTTGGTAAATACATAATTATTATTGAATCATAGGGACACATTTTCCAATTAGAAGAATGAATGTTTGTGTTTTTCCTGTATACTGTAAGTCAAAACATACAGTATGGTGTTGGGTAAGTCTGTTTCTTCTGATTTCTTCATCGACCTTGTGCTTTAGGAATAATTACTCCTCCACTTGAAGCCTGGGATGTTTTTGTCAACTGGGAATTTAATGGACTTAATGAACTATCTTTGTTAACGGAAGCTCAGGGTGCTCTGTGATTGCCTTCATCGCACTCAGTTCCGCAACACTGATGATAACTCATCCCATTTGCACAACTCCAGTGATACATAGCTTGTGTGAACTCCTGTGATGCACTGTTGTGGAGGAAGGCTGCTACATGTTTGTGAGCCAAGGTAGACTGGGGTGAGATAAATGGGCAGGAGAGAAAAAAAAGGCTGAAGCTTTTGGCAGATGGATATATTGAAACCCTGAAAACTGGAAGAATTTCTTTCTTTTTTTTTTACCTCTTTTGGAGGCTGGCTATTTCCCTCCGCTGTCTGTGTTTGTGCTAGGGTAGAAAGGGTGCATGTTCAAGCATGCCTTTGAAGATTGAATAAATCATATAATAGATTACAATGTATTAAAATATATTGGGGCTTGGATTGCAAAGTACAGCACAAAAATGGCAGTAATACTTCCACATTAATAAAATCTATGTCAAACTACAACAATTCATAAAATCAGTTATATAAACAGTTAAAATTCATGTGACCCATTTGCTAAACAGCAGGTATATTCCAGTATCACACAGCACATGCATATGCAGTTAAGGAATCCACGTGTAGAGCACTGCTTCAGAGTATGAAAGTGTGTTTATCCAGGCAGTCCGTGGGCAGCCTCGGCACCAGCAGTGCACTCTCACTTTAAAGCTCTGCCCAACATGAAGCCATAAATCTGAGCTTGCCCAGAGGTAAGAGCAACCAACACTAATTAACAGTAGCGGGATGAGAGGTCAAGGCCTGTGTCGTATTAGCGTGAGAAAACACTATTTTTCAATTTACAGTCCATACTGGTCTGGTGGGCTTTAAGTAATACAGACTTACTGTAAGCTTGCAGCACACCGTGGACAAATACATTCAAAGTACACACAATAATGCATGTGTTCATCCTCGGTTTATTACAGCTATGAACATGCAGGCTTTCAAATTAGACAACTACATTGTCTTTATACAACTGCCTCTATAGCTATGATGGCTGCCTCAGGGAACGGCCATAAAAGCAAGACCACTGATCCAAAGTGAAGCTCAATTTGGGCACAGTGCGCAGAATCGGTTTTCCATGAATATGTCCAGCCCTTAGAAGGACTTTGGTCCAAGGACATAGTAAGCTCTGAGGAGGTCAGCTCTCCCTCTGTGCAAACCTTTGGGCCATTCTCTCATACTTTGATCTGGGCTCTGATGATGGTGTGGCAGGCAGACTCAGGAGTGGGAGGATTAGGGACAGGAGGGACGTGGAGAGTGACAGCTTCTTTTGTATTCATTTTATCCGCATAACAGCAGACAGCATGCAAACCAATGGCTTCTCTAAGGTGTTCTTTTTTTGGCTGTAAAATCCTCAACACTTAAAAAGAGAGATCAAAGGGGAAGCAGGCTCATTGATAACTGTATAATGGCTCACTTTGAGAGAACAGGCATTTTGCTGAGATGGTGGCGTGGTTCAAACTGCAAGCTATTAGTCATGCTGTCGGCTCATTTCCATATGTGTTTTATTGTCTCATGGGCAAAGGCTACTGCACCTACTCGCATTTATTGCACTCACGGTACATCTAATGATATTCACACCTACGGCAAAAACAAAAGGGCCTTGCATCTCTTTGTCTCCATATGAAAGGCTCTTGAAAGGTGACAGTGTGAATGCACATTTCAGTTTTGTGCGTTGTGCTTTGATGAGCTTTTAGCTTTGCTTGTCTTGAACCATATGAAGCCCCATTAAAGCACAGCTGTCTCAGAAATCATTATCATGACAGACTTAACATAAATTCAGTAATGCAGACATCAAACACTTTGTTTAAAAAAACATGCTCATTTGGGTGCATTCAGGCTAAATAATCTCCTCAGCAACTCTGAACTTGATGATTAAGATAATCAAGAAAATTAAATATAATTTACCTGAAATTTCTGCTTAGCAACTGTGCTATATGGTAGTGGTTACCCAGCTGTAAGCCCATGGGCTATGCCATTAGTTAATGTTAGCTTTAGCATTTACACATAATTGTATTGCCACTGTGTGCCCTGAGTGTCAGACAGATATGAAATTGATGATGTCCTATAGAAATAGATTACCATAAAGGATTATTTAGATTTTAACGTGAAATGACCACCTGATGCCACATGAGTACCGGTTTTGTCGAGGCTAAAGTATATGGGATTCCACTGTTACTGTTTAATTAAATTAGTAGATGTCAAATGAACATTTCAGTCCCTGGGATACAATATCATTAAGGTGGCAGCCCTGTCTGCTCCCCACCTGCTCTTAATCCACCCTGTTTGAAAATCAAGTGGACGCAGGCTCCCAATAGTCACCGGATGTAAACACTGCATGAAGGTAATTACGATGGGATAAGCTTCAGCAAGCATGCCCTAGGAGACCTAATCTCATCCCCTGTCCCCACATTTTCTCTGATCTGAAAATCTACACACACTGAGCCCGGTAGCAGTCTCTTCTTGCCAAGCTCAAGGGGAGAGTCCATAATATATCTGCCTTGTCACGTTGGAAAGTTCCTTTATTCATGGCAGGTACAGGGATATGGGGGATCAACAGATGTGAAAGTGTTGGTAGGAGTGCTCCCTAAGGCTTGTTGCCATCTTCAAGCAGTCCTGTCACTTTTACACCACAGTGCAGGATATGGATATAAAGCATGAGGCTGTAAAAGCAGTGTTTTGAAACATTGGGGCGTTAGTGGATTTATTGAGTGTAAAAGCCCTGTGAAGGATTGCCTGTTCAAAGTATCCACCTTTAAATCCCAAAGGAGATTTATTTCACAAAGCATCCAGGTCTAATCAAAATCTCCCTTCAGACACTAGCTGGATACAAGTTAGACTCCTTTGTACAAAGATGTTGGTAGAGAGAAAACATACTGACACACTGAGAAATGTTCAGCATTCAGAAAATACAGATACACTGTATGAAGGAGTAAGGGTCTAGTGTGTGAGTGCATGAAGCTGTGGTCATCATTAAGGTGCTTAATAGACCATGTCGCCTGTAGGACCTGACAGAAAAACTGTGCAGAGTGGAGGGTCCAGGGAGAGGGTCACCTTCATGTAGAGACAGCTCTGTCACATTGGGGCCTTGCAGGGAGCCATCCTGCCACCCTGGCCTCGCCCAGACTATACATGTCTATGTTCAGCCAAGCAGAACAACAAATCCCCCACCTCCTCCAGACTTCAACAAAAACAAAAACAAACAGAGTCTAAGAGAGTTTCAGCACAATGTGCAGTGGGAGACATGCAGGTAGCTCCAAAATTATTATTATCAAAAATATGACTCAAACTGATGCTGAACACAATTATGCTTCTTGATTTAAGTACCTATGTACTTCAAAGAAGAACAGAAACTGTTATAAGAAAATAGGAAACTGGGAAATATCACTAAAACATGTAGAGTCTGACTTTTTCTAGCTTTTACTTTTACTCTTAACGCATTTTATTTATGCAACACAAGGCAGAGATGACAAAAAGAGCAGTGCAGTGCTTGCATGCTACCAAGATTTTTGTTAAATGAAGTCAAATCCCCTGAGCCGTGTTGCAAAGTGGCTCTGTCTCAGCCTGAGCACAGGTGCAACTCTAAATGAGGAGGAATGAGAAAGGACCCAAAGCCCACCAACATCCCAAACAAGAAGGACGTGACATGCCACTCAAGGTCATGGTGAATTGCAGCTGTGGTGGCTCTGTAGATTGATTGAAGGTTTAGGGAGCAGCTGGCTGAGAGGAAACAGGAAGGTGACTGAGAGAATCACCGGGTGGCAAAGGTGAATTATGAGACCGTGCATCCAGGTCTCTCTATACTCCATGTGGACTAAATGGCTCTGTCATGTGCTGTTTGCCACTGGAATGACATCTGATTTCCAAGCTAATAACTAACTGTAGAGTCTATCAGTTGGTCCAAAATTGGAGTTGTTGCTGTGGTTTGATTTGAACTATATGGATAACATTTTCACAAATGGCCAGAGGATAATATAGCTAATTACGGCTTTCTAAATGTGGAGTTCATCATGAATATTGATAAAGCATTAATTAGTTACTAAAACTGGAAAACCATTTTCTCTGCACCAAATACATCACATGTTTTTGGAGCAAAAATGTACTGCATCATTTCATTCACTTCATCATTTATCGGAAAAAGGAGTCATGTTTTACTACAATAATTAATGAAACCAAACAATTCTGTCACTCAGGAAATGAAGAGGGAACAGTGGAGCGGGATAGGGTCTGTTTTTCTATAGCACCTTCTTATTAATTATGTAATAACAGTGCAGACAACTCAGGCCTTCTTTTTATTTATTTAATGTGGATCATATTGAGTCTTGAGTAAGAGACCATCATGTAGGTCATCATCACTATGCCTGACGGAGGTCTATGCCAAACACATACACATTTCGTTGTGACTCAGCCTGTTACTGGAAAAAAAAAAGTAAAGGACTCCTGGAGAACTGGGCTCAGGTTGGGAGGTGTTGAGTCCTTACGTTAGGAATTTGGAGCCATGATGGTCTTGATTAAGTCAAAGCAATCTGATGTGAACACTTATCTAAAATCCCATTTCTCCAATTTCATAATAGACCCTCTTCACTGCATCACCCAATGGCAAATTCTGTAGCGTGCTTGGTCTTTTAATTGCTCAGTGACTTTGCTGTGCTGAGTCCAGATAAAAAAGAAAACTTCCTGTAAGGGAATTTATCAGTTGAAGTGCTTTCTCAATATCCAAATTGATTGGTGGCCTCTGGCGTTGCTCCAGAGAGTTTGATGCTCTCCTGATCAAAAAGTGCATTCCACCCACTATGTTTACCTCTGCGCTACAAGTACTGTGTGCACACACACACACACCAAAACACACATTAAACACTTGCTCCCCACTAGACAGATCTAAAAATGATTGTATATACATTTGTTTTGTTCCATGTTCTCTCTCACACTCTCCCGCTCCCCTTTCAGGGGACTAAGACCTTAATGATGAAGAGCCCCAGATTTTTATTTCATGCATATTGTCATTACCAGGGGTTTATGGATGTGACATTAGATATTAAGCTGGGTGAGATTTGGAGGTTATCTGGCATTCCAAGCTGCGAGTGAAAAGTCAAACCATGAAACAGGATTCACCCCTGTGTTCGCTCTGGCAGGCACTTCATTCAGCATGTGGCATGGTGACTAAATCTTTGGGCTTTCTAGTTTCATCTGTACGTGAAAGGAATAAGGTACTGTAGGCACAGGTACAGTAATAGCTGATTTAAATTTAAATCTGTTCTATGGTCCTGACAGTTGCGGTATCATTCATAAAAGGCGAGTGTGACATTTACGATATTAAGGTCACTGCTTGACAATGAAAGAAATGTTTAATCTGCTAAATTACCCCATGAAATGATTACTTCAGTAGGCCTACTTCATAATGATTTATTGCCAACATGGTGTATAATTTTTAATTAACTTGGAACAGGAGAAAATGTGGAAGGTGGGGGTGTAACTTAAGGACTAGTTTCACATTCAAAATCAGATGGCCAATATTCAGCTGCTAAATACTTTCTCTAACGCACGTTACCTCACAGAATACAACAACAAAAAACACGCCCACAGAGTAATGACCTGTTTCTTGCACACTGCATATCATTCAAGTAAATGTTATGTGTACGGTCAACAACAAGGCCATTCGTATTTCCAGAATACTAATATAACCAGTGTGAAATAATCTCAGTCTGAACACAAATGTCACTGCCAGTGCACGAGATAAAACATTTGCTGGGCCAAAAAGAAGTATCTTACTCCTCTGTGGCAATCTCCAGCATCAAAGCACGGCAATCCTGCAGTGTTAGAGCTAATATATTTCTCTCATAAACCTGTGCAAGGTGCTGCATTGCCTCCTGAATTGCTGAGTAGGCCTAGATTGAGCCAGTTTGAAATTGTGAGTCAATCAGCTCAGGCCAGGCACAGTGCATCAGCCCTCGTTTGCTGTGACCTTGGGAGATAATAATGTCACTAAACTGGGTGTATGTGTGGGGTAATAGCACCATGATTAAAGAATTATGTAGGAGAGCATAAACACTGGCGTGTCTGCCAATGCACACAATCATTCACCTAAGCCTGCGGGAACACTGCTGCGGTTTTGATAACAAAATGATGAGGGGGGCAAGGCTTGTAACTTGTGTACATTTGTGTATACACTTTAAGTCTTAAGAACTTTGTACTGAGTCTCATAGCTGTCCTGATGTTCTCATATTTATGCATGAATATGGACTGGTGAATTGGTCAACAAAGCATGAACTGTTCCCAGTGTTCTCAGTTTGTTGTCGTCAAACCAAACAATGTTGATCATAAAAATGTGCCAAGCAGATGGGGACTATCATAAATATTCATTTCTGAATTTATACATATCCTGGATGTAGACATGCAGTTGTGCACTTCTGAACCACACAAAGAAATACAAACATTCCCAAGGCTCCCAATACCTGTCAGCTCTCTTCCTTATGCATTCTCTTTGATAAAACACACGGGAACCAATGCATTAACAAAACACAGTAGAGAGTTGTGCTCAGAAGGTTTAAAGGGTAGGCAAAGACCGACTATGAAAAATCTGAGGAAAACTTGCAGTGAAGAAAATCTCAGCAAAGAGATAAGAACTAGCTGTTTGGCATTTGTGCACAACAAGAAATATGTTACAAAACGGGAGATTTAAAAAAAAAAAAAAGTAGTCAAAATGAGTTGAAGTATAATAGAATGCCAACTTCAACATTAAGTTTAAGAGGATGAAAATACATTTATTGAGATATGATTGAACAAAGCATTACCTCACCTGCTTTCATAGAGAACAGAGAGAAGACTTTGTTCCTTCAGTTTTCCCATTCAATTATTCTGTCATTGCTCAACACAACAACAAAATATGAGAGTCCTTAAAAAAACAACACACACCTGTTTTCTTTTGTTATGCCACCATTCAGTAATAAATATGGAGAAAATTCACACTTAACTTATGTATTTAATTTAACCAACACTTTTTTTTTTTTTACATGACATAACCATAGTCTATAGACATAACCTAGCAGTCAACTTGATTAAACCATGACCATTCCAGGGATGACAGTTATTTACAGTGCTACGATCATGAAGTACACTCCTATGGGTCCTGTCTGAGAACAACAGATCTATACGGCTGATTAGATTGGAGGATTAAGAGAAAAATATCACAGTTAACCAAAGATTTCACACTCTGCATCTGTCTGTGACACAATTTCTTTAATTGTGTAAATGCAACAACTTGTTTTCTTTGGAAGCAGGTATTGGTTCATATTTGTGTATAGGGGACTATAGAAAGGCCTGTCTTGTGTTTTTTTTGTGACCCTCACCCCACCAACACCACCAACAAAACATGAGGACAAAAAACATTACAGTAGCAGGGTTAGCACACACCCTTTAGCAGCTTGACAGAATATTAATTTGCATGTCTAAATGTGTTAATGTGTAATATACTCTGCTGTATCTTCATTTTTAGTGCGATGCTGGTAATTGTCATAATTGCTACTCATCCAGTTTAAAAGCTAAAATAACAAAACAAATTATTATTTTGGTGACATTTATTTTAATCTGAGGTGGCACCTGATTTCTTCCCTTGAAAATATTTCATGTGTACAACCACGGCAAGACAGAGTGTCCCCCGTGTAGGAGACTACGGCAGAGAGACCTTGTACTCCAACTAAACACATCTGTAGGAGCGGGGACTATGATTGAAAGATAACTGGGTGCAAGTGTGTTGAAATGGAACCTTTTGATAGACTAGAAAATTCCAGTTTCATGGACACAAGCCTGACAAGGTCAACACGGGGTCCGACACCTGGCTTCACAAAGCCACAAATAAAAGACATACAGGCCAAGGTCCAAGATTCAACACTGGACTGAATCTGGGTTTCACATCTATAGTTGAGATACTAAGCTGATTATTGCAAATACATGTATATCATAAGTTCACAGTAACTGCATGCTTTGTCATGTTTTTTTCTTCTTAATACATCCTCATGTTAATTGTCCCGCTTTGTAAATTCAATCAAGGGCTTTGAGAGGAACTCTGAGATTCATCATCGTCATTACCTTCCTTTCAATAATAATTAAAACATCCATTTGTGAGTGTTAAATTGAAAATGTTGCCCGGCGTTGTCACAGTTGCAGTAATGTGCCACCCAGATTTGTGGACCAGTTGGGGGTAAAAGGTGACAGGATAATTTGTACATGACTACATACAAAGGGTTTCTTTGGTTATTAATTTATACATACTGTCTGGATGGCCCCATTCTTTGGCATGCACTCAAAGGGATCACAAGAATGACCAAACACACCAGAGCAGCATGAGTTGTTACACTGGAGACAGTGCTGCATTAGTAATGAGATGACTGAGAGTGTGACAGCTCTGTCTGGCTTCACTGACACACACACACACACACACACAAACACACGCCTACACACACACACACACACACACGGTGCAGGCGCTGTTGACTGGGTTGAATCTGCATGGTAATTAACCATAATGATGTAAACAAGAAATCATTCCACCGATGTCCGCTGCTGACGAACAGCAATCTGTTACAGTATCAGTGAGACTGCTGAGATTTTACCCAGCTGAAGAGCAGCGGTCCAGCTATGAGAGACGCCTGCTCTGCATGGAATGTATTTCACATCCTTCTTTCCTGCTCAGCTCCTTAGATCAAAGCAGAAGCATTTATCAGGTGCTGGGGGAAATGTATGATGACAGTGTAGTGTTTCAGACTCTAGCACAACTCTACAAAAATGGGAGCCTACTGGTTGAAAAACAGGCTTTCAGGTGTACAACAAGGACAAGGTTATTTTTGTTGATGTTTTGTACATAAAGTATTGGTTTGGCTGAGGCGGCTTCAAAGCAAACGAGACACCGGCGTCCGTGTACCGTCTCTAGTCGAGGTTTTCTCTTGTCTGAAACAATGTGATTCAAAGGTAGCCTCCCTCAGGCAAAGGACTTGGGACTTCCTTTGAAAATCAGCATTGTTGCAAATGACTCATGCCAACACCGCATTTATCTAAATGAGATGTTGTTAATCAGAACTAATTGTCACAAACCTTGGGTAGATACCCAAGCTTTTCTCCTGTTCGCTCCGTTAGTCAATCCAGAGGTTTGAAGAAAGCCACTTTCTCTCTCCTGTTGTGAAGCAGTCACAAGGATAGACAGTAATACCTTTTGTTCTTCTGTATTGCCCACATTCTTCAGGTATGCTTAAATAATGCATGTTTATTATGGTGCTCTTGTCTCATGGCGGATGGCAGGAAAGACGTCTGTTTAATCAACAACTTCCTCTGACAGTCCCTCAGTTGGGTGTGAGCTGTCGCTTCTATTCTCAGACGGTACCGCAGAGGGATACGAGCCTCATAGAAATTCAGCAGGCCGTTTCCAGGAGCTCCGCACAGCCAGGTACGGCAGCAGAGAGAAAGACGAGGTGAAAGCAGCCTGAGTGTTGAGCTTGAGCCTTATACTGCTTGACTGTGCTTTAGTACTTAAATTATTTGAAGAGCCTTTATTATTGTCAGAGCACATTAATCTACGTAGAACGAAACTGCCGCCATTTCCCTCACAGAACATCTAGGTGGAGTAGCCTAGATAGGGTTTAGTCTTTCTGATGATTGCTATAGGCTTCCTGGGCTTGTAATCAAGACGTCTGCATGCTCACATCAACCCACTCCACATGGACACTCTGGAGATTACCGCTTCAATCCCCATCAACTGTGATTAGCCCTCTTGAGGTGTGTAGAAATGTCACATTTTACATATCCTAATATTTCACCTTGCATGACGTTCTGCAGTCTTCCCTGGAGTGAGGGGAATGTCAAGGGAAGATGATGCGACAGGGCCCAGAGCTGAAGCTCCTCCTCCTGCCATGATTGCCTCCCTCTGAATCGGGGCATTGGGGTAATTGGGGTTCCAATGGTCATTAACTTGGACTAGGTGGCAGACCACCACAAGCACTATCAGTGTAATTGGATCTAATTGGCCTAGTGTTGCCAATGATTTGGATCAGACAAATAGCATTGACTAATTTAAATGGCGGCGTGACCTTTTTAAAGCTTCAGTCTAATTAACCTTTGTCGATGTACGCAGGTACTGTATGTGGAAGTGGGTTACAAGCAACCACTGGGCACAGACAGGGCCCAGTTATAATCACATATTGTAGATAATTACTGATTGGGGAATGATATCCAATGAAATCCTTGTCTGGGTCTTCAGTAAATCTCCAGCTGGATTAACACTGCGATAGACATTACCAGAAGGAGCAATTATGTCCAGGTAGAACAGAGAAACAGTCTCAACTGAAAGAGCTAAATTTCAAATTCATAAATAAACTATTTCTGCTAGGAGAGAGAAGAGCATTAAAAATGTATTGGCAATATGCTCACTTCTAGATGCGAGACAAAAGACGGGCTGAAGAAAAACACATTCACCTGACATTAGAGGCATATAGCTTTTTTGTATTATCTCTTCCTGTCACAGCATTTAGCCATAGTACCCTTCTGACATATGAGGCTTTATCTTTATAAAGCACAGGTGCATGCAGCGGAGTACAGCAGCCAGAGCAAAATAGCAGGAGAGGCAGACGGTTCAAAAGTGCTTTTTGGTTGAATCCTCAAAAATAAAATCCAGTAAAATTTCCTCTTTTTTTCCCTTTACTGACTACATAATTGCAGTTGACCTGCAGTTAACCTGCAAATGAAGTTAACCAAATATTGGCATAAAGAAAATGGTCTTGGATCCTATTATAGAGGAATTCAAAGTACAAGAACTAAATGAAATACTGTGTGATATACTGTAGAGACAAAAGACCAACTGCGTTCTGTAAGCAGATCCACGGGGAGCCTCTCAGTTTTCTATCCCAATTAATGGCACAGTTTACTTTGCTATGATCATAAGCCAAGTACACGCACAATCAGGCCTCTATACTTCTCTCAGTCATTATATAATTAAATCTGGAGTCGCTTGCACTTGCGGACAATAATTTATGAGAAAGGGGAGAGAAGTGGATGGAGGAAAAGTTTGCACACGATCTGTTCGTACATAAATGAGAATTAATTAATCACTTGGGGAGTCTGCACACCGAAATGGAATAGGATGGAGTACAAAGTAGTTAAATTTGATATGGTAGTATTTGGAAACATAAATAATGACAAAGACCCCCCAGTGCATTTAAATACAGCAGTAAAACACATTTTCAAATATCACCAATGACCTACATTAATAAAGGTGGAACAGTTAAAGTTATTTATAGTGTAACTTGTATTGTTCCTGAGGACAGAGGAGGTGCCTTTAAACTGGTCGGCCAAAACATAATGTAAGACGAGATTAAAGTCAATTTGCCACCCAAAGCTCAGTGTGTTGCCTCTCTCAAAGACACCTTCGGGCATGGCGCTTATCCCTTTGTTCTTTGCTTGCTGTCCTTGTCATGTCAAACAGATCATCTCGTAGGGGCTATGCTATGCTTTTTGGGAACACTGTCGGGCAAAAGGAATGGAAGCTAATGCTCCTAGCAGCCTTGGAAAGAGCCCATAGAGAAGGGTGGCTAATCCTATCATTCTACACCATTCATCTCCAATCCACTTGGCTTTCAGCATTTTTCTCAACGGGCAATTTGTGGCTTCCCTGCTGGATCTCCTCGAAGCCAGTGTGTTATGACTACAAAACACTTCCAGGGCTGCATGGGACTAGGAGAGGAGGCCACTAAATGCAGTCTGAGACCCTGTCACTGTCCACACTGACAGCTGCCAGCCCACTGCTTGCTGCCAGAAATAGCTTAATGACAGATACTTTCGGAAAGCATCAAATTGTGGCCTGTCAGCGTCAAATTAGGAACAAAAGGGAGGCTCAGTTGGCCATAAGATCATTAGTCAACAACTAAACTATCTTGATGCCACATCACCCCTTGAGACTGAAATGCTTGTTATTTTGTCTTGACAGAACACTCCCCAAACACTCAAAAGAAAGGCTAAATTAAATGAAACAATAATGATGTTTTGGGTAAACATGGCTATTCTCTTATTCTAAAGGTCACAGTCTAAGGGTTGTTTAATATGGTCTCTAAAACGAAAGTCTAAGGCTGAATGGCTTCCAGATGGTGGCGTCCCCCTCACACACAGTCTGTCTGTTTCTGCCTGACAGATGCTGCACTTGCTTCCAGGGAAGAATCTGAGCAGCCTTCCATGACTAACCAAGACAGGGGACCTGCATTAACCGTCTCCTCGGCTCCATGTACTGTATGGCTTTTCTGCTCTATGGAGAGGAGGTCCCCCAGGGTCTGACATTATACAGATACAGTAGACACATACTGGAGAGTGCACCGTTAAAAAGCACAGGGGCACGGATGAATAATTCTTCTTTCACCAAATAATAAAAACCCTGATTGTGAATGCGAGAAATTATTCTTTCAATCACACGATGATTGTCATCTCTCACTTAGTGGTGAAGAATATGCATGTATTCAGCACTGCATGCCACCTTCACACACAACCTAATTACAGGAATTATTTTTTCTGTCTGTTTTCTGTCAGAACTTTTGTAATCTTGTCGTACTGATGAGGAACAAACTTCCCCCAGTGATCTCAGCTGTTTCCAAACAGAATAGAACAACATGACATGGTCCATATATCAGAGCCACGATGATTAGATCTATTTAATACATCCTGGCTCAAGAAAATATTGATAGCCCGCTAGAGCGTCTTCATTCTTGTGGACTTGAAATGCACAGTTATTACCACAATTCACTCTAAACTCAATCCACCGAGTATCTATTTTTTTCTAGCTGTATTTCAGTTTTGGCTCGTCACCTGAGCCTCCTTTAGAGGCACACAACATACTGTAGTATAACAAGCAGTGAGCAGAGGAGGGGGCTGTTTGACAACCGGCTGCTCATCAGCCCAGAGCTGCAACTCTACTTACAGGCTGCACAGCTCCCACGGCTCCCCTGTGTGATGTTGCAAAGCCCAGCCGGCAATGCTGGCATTCTGGCTGTGGGCTGTGGTCAGTCAGAGCCCAGGGAGCCGTGACAGCCTGCTGCTCTTTCAGCCGCAGAAAAAAAAAAAAAAAAAAAAATGCACTGAAGCATAAGAGTCCTCTAGGCAGAGAAGAAATGAGCAAAGAACACTGCAAAAACAGTGGCACATTCATATGCCTAAGGAAGAGCTCACGTAAAAGGCATAGTGTATGCACATGGGCACAAGTACACACTATCACTTTCCAGCATGCACAGCAGCCAAATGATTTGGAAAACACAACTCAGTAGGCCATCCAGCCTTCTGATATTTATCCAGAGACTAAGACAGAGTGAGGGTGTTAAAGCCTGGACTGTTCCAGATAGCTCTCAACTTCAGTGTGGGGGTTAAACGGCAGGTTTCTTGGCTCAGGTTGATCGTCATTTTTCATCTGAAGGCCATCCCTCACTAAAGCTTGGAACTGCATCCAATACTTACAGTTTGTCCCGTGGGTCAGGGGAAGTCATATAAACACAATGCACACATCTGCCTTTACATTTTAGCCAATATGGGTTTGGCAAAGTGTCCAGCGTAGGTTTTATGACTTATAAACAAAATAAAGATCAACAATAAGCTACTACAATCTAGTGTATAGATGGTTATTTTCTTATGCAACACTGAAGGCCTGGGGCAGTTTACATAACTAAGCAAGAAATTCTACCCCATTATTTCTCACAGCTAAACCAAAGTAACAGAGGTCTAATGTTAATGCCCTCATGAGCGCTGTCTGAGCCACCCCATAATGGAGACTTTATGACTTTATGGACATTCGTTCAAGCTGTTATTTCCAAATGAGTAATTTTATGATAATGGTAGGAATACAACCTAGAAAGTCTGAAACAACCCCAAAACTCAGCCAGGAATTGCCTTGGGTTGTCTAAAAGTCACATATTCTGTCTTCCCCAGTTCTGTCCCAGTAGAGCTATAAATCAGTGCAACATTACTTAGGGACAGGAAAAGCTCTTCTATCAAATTCCTGACTGCTGGGGATAATAGTACATGTTCGCTCATACACACTAAATTACCCTAAGGTAAGGGAAATGCAACACAGTGGTGACACTCAGTAGTATTCCCTGTAAACTCTCTGTCTTGACATGCGACAGTCACAGGAAGATTTTGATGGTGATGACTGGAGTAGCTGTACTGTTTCATAGCCTGAGGGGTGGCTTTGAGCTCCAAGAAACAGGGATTAACTACCAGGCTCTGCTTCTTTTTAATCTTTCATGCTCAAGTTTATTTTGTGTTAGGCTTTGTTTTGACTCCTATTCCCCCATAATGCCCAGGAATCCCCATTAGTGAGCCAGCTGTCTAGGATTCCTAAATGTAGCTCCCCTCTTTTGCCCACTTTGTAGACCCACTTGGCGGGGAGCCCGTCTTCGGTGGGATCTCTTGTTTCTCTCTCGGAGCAAAGCTCATAGTGAGACCCTTTCAGATGAGTCAAAATGAGCTTAGAGCTGATCAGCTAACCAAAAACGTGGACTCTTTGTGCTCTGCACCAAGAGACTGCAAGACTGTCTGTTAACAAAGAATTAGGACTAGAGAACCCTTAGAGCCTCTCTTCAAGTAAGTCTTGCATATCAAGGCAGGCTGGAGTAAAACTAAATCAAGGCCACATCCTTGCTTGAAGAAAGAAACAGCTATTTCCCTTTTATTTGTGGTAAAAGGGTTTCAGTTGTCCTTGCAGCAAGGAGAGACGAAATGGACTGTGGCTAAGATAATGTAATGTCTAGGCTCAGCCCTACAAGGCCAGTCAATCGCAGTACTCCACTGTTTTCACTGAAGGCCTTCTCAGCTGTATAAATACATCAGACAGGATCCAGCCTGCTCCCTGTAAAAACAGAAACTCTGCCTCTTATAAATATATAGACTATTGGATAAATAAATCCAGAGATAGGCCTAAACTAAATAAATCTTTGTAATGTGCCAGAAACAAAGCAAACCAGACAAGCTGGTTCCTGCATGAGGCCTAAGGGGCCTGATGCATGCTGTTCCCTTGCCCATGAATCCTTAAGGCCACCAGGGTAAATTATTCCACTGTGCAAATGACAGCCTAATGTAATATTATTGGGGCTCATCATATCTTAGTGGACGCAACAGTTATTAGAGAAGTTAAAAGATCAGCAGGCATGCTGCTGCGTATGATATGACTTAAAACACTTACCATAACAGCTTCTCCATTTAATTCCCTGCTAGAAGTGTCTGTTGCACTTACAGTAATATAAGTTACAGTACCCCCATTGCAGGAATTATTTTAATGGAAATAGGACTAATCTATGTCTTCTCTAATTGACAGTAGGTTGGTTCAGCGACTGTGAGTTATAGCCTTTTGGCGTGGTTGGTTCTGATTGTTTACCCACTGTGGGCAGGGCAAATCCATATATCGTGTGCACAAGACTGAAACATACAGTCCAGTCCAGAGCAGGCTAGAAGCTGGAGAGTGTGTGAATGATCACTTGCTGCCAGCTGTGGGTATTTTGTGGGTATTGTTTTATCTAAAGCCCTTATGATTCAGACACATTAACTAAACCTTGTGTTTTTCCTGTGTTTTAAAGATGAAAACGCTTCTTGAAGAAGTGGCAGAGACGTGTAAGAATCAAAATACTGAAAAATACCTTTTGGGGCGAATTTCTTGGAAATGAAAAATAGAAAATGGCTCATTTTTATCAAAGCATTTACAGAATTGAAGAAAGGTCACCATTTTCTAACCTTAAAATGGCTTCTTAAGCAATGACAAAGGAAAACCTGTGTAGTTACTCACTGTGGCAATATGTAGAGGTGGACACAAAGACCTGCCTCTCATTTAATCACAAGCCAAAGTAGTCTACATGAAAAGCCTTCATTTGACAAACATGAAACAACTCCATTTTGTTGTGTTCTCTGTTGCTTTTGTTTAAATAAAGAAGATTAAGGCTTTTCAGAACTGTATCTAAAATGAAAGATGCTAAATCCTTTTGTTCTTGTGCCTTTTCCCAATTTCCTAAAAAAAATTCAAAAACAGCTTTTCTTACTGAGGGCTTACTCGCTGTCAAATAAAAACACTGGCACTATTAATTTCTTTCTTTCAAGCAGCACCTTACAGACTAATTTCTCCTCAGATGAGTTTGAGTTAGCGAACTGTACTCACCACAGTGCTCAGATTATTCTCCTTCATCAGCCTGAGGGAGTTCTGGTAGCAGGAGGTGAGGTCATTGGTCTCAGAAGGGCCCACATGACCTCTGGCCACTGGACCCACGGTGTGGATCACATCTGTCGGAAGGGGACAACACACAAAGCTCATTTCAGCAAGGCCTACTTTTGGCAAGGTTACACGGTTGGCAGTATTTCTAGTAGTGCAATGGAGCCTAAGGATAAGCACAGTGCTGTAAAAGCTTTCAGCTGTCTCCCATGCAGCTCAGCAGTTGAGGCAAAGTTTTCAGAATCTGCAAAATCATCATCAAATACAAAATACAATAAAGTTTGTCTCCACAATGAGACAAAGGGGAAGGCAATAACAACCCACAGCCTGGAATGAAAGCATTTATTCAGTAAATGAAACGGCAGCTTAGATAGAAAATCAATTACAAGATTCTTTTATGCCATCTACTCAAATATTCATATCTCTCCCTGTACTCTCTTTCCCTTCGCATAGTAATGTCTTTACCTGTCAATCATTGGTCTCCTTGTCTGGCATGGCCAGACAGAGGAATGCAGCTTCTTAATTGAATCATAGGAGTGATGACAGGAAAATAAGAGAATGTAAGCAGTGACTTGACAGAGACAGAAATCTGCCGCATTCCTCCTGATTACCCTTGGCCTTCTCAGTGTTGGACAGGACAGGTCAAAATCAGTACGCAAGAACCCCTGCATCAACCACAGAGCATAACAGATTGGCTGCCACACGTGTTGCATTTCAGTGATGCAGTAAAGAGTAAATTAATTACTTGTAATAATAGACAAAATATCATAGACTGTAGTTTTTTAATAAGGAGGAAAAAATAACATAAGACTTCTTTATGTGTAATATGCTACGACTATATATTCATAATAATTCCTCAAAAATGTAATTAAGATTCGGTGCAATATCCTGTGAACTTTAAGTCATAGAGTCATGATTGATGAATGTTTTTCTGTTTATTAAAAGCAGACCAAAGTCTTTCACTTCATTCAACAGCCATAGCTGGAAAATCTCAATTCATTGCCCATTAAATATAGATCAAGCATGACTCATATAGGCATATTTGTAGTTTAACACATCAAGTCAGTGTTTCTGTGCTCTTACATATTAAACCCTGTTGAAGTACAACTACTGAGAACTGAGACATGGTTCAGGCGGGGGCATGCTAGGACAACAAAGCAGCCTGTGTTTTAAAATGCTGTAACCTCATGTGTTTTCTTACACCTAAATTCACCATTTACTTCTAATGTAAAACACTTAGCCTCCCTTTCCCACAGAATAAATGTAAGCTATATTACTACTCCACTTCACCATAAATCATTTATAGATTAAATTTAGTTCTCAGTTGTATGTCTGGTTGCTTAATAGGTCAGGAAGATAAAATGCATGGGGGACTGCTATAATCAAGTGGTGTTCACTGGTATTGCTAAAGGGATGAGATTTTGTGTTTGGGAAAGTTAAGAAACAGGGGGTTTGAGTGAGGCGAGGCTAGGGTCGGGCTGTAATGAGAATGGAGCTGTCTGAGGTATTGTCTTTTTCCAGAATAGCAGGCTGAAAATTGCTTAGCACAATGTGGTTATAATGGGACACGTGGTGAGTTGTTTTTCGTGCATAATTCATGCCGTTTTTCACTACAGGAACGGCAACACGCCAATTAGAGTGTGGGTACGCGCCAAAAACCAGACTACTGGTGAATTCATGAAATTTTAAACAGTTCTTATCTCACCAGTACCGATGTCTCCACTAGCATCCTCACCACTTCCACATCAAATAAATATTTATACAGCTGTGTTTCTGTAAGGCAAAAGACATATCTCACTTTGTAACTAAGGAGGTATTCTACAGGAAGGACAGTCAGTTGGAGTAAAGCTCAAATCCCTCCAACAGCTGCTTCGGTATCTCTGTAAACTTAAACACAGATGACCTCTCTACCCTTGGATCTCGAGGAACTGAGGTTATTTATTTTGTTCAGTGGAAAGACCCAATCGTTTTCTAAACCCCACACAACCCAGTGATTATTTGCAGAGAGATGTTATGGGCCAAGCTGCTGAAAATGATAGGAATCTTTCTGAATCATAATTTTCAAGTCTTGTTAGTATCTACTTAGAATCCAGTCCAGTCCTCTGCAGTCGTAGCTAAGAACAAATTTAAATAATTAGTTCTGTAATAATAACAAATTTAACCTTGTCAGTATAGTGCTTTAGCTATGGACAGGTTAACCTTGAAAATCCTCTTGCCTTAAGGAAAAGCCTCTAAATACATAAAAATGCTCGATTTTTCAAAGTGCTTGAAGACTGAGGAAATGGTTATTTATGGCCACACTGTTTTTCAATACATAAATTATACAGAAATGCTCTTTGCAATAAGTTTGAAAAGCTCTGGCAGATAATCCATCCAACATGGGTCTTTATCAACATTGTTGTTTTTACACTGGAAGAACCCTTAGCTTTTATTATAATTTAAATCCATTAGCTGACAGACACATTTAAGTGTATCAGTGTTTTTTCGTTATTGAGAGGCAGATACCGACATATGTTTATCATTATCTCCGTGCAACCTTCGTACAAGAGCCACATAAATCTCTATCTGAGAGGGGCTGAAAAGATTACTAGCGGTTCTCTTGCAGTGCGGGGGCTGGGCTTGATTACAGGAATGATAACAGATGCAGAAAACATCAAGAGAAATGTCCTGATGTTATACGGAAGCTCTGTTTAGTGTATTGAGAAGAAATGAGGCAGTCAATAGCTGGAAAAATCCGAATCCTCACACCTCCACTGAAAAAGAGGAATTTGCTCAAGAAAAATAAAGAAATATGCAGATAACTAGGAAATAAAAAAAAGCCTGTAATTTCAAAATGAACCCGTAAAAGAAACAGAACTACAGAAGCCAAATTACTAGACACGGTAGAGCGTATAGTTTGCTCGGAGCATACAAAATAAGTCATTAAGGAGCTCTTCTTTATCAATCCCTACTGCACACACTTCCTTCAAGACCCTCGCCTTGCCAATTTCACCACTAGTTAATGAGCTTCATTCCCCGCAGTGTTTTTTAGTAGCGTTTGCCACAAGTATGTCCACTGGATTTGTTTATTGTGGTCTCTTGCTTTGGGATGTAAGGTCAATAAAAGAAAAGACTGACAATTGCCATTCAAAACATGTTTTCTTTCCCTGAGAGCCTAGGATCTTCAGAGACTAACAAAAAAGGGCAACATAACTAAATACTAGAGCAGGTTTATTGTTTTTCTTCCACATTCATATTGACTGACACCTTGTATTGTGGTGTGATGACACTTTACTTAGGGAAACATGCTCAGTATTTTTTCCCTCGGCACGTTTGAATGTTTATCCTGTCTGTTATATGTCCACTCAGGGAAGGACAGATTTGCTATAATCTCCATTTAACTTTTAACAGGGAGACAGTGGAGTCTTTTAATTGTTGACAGTCTGCTCAATCTTTTTAATTTGAATGGAGGAAATGCACCGTAGTACATGCATTATTGCTGCCTGTTCTGGGCTTCTAATGTGCCCTGATTAGCACACATTTCTCCCATCACTTCTACAGAGTCAATAAAAAGGCAGTGAAATGGGGAAACGTGTAGCAGGCTGCACAGTCCACAGAAAATGGTTGCTTTTATCTTTTCTTTCCTTTTTCTCCTTCTTTATTCAGGGCTATCACATCAACACATTATTTGGTCACATTTACTCAAACACTATTCAAGAAAAAACAGCTTTATCCATATATTATAGAGACTGTTGGGGTTACCACTGTTGTTTAAGCTCAATCATCCTTGAAGGAAATCACAGGAAAAATGCATTACTGGATACAATTACAAAGAGACATATTCAGATCACACACATGCAGCCTTTGTTTGAATACCCTCAGCACCAGAGAGTGTGACTTATTTTTCCCTTAGTTTGTAGGGGAGAGCATCACAGCAAGGGGCTCTGGAGAATAATGAGGCAAATAACTGTATAAAGACAAAGATGCTATTAAATATTTACCCATCAGGTACAGAGTGCTATGATAACAACAGAAGTGCAAGTGTAAGACATAATTCTCACATGCACGTATCAAGTCAGACTGATAATAAAACTTTGTGTAAAACTAAAATAAATATAATTTGGTGCAGCAAAGTGTTATCCAAATCCTGATAATTTTAATCACTGTTAAAAACATCCACACTGGGGCCCTGGTAATAATAATAGGAATCACCAGAAATAACTGGCAAGACGTTAACATAGAAATTTGGTCCAGCCAGCAAACATAGATGGAAGAGATCATGTAGAACTGATAGTTCATCTGGTTCACAGGACCATGATTCAGACAGGAATCCCCTAAGTCAATAATCAGTTGTACTGGCACCATTAAAGGCACATTTAACCAGATTTTTGGTTATTCATATAAAGCCTGATTCAATTTCAGAGAGCAGCCATCAGCTGCAGTGAGGATGCACCAAAGTAAGCTGATTTATTCAAGTTGAAATAACAAAAACAAAAACAAAAAAACTTCAGTGGAGTATTTTCTTTATGCTGGAGATGAAGTGAGGACACCCACCCAAGTGAGGTCTACATCCTTTTCAAACCAGTTCCAGATGGACATGGATACTGAGAATATTATAGAAAATACTACAGGAAGGCACTGAAAGACTTTTATACAGGCTATATTTTCTCAATGTCGACCTATTCAGATGTCTAAAATATCTTGATATTTCTCAAAATTGCAAGGGGCTAGCTGTGAGGCTACATTATGTAAGAAAATATAAATATCAGATGTGGACACAATATTGGCACATTCTTAATAGTAAAAGTCTCAGATCAGGACCAAAAACCGAAGGGGAAAAAAAAATAATTTTGATCGAGACATTTCTAGTGGGCAAGTGATTTTCAGTATGTCTGGGATGTTCAGGATGTACTGGACACAAAATGACCCCTTAACACACCAAGTGTAGAGCAAGTGTGTGAACATCTTAGATGAGCCTAATAAAATATTCCTCAGCTCTGGGAAAGCTGAGGAATAACCACCAAGGGGACATGCTCACTTCAAAGACGCCACTTTCTTAGCAACTAAAAACTCTTTTGAAATATCTAGACTTCATTTAGAGGAGAAGTGCTGTGGTATTTCAGAGAGGGACCAGCACTCTACAGCCTAATCAATCTTTCATTTTTACTTGCCCGAACTGACTTTGTGGCTACTTTGGCATTCCACGTAATAACAATCCAAAAGGCTGAAAATACAGTAGGTGAACAGGTTTACTGTAGTGTGGCTGCTCCCACAAGTACAGTGCTAACAGTGTGAGTACCAAACATATCTAGATGTGGGACCCTCATCAAAATCTATTACAATTCACAAGAGCGAGCAGGTAATAATCAAACTGGTTTTGTGCTGCCCATGACAATTACCTCCTACACTTAAGAATCAACAAAGCACATAATGGCTTACAGCCCATTAAGGAATTCAGCCAAAATTGAATTCATATGTAGTCACGATTATTATGGGTTAAGCCAGATTTTATGTGGAGAGTGGACTTCATGGGCTTATTAGTTTGTGAGAGCCCTGGTTATAGAAGTGTTTCTCTAATACAAAGTTTTATGACTGATGCTGAAAATCAGCGACTGCACTGTACGATATACACCCTGCACTCTTGATTTCACTGTGGTGGCTGAGCTGTTTCCAAATTATTTTCAAGTCAAGAGGTAGCTCAATCACTATCTAACTCTTATTTCTAAGGGTGAATCAGCAGAATGAAAACACTAAAACGACTAAAATATATCCTTATATATAATTTCCTAATTAAGAGAAAAGGTTCTTTGCATAATAATATCGATAAAAGCACCATCACAATGAACACTGGCTCTGTTATTAAAATTGTCCCTGGGGAAAGTGAATAGTGGCTGGCTGGGACGGCAGGGCATGGGATTTTTTCAGAGAAGTTGCAGAGGTCCCTTTTTATGAGTGAAATAGATTTAAAGAATAATACGTATATGCAGAAATCTGTTGCTGCAGTTTAACTTCCAGCCACACCCTCATCTACTGTATCAGTAGCCGTTAACTACATTAAGAACAAAGGGAGATAAATATATCATTAGCAGTAGTGTATATTTACAGTATCATGCACAATAAACAGAGTGTTGTGTGGGTTTTTTTTTGCTCTTGTTAAACACTGCTTAGTGCTGCCAACCACTCAAACTAAAACACAAATCCTCTTACACATGCTGCTTTTGATGAACAACTCCTTCCATACCTTCTAATATGATAACAAATATGTACACTGTGCCGTAACCTAAACGTGCGGGGCGACGACAACGACACAGCAGAGCGATCCTGCGTCGGTAATGATGTAGGAGCTGTCCATGGTTACAAAAGTCTCTTGACATATCAAACAAAGGAAACTATGGACTGTGGAAGTTTGAATGGTAAAAATACACACGTTATGACATGAACCCATGTTCCAGTAAAAAGAAAAAGAAAAAAAAAAGATAGTTGATTCGGTGGAAACCCGCCTTTACAGGCAGTGGTGCGGTAAGCATACTTTAAGGCCCAGTGTACCAGTCATTGTGAACAGACAGAGGAGACCTGTCAATCTTTACTCAGTCATGAAGCTGTCATGTCAAATTGTTAAGTGGCCCATGGAAAAAATAAAAATAAAAACTTGAGAGATGCCATCTTTCTTCAAAGTTCTCTCCAGTGATTCCCATTCCTTCGTCTCCACATGTGTAGCTGACTGTCAGTGTGTGTACACAAGTAGGTAACAGATGTAATCAGCCTGCCAAATCTGCTCGGGGTCCAGCGTTTACAGATGATGTAGCATGTTACGATTGGTGATTGTGTGTGTGTGTCTGTCTACTCTGAACCATACACATTACAGATCTGGCAGGCCAATAACATCTGGTACCTACAGTACGACAGCATGTTAGCAAGGTTGTCAGGTGAGGATTTGTCTCCATAAGGACAGGTTATACAACTGTGATGTAGATTTACAGAGGAAGATAAACTGAGTGCAACAGTTTAGAAAATAGTAAACAGCATGAAGACTCAGAGAGAGGGAACAGGGATAAATTACTAAATAAAAAAGGAGTGAAATATTAAATTACTTAACTTTGAGCCTCTGTTGAATTTAAATAGATAAACAGGAAATTGGTGTTCAAGTGTTAGTATAAACACTTAAACCTGTCTGACTTTCACACAGTATAGTATAGCATCAACAAGCAGAACTGAAAGAAGGTTGTGAGTGACATATTACAAGAAAACTGTAAGACTGTAAGTAAACCGTACGGGGTAAATGACATGAAGAGTGTGTGTTTGTACTGAATGTGTATGAGTTCCATTGGGTTGTGTGGGTGACAGAAACGAAGCCTTGGCAGTAATGGCTGGTTAACATGGCTCCCCGAAGGTTTTTTGATGGTTCATGTAAAAGATTTCAAAAGTATCCAGGTGAGTGTATTTGTAAATGCCACTGCTCCTTGTAGGAGCTGTAAAAAGCAAGTAATGGCAGAGTTTGACTTCCCAAAACTTCCCAATCAAAGTGTATGATATTGTATACAGTGGATGCCAGCCGCTGCCACTCACACTCTAATTCCATAATGCCCACAAGACTCATCACATTTCCAGTAATTAAGTGTATTTCGACGTGATTGCTAGTCTGGACCCTCTCAGCATGCACACAGCTGTTCCCATGTTGGTCGCTGAGGATTACTAAATGAAGTGTGTACACCCACTCGGACATGGAAACTGGTGTTGTCATGGTGACAGAGAGTGCGGAGTGATCCCCTAATGCTCACTGAAGCTCCAGTCTCAAAGAAGGGGCTTTTTGCAGACCTGGAATCATCTGCCTCATGCCGAGCAGATACAGTTGTTAGTGCATTAATATTCCCTTCTTTAAAAATGGATTAAGGGTATCTTAGTGATTATTCATACACTTGGGTTTCAAAGAGCTTTTCCATTGTGAGTGTCACTGAGATTCTGTCACACTTGAAACAGGCTAAGGGGTAAAGAGCACGGCAGGAGCAGTTACAGAGGATGATGACAGAGCATCATGCACACATGCAATATCACAGGCATCTTCCTGCTGATTGTTGCCAATAATTCTGTTATACAAGAGTTCATTTGGACTCAGAGAAGCTCAAATCTCACTGTTCATGACATAGATGCTACTGTACGTTACATCAATTAATCAGATTTGGTGTGCAGGATGCTCCTTTAGTGCTATATTTTTCTGTGAGAAGATGTAACTTTTTGAGTGACTAAGAGGCATGAAGCACAGCAGAGACATCCGTGCACGCACGCATGCATGCACACGTGCACACATACACACTCACCAAGGCATAAAGTACAGTACAAAACATTCCATGCTGCCTTCAAATGTCAAGAAGCTCTTCCAGTGAAAGAAAAGACTACTTAATTGGAAACGTATCTCTCAGCCACATATCTACTGTACTAAATACTAAACAGCATGTGTGTGTGTGTATGTGTGTGTGTGAGAGAGAGAGCATGCACTGGTCTCATGGTGAAGGACAGGAACATTGGGGGCATGATGATTGTTGTGCTGTACACATGCTGTAAGAATGGCCCTGGTAGTGTCTACAGGGACGACAGGCCCAGGGTAAAGACGGGGAGAAAGTCATGGAGCGGCACCGCCAGCTGTTTCCACTGCTCTGGGCTTTCTATAACATTCCTATAAGCTTGAATGAGCTGCCAGGTGACACTGCTCTCAATAGAGCTCTCTAGTTCTGCTGCTTGCTCTTCTTCCACTTTTTCAAAGCATTTTGTGAATGTTTTGTATACACTGTGACTGTGAGAGTAGCTTTGCCACGCCTGAGGTGAGACTGTGGATGCACAAAACAAGTCCCAAAGTTAGAAGACTTAAAAGAGCATATACCGAAACGACACAATACAACATGTAGTAAACTACACAAGTATCAAGTGAACAGGCCTGTATACTCTACTAATTACACCGTAGGAGATGATATCAACATGAAAGAAAATATATAAGATAGACATGTAAACATTTCTGTTTTAGAGAAGTTACAACTGATATGTAACCAGAGCTTTTGTGAGAACACAAAAGCTAAACTACAAGTTACAGCCACAGCATCACAAGTCTGACTCTGGTTGTGGTATCTCTGCAGGTACGACATGGCTACATACGTGTTGATGCAGCCCAGACACAGCATGCACTGTCACTATTGTGTAAGAGGACGCAGACCTGCTGCGTAACACCGACTGCATTCATGTTGTGAGGAAAATACAATTTTGGATTTTCCTGTACAGCACACACACCCCTTTATAAACACCACTGAGCCACCTACAGTAGAGCTCTACTATATTTGTTGTTTTCCTTTCAGCTCCAATACAGCAAGGTGCCCTGTTATGTCAGAGCTTTAAAAGGAACCTGCTTTTAAAGATTGGTTTGTTTGTAAATGTCAAAAATATACCACACACATCTTCAATATGGCTTTTCATCTCTGTCACTGAAAATTAGACTGTGATCTTGTTACCTGACTTCAACTGCATCTCATCATTTCTCTGATGAGGGCATCAAATAGCCGGGGTAGTACATCTTAATTCTACAGGGGTCTGTGCAAGCTGGTCCTTGAGCTGGTGAGCCGAGCCTCATGAATCTTTCAAATGTCAGGACGGTTTGCACACACACATTCACACAGTTGTACACATTATTGATACACGCAGTAGTGGAGGCACAGCTGCACGAAGACTGAAAGTGATGTGGCCTTCACAGATGCTATTACCCGTCATTTCAATTAAGACATATGTGCCCGATGTGGATTTGATGGAGAAAGACACTGTGGGTGGAGAGATTAAGCACGCTCTCATTCAACATGTGCCTCACACTCTCCAAATTATCTTAATGACAGTAATTACAAAGCTGCATTCAAGTCTGTGTTTGGGTAAGTAAGGGTTAGGAAATGGGAAGAAAAAGAATTGTCTGGCACTAGTGTATTTCACACCTATACGAACAGACACAGGGCCAGAGAACAAGTTTTGCTAATTCCAGATTTGCTCTCATCCTTAATTCTCCTACAAAACAATTAAGGCGATGTTAATTGTCCAACACCACAGATAACCTATGCATAGACTACACATGCATAGACTTGACACTTTGATATTGTGCAAATGAATACTCTGATGAATGGTGATGAAATATAAAGAAATATAAACTCTAGGGAGTGTTTTTGATTTGAATAAAAGACAAGAAGGTGAATAAATAAATCAACAACTCTGTAATGTAAACAGAGGACAGGTGATCCGTAACAGAAAATAAACGATGGGTTTATCTCAGCTAAAGCTGAAACCAGGGATTTTCAAATACAGAGAAATAAAGTCTCTTATTTCTGTCTGTGTCAACACAGCAGCACTAATACAAGGACAAAATCTGCAGGGCAAAGTACCAGGGTTACCACAAATATGTTTTATACAGAAATCTGCTCTGCATGTTTTGTGTTGAGTACTGAAAACTTGAAATTAATTCAAAGATGGTATTCAGTGTCACAAATTAAAGTGAAGAAAAACCACTATTCTGCGAAGTGTGTGTGGGTGTGTGTCTACTTAAATAACAAAATAACTGAAAATGACCCTTTCTCCAATGACAACTGTGTTTGTTTACAAATACAAAATAGAGCTGAAAATCATCAAACCGATCCACCAGCTTGCTCCGTCTTTATTGTGTTTTCCACGTTGTTGACTTCTCTGCTCCTATTTTGCGTCTTGAGAAAGCAGGATGTTTTATATTATTGCCTGAAGCAAATAAATATTTTTGTTAATCAGATAATAAACTTTTGACGTTCTGCTTCTTCAAGTGCATGATGAACTCTACAATCTTGGCAAGTGTAGGACCTTGAAGCACTGAGAAGGAGGACTTTTTTTTTTTTTTTGCTTTCTTTTATTTTTGGAGTTCAAAGTAATATGATAATGCCACAAGGCTTTTGAAAATCTTGTTACGACATATAAAAAAATTGTCAGACAGTTGCTAACATGCTGACATTCATGAGGCTGCAATAAGAAAAAACTACAGGGGGGCTGCATCATCTCATGCTGAAAGAGCTGCTCCCTCCCTGGGGCTGGACCCAGGCCTGTCTTCATGTGAATGTGAATCTGGCAATGTTCTGTAAAGTACTCGGGCATCTTCTCTGTACAAATAACATTTTCTTTAAATACTTGTTGGTTCTGTGTTAGTCAGTAGAAAAAGGAGATGAACATATTCCAAATATATATTTTAAAATCTTTTTTAAGATGTGCTCTTTATTGACAATACATACTGTATCTAATTATTGATTAGTATAACTCAGTGTTAAAGGGACATTGTGTAACTTCTCCTGTTATCTATTCACGAAAATCGATTATTTTGTTCAAAAGTCTGTTTTTCATTAACCAGTAATCCCCCCCATCAACAAACTGAAGTGTTCCTTTCAGCTCTGAATTTGCCGTTCATATCATTCATATCTCCATGGAGCGGGTAAGCTCGGTGCTGGCTGCCATGTGGTGTCGCCATGTTTTTATGTTCAGTGGCAGCGTGACGGTAGGAAACCACGGAAACTCACCGGAGACACCGGAGCTGTCGGCTCAGGTCGAGGTGGCGTCTACGAAAAGTCACCGCGGTAACGCAGTGAGGTAGAATGGAGCGTTACACTGATGCTGCATTCACCTGCAGTCGGGCAGACGGCCGGCGGTAACAAACCAGATGTCATTTTAGTCACAGAAGTCGAGAGAAAGCCGGTAAAACGTGGGTCAGGTAAACAATACGACATCGCCATGACAACATATAGTCACGTGTATTGTTTTGCCTCGTGCTGACGGACCACTTGTTTACATAGAGGCTTGTTTATGCCGTTACGTGCAGTGGCTGTCTGCCGTCTGCCCAATTTCAGGTGAATGCAACATGAAAAATACAGCATTGAGTTGCTTGTGATATACAACCGCAACACTAGATGGGAGTAATTCCTACACAATGCACCTTCAATACAGCTGTTAGTTGTGTTGTGGGCTGAAACACACCTCCTTGCATTTGGTGAGCTGTATCTCAACACTGCTTCCACAAAGAGCAAAGTTAAGTGTGTCACATGGAGGCAGTGGGCAGTGACCTTCAAGAGTAACATTTGAGTCAAAACCAAGACGGTCAGCCCTTTCCTATTTCCTGCACTCTGTCCATTTGGAGTGGGTAACACTTAGGTTCCTCTTTGCCCAAAGCTCCACCAAATAGACAGCCCACTTATCAACTCCTTTCACATCCAGCATGCCACTCATTACTCATGTATTCATAGCCTCTGCAGTTTAATTACAAGACTAATCACAACAAACTATCTCCTTCACGACTGAACCAGCTGTGGGCCTGAGGGATTTAATGCAGCTAATCAGTGCGATGTTTGTTGTTTTCTCCAGGATTACCAGTGCAGCTACATGGAATTCGATACTATATATCATCTAATATTGACTAACAATGTCAAAACATATTAAGAGAAGTAAAGCCATCCATGCAATTTCTCTGTGTATCAGGCAGAAAGAAAACAAGCTGACAATTTCGCTCTTGTTTCATAATAACCACTTCTTTTCAAAATGGTGATCAGTCAACAGGAAACTATAGCAGAAGCCAGAAGGAACCAGTGCAAATACTGAACAACAGTTTAAAAACCTCCGTATTGATAGGACTGGGAGTAGAGTTCCAATTCCTCTTTAAGTCAGCACAAGAACAGTATTCAGAAACTGTGTACATCTTTCATGGACACTCAAGATAGTTCAGAGTATGACCTCCTGGTAATGACAGAAGAATGACTATGGCAGTCTTATTTTTCCCAGGGAGCTCAGTCAGTGGGACTCGGGTATGGCCTTATTACAGCTCAGCCAGAGCATCCTCTTATCTGTGCCTGTTTCAGGTAGCTCCACTGAGGAAGCTGTGGCAAGGAGCCATTCAGCCAGTGCAGTCTCACAGGACCTGGGTCCCTCAAGTTACACTCCTCCATGCACTCTTACGCTAACATTCAAAGACAGATTATCTACAACAGCATCAAAACTTACCCATCAGTGTGAGGCAGAACTGACAACTTCGGTGAGATTGCCCCACTGAAATAGAGAGAGGTCAGTCTCACACTCCTCTCCTCTCTCAGCCCTCCTCACCCCTCCCCCCAGACACCCACGGAGACAGTTTCAGGGACCCGTGTGGATGAAGAAGAACCACAGCCAAACTCCTCCAGGGAGCCAGAGTCCAAAGAGAAAAAAAGCACCTACCTAGCAGTGGTACACCTGCCACATAATAGACCCACTTCAAAGGACAGAGAACACACATACACAGTGTGCTGAGTGGCTGCTTGTGCAACACAACCAAAAGGTATAAGAAACATGCTCTTGTGGGAATACATTAGCCATAGTATTACACATGGCCACATGGTGCTGTACAGATCAAACAATCTGGAAAACAGTTGAAGTTGCTGTAAGGTGAGTGCACGTGCGCCGGGTGCTGATGCTTTGGATTGATGGTATAGTAAAATCTCATTAGGTTCTGTGTTGGAACCTGGCCCAGCACAGTCTCCTTTTCAGTTCTCCTTCCTTTTTGTCTTTTTGCCTTTGTCAGACTCTCTTTCTCTTCCTTCCCTCCAATCCTTGCTGTATCACTCTGTCTATCTTTCTCTCAGCGGTGTTGTAAATGAAATCTGTTGAACTGTTGAATTTAGCAAAAGGTTATGTCGAGAAAAGGCAAGGTCGTGTGTAGCATCAGTTGGCTCCCCACCTGCTTTACTGCAATTTGTTTGCTGTGTGTGTTTATCACATATGCAGCCATTTCTTTACCGCTCTGGCATGCTGTGCATACACGCACTTTGTTACCTCAGACAGAAATGCCTCACCAGGGAGAAGCCTTTAGTAGAGCACGTATAAATTCTTGCCTTTTAGTGGCATGGGAAATGCTGAAATACATACATTTATGGGGTCTGTTTCTGAGCGCTATACTAAACTCAAGAGTTTGACCTTGCCACTGCTATGCACAGGCTTTTCAAAAATGCTCAAGTGACTGTTTTAAACAATGGATAATTAATGCTCCTCTTCCCAGAGTGGCTTTGATATCTGCTCATGTCATCAGGCAGGGTACGTTACATAAGGTACAAAAAAGATTTAAGTTAATACAAAAGAGGAGTTTAGAGGAGAAGTTTATACATGAAAAGGAAACATTTTCCAGAGTGGTCCCATCTTTGGTGAAGAGAAGGGGGCAGCAACTTGTTGGCCTTTCAGCAGCACCAGTCGGAGTCATCAGATAAGGAAAGCAAACAGGAGATAAGAGAGTGCCGCTAGATCTCTCAGCAGGCCTGCATTAATGGTACTAATGGTGGAGTGCACTTCAGGGTGAGCTTTCGATGACACAGGCAGCTGGGTGATGTTTCCATATGCTCTACAAACATGGGAGGCCCTGTATAGCTGGAACTCTGAGCACTGTTGGCCCGAGTGCAGCAGAATGATGGACGGGAGACTATCCCTATTCCCTCCCCCAGCCCCTGTAATTCATAGCAGTCCAGTCTTTTGCACAACAGTCTCTTGTTCTTGAGTATTTTGGCAATCAGAGCCACATGCTGCTTGAACATTTATCTTACTTTCACAAAAATGTGGGCTTAATGAGGTAATTTGGGGTACGATGCTAGATTGACATGGCAGAAGAGCTTCAATGTGTGGTCTCTACGTAAGCAAAGTACAGGTCAGGGGTATGAGAGCTTGTTAGTTGTGCACAATAAATGGCACAGGCTGGTTCTTCCAGCTGACGCAGGCACAGGACGGTGAGAGAGATGATCACAGGGACTGGTAGTGAATGGAAGACACAGTAGGACTATAACAGGAAATGTTTTTCAGAACTAGGTGGCACAAGGTGAGCTGAGCAATCAGCCATCAGTTTCACCCCGACTAAGAGAAATCACTTAGCCTGGAAGAACACAAGCAGGTCTCCCTTCCTGCCAGATCTAGCAGATGACTGCTACTACCACAGCGACCTTTAAAATATGCCTCACCATCTGATTTCAGTTTTACGCCCAACATAAAGAGCAACCAATAGAGATAAGTACAGCGAAAGAGAGAGAAAAAAATGATGGATCAAAAAAAAAAGAGAAACTATTCAGACTATATCGTTGCAAACAGCTGTCACTGATATTCTAATCTAAATGATAAGCAATCCCGATTCATGTTAACAAAAATGTTTCCTTAAAAACCGAAACATAGCAGTTTATAGAAACAATTATTTTTCAAGCATCAGAACAAATACTGTTTTCCATTTGGGTATAGTCTGGGCAGTACGACTGAGGAGAAAGCTTATAAAAAGAGAGAGGATTCTCTTCTAGCAGAGAGGCAAAAACATGAAAACAACCTCTTAAATCCACTGCAAAGCAGCCAAAAACACACAGACACATCAGCCAGATAGCACTTCTTCAAAGTAAACCTGCTCAGGATATGAAATGAAATGATGAAGAGCAGGTGAAAAACATTGCACACATCAGTGCTGCCGCTCAGACAGAGCTGAAAATAGTTCTCCTCACCTGACTGGAGAGACAGAGAGAATCTACAGGATGGACAGCAAATGTCGGCCTGCCTGCGCACTTCAGGATAAATGATGGATACAGATGAGTTTTACACTCCAAAGCCTCACAGCTGACAATTATATAACTCAGTAAGGTGAGGTAAAGATGATGCAAGGGTAAGATGTGGATACATTTTTAACTTCATTAAACTCTAAGAGTTACTGGCAGTGTAAATTGTCTGTGGGATATCTAGAGCATATTCCAAAGCTCAGTCTGTCAAAGCAACTGTCTACCTATGAGCACTAGTCTGGGTCTCTATACTCAGTCCATGTTTTACTTAGTATCTTTGCTGTATCATGTTTTATTGCTCTGTGTTTGAAACAGCACAAATTAGACATTCTTGTCATGAATTCTGAGCGCTGTGGAGGCTCGCTCCAGGCTCTTTGATGGTAACATGGAATATGTGTGGCACTGTATTGTCTTTAAACAATAAAAAAAATGCAGCATAAGCAATGGAAATACACCCAGAGGCTTGAGGCAGCCTTCACCCGTTCAGTATAGAAGCACTGGCTGTTTCCTGTTTCCTCTGCTGCTATTACTTATTATAGCCATCACAGTTAATCAGGCGAATATTTAAATCAAGATAAATATTACATGCCAACGTATACCTGCTCAGCATTAAATTGCATGATCTATTTCACACTGATTACCATGTTGTCATAGTAACGGTGGCCACAGAAAGTATGGTCTGCCAAAATACAACTAAGGATGAGATTCATACCTCTTGTGGGTGATAATCAACAATTCAGAACCGCATGAAGCTGCAAGGATGTAACATACGAGTATTCATATACATATGCGTGGACATTAATATGAATATATGTTCAGCCCTCTCAAGTTGAACAAGTATAATCATAATTTCTGTTCTCATGCAGTGTGATAAAGAAGACAATAATAAATGAATATTACAGCCCTATGAGGATCTAATCCTATTGGTTGTTTACAAAGTACCGTTCCTCTGAGAGATCTGATCAAAGGCTATCTCTTCCGCTCTGGCAGTGACATCATGTGTAAACAGTGAGTGCTGCAGTGGGCGTACGTGGGTGTTTGTGTATGTGTGTGTGTAAGTCAATGGGAAAGAAAAGACTGGAGGCAGGGCCTTCTCCCATGTTGAGACTTGGATGAAAATTTTGTGCAAATACAGCAAAAAGGCTGTGACAGCGTGCTTAATTATTTTTGGCTGTACTGTAGCAGGCCCTGCCACTGCCTGGTGGTGCCCAGCGGTGCCTGCCTCTCAGGGGGGCACAGACATGCCGCCATCTGGGGGTGTGTCTACCCCGGCCTTGTTAGCATAAACCTAACTACAGATTCATGAAATTACCTCTGAGACATCTTCAAAATACACACAGATCTGTGGCTATGGTAAATATATTGCCCTTACTGCAGTCCTCATAAATAAAGAGAACACATACCATTTTCACTGTTCAGTATCTGCAGTGGAGAAGAAAATGGAAAGGTAACCTCAGTGGACGTGAAAATGAAATATGAGAGTGTGAAATGGGGGTAAATGCACTTGCTGGTGTTTTCTTTAAGCATCTGCTAAGGTGGGGTGTGACATTGCTGAGGTAGGCTACTGGAAGGCCACAATGTCTCCCAGGTGACTAAAGAGGGAAGTTTCTCCCGCACATTGCACTCCACACAATCACAAAACAGTAGTGGGAATCAATATATCCTAGAGCACCTCTCAAAATGTATCTCAAGACAAAAATTGTTTGTTTTCCAAAGTCTACTCTGAGCTGCTATAGTGACGAGCCCCAAATGACAAAAAGGTGGAAAACAAAGGTAACTGCTTTAGGTTTTCTTGCTATAAGTAAGTCTAACCTCTTTCTTCTCCCTCTCCTCTGTCAGCCTCCCACTGTGCCACGGGAAGAAGCAGGTTGCCTGATGATGGCAGGCGCCCACCACTGACCTGGGAAATAAATCCTTTAACAGGTGGCCAGCATGGAGGGGAAGGGCTAAATCAGCAGCACACCTTCCTGCTGCCGCAGAGGCTGGCTGTTTTATGTGCCTTAATTACACAGTCCTCCAAAACCTTCACCCCCATCTTTTCTTCCCCTGCACCCACTGCCCTTCATTCACCCTCTGACTCCGAGGAACCACACACATGCATAAATGCAATCAAGCACATACTAGCTTTCCACCATGTAATCACTTGCATTCAAATGTCAGGTGTTGGGTTAATACACTGTAACACATTGATATGAGAGAGTTGGTGGCATTTCAACTACAGAGAATATCCAACACGTTTGTAATATCAAGATTGGAATTTCTCAGACAGCTAGAGAATGGTGTGTTGTGCCATCTATTCCTGTGTGCCTCTATTCATTGATCCAGTTTCTGAATGATACCACCGATTTTTGGCCCTTGACTCCATGGGGAGATCAGCCATGTGTAGTTTTGTCAGCCTCTGTAGCTAAGCAACTGAGCATTACAGTGAAAGAGACCAGCGCTTGCGGCGGTTGCTAGGGAACTGCTAGAGAGTGTTACCACTTGTGAATGGCGCTTCGATATATCAGCCTCTAATGGTTAAGGTCTGATGGAGCTTCGCCTAGAAGGAGATGAGGGATCGGCAAGCAGGCAGCATGCTCCATCTCACCAGCTATACCATATGTCACAGTCGACAAGTCTCTGGAGTCTCACGCATCAGCACACATAACAACCAGATGAAAATGATGGCAGGTTTTTCCTCAATAGGAAACCATTTGCATAGAAGTGGAAACTGAATAATTGAGAGGTGTGAGAGAGAGCAGGGTGGCTGAATTGGGATGAAGGGATGTATGCCTGCCAGCCAAATCCATTAGCCAGGCCTTGCTTGGCTGAGGCAGGCAGCTGATGGGAAGGCTCTGTTATCGGACACTAAAGGACACTAGGGCCGGCCATCACCACGCCTGCCCTCTCTACTCTTTGCCTGAGGGAGAGAGAGAAAAGACAGAGAGGGAGAGGGAAGGAGGCAAATGACAGAGACAAAAAGAGAAACTGAGGGTGAGACCAGAGAGGTTCAATAACTGAAAAACTGAAGAGGTGTTGCCCTGTTACAGCTTTATAATTGGCCTGCAAGGGCGGTCAAATGAGAGGCTACTTATCGCACATAGCAGTTCCACAAGAATACTTGTCCATCTCTATAGCCAGAGCCTATTTAAAAGAGCATTAGGACAAATGAAGCGTTGAAAAAGAGGACACCATCTCTCTATTTAAGCCAGGATAAAAAAAGGGAAAGAAAAAGAGTGTTAGACAATTGGATCCCATGCAAAAAAGTAGCTCTGTTGGGCTCTGTTGGGGGGTTAATTGCCCAGGAGAATATATGTATTGGACAAACCCAGAGTAGCCTTCACAGAGGACATCTGTGGAAGACAAAATCTGCTATAGCCACTACAGAACACACTGTCCAGGGTCAAAAGATAGGTGTTATATGTTTTATAGCTTGTAAAGTCCTTTATGGCAGGTTCATGGTTTTAGAGAATACATTTACTGAGCCTGACATGACCATAGTGAAGTTAGAAATAAAAGAATACTTGATAAATGACCTAGTGCTGACAGCAATCAATGTTAACAACAACTCATTTTAAACTAAATCTACATGGTCAGGGATGTTCTCATGGCTGATAGAGATTTGTAAAATAAATGATTTCTACACTGGGTCTCATAAAGTGTTATTTGAGATTTTAACTTTCAATCAAAAGGCTCTAATAGGAGAGGACTGCTGCTCAAAATGTGTCACATAAATTCCCAGAGCAGAAAGTTAATACTACACTTAAATTCATCATTTGACGTGACAGTGGGCTCAAACAAATTACTCTCTATCTGCCAGATGCCAACAGTATGGTGATAACAACTTGATAAATTCATTGTGTAACAACAGCTCTGTTGCCAAGATATTTTTTCACTTTGTAGAGGACTAAATTGTTTAACACAGGCTCAGCTTTAAAAATGACTCATTGTTTGCTATTAAAATTTCTGAAACCGCAGCACAGTGGAGGCTGCGCTTCAGGTTTTGATCTTTGAGGTCTTTGAGCCGACTTCCTGAGCAAATGTTGTCTCGTCTCACACCGTGAAACCAGCTACAGCAAAAAGTGAACATTCAATATGTGACAACAGTGAATGGAGCAACTGTTTTCAAAGAATCCCCACTAATTCTAACATCTCTGTCCATCTCTTTCCTTAAATTCGCCATTTCAGTGTGTCTCTGTTAGCAGTTTACACTAAGTATCTCTGCGTGAAAGAAAAAACACTTTGCCGCAGTGATGCATTGCCAGTCAGATTTATGCTGCACAGTCTGGTGATCCCGGAGAGGGAGACATCCAAACAAAGATAAAGAGGGAAAGAGAGGAACCCTACCCCAAGACTGACGCTGCTTGTACAAAATCCAGTACAGCATGACAAAGTCCTGGCTTTGAATAAACACAGAGAGACACAACCCAAAATAATGAACATCAAAACCATAACCATCAACAGGACATTTCAATATAACATATTGATTTGTGGGTCTGGGTCTAGTCTTTGCTCTTGCAGCTGAATGGGTTTAGGGCAAAACAAAATCTACTTTGGGGAAACAGAACCCAAAACAGAAACTAATCATGTTCAGCCTCAACCACAATAATGGTGTATAGAAGATGCTTCCTTCTCAAACAAACAAATCGAGAAGAGACAGAAATAGAGGGCAAGACAGACAGGAAACAGTGGAACATAACTAGTAATTGCTGTTCAAGGTCTGAGTTTCATTGCCCCTCATGACAGGAATACATGATAGCTTATACACAGAGAAGAAGAGGGGACAGCCACGGGGCCTGCTTTAAGAGGATACAGCTGTATGTGTTTACAAAGCTTGCATCTCCTAAAGCTCGCTCTCTCTGTCTCTCTCTCTCTCGCTCTCAAACACACATTGAAAATCAAGCATGAACAGATATGCACAATTAAATTAGCTCCAAGCTCTGGTTAACCGCATCTGCCAAATAAAAGACATTAAAAAACATGACCCATAAAATTTCAACTTTACATCTTCCTGTCCCCATAAGATCGTTGAATAGAAATTAGGTTCAAGGACATGCTGTTCTTTAATGTTAAGAATAGCATTATTTGAGCAATACGGAGTAATACTGGGTATTCATCTGTGGGATAGCACACACACTGTGAACACTCACATTATCTCTTGTGCTTTTTGGTGGGTGGCCTCACCCAGTGTGCATTATTACACTGTAAGTGAAGAAATACTCAACATGCATGGATCCAGCAGGAATTAAACTGCTAACCCATAGTGTTAATGATATGCTGTTCAGTTACAGTATAAAACACATGCTGCCTCATTCTCACCACAGTAAACTTGAAATGCAAAACTCTGTTTCTTTGATCTCAAACAAACCCCACAAGATTTCAAATAATTACTGCAACATAAACCTTTTTGTGCTTTCACACCAGCTTGCCACCTCTGAATAAGCAGGTCTAGAAATCTCAGTCCATATTAAAATAGGCATTTTGCAAGAAGAAATAGCAGCTATCACGTACGAGTGGCACTGCATCCCAATGAGTTTGGCAGTGCTACAGGAAGTGCATCCCTGCAAAGCGTTGAAGCCTCATTTGCATTTTTTCATATTTAATTCTGGACAGCAGAGACAGGTCTTGATGTGGCCTAATGTGATGCCTGACATTGCCTAAGCCCTGTAATTATTTCCCTGACCTGCCCAACAATCATCTTTCCTCCAGTTAATTGCTAACATAAACAAATCCTCAGGTGGTCCAAGTTCATAGGGAATGTTTTGCATGCATAACGGCAGTCTCACAGCAATGACTAAACGACCGTCAAATCCTCCCAAGACTCGTCACAACTCGTTCCACTGCTGCTTCATGAAGTGCTAAATTACAGCTTTTCTGAAACAGCGTGATTGAAAGACTGATTGATAACGATAATTGTTGGAGCCCCGATGACAAATGTATGATCCCTCCCAAGCAGAGACCTTGCAAGTCTTCTAAAATAAAGAAAGAGATAAGCAAGAAGTTCAGCATGAATAATTAATATAATTCCGACCTGTGTTATCCAGCTTACTGAGCTATGGAAGCCATTGTTGCTGACTGTTCAGTATTTTAAAATACATGAAATGAGGTAAGTGTCTTTTTCCTTGAGTATGACTGTGTTCAGTTCTGATAGCTGCACAGTAGCACTTTTATTGTGGTTCTTTTGTGTCATGTCTGTGTGTGCTTAATGTCGCTGCGAGTGAATATTTAATGAAGCCACGGCAAGCTCTCCACTGCTGTTCATCTGGGCATCGAGTCAGCGGAAAAACTCTCTCTTTGGTTCTGCCATCTGTTGGAATCAATAAGGGGGGCTTGAAACCCCCAGCCACCGTTCAGGGCTCCAGCATGTTGACGATTAAAGCTAACCCCTCTCTCTGTTCCTGCAAGTCCTGCTCACCACCAGCAAGGTTAAATGGCAGGTGCTGAAAGAAGTATATTATATCCTGCGCAGTAATGCTAATCCCTCAATTAAATTATAGCTCCTAAGCAGACAGGCCTTTCCTGGCGCTGCAGCTCCGAAAGCAAAGCCCTGCGACATGTTTGCGCTCTACAGTCTGCACTTCATGCAGGGGCTTTGGATGGATTTATGGAGGGAATGATACTCTGCAGAAAGACAACAGTACACAATGTGTTTGTGCAGCGTAACTACACATTAAAGGCTTTGGTATGTGTTTGTTTAGCGTGGCTGAAGCGTTATGGAGCCTTCAAACAACAGGAACACTCAAAAATCCTCTTTGTCCTGTTTGCTTTCGTCTGATGTTTACAGTATGTGGCTGTCATGGGTGCACAGCAATAATGTCTGTCTGCAGCAGATGGGAAAAGACTGAAGCAATGTCCTTCTTCTTCAGCCCAGAGGGGTGCTCCTCCTCTAATGGGGAAAAATAAGGTTGTTTAATTGTAGTTTATTTCAGAGCCTGATTGCTTTTATTGAGCTCCATTATTCTTGTTAATGAGCCTGTAATGTGAATGCTGATAATGTGGGACCAAGTCTTTTCCTCACAATGTGAGATCCTGGAGTTTTCTGGCCACTAAATCCTTGGCTCCTTTTCTTGGCCAAGCATCTGCTTGCTGCTCCCTGCATGGCTATCATTGACCTAGCAGTCAGTCACCAGTGAAACTTTATGTCCCATGGCCAACATTTCTTACCTGGTAACTGCCCCAGATGTAATGAAAGGCAAAAGATGTGTCACAGAAATTCGCAGGAAGATAGTGGATAGTCATGGCTGTTTATCTCTCTAGGGGAGTTCATTAAGGGAGGTTTACGGATATTTACTCTAAAGTTTTTAGTGTTTTTCTCCCCGGTACACGAAAATGAGAAAGAACACATACACATACACACACACAAGCACACAAGCACACACACACACTGAAAACGTATTAATGTTATGAGCAACAATTTCTTTTGCAAGGCAAGAGAGCAACAATATTTTGACTGTCATTCGTATTTGGCAAGTCGACTGGCATTAAATTGGGTTATGCAGTGACAAGTGTGCTAAAATGTTGTTGGCATTTGGAACAGGGAGAAGGCATTAGAATTACACAAAGAGTGCATTATGAGTGAATAATGCACTATGGTACCAGTTTGGACATGCAGCAAAGCGAATGTCAAAACTCATTCGAACACACATTCTTCAGCCCATGCAGCCACATATCATGCTTAAACAAGGATACAAGGAATTCTGTCTCCTGCTCATTCCTTCATTATGATAAGCACAGAAACAGCACCAGAGGAGGGAGACGCCAGTGCCAGAAATGCAGATATAGATGATAGCAGTCAGTCAGCATGGCAGCAAGTTGCTCATCATGGGTCATGGGAGGACTGGAGCCTCAACATGAATTATGTAAAAGGCAGGAAAACACCCTGTCCATCACACGACATGAACACAGACAAAGACAGACGGACACAGCACACACTCTATGTCTTCAATTCACCTGATCCAGATGTGTTTGGAATATGGGAGGAAAACAAAGAAAACTCCTAACACATCAAAAAAGACCACAATCGGGACAAAAATAAAAAATAAAAAAATCACAACTTCTGGGCTTTTTTTTGTTGTTGCTGAGACTGTCAAAGTATACACTCGCCCTGATACACACAAGTTTTCTTTCTTTTTTCGTTTGCTTCTACTTCCAGTATGCAGAGGCCTTTACTGATCTAGTTATTGCAGGAAGAAAAGTGCTTTGAGGGTAACTAATGACATCAGACCCTTACACCATTAATAACTGCTGACAACATTTGATACTTAGTTACACTGGTCTGACGAGAATAACACTTATCTATACGGTTCAGTGATGTAATGTTTGCCACACTGTCTTCAGCCAAGCACAACACCGTTCTGCTGGAATACAGGGCAACACAGTGGATCATATCAGTGGGCAGTTGCTTGCTTAGGAAACCTGCCAGCTGATAATGGCTCTGTAATGTAATTACAGTCCTATCAGGGCAGTTATTTCACAGACTTATGAGAACACATTTTGCTTCACAAAGATCCTGTTCCATTCTCTGAATAAGCCATTAAACTGGCTTCAGACTGTCATAGCCATCAAGCTTAAATCCTCAAAATGATAATGATTAAATTGTCCGTGCAAACTATCAGAGAACACAACACTAATACTACTTTGATAAATTTAGAGTGAGGAAGGATAAATGAAAGACACAGAAAATGACTATTAACCAACTGGAAGAATTACAAAACTACTTAAATCCCGTAACTTCCATATAAACTAAATCATTTTGTGCAGCTTCCCCATCTGCTGCTACCACTGCTGTGAGGACCAAGACCGCACAATAACGCCCTTACAGAGCCACTCAGAGGCTGCAGAAAGGAGGCACTTTTCTTTGTGCAGAGGCCTCTGTGACTTCTGAGAAAATGTAATAGCTGATATTATCTCACATTGCCTCTGTAGAAAGAAATAATGGGGTCCTCTCCATTAAAGTCCACATCCAAATGCTACAGCATTTCTTGTTAATGTATGTTTTAGAAACACATGAGAGGAGAAAAGTAATCAGTGCCACTGCATGAAAACACTCTAAATCTGAGCTTTTTTTTCTCTGATCTTGCCACCACCACATTATCGGTTTTTCCTGTGAACTAGACTGTATTCGTTTTCACAGAGGGTTTATCAGTGATGACACGCTGTGTACTCGTGTTGACAGAACAGAGGGTTGTTGCTCTGCATGAGGCCAACGGGGTACGGCCAGACCCAGGCATGCCGTTTCAAAGCCCAGGAGAGAAAATCTTTTTATTCCTTTTTCTTACCCCTTTCTTTCACTCTCTGTCTCTCACCCGTACATGTTTAATGAGCTGGCATCTTTTCTTTCAATTTTTATATCAACCCCTCCACACACACACACATACACACACTCTAATCCACTCCACTTCCCCTCTATGCCCGCACACACTTTTTCTTGTCTCTCTATTTCTTCCTCATCCAGTGTTCTTTCTGCTGGCATTCAAAATGCTCCAGAAGGGACTGAAGAACACCATCATCCTTTGCTATCACGAAACATTTTCTGCCATAGTACTTCGTATTCTCTGTGCTAACATTCACTGTCCCACATTCAAAGCCAAAGCTACGGGGTACTGTATGCAAAGAAAAAAAATTACATTTTAGTGGGAGTAACAATGGAGTTAATAAAAGCTTGAGAACTGAAGTTTGAAGTTCGCAGACCTGTGAATATGTAAAAAAAAAAAAAAAAAGATAATCATAGAAAATGGCATATCTTGCATTTCAATTTAAGTACAAGAATAGTTCTAATCAGCACCCATCATCATTTTGTGCTGTAAAAAAGCTGAAATTAATTCTTTGTGTTGGAGGATTGTAAGGCAGACCGAGAGAATGGCATTAATAAAAAAAAGCAGCCTATCTCTCCTGCACGATTGGGTTTTTCCATTTTGCTACTTCCTGTCAAAAGCATCACTCCATAAAACAGGACAAATGAGATTCCATGAATAGATGAATGGTTTCTCCATACATGTTCAATCTAAATCAATCATTAATGAGTTAATTTGTCGAGGGGATGGGATAAAGCTCCATCACACGGACCACAACGACTCCATCTCTTTGACAGGGAGAGCAGACTTTGGGGAGCGGCTGGCTGACTGCCTCCTCATGAGTGGAAGAGAGTCCAGCAGCCTCGGTGTCTGAGAACAGAATGTGTAGCACTTCAAGAGACATGCTGACACCAGGACTGTGAACCTTGCGCAGTAATTAACTGCATCCTCTCTTTGCAGAGGCCTAAGCAGAGATGCTACAGACTGTATATTCTCACTCCTGGCCTAATTGTCTGTGTGTCATAACAAGCCGATCATGCAGATTATCACCGAGCTTGTTTTAGAAAACGCTGTGTAAATGTTCGGCTTAGAGAGTAAAGTTGAGATGTGTTTTTAAATGGATCACTCTCCTAAAATGTCAAGTCA